>NC_092523.1:62650000-63280833 GCF_037038585.1 Patagioenas fasciata | reverse complement strand
TGTTTCTACTTCCATTTATATGGTTTTCTCCAAGACAGCCAATTTAAACTTCACCTTTTTTTTTTTTGACATTCTTGCACAAACAAAATTCATTCATCACTGAATTTCTTAAGCAGATTTCCTTTCAGCCACCTAAAAAATTTCATCAGCTCTAACACATGGTTTAGTATTTCACGAGTGACCATAATGCCTTCTTGACTCAAGTCTATGGCAGTCATTAATAGCAGTGTTTCAGATGCATCTGACACCTGCGAATGCTGGCATTGGGAAAAGTGGAAAGTGGCGAACTCAACCAAACTTCCGTAATTTAAGGCACCTACTTTTGCTGTCTTTAAAGATCACAGCCTGAACATCTCATTTCTGAAATCTATTCAAACTCTCAAGAAACTCCAAGAGTACCAAACACACTTCCCCACTTCCAACAAACCAGGCAATTTCTGTAGGTAGACACTAGCAAACAAGTGCCCCCAGTGAAAGAGTAAGAAAAGCACTTACCTGCTCTCAAGAGATCACAAGCACATGGCATGTCCCCTAGGGAAACCAGGGCACAACAGATCCCACCAACCCTCCAGCGAGCATTGAACAAAGCCAAGAAAACAAGGAAGAGCAATGGCCCAGGAAACCCAGAAAGCAGCTCAGGGAACAGGCTGAAGGTCAACCCAGCCTGGGCTGAGGGCTGAAAGGCTGAGGGAGCTTGCTCGCTGTAGCTTGGAGAAGAGAGGACTGAGGGGTGAGCTTATTAATGTTTACAAATATATAAAGGGTGAGTGTCACGAGGATTGAGCCAGGCTCTTCTCAGTGACAACCAATGGTAGGACCAGGGGTAATGGGTTCAAACTGGAACACAAGAAGTTCCACTTAAATTTGAGAAGAAGCTTCTTCTCAGTGAGGATATCAGAACACTGGAAATGACTGCCCAGGGGAGCTGTGGAGTCTCCTAGTCTGGAGGCGTTCCTGTGTAACCTCATCTAAGTGTTCTTGTTTCAGCAGGGGGATTGAACTAGACAGTCTTTCAAGGCCTCTTCCAATCCCTAACATTCTGTGATTCAGCCACAGCACAGCCTAAGAAAGGGCTGATAGTCCTGGGGTTGAGCTTAAATACGTCCTAAGGCACATGGATGTGGTCTTGACCAGCCACAGGTGAGGCTGATCAGGGCCTGTTGGTGCTCCTCAGGCCCAACACTTGCAGTTGTAAAAGGAAATTTGCTGTCAAGTTTCACAGCACATGGCATGTCTGGAAAAGTCTAATCTGAGCAAACTGGCATCTTTCGTTCTAACTTTTAGCCAGAAATAAATACCAGGAGGTTACCTGTCGATCTTTTAAGAAATAACAGGTTCAAAATCCGGAAGAGTAGGTAAAAACAAACAAAACAAAACAAAAAAACCTCGCACTCCTGTCCATCAGATCATACCACAACTTACAAATCACATGTTACTTAATTTAAAAAAAAAAAAAAGACAACCAATATTATGTTTATAATATCTTATATGTGTATAAATTAATAAGGTAGACATGTTAGGTAAATAAATTTCTGTATTTTTGTTAGGAAAAACTTTTTCCAGATTTTTTACATTAGGAGCAATTACCATAGGAGTCTCTAAGGTTTTGAGGTGACATAATACAAATATAGGCCATTTGTAAATATAAAAATTATTTGCTTTTATTATTGTGTCATGAAGTTCATAATGACCAGTTCCAGCACTGTTTCTTTGTAAATCACAGTAAAATCTAGAAAACACAGTGAGACCTTGAAATATCAGATATAGTTAACTCCGGGTCAATTTGGGTGAGTGATTTTATTTCCACATACTTCAAAATGTTTGCAGTACAACTCAGAATTACAACAAACCCCATGGTTCTGGGTTTCAATACAAATCCTCTTCCCTATGTATGTCTCTGAAGGCAATGGTTTAGCTTGGCAATATGGTATATTTTTTAAGATTAACCAGCGACTTCTAATGAGAATGTTAGTTAGCTCCCATTTTTGTCTATTTGAAGTGCCATGGAGTTCTAACACCATTTCAGACTTTTCAAACACTCTTCATGCTCCAAAACTAGGTACATCTGTATATCATAGACCTTTATTAGAAATAGTATTCATAAAGAGTGATAAATTACAAAATATTAACCACCTCAGCTTCGGGAAATTAAAAAAGGTTACACAGTTTTACTTAAAACTAATATTGAAGTGAAAATATTCATTTGAGTCTTATTTTTTATTTCTCTCAAACCAGTAGTAAAATAGAGATTTATTTTCAAAGGAATGCTTTTCTTACAAATTTTGTCACTGGCGTACATGGTAATTAATTACAAACAAAAACATTTATATAAGAAATTAATCTCTTTATCCATTTTGGAAGCTAGATTAGATTTCAAGATGAAAAAATACTAATAACAAAACAGAAACGCTAACTTTCAGTATACATCCATCACTGTCAAATTAATAAGAATATTGATTTTTGCATGGTTTACGAATCTTCACAAAAGAAAATAAGTTTGTTATCAAAAAGATCTCTATTAAAATTTAGACTTGTAATTACAAATACAAATTCAATTAAGAATGTACAATTAAATTAAGACTGCACCCTGTATTCTAAAGTTATTCATGGATGCTCTCTAGTTACAACTCTAACTCTTTATGTCAGCTGTACCTGGGAGACATGACTCTTAACTACAGTCACACAGAATATTTCTAACCCAGGAAATCTTCCCAGAGAGAGAGAGTTTTTCCCAAAACCTTAACCTCCCTAGAGGAGCTCGCCTATTGCTGCAGGCAAGCTGCAGGCTTGTTGCTGGTGCAAACCCTTTTATTTGATGTGATCTATTCATGTGCTTGTCAAACCTGTAGTTACTGTTCAAAACGCCTGGGAACTCCAACAATATGACAATAGCATGGCAGGGATAACCACCCTGTATCTGGGAAATAAAATCATCTCTATATATACATGTAAAGGGCCAGATTCACTGTGCATAAAAATATGTAGCAATATGTAAAATAAGGATGTTTCACAGTACTGTAGTGCAGCATGTGTTTGGTTTTGGATGCCTGTCCAGTTTTATGCCTTACATAATTTATTCCTCTCATTCCCTTTTTTTTTTTTTTTCCCCCCAGTTAGAAACAAAGGGAAGAGGTAGTATCACGTAACCAATTAGTTCCTTGTGGACCATAAGCAAATGTCCAACAGATGGTTTGCAGACTGCTGTGTGTTATGTTCTTTCCACTCCACAAATCAGAGTCACAGTGTCCCTCTGCACATACAGGAGGCGAAAAGTCCCCGTAGAGATTTCAGGAGGGTTGCTTCCACATGGAAAGTTCACTGTGCCATGAACACAAACATGGACGTGGCATGTTTGGTCTGCCACTTGCTGCTCTACTCCCCCTCAGAATACAAGAGATGCAAAATGACAGGGATGCCAGTAGAGTATCGCCCTGGATCCAGTACCTGGGACCAAGCACTGCAGGCTACTAGTAAACGCAACTCTCTGTAGACAGTTCAGCTGCTTGCTGTATATATATATATGTATATATACATACATACAGTCTCTTATAACTCCCCTATACTTATATATACCCTTGTCCTGTGCTTTCTTTGTATTTTAGTTACTGGGACATCAATATAGACAGTGACAGCACATTTCCTTTGAGGATATACTGCTAAGAGGACCATGTTCCATTTTTGCCTCCCACCAGGCTTGTGCCCCTTGCACAACCAGCTGTGTTTGGAGAGATGTTAGCACTGGCTGTGCAGTGTTATTTTACCAGTTATTTATAGTGAGAGGACAAAGGGTCCCAGGTCATAAAAGATACCTGTAACAAATCTAACTTATGTCTACTAAAAGTGAGAAAAATCTTGAGTCGTCTATTTAGCATATGCAAATAGAGCAAGGAAAAGTCATTTCTCGTCATTTCTGAAGAGAAGAGGCCTTCAAGCTTGAGTCTCATTTGCTTTCCACATCACTTTCCAAAGGGAGAAGATCAGAGAACAACAGGATGCAAGATTTGCACAGCTATTGCTCAGCGCTGTCATGGGAGGACAGTCTCCTCTCCCTGCACATTCTACTGTGCCCAGGGAGGAAGCCAGCCCTTCAAAACCATCAAGTTTTCTCATTTATTGGTTTCATTCAGGTCAGAATTTGTCTTTATAAAATCAAAATTTGAGTTAGCTTTTATGCCTGACTTAGTTTTCTTCGACAACATTGTTGTATATTTCCCTCTCACAAAGAAAAATAATCTGAAAAATATTTGCAGTCTCACTGCAAGAGTTTTAACTCTCAGATGTCTAATTAGTATTCCTAAAAGTACAGAGACATTGTGCATGGATGTATTATAAAATGAACCAACTTTTCCAGGGAAAGATGTCAGGATTTGACATGTACAAACATGAGAACTTTTGAAGTTGCATGGGTTTTTTATTTTGTTTTGTTTTGGTTTGCTTTTTCTTTAAGCTGGCTTCTGTCACCAATTCATCCTGCATATGGTTCTTGGGTAAGCCACCTTTTTGTTGTTTTTTGTTCCTCAAAAAGAAATCTATGTACCTATCAATCTATGCATGGCATCTATTTAATCTATGGCAACGATTCAACATTCTTTGTACACAGCTTTCAATTATTCACTGTTTGCTGTCAAGACTAATGCATGCCTATCAGTTTCTATCAATGTACAGTGGATGAATATGACATTGCATTTTTTCTCAATGTCACCGGGTTCAGTATATAACAAAAGCTCAGAGTTTAGGCTAAATCATAATTACCCTGTGCTCAGATTTACATGAAGCTGCTTGGAGGGAGGATTCAGGGGCCCTTTCATAGCACTGCCACAGCATGCTGAATGTGCTTTATTTCTTGGACACAAAGTTCTACTATGTTTATTTGGGCACATAAGACTCAGGTAGAGTGCCTTGGTGAAAAGTGTAAAAATCGTGTTTTCTCTCTCTCTAAACAGTCCAGGACAGAGGGGCAAGGGCCATATGTTGGGTATGCTTTGTTCTACCTCAGCTAGAGGAACAACATTTTGCTTGAACTTGATACCTTATTTTTCTGCTGATTAAGATATTTCTTATAGGTTAGTTTACAGGGCTTTTGCATCTCTACTGTAAACTCATTCTGTTGCCTCTTAATTGTAACTGTTTTAAGAAATCCCTCCAGTTCAGTCTTATTATACTGGGCCAGGATACCTTGCGGGTACTTCACGCAGGTGCAGCTTCAAGCAAAAACATATCTATATGTCAATATCCCTTCATTATTTGTTGCAATATTTCACTAAACTGAGTAAAACAATATGGATTACAGAGATTATCACTGCAGGCTATGTTAATAAGTTCTTTAATAAAAGGTGTAAAGTTTAATAACTGTAATTCCAAACATCAATTATTCTCATTATTTGATATGTATCAAGCAAAGATAATAGGTCAGCTCCCCTTATTTATTTATCTGTTTCTTTGTTTTTGTTCTATTTTTGTTTCGGGTCTCCAGAAAATCAGTAAAATCTTTACACTAATTGACAAGAATAATTTGGACAAATACTGCAAGAAATTCTGATAGAACATTTAATTATGTATAATTAAAATAAAGATGGTGAAACTCATTTGGTTGTAGCTCATGTTGTATTTAAACTATGGAAAGCATAGACCATAAAGAGTAACCCTCACTTTTGCTGTACTTCTAACCAAAGTCCATGGGACGCACTGCTCAACAACTAATGCAGGTCAGGTAGAAACAAGAAGCTAAAACAATAAGACTTATGACCACCTCCAATTTGAAAACAGGATCTACGAACTACCACTTGATGCAATGCAGAAAAGATCTTCTAAGGTCAAATCTCAACTTCTCATAAAAGAGTCCAGGCTAATGTTACTCTAACTATGGAGAGTGGTGGATGCCTTTAAAATAGCTTCAAGGATAATATATAGGGAAAAGTTAATGGCAGATTTTCCCGCTTCCAAACATTGTTGCTTGGTCAGTAGTAAGCCCTGTGGCCTGTTTGCACTGGCAGATGTGTGCGAAGATGGTCATAGTAAAGGCAGTTCTGGAGCATAGAGTAGTTCAACAGTTAAATCAAGTGACTGGACTGTTAGGCTATTCAGTAGTGCAGAGAAATTAAATGAGAAGAAATTCATCCGTTGCCATGAACATCACGCTTTAATATCCTTCCTGTAGGCAAATCAATTTTGTGATGTAAATAAAAATACTTATTAAATGTATTGTGATGTGGCATGGATTCATTCAAGATTTGACACAATGCACTCAAACTTAGTCTTCATGAATATGGACATTGTGAATGTACTGTGCTTTATAATAATGGGGCCCTGTATGCAACAGATTTGAAAGCTTGCTTTGAACTCCTTGAGTTTATAGAGTGTGAGACAGATTATGACGAAAGCAATAATGAGAACAAGAGCAAAAGGGGGAAAATATCTTCTGGCAGGATTCAGCAGAAGTTACTTTGTCTTCTCAGTCTACAATTTCTCGAGATTCTGTATTTAAAACCAATCTTTCCTTATCTGGGTTCTTGAGGGTTGTTTTTTTTTACTGCATGTCTCTTACAAAGAGAATTTTCTCCTTTGCATTTACAGCTTGTTTTTCAATGCAGATCTTTTTCACAGTATGAACTTTCCCACTCAAAGCTCTATAACTCATTTTTGTAATCCTATGCCTATCATCTCGCACACATTCCATAAAGGAGATGTTCCCAGGGCACTTAAACCAGATACAGGAATCAAAGTTGCCTTTAGGCTACATCTGCTCTAACACAAATTTAATGGAAAAAACAGTGCTTTCACAGTCTATGAAACTATCATGGCTATTAGAGTATTAGAGTCTCAAAATCAGAATAGAAAATAAACAGGAATTCTCATTTCCTCACCTCCAGTGTCAAAAAGAACAACTGAAACAACCAAACAAACCACAAAGTGCATGCATATTTCACTGTTTCTAGCTTAGGAAACTTAAATGGTGAAAGGACAAAAGATATGCACGATATGTTTCAGAACAAAACTTCCCTTTAGGTTTGTAAACTCTTTTTATTTGTTGAAGTGATTCACCCTCAGGAAAAAGGTAAATATGGTTTTAACTGACAGGGAAAGATCATGGTGTCCAGTCAACATGTATAATACTGTTTTTACAGATGCAAATTAGTTTGAGAATTGCAAAACTGAGAATTTTCAATATTTTTGATGTGTTTTGTACAACAATCAGAACTTTGACAGAACCAGGTATTCAAACGTAAATGCTACTGCATCTACTAGAAGCTGGGTCAAATGTTCACATGTGTTTTAAATGCTCAAAGTTAGAACATAATTGATCCTCTCTCTTTATTCAAAGCCAAGCTGTTTTAATGACATTTCTGTGTTATTTTCCAGTAACAACAGGCTTAATTTAGTATCATTTTTTTCTAACATGAAAGCATACATTTTGTAATTAAGTTTTCACTACCTAATTATCATTTCCATGAAATTGTCTGTGAAATTAGTAGGCCTAAAATACTTTCTGCAGTGCCTGAGTGGCTTAGAAGAATAAGTCTCATTTTCAGAAGAGACTGAAAAGCTCAGATCACACTGACTTTCTGCAGGAGAGAGACTGTTAAGTCACTTGGGCATTTTTGTCAATAGCAGCTGATTCAGTGTAGAAAACATCTGGAAATGCTGACATTTCTCTGCATTGTGGCCTTGTTTATTGAAGAACTTGTTGTGTACCATTGAGCTTTAGATTAGGCTCATCCATGTATTAAAAAAAAACGATTTATAAACAGTATGATCACTTTTGTTCTTCTGACAGCTGAAAACAAGCACTGCTCTTTTGACACTCACTGTTAATCAATAAGTTACTGTTATAAAATTTAGTTACAGGGTGTCTAAATATTTCTATATAGATATATCCAAATACACATACAAGAAAGGCTTAAGACAAGACCAATCTCATTATGAACATACACAAGCAATTCTGTGAGAGGTATGGCCTTGCAGCTGAGACCACTTGAAAGACTAAGACATTGAGTCACAGCAGTGGGACAGGGCCCTAATTGCCTCTCTCGGCCACTTCTGATCATCAACCAAATTTATCTGGCTGTTAATGTCCTGAAATACAGTTTTTTAGCAGTGACTTTATCCTCATAGCCTAGCAAAGAAGAAAAATATGATGAATCTTAGTGTTAGAACTGAAGATTCTACTACCTTGCAGCAGGAGGTGCCTTGTGAGATTCTTTACCTGAAGTGATTCAAATTGGCCTAAACCTGGTTGTGTTCAGATTAGACCATTCTCAGTCCTAAGTTTTTGTTTCCTAGTTTTGTGTAGTGATGATTCCATCTTGTCATTGTCCCCATAAGCTCAGACTAATACAAAAAGAAAATACTTGGAACTTCTGAAGAAGTAGAAAAAACACAGGATCTTCAGATACTTCACAAGGTCTATAAGCAAATAATTTGTGAACTGGTAATATCACTGCTGATAGATGATATCTCTGTATACAGCAATGTTACTCACGTTGAGACAAAGGCTGATTTATGTATTACAGGGGTGATTATGCTAATCTTGAAATTATTTTAGAACTGTTTTTAAAATTTAGGTAGCTGCTGAAATAACTATGCATTTAATTATTTGACTTTCTGACAAGTTGATGCAATAAAAACAGTTCAAATGATTGATAAAAAGTTTCTAAACTGCGATTATATACTTTTTCTATTTTCATAAAATAGTTTTTGGCTTGTGCAAAGCAATTATTAATACATTCTGATACTAATGATGGATAAATAAAAACTTCAGAGTAAATTATTTTCTCCATGGTCCACAGCTGAATGGTAAATTCTCATTATAACCTAGACCTTGTAAAGACGTCTGCTTTCATGTGTGTCTGCATGGAAATAGAGTTCAGCTGCTCTTACCAGAACTCTGAATGGCTTGGTTATGTGGATAATTTATAAATCTAATAGTATAATTATTATATCTAGATCTTTCCTATTTTCTTTCCATGAAAAAGAAAAAATATTTTTGACAAAACGTTTTTCACATAAAATGTTTGATTTTCTTGGAAACCTTGAATTTGTCATTGAAAAATCAGATGCATGTGCACATGCACACATACCCGTCTACACAGGAGTATTTTTCTTGTCACAATGAATGTCCAGGTATACTTACTCCCTTCTGTGCTTGGCTTGAAGTATAGGTAGTGTATAAATCAAATTTAGTTTTCATGATAGATGCATCCGTGCAGAATCAATGTAAATGTGATACAACCTTCCCCGTAGATACATGTTAGTGCTGGAAATACTAGCACATCGTTAATGATAATAGCCCTTTCCTCCCATTCACTAAGATCACAAAAATGTATTTCTCTCCTATTCCCATGTAGGGAACTCATCAAACCTCAAGAGACCCAAGTTGGAGAAATACACTAAACAGATTCCAGGTTTGTTTTTTTAAAGCCTCATATCAGGGTTCCTGAATAGTTTGAGTATGGTCTTGAATAATTAATTTCCAAACCTTTGTTGGTTCATCAGATAGTAGATTTCCAAATAAGTTTGTCTCTGTTCCTCAGCTGGCTAACATTATGCCTTATACATTCCCACCCCAGAAGTATGTTTCTAATTAAGCCACATAATAAGAGCTTCCTGTGCAGGGGAAGATATGGGGAAAACAAATAGTTTTTAAAGTGGAAGCTTTATTCCATTTAGGCTTTTTAGACTCTAGCCTCATTCTATTTAAAGATAATGAATATCAAAAATAGAATGAACCAACCAACAAACGAAAAAACCCACACACCAAACACCACCATATATTTATTTTGCAACTTAATCTGTAGACTTATGTGTGGCAAGGAATAAAATGACTCTTCCTGAAGTAAAATAGAAGACCTTCCACCAAGGGAATCTATTTTCCACCACTGGCCACTAGGAACAAGACCAGAAATATTTCTCAAAGGGAGCTTCCTCACCTGCTGGCTATGAAAGCTTATACTGGAGCTGTAAGTTGGAAAACAGATTGGTGTTTCATTACTCCATCCTTACAACAGCCCTTAAGGGTGAAAACAGAATGAGTCTGCTGGGTATGAATTTCCATCCTTTGGGACTTTTGAAAATATGTTGACTCTAAATAAGCTTTCTACCATCCTTCTGGTTTTGCTACCTTCTAGTCACCTACTAACTGGTAATATGTTTTTACTTTCCTTGTCCTTTGAAATGCATTTCTTAAGAAAATCAGCAGATGCCAGTCCTATTAAAAAATTTAAAAAAAAAAAAAAACAAACAAGCCACACACACAAAAGAAAAAAAAAAAAAGGAAACACCACCACCAAAAAAACAATAAAGATGTCCCAATGCCTCAGGACCTTTTTTTGCAAAACATGTGGCGTGATCTCGTTTGCCTTTTCATTTCCTCAATAACAGTGTTTGTTAACTAAAAGTGTTTAAACGATGTCAGATTTGGTTTGAGATTTACCATGGACGGAAAGCTCATTCAGATCTGTGGTTAGTCTGACAGTGTTTGGAACAGGAAGTTAAAAGAGAACATAAGGTTGTTGCAGTTGTTTTCTCAACCAAAATGAAACTTAGCAGAACTTGCTTGTTGCTCATATCTTCGTGAATAACTTATTTAGAACACTGTGTTACTGGAAAAATATCCTCTGGGCTGACACATATCCACATGCCCCTGTAAAGCCAGAAGTTGACAAGGTCAAAATGAAAAGAGCCCTAGTGTGTTGTGCTTTTGTGTGGTTTTAGTTTTCTGTTGTTTTTGTTTGTTTGTTTTTTTGTTTATTTGTTTGGTTTTTTTGTGGTGGTTGTTGTTGTTTGGTTGGGTTTTGTTGTTTTGTTTTTGGGGTTTTTTGTTTGTTTGGGGTTTTTTGAACTTATTTTTAAAAGAGGAACATTTTTACTTTCATAAGTATTTTATTATCCAAATAACATTGGCACAAAAATACCACCCCATGCCTTTTTTTGGGAGGGTGATTTTTTTCTTTTTAATCCCTGTTCCTTGGATCAAATGACAATTCTGTGCCTTCTGATTAGAAAACTAGTCTTTTAGGTACATTTTGTGTCACAAGCTGATTTGAAAAGTTTGTACAGAATAATTTAGAGCCCTGCCAAATTCATGCCAACTATTTCATATTACAGGTAAACTGTAGACTGTATCTCATGAGATGCTCATCAAAACATTCTGACATGTAAGAACTTGTGCCAGTGAATTCTGGCCTTGCCACTCAACGGTTTCATTGTATTATGATTAATATATTGTTGCAAGATACAGATGAATGTAAAAATAAATTTAACAATAGGACTTTGAAATTTGGATGGAAGTTGCAATAAATATTATCATGAGAAATTATTACGACAGGGAGACTGTATTTCTTGCTGGTAAGATGGAACTGTAGTATTATGCAGCAGATAATATCTCTTACTTGGCCAACTAACAAACTTAAAAGACAGGACAGACTGCCAAGCATGCAAGCTTTTATTCAGGTAGGAGATAGAAATAGTGTTAATCAAAGCTAAGTTCAAGTAGTGAACAATTGCTTGAGTTTAACTTGATAATATTAAACAGAGCATCTGAGAAAAAACATTCATCTTTCCAGAGAGTCTGACATTTGAACTAAATGTTTGTTATAAGGAATGTTTTATTTTGTGTTCTTAGTTCCATTGGTTGGTTGTTTTTTTCCCTCTTCTTTCTTCTCTAATCATCGTCAAAGAACAGGGGAAAACATCCCAAGTAGTACTTCAGTCTCTTTGATATGGCCAGGACAGATACTCTTAAACAAGTTCTACCTTAGGTAACTAACCCCTGAGATATGCTACCACTCTCCATTGCTTTCAAAGGCTTTATTTTAAATTTGAGATAGTTTGCAAATATCTAGCAATATGAAAGAAAGAATTCCGAAGGGCAGAAGAATAATTTTTAAAAGTACTGTGTACTCAGAGGTAGTATTACCTATATTAGAGTTACCATTCTGAGCATGAAATAGCAGGAAAAGGCTTTGAGCTATACTCAGTAATACATGTCATCTTGTCCTTTGCCTTCAGTGATAGGAACTAATTAATCTTGCACCTTTTTCTGTTACTTCACTAGACAGAAATTATTCCTTTTTTTGACAAATTAACTTTTGAACATGTGCAAAGAAGCTAATTGGTATTCCAATCTTAGGCTATGTTATGCCAAATCTTCTGTATTGTTGCTGTAGTATTATAATCTTTGTGTGATCTCTGATCACTGTTTTCTTACTTAAACAACTATCTCTACTGTGACCACAAGCCAACTGTATATAAAAAAAAACTACCAAACAAAGCCATGGTTCTGTCAAAAGCTGAAATGTTCTCCCAAGTATTTTCATAGCTGGTCTTTCTTTCTTGATACTGCAGCGCTATCAGATTAATCATGGGGATAAGTTAGTCTGATGACCTTTGAACGGAAAAGGACATTCAATATGCAAGTGCAGCTACAACAAAAGATGTTGTGCACAACATTTTGATTGTAACAGCAAACCAACAGTCAATTACACGCTACATAGAGCTGTCATATTTTTGCATAACCTCAGCTTTCCTTACCGCTCACTCCCCAAGCCTGTATCTTACTTAGTATTTTGGGAAGGACTAGATCTTACTTCTCCTTTAATCCAATCTTCACGAGAGGCAGACCATTCACTCCTATATAATCAATTGCGTAATTACAAGCATTCATTACACATTCCCCATCAGAAAGATGAACAAGCCTGGTGGTGTTTATGAGTCTAGGCTGGTTTCCAGTAAAAGGTAAACTGACTGCACACAATGAGGTGGAATAGGATAGATGCACTAGCCTAAAGTATTTATAGGTGGCTTATTTATATCATCTGGATATTAAAAACAGATATATATAATAAGGGAGATAAAAAGTCAAAATGTAAGTTTAGCTAACCTAAAGTGCTGCTTTCTCTGCAGTGTGCTTTCGAACACCTTTTGACTCACAGAAATTAACTCAAACTATATTTCTATGCTAGGCAGAGGAAAATTGGATATTTGTAGGTAGCAAGAATACACTGTATCAGTTTCATTTATATTTGCTACTTACTGAGGATATATGCATACAAAGTCAGGTTTTGGTAGCAAGTTTGCCGTGACCATGAACAAAACCATCAAAGGAATTGATGAGATCTGTACTGAATCCACCACCATGTTCTGAACCAACTGAGGAAACAAACAAGATTTATTTTCTGGCAAATTGTCAGAAAACATTAAGGACACACTTCTGTTTAAAATAAAATTCATCTAGGCACAGTCACCAGTGTTTAATTAGAGAGCATGAATTATTGAATATGTGCTGCTGTTCTCTTAGAGCTTTAAAACTAGAGCCACGTAGATTCAAATCGTGGCATGACAAAAGGGCATGTTGCTCTGAATCATTTTCTAACATCCTTTTTCTCTTTTTGACTGCAACCTTTTCAGCAGTAAATTCAACTGAACATGCTAAAAGCAAAAATATTAAAGGTGAATCTCCTTGAATATGTGCAGGGAAAAAAAAATTCAAACAAACTAAAGCTAAAAAATAGACCTTCATCAAGTAGAGCTTTGCTATGGTTAGCCTAATTTTCAACAATTCCTTTGATTGCAACTGCAATGTCTGTCTGATCAAAGAAAGTAATTTCAGATTTTAATAAATGTGCCCCACTTGTCAGTAAAAGGTAGCTTCTATATACATGATTTGAGTAAGTTTTTCTTATCTAGTGACATCTGTCCTAGGAAATCTCTTGCCAAGAGAGGGCTTACTGAGCCCAGCCAGGCATTGCCTGAGGTAACTTTGACTTACAGCTCTCCAAATCCCTGGGAAGAGTAGTCTCCTCTGGCTGTGCATGTGAAATCTTTTATAACAGATCTCTGGGTTATTGTTTCATGGATTACGTGTTACAGCTATTAAACAGGAAAGAATTTCAAACAAGACAAGACAAAAAGTGTCAGTCTTGACAGGGTTTTAAGCTTTCTGCTCATATTTGTAAAGCAACCCTCTCAACCTATTTTAAATATCTCTTCCTTAATTAAAATAATCTTTTTGTTTAGATTAAGAGATACACAACTAGACGCTGTGACTGGTCTCTTCTTTTTTCTCCTGTTTCTAGACCGTTGCATGTTCAATTAATTCAATTTCTTTGGGGCTCCCAGGGCTTGTTTTCCAAACAGGTACAGCATCTCTAAATACTTCTGGATAGGCAATTTTTTTTCTGACCTATCTCCACAATAGGTTGCTCCTCATGATCATGCTATGAAAAGACCCATTGTAGTCATGACTCTGCCAGACATGAAGCAAGAAGTGAAGTCTTGTACTGCTGCAGTCAATAGCAAAACTCCGATGCAGTATCCAGGGCTTGGATTTGAATGTTTATGAGCAACATGAGATCTGTATGTAAGGTTCTTTAGTATGGTCTAGCTCTAACAGCTGGGAAATGCTACATCTCTGTGAGGTCAAGTTAATTTATTTTATTACAGCACGTTGCTCTTCTCTTTTTTTACAAGTCTATACTGCATTTAGTAGCATATAGAACCATTTTCTAATATGACTAAAATTAAAATTTTACAGTATGAAAAATACATGATACAGAAAATATCGTGGCATTGTAGAATGAACATTTTATAATGAACAGGCCCTCAGTGAAAAGAGAGACATTGCATCTCAACTAAACTACCCTTAGCAAAATCAATTGCAAAAGCATCTGGAAAGAAGTATGCACTCTATTAATTTTGAATTTTGATGAACTTGTTTTATGTATTCATTAAAATATCTTTTAGGCTAAGCAACATTTTAAAGACCAAAGAGAGAAGTAAATATTTTATTCAAAACAGTTGTATCTAACATCCCAAGTTTATTATTTGTACTATGGCTAAGTGATCTAATATTCATAAAGCTGCTCTGGCTTGTATGAAGGAAGCAATTTCACTTCACACAGGGAAACTTACTCTAAAAAGTAAAACTAAGCATTTTGTCAGAAAAATACCTTAAAATGCATATATCATCTGTAATAACAAGTATGAGTTCCTTTTCTACTTTCTTATGTATTTTTTTTCGATCACAGTTAAGCTGTGGATATTTGCCAGAATTTCACTGAGAAACTTCTTCTATACTTACCTCAAGCTAACCAGATCTGGCTGCAAACCTGTTTCAGGGTTGTGAAGCCTTTACTGGGAAATTTCTCTCTGAAGGTTTTCCTTCATTTTGTTTTAAAGACTTTACTAAGACCTACAATTTTTTTTTTTTTTTGCTGTATAGTTGGTAACAATCACCAATGTTTCTTCACAAAGAGCACCACTGTGGGAGTCTGCAATGTGTAATATGCAAGGAGTAAAAACAACATCCTTTGAAATATTCTGAATAAAGGCTTGATAAAGCATAACAAGAAGTGATACAGAACCGTTGGTGCTGTATCTATTTATCATCCACAGTATTTCTTTCTCCTGGATGCAATGAAAGTTAAATGAGTATTTTGCATAATTTTCTAATATCTTTCACAAGGCAGTTGAGTCACTGAGAACCTGTTATGTTACACAGTACCTAACAGGCTGTTGTACAGTTAATACTACAGTCAAATGCTGGTTGTTTCCTTCTAACTTTCAGGTAGAACAGGGAGAGATGTTCAAACCCTCACTGGAGAAACTGGATGAAAAGATGAAGATTATCATGAGGGTGGACTCTTTGGGAAACAGTAATTAGGGCTAAGCAGAAAGGCAAATCTAAACCTGCAGCTGATATTTTTTGAAGTTCTTTTGGATTATTGGTAGATTTTGTCCAGAAAGAGGAAACATCTGTTAACAAAAATATGTAAAAGAGAGTAATATGTCAGTGCCCAAGAAGCTATTATACCCCTTCTCTTTAGAAGGTGTTAAAAACCTTTTTCTCCTCTGATGCTGAAAATTCAGAAGTCAGAGCTAATTTAGGCTTTAGATACAGTTATCTTAAGTTATCCAAATACTGTCTTTATTGAGAAAACTATGGAGTGAGACTTTGCACCTGAGCCCTTTTCCACTCTTTCCCCTTGCCTCCTCACCTCATCCACTGCTTCATCGCCCTGCTCCTCCAAGTCTCCATCAGGACATGCCATTATATCTCAGTGCTAGTGCAGAACAACATAGGGCTGGGGGCATATGTTTGGAACTGCATAAATGCTCTGCGTTCCCATTAGGGACACTTTAAAGGGACTCAATGCTATTTTCCATGGCACACCACTGAATTTGATATGTAAGAGGAACAAAAGAGGAACTGACATTCTCACAGGCTTGATTTTGCAACATTTTAAACGCCTTTGAACTTCTTAGAGTGACTCATTCCTACATGACTTAGAGTTTTATAGTCTTTGTAAGACAAATTTTCAAGGTTTCTGTTTATAACTGTGTTATGTTTGTGCACACATTTATGCTGTATACGTACTTTCACGCACATTGTGTTGTGCATACACATGTGGCTTATATATGCTGTTCATACACAGAGATTTTGATACCTCAAAATGACCTGTGAATATTAATAATTGCATAACAGAAGAGGATATCCAGAGGAAAAAGAAGAGAAAGGGAAAGTTAATGCACAAGTACCAGATGGGAAAAAAGTAGATTGTGGATGAGGGTTTATTCATAAGTCAATGAGTACAACTTGAGGAAAGTATATGCTTGAATACTGATGGGAGGAAGCTGCAAGAATGCAGGTAAGAAACATATGGAGATGACAGGGGGTGGAGAGATAAGGTATCTGCAAGTGGAAGTTTGGGAGGGAGAGGGCACTGAATTCTTATTTACAATTTAATGGAGGGTGAAACAAAATATAGCTTGAAGGGAAGACAAGCAAAGAACTAGCAATGAGAAGGGTTTGTGGGATGAGCACAACTATGGATGAGGGACACAGGAAAAAATCATTACATACTCTCTAAGAATGGTGCCATTTGGTAATATGTGAATCATTTGTTTAAGTCTGCATTAGATAGTCATAGCTAACTCAAAGTTTTCATGCAATCAGCAACTAAAACTCTTATCAATACTAGTAGCCCATATCTACCAGGCAAAAATCAGGACTGACCATTTCCATGTGAAACATCTCTGTCTTTGCAAAGACAAAACAAAATGAAGGAGTGGCTATCTCTATTTCTGACCTCTGTCTAGTTTAACAAAAAAGCAGTGTCTATGTCAACCCAAATATTTGGGAATTTTATTTTTGTCGTGCATCATTTCTAAATACCTAAAAAGAATACCAGTTGTAAGAGCTTTGCCTGCCTTAAAATCAAATATGTTGTCTATTGGACAAGGGGTTCTAAGCCGCGTGACAGTCTAAACATGGAAATAGAATAGCACAACTCATGTGAAGTCTGGGAAAGACAGTGAGAGACAAGGAATAAGCAGACGTTTTAGCATCTTACTTTCCCACCGCCCACCAGATTAATAACTATGTTGTTACTTTACACTGCAGACAATGAGAACTGTGCACTGTAGACTTATGTCAAGTACTAGCTCAATTGCAAATGTCTATTTTACATAGTATGGTTCTGTCATTTAAAGAACACACACTAAAGCTATTTTAAATTTAATGCTCCAGTTCCCAATAATGCAGCAATTTCTTCAATAAAGAAATACTTTTTTTTTTTTTAATAGGGAACTATTGTTTTGAATTTGACTTAATTTCAAAGGACTTTTTCAGTCTTTTTTTTTTAATGTTACAGCTGATCAAATTAAATATTTTTTTTTATTCATAATGAAAGGGCACATTACATTTTTGCTATGGCAGATTAGGCGTTAACTTAATCAACATTTCAGAAACTAGAATTGTTTCACAACAAAAACTTTTAATATCATGTTTGTTCCCGTTTTATTTATAAAAAGTAATAGACATTTTTTTTTCTCAATGTTTTAGTTTCAGTGAAAATGCGTTTTCCACTTAAAGTTTTGAACATTGGTCCACATGGAATGATTTGCTCAGCCTCCTTTTATACCATGCTATGGTTCTAGGATAGCTTAGTGGTATAATGGATCAACGATGGTGCAGAAACTCACAAAACAATTTTTCCAGAATATCTAAAAGGCTGCTTTTTTGTGGGAAGAGGCGGCGGAATATATATCATAGAATGTTCTGAGTTGGAAGGGACCCACAAGGATCATCAAGTCCAACTCCTGTCCCTGCATATGGCAACTCCACAGTTCACACCATGTGTCTGAGGCTGTTGTCCAGTCTCTTCTTGAACACTGTTAGGCTTGGGGCTGTGACACCTCCTTGGGAAGCCTGTTCCAGTGCTCCACCACCCTCTGGGTGAAGAACTTTTTCCTAATGTCCAACCTAAACCTCCCCTGGCACATCCTCCTGCCATTCCCTCAGGTTCTGTCATTGGTCACTAAGGAAAAGAGTTCAGCACCTACTCTTCCTCCTCCCCTTGTGAGGAAGCTGTAGATCATGATGAGGTCTCCTCTCACTCTCCTCTTCTCCAGGCTGAACAGAACAAGTGACTTCAGCTACTGCTCATGTGGTTTCCTCTCCAAAGCCTTCACCAACTTTGTAGCCTTCTTCTGGACACTCTCCAGTAGCTTTACATCTTTTTTAGCCTGTGGCACTCAGAACTGCACACAGTGCTCCACGTGAGGCCACACCAGTGCAGAGCAGAGTGAGACAACCACCTCACTCACCTGGCTGGCAATGCTGTGCTTGATGCACCCCAGGACACGTTGGCCCTCTTGGCTGCCAGGGCACACTATTGGCTCATGTTCAACTTGCCATCAACCAGAAGCCCCAGATCCCTCTCTGCAGAGCTGCTTTCCAGCATCTCATCCCCCAGTCTGTATGTACAGCCATGGTTGCTGTGTCCCAGGTGCAAAACCTGGCACTTGCCCTTGTTGAACTTCATGCGGCTGGTGATTGACCAGTTCTCCAATTTGTCCAGATCCCTCTGCAGGGTGTCTCTGCTCTGGAGAGTGTTGGCATTGCCCCTCCAATTTTGTGTCATCAATGAACTTACTAAGCAATCCCTCAAGTCCTAAGTCTAAGACATTTATAAAGATATTGAAGACGGGCGCCAAAACGGGATCCCTGCAGAACCCCACTAGTGACTGGTTGCCAGCCTGACACAACCCCATTTACTAGAACCCTTCGAGCCTGGTCCGTCAACCAGTTGCTCACCCACTACATTGTGTGTTTACCCAGCTGTTTGCTGGACATCTTGTCCAGGAGAATACTGTGAGATACAGTATCAAAGGCTTTACTGCAATGCAAAAAGTTCACCTCAACAGGCTTCCCTTGGCCGACTAGGTGGGTAACCTTGTCATAGAACGAAATTAAGTTTGTAAAGCAAGACTTTCCCCTCATGAACCTATGCAGGATAAAAAGCTGGGTTTTTAAAAAACAAAACAAAATTTGTTCACTCTTTTTTTGTTGTTGTTCTTTTGAAAAGTAGAACCAGTTGATTAAGGGAATGGAGTATCTCCCTTATGAGGAAAGGCTGAGGGAGCTGGGGCTCCTTAGCTTGGAGGAGGGTGAGGGGCGAACTCATTAATGTTTACAGATATATAAAGGGTGAGTGTCACGAGGAGGGAGCCAGTCTCTTTTCGGTGGCAACCAATGACAGGACAAGGGGCAATGGGTTCAAACTGGAACACAAGAGGTTCCACTTAAATTTGAGAAGAAACTTCTTCTCAGTAAGGGTGACAGAGCACTGGAACAGGCTGCCCAGGGAGGTTGTGTAGTCTCCTAGTCTGGAGACATTCAAAACCCGCCTGGATGTCTTCCTGTGTAACCTCATCTAGGTGTTACTGCTCCCGCAGGGTGATTGGACTAGATGATCTTTCGAGGTCCCTTCCAATCCATAACATTCTGTGATTCAGTTCAACCTTCCATCAGGTTTAAGACACACCTAACTTTGCAGTTACAGTGATAAAGCTTTACCCCCAGAAGAGATTGCAAGACTTGCTCCCACTCACTATGTTGTTTATGAGCCTAGGGAGAAGGTTATCCCACATAGTCCACATGGTACAGTCCCTAAAATGAAGGTTTTAGACTACAGAACAAAATCTGACCATAAAGGAGGCACAGGTTTCCACATGACAACACTTCCAAATGATGCATCAAAATCTTTAGCAATGGGAAAGCATGAAGGGGGGTAAGTGACACAATTCCTTTCCATCTGGTGAAGCCGCTCCCTTGAGCCTACAGTGAGAGCGGGGCCTGGCTCTTCAGAAACACATCATCCTGTGTTTGGGGGCCTTCCAAATTAGTCCAGTAATTTATTGTCACTTAATAAGAAGAACTGAGAAACTTGCACCGGTCTGGTTGGAAAAAATATTGGCCTCCAGCTGGGGTGGGTGTTCTCAGCCTTCACCCAACTTGCAAGCAGGTACAAAAGGCACTCACAGCTGAAGCTGGGGAGCACAGAAAGGAGACCTTCAGCCTCTGATGAATTATACACCAGCGCCAGGCCCCAGGAACAGCAGATCAGCTCTCACTTTGAAGGATAAATCAAAGCTTTAATCGGGCCTGTCAGTAAAGCAGGTGTTTTGACTGCCTTTACGGTTCATTTTTATGCAAAAGAGTTGTGGGGATACAGAAATCATCAGGGATTGAAAATAAATGGCACTGACAGCACTGATCCCACCAGGCGAGGGGGCCAAAATCGGTCTGTCTTTTCAGATTATGAAATATACCTAACGGCAGGCTTTTTAAACCCCACTTACACAATGCACTGTCTGTGCACCCAGGACTTTCTTTTCTCTTCCCTTCCCGCCCCACCCCCTTTTTTTTGAATTTGATATGCCAGGGGCCCGTTTCTATTCTCTGGTGATAAACTACCCCAGCAGCCATAGCAGGTTCAGAATGTTAAAGAGCCACCACTCGCCTGAGCTGACAAAAGGATCTCGTTTTAAAGGGCTTAAAGGACACTGTTAGACACTATCCCCACCCCCCTTGTAGGATAACGTCTTTTTCTTCGTGGGTTTCATCGTTCAACAACAGCTACAAATAAAACATCATAAGAACATGTCGATGCAAATTTTCTAGCATGGGCCGGGTTGAGGAGGAGCATCATTAGGGGAGAGGCTCAGGCTCTTCTCTCTCTTGTAGGTATCCTTTTGTGGGCTGCAAGTGAGCACCCACGGCTACCCAGATTTTTACTTTAATATCAAGATTTAACTTAGCTTAATTTGTATGTCTCAATATTAATAGCAGGCATAACTTTTTAGCTTGTTTAAAGAAAAATTTGAACACACTGTAGTTGAATCATTCTGGCATCTTGTAATATTTAAATTATGGTTCAGGAGGGTTTTAATGTAGCACATGTTTCCAGAAAGAAAAAAACACATGAACGCCTTTTTCTTTCGTTCTTCTATAACTCAACACTTTCTACACTATATTCTGTACCATAATTTGAAATATTACTGCAGGGTATTGCTAGTAAATTTAATTTACCCTTTACAAGCCACAAAGCAGAAAACAAAAGGGAAAAAGAGAAAAAAAAGAAAAAAAAAAAAGGCAAGTGCTTCCCTTCCTGTACTTTTGCACAAAATTATTCATGTCTAGTGCCTCACCATTCACAAATGACAGTTTTTCACAAGCTTTACTACGGAATTTCTTCTTTTGTCTTCCCATATAAATTAAAAAGTATATTAAATGAGCAACATCTTGCTGGCAGATCCTTAGGACAGATTGCCTGAGGATACCTTTTTAAAAACTTCTCATAGGCTACATGAAAGATAAGAAATTCATTACGCTTGATTGTGGTCATCCACACTGCTCTATCTAGACAGAAAACTTTACGTCTTTGTAAAAAAATAAATAAATAAAAACCATGCATTTTATGACTTAGTTGCATAGGAAACAACCTCACTGTCCCTTTTTTCAAGGTAGGTTGATGCCCTTAGTCTCTATAAGTGCTTATGCAGCTTTGGTTTTTTGACCTACTAAACTTTTTGCAACAGAAATTTAATGTACATAAAGTCACCATACCTTCAGAAAAAATAAACAAACAAACAAACACACACAAAAAAACCCCCAACCAAACAAAAAAAAAAACAACAAACATAAAAAACCCACCCACGCTTATGGACTTCTTGCAAGCAATGTAGGTTCTGGTTTTCCGAACATATTTTTATCTTTACCCGTATAGTAATTGCATTTAAAATAGTATTATTACACTTCTAAAATACATAAGTATTTTCTGCTCAAGGACTGCATATTGCACATTAGCAGTGGCACTCATATCACTTTTCTACCAAACTTAATTTCAGTATAATTTCTCATGCCAGTGAAGTTATTTCATGCCAATAAGAATTCCATACTTGTTTGCTGTATTGAGCCTTGAAACCTCAATTTTTTGAAACATTTTAGGGCCACAGTTTATGCAAGCATTGAAAAATTATGCATCTTCCAATAATTTGCTTGAAGAAGGATGATACAAGTCATTAATCATGGCAGATATATTTAGTACTGTGGACGTTAGCTGAAAATTCATTAACTTTTATCTCTGGAAGAATTGCTATGCTCAGTAATATTTTGGATGTTTAGATAATAAGGTAATTCTAACATTTTGATTAACAGTCTCTTTAGAAAAAAGTTTAACAAAATTTAACAAGAATTAAAAGTCCAATTTAAATTCACCAAGTCTTTGTTCCTGATTACCTGTTTAACATTCTTACTGTGAAGCCACTTGCTGTTAATCTAGGAATAATACAACAAACAGTAATTAATAAATACTAATCACACAACACTATTTACTTGCACTTATCTTCCACAGAGTTGCAATGATTTTTCTAACAAAGTGCAGTACTAGGATCTGGTTTATAGACCAACCTACAAGCATCTGTATTGTCCCGAGTAGAAGGGATTTTTTTTGCGTAAGAAAAGGTTTAAACCACTAAACCTTTCAATACGCAATATTAGCAAATGCTTTAGCTCAGAACAGGGCATACATAACTGGTGAGAGTAGAATCAAACATTTCTAGTTTTTAATTTCAGGCCATTTTTTTCTAATTAGTCTGCCATGGAAACTCAGATTTCTTCTTTCTGTTAGAACTTTATCTGACTCATGAGTAATTTTGGTATTGACCGTTTCTCATCTACCTCAAACATTAAAATGTCAAATCTTTTCATAATTTGTTGCCGCCAACTGTTTCAGATGCTATCTAACATGCAGGGATGAAGTCTGACTCACATGTAGCAAAATACCAACATACGGGCATGAATTAGGGTCAATTGAAGGTGAAAGTGTTACGAAGTTGTAAAAAGTATAAATCTTCAAACTTGATTTTCAATATTTCTAGAAATATGTATGGATGAGTATCAACTGTCATCATTCCTCGCTAGAGCTGTCTTTTGTTCTCACTACCCTTGGTCCAAAGACAATCTGGGTCCACAGATTTCCCTCCCAGTGGCACAATGTGGCAAGAGTTTATTTTTATCATGTGGCTGTATTGCTCCTTTCACAGTGGGATTTCAATCCACAGTGAGACATCTAGACACTGCTGAAATACAAAAAGTAACAAACAATAGTGCCTTAAGGCTAAAGTTCTAGTCCTCAGATATTCTTGGAATCACTCAAAACTGCAAATACTTAACAGCTCACGGAACACGAGGCTAAACCACAAAAAGAAAACAGTTTCAGATGGAAAGAGGAGGATGAGAGGGGCTGAAGAAAAGTTGCTTACTGAAGATAGGGTTTAGTTGATGGCTTTTTTCTTTTTCAGCCTCATAGACTAATTCTAATGTTTGTTGCTATTAGGATTGTGAATAGATTATAAATGTCGGGTTTGCCTTAAGCATATTTAAATGGACAGGCAACCTACTTTTAACAGGCTCTGTCTCAACTGATAGGCAGTACATAATGTAGTTGTCATGCCCCCACAGTGGTCATATCCCCTTTTAATGAAAACCAGACATGAGTGTACCTGTGTTAGTGTTTTTTACTTTGCTGAGGACTCAGGAGGATCTAAGCTGTCTGTATAGGCATACAAGCCCAGAAGCTTTCAGTTTAATGGTCATAGCAAACTTGCTGTATTTAGCACTGATTTGTGAAGATACAGGATGGAAATTATGATGAGTAGCATGTTCTCCCTAGGGCTTCTCATGCCTTTGGGACTGCTTTGTTTCTATTGCACCCTGCCTGGTAGCTCAAGCTTGTTAAAGACTTAGGTGTTTTGTAAGACCAGCTTTTCTATTCCTGTCTAAAAATGGACAGAATTTTAGCAAAAATAATTTTAAATTACTTTGTACATTGTAATTCACATTCCTTTAGTGTCATTTGATGTGATCTCTTTACATGCTGGTCGATATGGAAAGGGTAGCAGATAGTTTGCAGTTGTTTAGTTATGCTTAGACCGCAGTTTGAACACAGATTAAACTTGCACAAGTGCGTAAAACTGTTATGGTGAATGTCAATAACTCACTAACACCTTCAAATGGTCACAACTGCACCTCCTCCCACCAAGCAGTCACAACACCTTGCTCAAACAGAAGCTATAATAAACTGCAATTGAGTCATCACTACCAGAATAATTGCCTGAAGTTCTTTCATATGTTCCTGAAGGTTGCTCATCCAAGTACAGGTCTAACCCAAATGGTTTAAAGGTCTGGCATTAACATTTCAACGCAAGTTAACACTGATCTTGGGCATATTACTCACGTTACTGTTACCAAGGTCAGTGAGTTAGCCTTTGCTTTGTGACTGACATGCTAAAACTCAGTTGAATTTTAAGCTTCTCAGTATAACAGGTTCTGGCCTGAGTGAAAAAATTCATTTGAAGATTATTTTGAACAGTTATTCCTATCTTCAATTATAATGTTGAAATTTTGTGCCCACTGACAAGACTGGTACTACTTGCATTACACAAGAACATAACTAAAAATATTTTAGTAGTTCAATAACTTGAGTAACTGAATAACTTAAACTGCCACTATTAGGATTAGAAAGGATATCAACAAGAGAACAGTATTTTAAATAATTTAATTAGTAATTATTATTATTTGTACCTTAATTTTCTTTCGTTTATATTCACACTTGTCTACAGAATACCGGACCTTTACTTTAAAACAAACAAAGAAAGAAAAATCCACCAAAAAACAGAGAATGCAATTCAAGTGTTTATGTTTTCTTTCGTATAATATAACAACTGTCAAAACTGTTAAAATTATTCCTCTTGAACTATATATAATTAAATAGTAGAAGTTACTGCCATAAGCATACTGCCATTATGTTAGAAAGTGTCAAGGTCTGATTGCGAGGTAACAACAAAACAGTGGCAGACATATTGTTAACCACATCTCCCCCACTTCTCCCCCTTTAGCCCCTTTCTCTCCCCCTTCCCACTAAGGACAGGTAATTGAGAGAGAAAGAAGGAGAGAGAGAAGAGAGTTGGAAAAATTAAAAATGTTTTACTAACGCTACCAATAAAAATAGAGAAAATAATATAAAATATACAAAACCAATCTTGAAAGTCCCAGCAACTGCTCCAGCAGATGTACGACCGGTCCCAAACTGGACTCTGAAGCCAACCAGAACTGGATTCAATCTGTCACTAGGCCTCAGTTCACAGAGACAACTCGCAAGATCCTCTCCCAATGTTGGTCATAAGGAAAAGGGACAAGATCTTTGCGATCTCCCACTTTTATATGAAGTATCACGTGAATGGGATGTAATACTTAGTTGGTCAGGTTTTGGTCACCTGTTTCTTGTTGCCCATCTCGTGATATGGGCACCCATCCCTATCATGACCTCGCATTCCATTGCTATGTCTACCAAAACATGTTTCTGGCTTTTCAGGAAAATTGAGCTAATATGAAAGCTTTAGCTGACAGGCAAATTCACTAAAAAAGAAACCTGTTTTTAACAAAACCAGGACAGAAAGCTAGAAGCATTTTTTTTTAATGTGAAAAATACAAAAATAATGGACAGCCAACACAATATTTTTTAAAAGCATTACATAGGAAAGTATCACTTATATTACAGTGGAACAGAGAATAATATAATATATTTAATTACGAAATTAGGTTGCATTTTATTTGCTAGAAAAAATGAAGTATTTCTGGGGTATTGTCCTGGTTTTGTTAAAAACAAGTTTCTCTTTTAGTGAATTTGCCTGTCAGCTAAAGCCTTCATGTTAGCTGCATTTTCCTGGAGAACCCAACACATGTTTTGGTTAAACCAAGCAATGGAATGCAAACTTATTGATAAGCACGGATGGACATCTCGCGAGAGGGGCAATGAGAAACTGATGATCGAGAGACTGACCAACGGTGTATAACATTCCATTCACGTGAATACTTCATATAAAAGTGGGAGATCACGAGGATCTCGGCCTTTTCCCCTTTTGCCCTTTTTTCCCTTTTTCCTCATGGCTGACATTAGGAGAGGACCTTGCTGGTCGTCCCTGCGAACTGAGGCCTAGTGAGAGACTGAATCCAGCTCCGGTTGGCTACAGAGTCTAATCCAGAACTTTGGGTGCTGGCTCTGCAGTTGCTGAGACTTTCAAGATCGGTTTTGTATATTTTGTATTATTTTCTCTATTCTTATTAGTAGCATTAGTAAAACATCTTTAACTTTTCCAACTCTCTTCTCTCTGTCCTTCTTTCCCTCCCGATTGCCTGTCCTGAGTGGGAAGGGGGGAGAGGGAGGGGCAAAAGGGGGAAGTGGGGGGGAGAGGAGGTTAACAATACATCTGCCAGGGTTTGATTGTCACCCCGCAATCCTAACCCTCGACAGGTATATATTAAGAGTCATCAAAAATTAAGCAATCAAGAAATAAAAATCCTTAGTTATCCCATTTTAACTTCATATTTTGTTTAGAAATATGAAAATATACTTGTAAATTTGTAGTTTTAAAATGGAACAGTAACAAATGTAAAGCCTAACCTCTTATTTGCTACTTGTAAAATAAAAGATTATTTTTTTTAAATTCAAAACAGTTTTGAAATTGTGAAGAATTTTTTTTTCACTGGAAGAAATCTATCTGTATATCACTGAATTTTATTATATACTCTTCTGTTTCTGAACATAAAAACTAATTGACAAAAATTTATATGTAGGCAACTTAATTGTCTGTCACTTTTTATTCTCAGCTCTATCAGAACACATTCTCAGTAAGAGAAACTTTCGGTGTGTCACTGTCTATGAAGCCATGCATTAAAAATAAAAGATACTATCCATATTTTTGCCAGTTTGCTAATTTCTGTTAATGTTGCATTTACTTAAAATATTATTCAATTCATATGACTGTATCAGCCCTTCTAGCAGTACAATACCATTCTCACTAGTGTGATTCATATCTATGTATTTCTCTGCCACAGAGTCCACCTTGTTTTCATGTTTTTGCCTTTTTATCTGTTTCTGTGTAATAAGCCAGTTGGTGATCTTTTGGGAGAAAAATCAACAGGTACTTAAACCATTCATAATTTGGCAATAAATTATTAAATGAACATTTGGTGACTTACAGCTGAATATTCAGAGTCTTTAACTAAAATGAAACCACAAAACTAATTTAGTTGAATTTTTGGAGTTGACAATTGCAATTCCTGCTTACAGACTTATTCTCCTTATTTATCCTTCTTTCCCAAATGATAAAGGAGCACAGAAATATAAACAAATACAAATAAAAAGTGGTAGCTGATAAGCATTTATTTTATTGTCCTTTAATCGTGTGATTGTGAGAATACTTATGCCCATCCCCCATTTTCCCAAGACCTCTTCTCTCCTGTCCCCATTAGAAGGGTCCTAAGGTGGTCCCGGCTGGTATCAGAGTACAAGTAAAAATAATAATCCACAATATTAATTTTATTTTTCAGAACATTCTGATTTGGATACTAAACAGCTATTTCCATTAGGCTTTTGTATTACTTTTAATGACAGTTGTATTCTATGGGTAGAGAGTTGGGGTTTTTGTTGTTTTGTTTTGGTTTTGGTTTGCTTCTTTTATCTCCAAGAGGTAGGATTTATCTAGTCTGCACTATATCAAACGTGATATTCTTCCCCTTTCGCTGGTCACTGCTCAAAGGAAAAGCTAGTGGTTGTTACTCATCTTCTGTGGTTAAAAAGGTGACCATAAGCTTCCCTGGACTTCTCTATCAGACCATGAGCAGCAAGCTAATTCAGATGCCAACAACATAAACCTCTTTTGGGATCTCCCCAAGCTTCACACAGGAAAGGAGTAGAATACAAAATCTAGAGTAATGCACTGGGCTGTCCTTGCATTCAAAAGTATCTGAGATCAACAGTAAGCCTCCCCCAAAACACAACTATAGTTGGTTCATCAGTTTGGCCAGATATTGTAGATGATATAAAACTGCTCCACTATTATAACTTCAAAGGACATATCCTTTTTGACACCAAAAAGATCAGATCCACAATACCTCATAAGCTGGTGACTCTCAGATCTTGCAGACAACATATGTTAATAATTGCAAAAAAATTTCTTGTCCAGAGTCTCAGAGAAGGATAGACTGTCTTTGCTATTAGCAGATGACTCCAATACAGTTTGGTTTACTACTCCCCCACCACCTCATATTTCAAGATGCCGGAGTAATTATTTTACCAAAACAACAACGAAGTTCAATAATCTTTAAAGCTGATAACTAGTTAACTTCAGACTTTTCACATGCTAGGGTGAATAACTGGAATGTTTTCATGTATTTTTACGGCGGTTCCTTTGTCTTATTCAAGTGTACATACTGCCTGTTATTTACAGTAACTGTATGACTCTGACTGCTTGAGACTGCATTTTTAAAAGGCAGTTCAGCAAGCACCCTCAGCAAAAAAAGAGAGGGATTGTAATTATAACTGTGCTTTCTAAAAATTAAACAAAACAAAAACTCAGCCAGGTGGCTTCAGAGTCATCTGCCAACACATTTAAAAAATACAACATTAAAAAAAAAAAAAAAAAAACAAAACAATCAAACCCAGATAAATGAACAAAATTCCACAAGGAAGAAAAAAAGGAAAGAAAAGAAAACAGATTCTTTTCTGGCAGCCATAGTTACGCCTGTAATACGGCTCACAAAATTACTCAGTCTTGAATTGCTACCCACATGACCTGGCTTTGGTGGTAGTGGTTACAGGAATCCAACTTCAAAAACAGAATAAAAAAAGAGCACAGAGCTGAAAAGCAAACAGAGAGAGAGAGAGGCAGATCTCATTTAGTTTAAACTTCTGTTATTTTTAGCTGCCACATATTTAATGTGAGTCAAAGGGACTTCTCCCCTCTTACAAGGATACTTTGGTATCACTTTTATCAGTTTCTGACTAGCAGATCAAAAGAGCTTGAGTATAATGATTTTTATTATTTGCAAAATTTCCAAATTGCTGTCAAGAATCCTCTTTGGCACATGACCCACTGCCCATCAGAAGTGATCTCAGGCCTCAAAAACATACATCCAGCACAGAGAGGGCACAGCCCTGGAGAAGAACGGTCAAAGGGAAGGTTTTGGGGTATGAGCACAGAGGATAGATCTTAGAGCAAACCAGAGTATCACTGCAGTGTTTGTTCACTTCCTATGCCAATAAGTAAAGGGTTTTCCCATCTCTATGAGCACCCTACAAATTTTCCTTCCCCTCTCCCAGCATTTCACATGAGACTAATCTTCCTCTGGCTAAAAGTGGCTGGGTGGGGCTCTCTCCAGAGTTTATTCATGTCATTTCTGAATATAGTCAGAGAGGACATGAGAGTGTGACATGAGATGTACTTTCCATATCTTTCCTTCTCTGCCAGCACTGGGAAATGGTCTGCATAACCTAATAAGTATTTTCTGTCTCTAATTTCCATCCTGTTATGCTTTGCAAGAACTGCATGAGCTGTGTACACAGAGCTTCTTGCCAGTCTCTGAGCTAAATATTCTGCTCTTTCACTTAGGGCCCCCGTTTCTGCCATTTCCTCCTCTTTTTTTTTTTTTTTTTTTTTACCTCTATCATTCATGTTATTGTCTTTTGCAGTTCTGCAATTCCTATAAATCCCTGTTTTTCACAAGACTTTCTTGAAAGAATACCTGAAATCCTAAAACAAACTGAAAGCCTACATTTCAGTTTAAATGTGCAACTCTGTTACTCAGCACTTCAGTCCCCAATAGCCTCCAGCTAAATAAACACAGTGCTATGAGAAGACAAAAACTACTGTAACACAGAGTAGTGCAGGAGATACTGTGGGGATAGTCCACTTCCTTCTCCCTATTATTTCCACAGCCTCCAACCAATTTATTTTAATCATGGTTGCTAAGGCTCCATGATGCACATTAGATATCTTCTGTGAAGGGTTGTGCTCTGTTCTCAAACTGACCAAAATGATCTGAAGCACTTCTCTTGGAGAACCAGCTGCTGATACTCCAGTCTTTTCTCTTAATTATGTTTGATGTTGAGTCACTTGAAAAACAAACTCAGATATGGAAGCAGGATGAAGAAATGCATTTTCTGTTTGTAATGTTTTGGAGATCGGATTTCATGTTCCGTAAACCAGGTATCATTTTCTTTGTTAATGTCCTTCTTGAATTAGATCCAGGATGTTTCCTCCTCATTGTCTCATCCTTTGCTTTTGCAGTTACAGATGGGAGAGGGGTCTTTTAACATGTCAGTTTTCTGGATTAGAGAACCAGATAACTTTTTACAAATCACATCTCATTAGAGAACAGAGAAAATAAGGGAACTAAACCCAGATATTAAGAGTATGCTCATTGTTTTAAATTACAAAGCATTTTCACTACCCAGCAGAAAATTTAATTATTGTGTCAACAAACTAGTTAAGAGACAGCCTTCCAGCATTAAACTCTGCTAGATATCAAGGTGTTATTTTCTTTAGCTTTTAGTAGGACCTGCCCTATTTCAGAAAAGACTTTTTAAAAAGGAGATATTTGTCCACCCTGTAGTTCTGACTGCTTGGATATATTGTACTTGGCAAGCTTTTGCTGGAAAATTCCAGTCTGGCAGTATCAAATTACTTTATTAATACAAGTAAGTTTGAGGAAAAAAAAAAAAAAGTAGTTGTCATTTTCCAGAATGATGCTAGAGAACATCTGCCACACTTTCCATTACCAGTGACATTGCTTAACCTGAACTACCTTTCTGCAAATTTTGTGCCTTTGTAAAACAGTGGCTTGCATCAATATAACAGCAGAAACAACTGTTGGAAGCACTTCTCACTCTGTTCTAAGTATGGTTTGGAGCAGAAGTCTGTTCATACATTAATATATGCTTTTGGTTTTCTGTTGTTCTTTGGCCTTGCCTAAGCCTGTATTTGTTTTCTTGCCTGTAAACACTGGAGTAACTCTTAAAAACTCTCTAGAATGCTGTGATTTGTATTCAGTATTTGTGAAATGAATGATATTTCAAATATTGTTGTTTTCTCTCCAGTTTGGCTGTTTACCCACCTGTCACTGGAAGAGTCTGTATTTTTCATCTGTGCTATGGTTCAACTCCTTGAGCTATCTATCTAAGCCCTTCTGAAAGGGCAAGTAAGAAAAGTGCTTATCTTCTGGTGTAGGGTCATCATGATCTAAGAACCTGTTATGTTTTCTGATGTATATGACTTTGGCTGATTAGAGGTGTCTTTTTACAAAACAGCTTTTGTCAATGGTCTGATTTTGTTGTTTTGTTTTAAATCAGGGCACTTTTCTCCATACATTCCTATGTTTAAATAACCACTGTATTCTCTAATTGAATGCCTTCAAAGTAATTGGACTTGGAAAAATATATATGCTTCTGTAAAGTTAAGAAAACATCCACATCAGCTCTGAGCATTGATATTCACTTTATGAAAACCTTTTTAAACACTTTCATATTCAGTCATAGTTAGTTTGTCCTCAAGCCAATTTCATTCACCTGAGACATAAGTCTTCTGATTTCATTTTTTATATTTTAACATATTCTACATTGATCTCCTCAAAATGTAATGAAAAACAAAGAAAAAAAACAAACACACACCAAGAAAACACATCAAAAATAATTTAGAGAATAGTCTTCTTGGCTGAACGGATTGAACCTAAGTATTTTGCTGAATTTCATGTTGCGTTATAAAACATATTTGAGTCCCAGCAATATATATTCTAGGTTATTTGCCCAGTAGATTAAACAACCATAAATATTGAGCGATTCAACAGAGCAAACAGCACTGGTTGAATAGCATGTTAATAGATACTGGAGCTGTAGGAGACATCAGAAAATTCTGCCTAAGTAAGCTTACTAAATGCTACTTTTCTAGATACTTAATAAAGTACTAAGTTACTTATTTTACTAAGGGCTCACGTGAGAGTTTTCCAATGTGATTAAAAGCCCTCACGAGTCACAGAATAATTTACTAAATGTAAGGAGAATAAAGGGCAGGGCAAGAAGCCCTTCCAGGTAGTCAGGACCAGACAGTCATCCCCAGGTAGGCTGGAATAAGAGGAAAATCAAGTCCTAATGTGCTACAACTGGAATATCTTTCTCATCAATAATCTCTTTTGAAATTCTAAAATGTTAGGTAAGAAAGAAAGGATCATTATGTTGTCTCCAACACCCCTTACAAAAAATGTTCACGTTTTATGGACTTAGACACTTCACCACACTGTCCTTTATTTCTACTTTCAGGTATTGTTCCTTCAAACAATGCTTCATGGAACGATACCATTAAACTGCATAATGCTACTAAACACACAACATTGCTGCTAATACTCTTTAGAAGTAATCTATCATACCTTATTTAATTTAACTGGCCTCGTACAATGAGTCCCAGGCTCGACATTTAACTAAATTGCCCAAAGACACTCTTCCAACCATATGGAACATACAGTAAGTAATTCTTCTTTAAATTGCCTGGGAACATACTGCAGCACAATTCTCAAGAGAAAACTAGAGCTGAAATATTTTCTCAGGCACCTTCCACCCGGGTGACATTCCTCTCTTGTTCCACACTTGCCTCCAGCATGACCGAATGGATGCTACCCTTTTGCACCCATGTTTGTTTGTGTTTGCCTCCTGTTGATATTTATGTGTGCTGTTTCCGATACGCTTGCAGCATCATCTTAATTCTGGCAGCGGTTTCTGTGTGTTCAGCTTCCAAGGGGAATAGAGAGAACACAAGCTGTCTCCAAATTGAAGGAATCAATTTTAATTTCTGAAGTCAGACAGGCTTTCACTTATTGCCTATTGACTCCACAGAGAGATAATAATAATAATGTTGCTGCTTTCAGTATAAAAGACCATTACCAAGGACAATGCACTCAACCAAGAAAGATACCAGATTTCCTCTTCCCCAGAGTGCCAGGGTAAAGGGGGTATGAATCTTTTTGGATACCAGTCCAAAAAGTCTGGAGAAAATGCAAAAGTGAGCACAAGCCTTTTCCAGACACCTACCTCCTCATCCCGCCAGCCCCAGTAGCCTTGTCCACAGCACAGTCACTGTCTGTTTGGTTGCCACCCACACAGCCAACAGTCCTTGGAACAAGACACCAAATTCATCCAGACTCCTCTTGCTAGTGCTGATGGACATCCAGGCTTTTCTGGCTTCAGCCAAGCTTTGAGCAGACCATGCTGGAACCTCTTGGCTCAATGAATCAGCTCCTGTATTAACAGAGTCTGCCACAGTTCTGATCAGCCTCAGTGTGATTGCACCCAGTAAGGCCATAGGCACCTAACAAGATTTACCAGTCAAAAATTACTAGGTCAAGTCAGCAGCTGACAATTGAAGTTGATAGGGATGATACAAGATTTGCCATTCAACTCCAGTTTCATTTTCAATGAAACACTACCTTGTTTTCTGTACTCTTACCACAACAGTCTTTCAGAAGTTCTTTTAAGTCATGGCAATGATTTTTTTTTAAAAAAAAAAAAACAAAACAAAAAAAACCCAACAACAACAAACAAAAAAACCACTAAATTTACTTGCAAAACAGGAATATGTTTCATATAGATTCCCGTTCTGTATTTGAATGCCTATATTTCTCAGAGTTAAAGCATCTAATAACCTCATAGCATGCACAGTCACTCACATGAACATGATCTAAATGACAGGGGGGAGTTCTGTTTGTTTTTTGCAGTTGGCTGTGAGTCTGCATGGTTACAAGTGGCTATGCTTCATATTTTAACTTTGGAAGTGTCATTCTAATTTAATTGCCAAATAATTATTTTGGCTCCTTTCTGACACCTTTTTAATATATGTTTTCTTTTGCCTAAATCTTGTATTTTAAGATTGCAGTTTGTGATGTGCATACATTTTCCAAAAAGCAGTATGAGGTATGAATCAAGTAATTTACTCTAATACATGTAAAAATGCAGACCTAGCTATGCTTACAGATCTTCACTATCACTCTGCACAGTTAACTTGAGCTGCTGCATATTCTCTGTGAAGGTTTTGTTGTAGACTTTTGTAAATTATGTTGAAGAAAATTGTATTGAATTATACATGTACTCTTGCTGTCCACCCACACTGACAGAAAGCCACTGAGTTTTCAGTTGTTTGCAAATGTTTTCAGTGATAAATCTCTTGCTATTTCCCATATGAAGTTACACACACAAACACGTGCAGCACATACTTTGCTGTTTTAAGTGCTACAGTAAGTAAGAACCATCAGAGACACCTGAATTTTGGTTGCCCTACAACATATACATCTATGCTTCTGTTTTCGTTTCACAGATTTTTAAGACCATAAGGCGTGATTGTGATAGCAAAACTTGATTCCTTAAAATAATGCAAGTGCCATTCACCTATTGCATCACTGAAACTGTAATTTCCCAATTCTATTGTCTTTCTAAAAGATTTAAAAGTTTAAATTATAGCACTCTCCATAGTATCAGGTCAGACATGTCATAACAACAACAAAATCTAAAGCTGAGGATGTATAAGGATTTTAATATCACCTACCGATATTTTGAAAAGTTGATAAATAGATCACTTTACCACAAGCATTTTTCTAGTCAACATGTTCTTTTTAATTAGGTGACCTAATTCTCATAATAATTTAAGAAAGCCAGATGGGTCAAAATAAGTCCAGGTGGTCTCAAACCTGCCAATTAGCAAGCTTATGTTTTAATTTTATTTGAATAAAAAATGTCTATCATTCTTTGTCAGAGGTGCAGTAAGCTGCTATGGTTGTTTGTCATCATTTGTATAAAAGCCAACCAGGCTACCTGTCAATTTGCAAATACTGTGGATAATAGGCATCACTTGAAGCAGCACAGACCTGATTAACAAGAAAACTGGAATTTTTTTAACCTATTCCTTTCATTCTCTTCTTGCATAGTGCTATACTAACTTGCAAATGTTTGGGGTTTTTTTTCCCCACATACTCTCTAAGAAAAGGGCTGTACCTTCAGCTAATTAGACTACAAGTTCTTACAGTTTGCTTTTGCTACCTGTAAGCAGTCAACTCCTCTTACTCTAGGATTAAATGGAAGGAATCTGTCGTGATCCATCCATACATGGAAAACTGATTACCAGGCTCTCATGTTTCCCTTCCCATTTCAATCATGTTTTATAGCAATGCGCATGTAACAAACAAAACATGTAACAAATCTGTTTATGTGTAAAGAGAACAACCATTTTATTTCAAGACCAGCTGGAGCCTGTGGAAAGAAGACACAAACACAATCCTCTCTCATCTAGACTTTGCTTATTTTCCTTGTCTTAGCTATTTTTTCTGTATATAATAGTAATTGGATAGTCTGAATTTGCCTTCTGAGATCTAAATATAATCATTGCTGAAGTCTTATCTTTATAAAAGATAAAAACACTAACTCATGCCAAGTCATTATAGCCACAGCACCAAGTGTAAGAGGCTGTTTCATTTTCCATACACAGCAGAAATAAAACTTCCTTTTAAGGCATAATTCATGGTTGCTGTTTAACATTGCCATGGTGACCTTAGGACTCTGCCTTACCAGCTAGAAACTAATCTTGTCAGGCAGGTAAATATTAACATGCAAAGATATAATTTTGCACTGAATAATTTAGCACAAAAAAAAAAAAAAAAAAAAAACAAACCAAACCAAAATTTAGCACTGTCCATATTTGCTGTAAAAGTCTGCGGATTTGAAGTGTAGAATGCTCTCCTAGACCACAGAGGACAGGAGTAGCTTCCCTGTGCCTTTACTCCCTGCTGTTAGATTTCCGCATCTCTAAAAAAAAAAAAAAAAAAAGTCATTCTGTGTTTCAACGAGATGACCGGTATTAGTATCCAAACTAATGAGGAAAGGAACAAAACACTGAAAGAGTAATTTTCATTGAACAGACAGGATTCCTCTCACACTGATTTTCACAGCAATTTAAGACTAAATGCACAAAAGAACACATGCACCTTTTGATATAATGAACTCTATAGTATCTGTATGCTTTCTGTGCAATACACTAGAAGAACTTTGCACTTGACTCGGAATGTCACAGCTGAACCTGTCAGTAAGGAAAGCAAATGATGGTGGTCTGGATTAAAGCTCCAGTCTACTGAGAAAGACCACCCTCCACAGCCATATCACGACCATTTTAGGCTGTGGATTACTGGCAGAGCAGCCCTAAAGCACAGAGTTCAGAGTATGTCACCCAAAATGTTCTGCAGCTCGCCCTGCACTCCAGGCTCTCCCAGGTGCTTTCTCAGCAGCTTTCATACTGCAGCAGTTGTGTGCACACTGGTGAGCAAGGGCACAGGTCTGGAGCAACCGATGCCAATCAAAGCCCAGGCTGTGTTATACTCAGGAGCACCTCTGCAGCAGCACATGCATGATCATGAGCAAACTATTACTTTTCAGTCAGATCAACTCCTTGAACTGTTTCATGGTAAACTTGCTTGAGCAACAGGCAACAAAGTAGCAACAATGTCTAGGGGCTGCAGGAGGGAGAAGTTGGAAGGGTAATATAGTGAACTTGGGTTAAACATAAAAGTTTAAAGAAAACAAACCAAAACAAAACACCACCAGCACCATGATCAATCTTATCTTCAGAGCAAGAACCTATGACAATTCTTCCTTCCAAAATACAAGAATATGGAGGTATAGCAGATGTTTTTATCCTTATCAGCACTATGAAAAACCCCAGCTTCAAATCCCTCTCTCTTCCCAGGAAGCTTAAACTTTTTGTCCAAACCACTAGCCTATCATACAGTTTCGATTTTAACCATGGAAGCTGCTGTCTTTGTTTAACATTTAAAACACAGATTTTCAGCCACAGAGAGAAAAGAAACAAATAAGAATTCAGAGGTGACTGGGTAGAAAGGAAGACCATTGCTTTCCAGTGCCTGTCGCAGCATGCAGCCCTCTTCTTCCTCTCCCTGTATTTTCTCTGTAGTCTGGTTTTGCATCTGTGTTGAGACAGACAAACCTCCACAGCACTGAGGCCCTGACATCACCCAGGCAATGGATCACTTACCCTTCACATGTTCAGGCCATGCTGTCAGCAGGCACAGATATTTTCCTCATCTAGAGAAATTAGTGTAGTATTTACATAGGAACATACATAGTCACCTATACATCAAGAGTCATTGGCAATTTTATAACTCATAAATTCAATCAACAAGAATTTGAGATTTTACATTTAGGATTTAGATAAAAATTATGTTAGATAAACTTATGGTTTACTCAAGAGATTTTCTAGCTCTGCCCCTCAGTCTGCATAAAAATATTTTTCCTCACAAATATGTAAGGAGTCGTCTCACTTGAGTCACATAGCTTTTTTCTCTGACTTTGTGAACTTCTGAAGCTTACCTGGCATTTATTATGTGTGATCATTACAAAGATAAGAGCCCTTCAGGGAATACCTAGGCTATGTATAAGGGGTGCTGTTGATTCATTATGTAGTGTTTCTTGAGTTGGTACTAAAGCAAAGTCATGCGATGAAACTGGATGCATGGTGATTGCTTTAAATGCTTCATGAAAGTGGTAAAACAGTTTGCCTGGTCATTTCTCACCATATTTCCCACAGTGCTATTTGTGCAAGTGGTAGAAGAATGTGTGCACTGGTCAAATTTCAGCTTAGGTTATTGCCCATTTCTCTCTGAGTCTCCCTTGAGTTTTAATTAAATAAGGTATTAGTTACCAACACTGTTGTGAGTTGTTTTTACAGTATGGCTTAAATTGTTCCTATGCATCTCTCCAGAGATGCTCTTTTTTCAGTAATGGGTTAAATGATCATGGCTCTACAGCCCTGAGAATGTGAAGTGAGACAGGATTGCTAATTATGATGTTTTATTGATTGACATTACAATAGTAACACTTCCTTTTCTTGTTTGTATAAACCGCATTATAGAATATGTTGCAGGACAAGTTTATATGAAAACAGAGTCTTACCTTGGGATATAGTTTCAGATACAACTTCTTTCTATAAGTCTGCACTCTTGAAAGGAAACTTATGTTTGCCATAGTTCCTAGGGATCTCAATTTAGATACTATGCTGATCTCCTTCAGTTGCACTGAACAAGAGGCAGCTCTTCCTGTGCTTGTGCTTTAAAGCAACCTGCACTAATCTTCATGCATTGTCCTTACTGGTCAGATTTAAACGTAAGACTTTTCTGCATAAATCCAGCCTTTTTTACAGCTTGCAGGCAAACTTTGGCTGCTTATCCTTGTGTAGGTGCTGCAGTATGGAAAGTTTATGTTTCATATATGCAGCTGACAGTCAAGGTTTTCAAGTCTTCTAATCTTTGGAAACATCTGACATTCTCTGCAGGTTGCAGAGAAGAGGAGGAGATTAAGTTTCCTGGCATTTTCTACGAATTTCAATTTTTCATTAAAAAAAGATAGGAAACCTTAAAGGTTAAATATTTTGTGATAGCTTTTGTTTGCTTTTTATTGCTGTTCTTAAACCAAGTAACTATGAACATGACCAGGGTGTAGAATGCAACAAAGACATTACTGACAGCCACATCCCCCACATCCTCTCGATGTGTTCATCCTAATGGACATCGAGTAGTAAAATGCGATGCAGTGGTTACAGAAATACTTTAAACACAAATTAAGTGGTCAAACTCACTAGCTCTGATAATTCTTTCAATATATTTTTGAGTTTCCTCATTTCAAAAGTGACTAAAAAAACCATACGTGGAGTCTGGAGAAAAATAGTGGTTGAACATCCATTAATCAAGCTTTTTTTTTTTTTTTCTTTCCGAAAGTCTTACTAATTTCACCTTCGGTAGCGATGACAGAACCACCAGCACATAGTAATAACCAGTATTTTGGAAATTAATATTTGATGACTTTCATGACCTTTTCTGTCTATTGTGATAACAAGGAAAACCTTTTGGCTTCAAGGATAAAATTCTGCCAAGCATTTACAGAAGTGCAGCAATCCAGCAAAGGAAACAGTAATCCTGCATGTTTGATGCTTAAAATACACCAGCAACCCCTAACCCTCTATTAGCTATCAAACGTAGCAAATAATTTATTTTTTTTTAATGTGTTTGTGTCACATTGGTTTCCACTGTTCTTGACATAGAAGAGATTTGGTGCTACGATTTTTCTCTAAGTATCTATATACATGTGTACATACAAATATATATAATTTCCCCTATTTATAAGAGAAACCTGAGAAAAAGAGGAAGTCTAAACAGAGTAGGATTAAGATAGTTTCCCCCCCCCCACTTACCACAATCTACAGCTTGTTAATAATCTTCCTATTGATAGTAAATGCAGCTCAGGCTCTGATGCATTTCAGATATAATATAAGTAAACATTTTTGCTCCTCGAGATTGGTGTAACTGGTCTCTTTACATTATAAGATTCTTGCAGCAACACATGCACCAAATACAGTGTGTTGGTTCAGAAATCCCTCTAGGAAAACCTTACACATTTTATGATATGTGGATGCCTAGTGCTAACAGAGAAATTCATTTGGATCTATTTTTGCTAGAAAGCCCCCTCTGCAAACAATGGCTCTTTAAATCATAGAGACTATCCACGTGAAATGGGCCAGTGGACATAAACTGATTTAAGGATTTTAAATTTAAAACAGGTTGGTAATCCCTAGTGGACGATGTGACTGTAAAAATGCAGTTTATCAGGCTGCCCCTCAAGTGTGTAGACAGTGCAAGCCAATCTGAGCCTGAAGGTCTAATATTGCCTCTTCTAGAAATAGAAAGCAATATCTATCTGCATTCATTTATGAAGGAAGAATCTACATCACATGAAAGGGAGTTTCATTTTCAGCTGTCGATTTCATAACAGACAGCAATGTTTTATCCATGTCAATAGAAAACTTCTAAAATTATTTCCAAGTTTAATAGCTATTAACTGTACTACCACGTTGTACATTTTTAAGGTAACTCATATGACCTCACATACCCTGTGTGTCCAGGCTGGCATCAAATAACCAGTGATTTCCTGAGCAGGTATGAGTTTTGTCTTGAGAGTTGCTCTGCCTGGGCCTCTCTTTCTTATTCAACTCTCATGCAAAGTGAGTGGCAGGGAGGTGCAGCCAAGCACATCATCCCTTGCCACCACTTGTAGTGACCCAGTAAGAGGCACTGGGTGCGTAGGAATTCAGGAATCCAGCTGAGTTTACAGTGACACCTGAAAAATTATGGCAAGAGAAGATGTGATTAATATATTAACTAGACCCAGCTGAAGAAGTAAAAACTGGGAATTTCAGTTGTAGGCAGTGTTATTGGGACACTAAACACCCCGTAAGTGCAAGAGTACATACATGGGCCGTGCAGGATTAGTACGTGGGTAACAAATGACTGAGAAGCAGAGTCAGAGAGCTGAGATGACAGGAGAACAAGGTAGGGGTGAGAGAACTTGGAGAATGGGACAAAAACTGGATACTGATTAAAAAAAAAAAAAAAAAAAAAGAGGGAACATGAAACAGAAACCTAGCTAAGAAGGAAGCCTCATGAACTTCAGGCTTTGGTAAGGCTGCTACAGCATCTAGACTGATCTCAGAGTCAACCTGGCCTTGCTGATAAAGAGACAGGACTTGGCATAAACATTACAGCATTGGAGCACCAAGAGCAAGGCAGCTCAGGGAAGGGTAGACAGGCCAGGAGTTGAGCACAATCCTGACACAGGCAGTACAATCACTGACAAAGTGCCATCATACAGTACCTGAATACAGCAGGTTGAGCTAGGTGCTAGTAATGGAATCCATCAACAGTCCCCCATCATGGCAAGGGGCCAGAACAGGATCTATCAGAGGACTGCAGCCAGCAGTAGAAGACGGGATTGGAGACACTGCTATAAGTACACCCTACATCCATCAAGGACACAAAGGTAGGAACCAACACTCATACAACAGGTGAATGCCATCGGCTGAGCTTAAATGAGCTCCTGAGGCCTCGGGAAGGTGGGACCCAGGTGAATCTGCTTGGGGCCATTAGTGGCCTGACAAGAAAAAATGGTCTGTGTGTCAGGTGCTGGGAAGGGAGATGAGACTCTAGAGAGATGGAAATGGCTAGAAGCTGGATTAGGAGTGAGAAAAGTTAGATCTAAGACTGTGGACTGGCTCTGGTTGGACACAGGCAACAGACGTGCAAGAGGTTCAGTGGGAAGGTACAGGTAAATCAGGGAAGAGACTTTGAAATATTTAATAAATGAGATGTTCTGTCTTCTTCCCTTCAGTAACTGGAGTTAGTTCCATGACACTGAGGCCATTCCGGCATTTTAAAGGTGCTGTAATAACTCTCCAAAACAGAAAGAGCCTCCACTGTTAGAGGATCTTCTTATACCAACACTGATAAGCCAATTGCCTTTGATGTCTCATATACACAAAACGACATTTTGATACAATAGTTTCATCTGCATTATCATTTCTGCCAGCATGGATACTTTGTTAGAAATCTGAGGTCATGGCATTTCTAACTAGCATAGCTATATTCCTGAAGTGTAAACAAGGTGTGAATCTCTCCATTATTCAGATACCAACAAATGCCTACATGTAACATCACATATACAGCACTGGGAATCCAAAGATGAGATTAAAGCTTCCTTACAGAACAAGCAAATAAAGCCTATGCAGACAACAAAATTCTGACTTTTTTAAGGTAATACTAAACAGGATTTTTCTGTATCCACCATTAAAAATACACTATAGGGTGCTTTACAAGTGCAATTCTCCAGAGTAAAGGTATGTGACAGTTTATATGCACAGGTTCACTTGAGTTTTTTCAAGTTTTACAAAAATCTCCCCGCAGATGACAGGCTAACCAAAATTTTTATTATTTTTTTTTTTTTTTTTAAAAAAAAAGAAACTAAAGGGACCATGTTGACTCTGACAGTTATCTGAGAAAGATTAGTTATTCTGCGGAGGTGACGGCACCATGGTATAAATTGCTCAGTTTTCATTAAGCTGCCTTCAGTACAGGGAGAAGCTCTGCTAGAGGATGGGATTCAGTGAGAGCCAATGTACTTGCAGGTAACTGCCACTAATAACAAGATAGCTCTTTTCTAGGAAGTTCAAGTATTGCTATACTACTTTGCAAATGAAAGATGGACAACCTTAAAACACAGGCAGGATATAGTTATATCAGCTGCTTTCCTGAGAGATGAAACATTTTATTTTGGTGTCATTTACAAGTATAAAACACTCTGGTCTATTTTTATTTACATAAATTGAGAATTCGGCTTGAGGTCAGAGAAGTTTATTTTATTGCTGTCTTTCAAGTATACACTGCTCACTTCAACTGGTTTTGCAGCTTAACAACAGCAGACAAAATTTACCTTTATTTTGCGGAGTCAACTGGAAATCCCACCACTGAATTCCATGATTTGTTCACTTGGGAAAACATTACAATAATATATTAATTACATGAGAAAATGAATCTACAGACCAAAAGCATAAAAATAAAAAGGACATTTTAGGCTTCATGGGAGTTGACAACTCTTTATTATAAGAACGGAACATTGCAACAAGGTGTTGGATTGTTTATTTAAACTAATGTTTGCATAACTTTTCAGTGGTTTGAATTAATATTTATAACATTTGAGACAAAAGAAATAATAAGGGAAAACAATATCCCTCCTCTTTTTTTTTTTTTAACATGCCTGTGTGGCAAGAATGCTGGCAGTTTGACATAGGTGGTACCATATATATACACTTAGGAAAACATGCTTGCTGTGGGTGTACAAAAATAAAATTTATTTGTTAAATTACACATAAATATAAGGTACAAATGTATTTTTAAAATACAGATAAAGATAATCACACTTGCATTGTGTACATATGAAAATACAGTATTTTAATATTCAACATACACAGACACATTTATGATAAATGCAACTAATTGGCAATGCCAGTTCTTCTCAGTCTGTTTTTTGTTCTCTTTTTTTTTTTTTTCTTTCCAGTTTTCCATAAACGTGGAAAAATAGGCTTTTGAAACAATTAGTTCTGCCGGACGTCTTGCAACAGCTTGTTAATCTCTGCCACCAGCTCACTGGCATCCATGAGTTCGTGTTTACCATCACTCAGGTGGTTGAGCACATTGTCAAAATCATCTTCTTCGTAATTCTCTGGGATTTCCTCCATGGCTGGCAGCCACTTAGAGGATGGCTGTGCGCTCGAGTGAGTCCCCAGAGCGGACCCGTTGCTGGCAGGATTTTGGAAATGTGTGCTGGCTGCCCAGGCTGCCACCCCCTGTGGATAATTCACAGTCTTAGCTGGTAAATGTCCTTTCCTGCGCTCCAGCGAGTTAGAGCGATCCATTTCATTGCACTCCGTGTAGGCATCCAGCGAGGGAGGCAGCAGGCGCTGGAAGACGCTGCTCATTTCGGAGAGGAGAGAGGAGGTGCAGGTGTCCCCAGACTCCTCCTCGCTCTGGCAGTCTTTACCAAACGTTGAAAAGCTCTTCTTCTTCTCGCTGACGTCTGCAGGCTGTGGGTCTTCCTCTACGCCCTGCTGCTGCTGCAGCTGCTGCTGTGGCGACTGGAACTCCTCCCCAGGGATGAACATGTTACTCCTGTAATCAGAGGAGGGAGATGGCAATGGTGGCATCCAGCACTGGTCTGAGTGGCCCAGAACTCTACACTCCTCCGTGCACAGCCGCATCGCTGCAAGAGAGAAAAGAGGAGAGTGAGCGTCTTCCTTCTGCTGCAATTACCGCTTACATTCACAGGGACTAACACACAAGGACTGAATGTCTCCAAAGATGTTCAGATCTGGCGTTTGGATTCTTGTTCTGTGTGCATGAAGATGGCAAATGCAAGTGGTCCAGATCTAAACATACTTCCGTTTCTGAACTGTCTTATAACAGGAGAACGATAAATGAACAACATGTAAGACAGCAATGCCATCTCTTAAACGAGGGTTGAAGATAAACATGTAAATCCCACGTGGGACTTAAAGATATTTGTTCCCTTTGTACAGTGCTATTTCATTTAAACAAAACAAACAAAAAAAGGTGTTTCTACCTCTAAGCTTTTACTTAATTTTTAGTGAAATCTTCCACATGCAATTAGAGAAGCATATCAGAGTAAGAACATGGCAATAGATGGACAGAGGACAGAAAGGAGAACAAAACTGTACAGAAGGATCTCCCTCTTCAATAACACATCTTCTCTTGATCTGACAGTGAGGTGTACTTCGAATACTAGGTGATCCACTGCCATCTTAACTTTTTAACTGGGTCAGTTAAATTTTAATCCAGTATCAGCATACCCAGGGCTTAATTCACACCCTGTGTGACTCCAGTGCTTATACTGGAGCGACTCTGAGGAGCACCTGCAGCTCTGTAGCTCGGGGTGCTGGACCACACTGGCTCAGGTATTGGCACAAGGGGGGCTCTAACACTTAAGGTGGGCATCCAGGCCAGTGAGGAGGGCTATTTGGCGGGACTGCAAAGAGGAATGTGCCAGGAGAGAGCTCAAATTTTCCTCTCCAAACGGAAACCAAATCTGTGGGACACAAAGCTTCAGCATGGGCTGGGTGCTGCCTGGGTGCCTGGCAAACCTGTTGGAAAAGACGTAGGTGCTGCAGAGGCCACTGTCTTGAATTTGAATCACATACTTCAAAGAGAAGTTTTCAGAAATGCCAGACTGTTAGCATTACACATATTTTGACCACAATAAAATTTTGCCCTAATCCTCTACCAATTAATGGTTAGATTATCACATGCAGAACAGAGTTTCTTTTTCTTTCTCTCTTTGTATACTGAATACATGAGAAATGCCACTTCTGAAACGAAACGTTTGCAGTCATGGCCTGTAAGTTTTCCTCTCTTTCTCATCACATTTTCCATCTGACTCTGGATCCATTCCGTTTATCAAAAACACATTTTGCAATGGTGTAAGTGAACTGAACAGAGTATTTCAGCTTAGAACACACCAGTTATTGATAAAGTCCTACTCTGATGGTGTCAGCATTATTTATCTCCGTGCTTTACACAGACCATCACGTCTGCTTTCCTAGTGCCCTTTCCATTCCTCTGAGTATAAACTCTCTCTGTGTGTTACATGTGAGAGCATGAATTTCTTCAAGAGTACAGGTTTAGGCTACAGGCTGGATATTGCACAAGCTATTGCAAATGGCCTGCTGATCGGTGAGCTTCAAACAAAACAAAAGCAACCTAGGAAATATCAGTGCTTGAAGCCTTGATATGACTGAAATGCCTTGAAGTGCTTTGTTCCCATGTATGAAAAGCACATGTGTGCTGTTGTGCAGGAAATGCCTAAGAGTTAGAAATGAGAGAAGATATTTAAGTGATCCGTGGGGTCTGAATCAGCTCTCAGTCCTCACCCAGAAGGTGAGGATTACTGTTCTAATTAAGAAGGTTCCTGTAATTTAATGGTAGACTTTCAATGGTCTAGCATTTCATTAAAAGTGAGGATTGTCTCATTGTGAGTTTTGTAACTCAGGATTAGTTTTCATATAAAATAATCAATTCTGACATTCTTGAAAATAAGATTAAAAGATACTCCAAGGAAATGGAATTGTGTCACAGTCCGTCCTTAAATCGGCAATAAATAAACAAAAACCAGATACACAACAGTTTTGGTTTTGTTTGGTTTTTTTTTTGTTGTTTTTGTTTGTTTGTTTGTTTCCCCCAGAACTTAGGGCTTATTGGTGAAGATTTAAAAAGAGAAAGAGAAATAAACTGGTCTTTCAAGGACAGTTCTTGAACTTTCTAATCACATCATTTTTGAAGTTTTGGTAGATTGGCTCCATTCCTTTCCAGTTCCACCTTAAAGGAACAAACTGCAAGGACTTTTCCCACAGCATTTTGCCTGTCTCCAGACTGACAATGCAGAAACCTTTCAAAATGAAGAACAGGAAAAACTCCAGGAAGTTTTTCCTTTCCTCTTTTTTTGTTTGAATTGCAGACCCATTCAGGTCTCATCTGGAGGGGTTCAGCATACTTAGCTGATGGACTAATACCACACATGGCAGCAAATGGACATCTGGGTGAGACTAAATGCCCGTCTTGATAGCCCAACCCAGTTCTGTCTGTACTCAGCAGGACTTTTTCTTACTCTGAATGCAATTAGTGTTGGGCGAAGGCCGGGCACTTTTGGAAATCCAACCCTTTGGCTCCCTGTTTAGAGACTGAATTGCGAGAGCTGAAAATGAGCCATGGGCATTTTGGCTAGCCATGAGGGTAACCACTCCTGCTGCCCGCTAGGAAGAGGACAGCTATTCCCTGGCAGCATCGGGGACAGATGCCGGAGCAAACACCATGGCTGCTGAAGTTCCCCTGGCAACTGAGAGCTCCAGCGGATCTCTCCCTGCGTCCTTACTAACTACAGGAGAGAATGAGACAAGTCTCATGCTAGATGGCAGAGGAATAAATAGTAGGATCTGGGGGAGATGAGGATAAAAAAAATAGCTAAGGGCTCCAGACTTAGGTTAAAGATTCTGAAAAAAATAGTAACTTTTCAAGGTCTCTGGTTCTGAAACATTGGGTATGTAAGACTAGGCTGAGGAGATAGCTGAATGCCTGAGTAAGTGATAAAAAACCTAGTCTCAAGAAAAAAAACTTAAGAAAATATTAAAGTTCATATGTGTAAGAAGACCAAATTATAAACTTTTAGGGTTTACTCCTGTCTAGTATAAGAGCATATTTCTTGGAGTAAAACGCATGGAGGTCAGGTGCGATTCCCCGCACTGGTGTTGCCTGTGCGGGCAGAGGGAAGAGCTGCAGCTCTGGGCAACACCTGGGGAAGGAACATGTGCTGCACCACCTCAGAAAGCAATATGTTCCTCTGTATAAAATTATTTTACTAAGCGTTTAAAGCTTACACTCTTGGTGTAAATTTAGACCACACTGAAATTATCCGGCCCTGTCAGCTACACAGAGAAAACAAAATATGAGCTGAAATAAGTACTAGATGTAGCGCACAACCAGTGGCTGCATAATTATTAAAGTAATTCCGACCTCTGTCCGTGAATTATATTTCTTAACATCTTTCTTCTAGAAATTAGGGTTGGAAGATTCAAAATCTGGGGCACATTTAGATTCTTCCCTTGCCACTCAAGTTCCTTTTTCAGTGGGAAAAAATATACTTTTGTTTCTTGTACATCCATATTTCTAGAACACCTTCACAGTCCACTTCTGAACTCCAGAAGTTTGTATCCTATGGATCAAACCCACTGTGGAAAATCTATCTCCTAAATTACAGTTCAGTGTATTTTTAACAAACCATAACGACCTGGCTTTGCAAAAACATCCACCCAGTCATTAAAAGTCTAAGGACAGACTGTGCTTTTGTGGAGAAGTTTGGAGCCAGCTCATGATGATGTGAATAACAGAAAAAGCAGGCATTGCTCTGGGCCAATTTTCAGTTGTTTCATTTTACTAGATAGGTGAAGGCTTCAGCTCAATGTTTGTCATGAAGCAGAGTAAAAAGGAAGGAAACACAACAGTTGAAAGCTAAAGAATTTTTGCTTTCTTAGTAGTAGCTTTATCAAAGTGACAGCCAGGCAGCTCTGTAAATAAACTGTTCAGTTTCCATTGTGCTCTTACCTGCAGGAATTCTCCCATCTGTAAGGAAAAGGTCACTGAATCCTTCTCCAAGAAGTCTGTCAATTGGAGACTCTCTACCCAAATCATAATCACTGTCTCCAGCTTCGCTATCACCCCGGCCACTGTCTTTCAAGCTGAATTTATCCATATCTTGTAGGGCATATCTGCAAAGAGAATTGTGGTAATGGTGAAATTAAATTATGGTGTTATATTCCACTTTTTGATTCAAAATACATGTCTGTATTTTCTGAGACATGTACAAGCATATGTAGCAGAACAGTCCAGATCCTTACCTGTAGCTTCTGGAATACTTGTTTCCTCGAAAACTTGGCCTTGGTTGATACTGGCCCTGGTGAAGCATTGAGAGAAGTTGAGAAACCTGCTAAAGAAAAGATGAAAAGACTGATTCCTTGAAATGAAAGCTCAAATCCCTAGTTGTAAAGCCACTAATTGCCTTTTGTGTTCCTTTTTTTTTCTTTGAAGTTTACGTAAATCAAATTCCTACATATATGTAATGCAGTACAACACACTATGTTTTATTACAGTGCATGCCACAGGAAACATCTGAAGACCTTGTACAATGAGGAAATGCATTGCTGTTCATTAGCCTCTGAACTCATAATAATTAATTCGTTAACAAGTAAACCAAGCAATTAGACAGAGGAGTTTCGTTTTAACAGATAAGAATCAACCCATTACCATTCCAGGATCCGAATTCAAAAGAAAATTTCATTGAACTACATGTAAAGAGTTACGAGGACACAGCTCTTCGTACCAAAGTTTGACATTAGTGTGTGCATATATCAGGTACACTACGATCATACATTGCTACAACAGCTGTACTTCAACTGTGTCAGTGTTTAACCTCTTAGTTCTCCATTCCCATTAACGAAAGAATTCCCTGCATCATTTCCCTATATAAGTATGCTGGCACTCTTTCTTAAACGGGGCTATACAGAAGGGTAGGGAAGGCAAGGAGGAAAGAAAGCTCAGTAAACCAGAGCAGAATACTGTCTATGTTAACGCTCCATTGTTTTGACCTTACACGGAAGAACTGAGAAATAATTCTGTTAATAATAGATTTAATCCTGTTCCCCATGGTAATGCATTCAGTTGGTACTGGAGTAAAACCGCAAAGCTGTGACATCTGAAGAGAAATCCATAACATGTTCTCAGTGGGCACTGATCCAATCACCCCATGCTCTCAGTGAGCATGTGAGTGAATGGATGTGGAAAACAAGGTATGGACCTTACCTCAACAGCCGGAGTAGCATGGGTGAGCTCCAGGGAGAAGTTTTCGGGCACGTGGTTAGAGGATATGGTCACCAGGCTGTTCAGCGATTGGTGGCTGTGGTGGCTCTGTCGGCTGCTCATCTGTCCCCTTTCCAGGGTTGGAGATGATGATGGAGAAGCTCTGTGGTGAGATCTGATGGGTAAAGTGCCATTAATGGTTGGCACTAATGTAATGTCCCCTTTGTGGATCTGTCTTGAGGGACGTTTTGGGTGGTGCTGGTAGGTCGATTCTGCCACACGACAGTTGTAGGACCTGTTGTCCTTTTTCTCTCGATTACATCTCGTAGCAAAGATAACCATAATGACCAACAACACGGCACATATTGATCCTAAAGATATAATCGTTATCATGGAGACATCCAGGGAGGGTTGGCTTACCAAAGTAGCTTCTGTGCTTGAAAATGAATAAACATACTCAAAAATGGTACATTTCAGAAGTGCTTTAGTACTAAGCTGAGGACTGCCTTTATCCTGGACTATCACAAAAAACTCCCATTGTTTTGCTGGAACTGATTCAACGCTCACATTGATAGAGATGTCACAAGTTTTGGGATCCATCACAAAGATGCTGTTTTCCTTGTCAGCTGAAATGTAGCAGCTGAGTTCAGAGTTCATACCAGAGTCTCTATCTGTAGCCCTTATCCTGGTGACAAGAAAGCCGATTCCAGCATCTTTAGGGATTGAGATTTCTGCTGTGCTGTTGCGTAGTGCTGGCCCCACGATGACAGGAGCATTGTCGTTTTCATCAATGATGGTTAGTACAACCGTGGTATTGCTAACAAGCTGCTGACTCCCTCCATCCCTTGCTTGAACCATAAAGGCAATTTGATTTACTTCTTCATGATCAAAGGTTCGCAGGGCATAGATTGCCCCGTTGGACGGATCAATGGTCACGTAGGTGGTTATAGAACTTCCCAAAATATAGCTCTCCAAAATAGTGTAGGTCACCTGCCCGTTGTCACCTAGATCTGGGTCTGTGGCTGTGACTGATGTGATGTATGCTCCTGGAGAGTTATTTTCTAAGATAACAACTTCGTATCTGTTTGTCTGGAAGCGGGGTGGGTTGTCATTTTCATCACTGATTTGGACAGTAAAGTGTTTCACTGTGGAGAGACTCGGCGTTCCCTTGTCCTCCGCTATTACAGTCAAGCTGTATTCAGATCTCTTTTCCCTATCTAGAGTGGCATTAGTCAAGATTAAGTAGTTATTTTCATAAGTCTTTTGAAGTTTAAAGTGGCCATGTCCATGGAGCTTGCAAACTATCTCTCCATTCACACCGGAGTCCTTGTCTTGCACTCTGACCAAAGCAACAAAAGTGTCCAGGGGTGACCCTTCAGAAATGTAAGCTACCTCTTCTTTCTCCGGGGACATCAGGTTTAAGTTAATTTCCGGTCTATTGTCATTCACATCCACAATTTTAATTATAATTTTGCAGTGAGCTGGAATAGAATTTGGCCCCAAATCTTGAGCTTGAGCATCAATTTCATAGGATTTGGTTACTTCATAGTCCACTTGCTTCAGCAGGGTCAGATGCCCCTTTTCTGAATCTATCTTAAAAGTCTCTATAATTTTGGAAGACACATGACTACTAAAAGAGTACACGACTTTCCCATTAGCGCCCTCATCTGGATCAGTAGCATTGAGGTCTATGAGCAAAGTCCCAATCGGTGAATTTTCTAGGAGCTGAATTATATATGACTGTTGCTCAAAAACAGGGCTGTTGTCATTGGAATCAGAAATGCTTATTTTCAGGATGGATGATCCAGACCTCTGAGGCACTCCTTTATCTGAAGCAGTGAGTTGGAGTTCGTAACTTGACTTCAACTCCCGGTCCAGTTCTCTAACCACAATGAGCTCTGCATACTTAGCACCATCAGTCCTGGTTCGCACCTCAATACTAAAAAAATCATTTGCAGAGAGGGAGTAAGTGTGAAGGGAGTTGTCCCCCACATCTGGATCAAAAGCACTGTCCAAAGGGATCCGGGTTCCTACAGCTGCACTCTCGGATATTTCGATAGGGATAAGTGCTCTGGAAAACTGGGGAGAGTTGTCATTAATATCCAGCACTTCAACTTCAACGTGGAAAAGCTGCAGATGTTCAGTGGGCAGAGTGATCACATCAAACTCTATGGAGCAGTTTAAGTTTTTCTGGCAGAGTTGTTCCCGGTCAATTTTAGCTCCTATGCTGATTTCCCCATTATCCTCACGGACCACAAGCAAGGGAGAATTCCCCCTCTGCATGGCTCGAAAACGAACCGAGGACGGGTTAGGCATTTTTAATAAAACATCAGCTACATCCTCCGATAGTCTCGCAATTACCGACCCAACTCTCTGCTCCTCATAAATCCTGTATTTCAAATTCTTGCCCAGCACAGCCTTATTGAAAGATATTATCATCAGTGCAAAAATGAATATAAAGTGCATTTTACTGCCGATTCGGTGCATTTGTAAGGTTTTGCAATTCATTTCTCCAAGCAAGTTAAAAAGCAATTATCTCGACTTCCTTCGGTACCTCAAACCCAGCGCACATCTGGTCTTTTATAAAACTTGAAAACGTCTTTTCTAGTCAGCCAAGTATTAATATCTTAACAGATCAGAAAACTTTTGTTTGCCTTTTTTTTTTTTTTTTCATACACACCGTGCCAGGACATCCAGATACAATCTGTACGCGGTCCGCCCTTCCTCATTTGACTCCCCGCTCTTCTTCCAGGATGAAATCGCCCAGGGCAGCGTGCTCCTCTCCCCCAGCCAGCATCCAGGGAACCCGGGGCGAGAAGATGCGGGGCGGGGGCGCTCGGGGATCCGTAGCCTCCCGCCGAGCTCCGTTCCTCCCTCTCTCCCTGCTCGGCGGCAGACTGAACACCCGCGCTCGCCAGCTCCAGCCTAAAACCTCCGCAACTTCGCTCCAACTCGGCAGACAAAGCTCTCGCCCGCCATGTGCCCGGCCCCGTTCCAGCCAATCAGGCCGCCCGCCCCGCCGGGGCCGGCAGCGCCACCGCCCCCCGCCCTGCGCGCCCGCCCGGGCGGGGTGAGGGGCGAGCGGGGGGCGGCCCCGCCGGCAGCGCTCGCCCGGCGCCGCCGAAGAGGAGGGGGAAGCTGGGAGGGGGAAGGTGGAGGGAAGCGGGGACGGAGGGAGGGGGGGAGAAATTACTAAAAGGCAAGTTTAAATCAACTTCTTGCCCCTTCCGCCCCTGCATTTTAAGAGCAGTTTCAACCCGGTTTTGTGATTTTAATTCCTCCCTTTCCTTGCCACGAAAAATGCGATCGCGCTCCTCATTTACATGCTCTGAGGTTCCCTTGTTTAACTAACTGGGATCTTTTTAGTGCGTTTGCTTAGTAAAGGAGCTGAGGTTGACGTGTCTGTGACCGTGCCTTCTTGCTGCTTATTTACCTATTACCTGCGTTTTCCCAACATCTGTGCTCCTTACGTGGAGCACAGAGAGATCTCCTTCGTGCCTTGAAATCTCTCCCTCCTCCTGTCCAAGGCAGTAACGTTTTGCCCTCTCCTCTCCATCCCTTGGCTTCCCTTTTGCAGCATTTCTGTCCCCAGCACAACTGCATTTGCCTGAGCTGGGTTCTGTATGTGCGTGTAGGCAATCGTCTCCGCGTGTTTCTGGTGCTTATTTTTACTTGCTGTTCCAGTGATTCTTCAGAAGGTCTTTTTCATTCTAGTTGAAAAACGACTTCATGCTTCACCATGACAATTAGTGCTAAGTACACCTTCTACATGCCAAGTGTTTTAAAGGAAAAGAAGCCACCAGATAGACTAAGTGTTTGGAAGATGACCGTTTCCTTGCCTCTCTGCTTTTGCTGAAAACTGTTTTCACATTTACCCTACAAAACATTTACCGCCCCCTCCCTCCCCCCCCAAAAAAAAAATCTTCTCTAGTTTGTGTACACCACAAACGCTACAGACTGTTCTGTGAGCTTTGTGCTGCATCCAGCTCACAGAAGCTGGTACGTTGTTCTCGTTTAAAACGTGTCTATTTATGATGTGATATATATTTTGGTCTTTTTTGCATTTCTTTTTTAAGTTTACCATTGCAGCCCAGGTCTTGCCATGGTTTTCATTGTTTTTCTGCTAACTTTGTCCACTTGTTTATAGGTGATTCCCGTAATCATACCATCACTCTCTTTTATTGCTCTGTTTTGTCTCTTATATTCCCTCCCATGTCCAGAAATGTAAAAAGTAAATCTCTGATTCATCCAATTTGCTTAGTCTCAGCACAAGTCACCAAGAAGGTTCCTGTTGAAAAAGAAAGCAGAGGAGGCTCAGTGTGATCTCTCCTTCTTTTTAAGCATTCAAAAGCATTTTATAAGCTGTTGTCTCTTTTTTTTTTTTTTTTTTTTCACAAACCAGTGCCGTGTGGCAAATTGTGCAGAATAGAAATGCCCATAATGAATGTATTTAGTACTGGGTCACGCCGATGAACATTCTGCCCCCATGAATAATACTGTTTTACAAGTTTGCAGCCCTTTCAAATTGCTGATCCCCAAACCCTATAGGCAAACTAAAAAAGCTAACACAAGCAACTGGGACTTTGGAAACCCATAGCCATCTGGCCTAAATCTCTAACAATCCAAGCCAATAATTATATCAATTCAGGCTTTAGTGAACCCCTTTGCAAACACCAAAAGAGCAAAGAAAGGAATTAGTGGCCATTCTAAGTTCTGGTGGAGAGAATTCAAAGATAATCTAATTCCATTAGTTCATGGACAGCTTTTTTTGCATCTCTGATAAATCTTCCTAAAGTATTTTTCCAAAACACCAGTGTAAACTCTTTTCTGACGATAATTGGGGAAATAGGCTCAATTAAATGCTGCTCTTAGTGCCAATAAAAAGTATCTTGTTGATAAAAAAAAAGTCACTGCCCCGTTACATGGTGAATACAGGAGATGAATAATTCATAGTAAAAATAAATTTACTGATTAAATACTAAAATATTATATATATATTTAAATTATAAAAATCTTACAAGTACCTGTTTAGTACATTTAGATACGCAGAATTTGCTTGATGCAATTTTTATCACTTTCCACTTCATCACATCGGTCTTTCTCAGAGGCTTATTCTGTATAGTGACAGACCACAGAATACCTAGAGAGAGGAAGTACAGCACCTCTTTCTCTTTTTTTTTTTTTGATTTTGCAAATTTGCCAGTTAGGTTATTTGTAATTATCACTTAAGTCCACAGTCTTGCGACTAACCATTTACACTTGTAATGACAATACAATGTCATTGGCACCATAATCCTTATCTGAATTCTGAACTAAAGTAATGAAAAAGCGTTGTGTTGGTGGTTGGTTTTTTTCGGCATTCATTTGAACCTACAAGTGAGGAAGAACACATCTTGTGGTTGGTTGTTTAGGTGCAACAATATTTAAGCACATGGCGCTTCTAGAGTTGATACTTCCATGGGGCGCTTGTGAGCAATCGTAGCACTCCCAAGGCTGATTCCTCACGTAGTCAGGAAAAGAGTTTTGTCTGAAAGTCTCTTAAACTCCAGTCCACATTTCACATGGCAGACTTCTGTTACGAAGAGAAGGGAGAGTCCCACGTGCAGCCAGCAGACAGTTCTTAGGGTATTGTGAGCACTGCTTGGCACGTGAGCTGAGTGTTGCTGGCCTCCTGGAGATTAAGCTCCCTTATTCCCACCTCGTACGGATCCATTCACCACCACATTCTCCTCAACTGCTGCATTCAGAATTCACTGGTGATGTACCTGAGGAGGAAAACCAAACTGAATCCAAATAGCACTTCCATTTGCCTACAATGCTACTTCAGAAACGACAGCTGCACAGCAGATTAATTAATCTTTGATTTAGCTGAAAGTAGATTTATTTCTGCGGTCGATATACTTTAAAGTCCGTCTTGTTTCTCTGAGGAGTTTTATAGAGCTCTCAAGCCCATATTTTCTTATAAAAGTTACTGATCCCATAGATGCACAGTATATATGCAAAACTTAGGTGACAGAGAATTTTATTTTGAAGAACTGTTTTGAGAAATAGTCCCTCTGCAGGGACAGGGGAGAAAGAAAATAAATTTCTTAACAATGACTGAAGCACAGTGAAATTAACACAGTGCCATTTGGTTCATTCCCCTTCCTGTACACACACGAAAATGAGGTTTTATTCACTTTCAGTATGATTTATTGCCTTATGTTGCATCATGTTACAAAATGTCATATACATTATGCTCCAGTGCGCAAGACATAGCAAGACAAAATTTGATTTGACACCTGTGTAATGAATGTGAAAGACAAGTCTTCCTAAGTCAGAAGTGTATTTTAAAACACCTTTTCCATCACAATGAATGACAAAATTGGGGGGCTTCCTCTCTCCTCTTTCTTCCTTCCTCTCTTTGTCTCTCCCTCTACCTCTTTTATCCCTCTTCAACAAGCTTGTTTCCCAGAGTAAAACTAAGGACAAAGCTCTCCCTGGTCTTTGTACTTAACATTTCCATCTGTTGCAGCACAAGTGCAACTTGAGTGAAGAGTATCCTTGTAGGCAAAGGAGTGTTACCATTTCATACTCACTCTTGGACCCACAAGTGAGCTGATCAAAGGTCAATATGCTGTTCAGTGGAGTGGGTGAAAGGAGGCTGATGTTTCAGTCTGATTTTTTGCACAGACAAGCACATTATAGAACTCATCACAAATTAATGCTGTATTTGTCCAGGCTACTAACTCTCTCATCAGTCACGTCTATACCCGATAGCTTTTTCAGAACTGAGGTGCATCAGAGGCTGGGTTACTTCAAGAGATGCTAAAGGCAGAATGGGTTATTGGATTATCAGATGTGACCCCTTCATCACAGTCTTCTTAATTAAGCCCAAATGCATTAGGTAGGGCATATATTTTAGTCTCTGGGATACTAAGCAGCGTACCTCAATTCGGTATCAGTTATGTGTTTCATCTGAAAAGGCAGTGAATTAATGATCTAAAATGGGGTCAGAGGACAGGAAAATCAGAAAACAAAAAAATCCACTTGATAATATCAATCCTGACCTCCACAAAATCTATATCTTAACTACATACACATATACCTATACCTTAAAGCAGTCCTGCTGAAGATACCTTGCCTAACAAGTCTCTGTTCCCAGTCACTACCCCTTCTATGCAACATCCAACACAGGAAGTCTCAAAGGCCACTCTCTGTCACCTCTGAGACACTTGGGAATCATTCGGTAAAGGTAATAGCTGTATCAGGAAAAAGTATCTTCCTGCCCCAATAAACAGCCAGTTGGAGCCCTGAAACAAAAGGCTAGGTATCCAGAAGTAGGAAAAACCAGAAAAATTTAGTTTACACCCCAATCTATAATTTTAGCTGTTTCAAGTTGCTTAAAAAAAATCTGATCATTCATTAAAAGACATCAAACCACAAAATTCTATATACCTGCTGATGGGTGAGAATTTTTTTTTGATGAGTTCAAAATTAGATTTTACATTATCATCAATCATAGTGGCAAAGGGCAGGGGAGCACATTTTCTGCTACATGAGTAAATTTCTGTGGCAGTTTTGCAATGCAGCATTGTGTATATAAATAGCGAGTTGAACTCGTACATGTTCCATGCATGGTAAGTACTGTACATAGATATTCAGTCTCTTTCTGAGCCAATAAAACATTTATCTCTCAAAGTTTTACCAAGTGCAAGAGAGAAAAATACTTGAGACTTATGGTTTACTAAACCTCTATTAAAAACAAATGCCTGTAATATATCACCAGATGCTTTTGAGTTATTTTGAGACTTAGTTAATATGGCACAGTATATAATGGAGATTCCGTTGTTTGATCACACTAATGCATTTCTAATTTTGTTTAGCTATTTCCTTGTAAAGCATGAAGTAGAATATCTCTATTTGATAGCTGTTTACCCAAAATTGCCTTTAAGAGCAATATATGCAGCCCAGTAAAATGAGGTTTTGAATATTATGTATGCATGGGATAAAAGGCACCTGATCAGAACTATGGCACACTTCTTTCCCACCACACCTGAGGAAAAAAGGGTAACATCGTGTATCCCTGCTTCAGTTTCTCACAAGCCAACTGTGGATCCTGTTATGCACAACAGACATAACTACCCTTTTCCTAATGCATCATTTTTCCCTCCTGTCCATCTCTATCACTATGAATACAAATAATCAGGGAAGCCAGATGCTTCAGAGGACGGTGGCTATAACCTTCAGTGCATGCAAAGCAGAGCTCAAGGAATGGAGGTACTCTGTCACCTCCTGTCTCCTGATGATGCAGCCACCATGAGACTGGAGTGGTCAGCAGGATGGAGACCCAAGACCTCTTCTTCCTGATGGGGAAAGCACTGTCAGCACCTGTGCTGTTTGCCTGAGGAATGCTTACCAGTTTTCAGTCTGGCACATTGGTGTGCTTGCACTGGATTTCCCACATCTGTTTTTATTCCAGATGTTAACGCATTAATATATTGAATGCACTACAATTTGAAATACTTCAGATCCATACATCTGAAAGGCTTTCTCTCTCTTACACTATTGCTACTCTGCTTTGACAAATGCCTTGCTCTTGTACCCTGCAACACACTAACTAGCCTGTGGTGATGTTCCCATGGCCACTCTTACTTTACACAGAGCAGAAGGAGCAGCTGCATTTGTGATACTACTTTTCTTCACAGGAGTGGGGTTTCTGTAAAGGAAAGGTTTGAAGTTTGGTGCAGATGTGAATTTAGTCAGGGCTGCAATACATACTTGTCAAATTACCAGCTCAGCCCAAGCTCTTTGAGGAGCTATAACTTTCTCTATTGCTCCTGGGAGTTTAAAAAAAGGAGCATAATTGCTGCTTGAAGTGTCTTCAGACCAGACAAAGCATGTGGTCAATCTTCGACTGACAGCTGAAGCCAAATGATCCAGATCCAGTCATCTACCTACTGCCAGCAGCTGTTTGTGACCAACAGACTCTAAGGATGCTGGACACTTACAAAGGGAAAGGGTCCATTACCTTCAGCAGAGCCAGAGCTCAGCTGTGTGCAGCCACCGTGGAGCCAGAGACAACTTCAGTGTTTTTAGGACAATTTTGTCTTCTTCTGACTCTGGGACTAGTGGGAACCAACCCAATCCACCAAAAAATTTCAAACAGCTATAGGGTCAGTTTAAATTGTCTTGAAGAGTGTGAGCCTTGCAGGAGTGCAAAGCCAGACACAAAGTCTTGTGGTGAGAAAGGACATTTGACCAGACTTCTCCAGAAATAGATGTTCTTGGGACAAATGCTTCCTGTAAGGGTCTGAACCTCTCTCTACTGCACCATTTAACAAGCTTGTGCTACAAAGGGCTGTCATTAAGGCACCCTTAACGGCCTTCCTCTCTTCAAAACCTCAGGCACAATTCACCACCCAGCTTGCTTTGTGAATAAGGACCAAATATGTTGTTTAATTTATTCTACAGTAAATATTTATACAGCACTCCACATGCTATCTGCATTTTTTTATTCTTGATTTTTCTGGGAAAAAAGGGAAAAAAATGCTCTCTGCTTCGATGTCATGGGAAAACATGTGGAAATGTAAACCTGCTGTAGGAAGCAGGCACAGTGGGAGCTGTAATGGGAAAAAGGCAGGCATGGTTTATCAGCAGAATATGTATTATAACACATACTGAACATCCGGCTTCCCAAGTAAGTTGTTAACAGTGCTCAATACAAATGTTTCTCTTTAAAGAATCAGATGTTCCTCTTTTTTTTTTTTTTTTTTCCAATAGCTGCAGTATCTTAAAACTGGTGCCATAAATTCATTGCAAGAGACAGCAAACAACTTTGTTATTGTAACAGGCTTTTTTTTTTTTTTTTCTCCTTCTTTTTTTAAACAATGGCTTTAGCAGGTGGCATGTGGCTGAGCCCGGGTCTATCACCATCTCCAGGGTGCCAAGACATCCCTCAAAGTTTCTGTGGGAGGAATTTGTTGGTGGGATTTGGATTGTAAAGGCACGTGAGCATCTGCTGCCTGCTCGGTCTCATTACCATTGACACAATTAGCTCCTGCAGCTCTCGGCCCCGGCAGCCAGAGCAAGGACTCAATTTTCTTGCCTCTCTGACAATGCTCATTACCATTCATCTGAACGTACGGGTTCCTCTGCCTCCGAGTCCAGACCAAGGGGCTGTGAAAACAGATCACATGGAGAAACACTCAGGGAAGGAAGAGCAAATTGACATAATAGCTACTAACAGGCTAAAATCAACTGCCTTACATCCAGCACCGCCAAGAAACTTTCAGTATTCATAGCAATGGCTCTTTTTCCTTCTGTATAAGTTATGTTGTTCCTGAAAATCACACTCTGGTTTTATCAGCTTCCTGTAAGTAGCTGATAACCTTTTTCACTGATTCAGGAGATATTACACAGCATTACCATTGTTCTTCCATATTTCCAACCACTTTCAAAGTTCTGACAAACTTTCCAATTTTTTTATTATGCGCAGAAAAAGTCCATTTTCTACCTTTGAGTTAATTTGGAAACCAGACTAAAAAGTGACAGTTTTGCTCTTAGCAGGAACTAATTGAAATCTTCCTCTGGCAGCCACAGCCTAAACAAAATGTTAACACTTATCTGCAGATAAAGATTTCACATTCCTCTACATGTTCTTATCCCACATATAACTGCAGAGAGGAGGGGAAGGAGAGAGAATTTAAACCAATCTGTCTCCTGAATATATGTCAAGGATCTTTGCCTTTGAACAAAGAAAACAGAAGGGCTTCAAGGCCTGAATCTGTGATAATCTTGCAGTTTTTATATGTTGCATAGATAGTGATTTGTGACCTTACTGAAGAATATTAAGTAGAAATACATTTACCACAACACGTCTTTCCCAAGACTCAGCCTTTATGGGGGCTTTGTAACACAGGAGGATGGAAAATATCACATAGAGCTGGGGATGAGGCAGGGGCATGACATTTGCTTTCAGATGTTTTTAAAACTCAAGGAAGTGTTATTGTTTCCATAACTCATTACTACAGGTTTATTTTCATCAACCCCCTCACTGCCTTGTTAGTCAAAACATATGCTGGGTATAGTCATCGCTCAGAGCTAAAAAGAAAGACATACTGATGTTTTAGCAAGCTTCCCAAAATGATGACTGTCAGGATTTTAATCTCAGATTGCAGGCAGCATGGTTGTTGTGCAAGCCCAGAGCAGAGAAGAGGAGGGTTGAGAGCCATCTCCTCCCCTGGTGTCCGGAGCCTGCGCTTGTTTGCAGAACTGCCCCAGTTCCCCTGGCTTTATCATGGAAATGTGAACACTGAGAGAGGAGTCTATTATATCAAATTACAAATTATATTACAGGGTTTTAAGTAATTGTTTGCTGACTGTTGTCATGCACATGTGGTTTGTTGAAAGTTGATGTAATCATTTTGGCAAATTTCCACCAGCAAGAATCAGCCAGGGTGAACTCTCTAAATCAGCTGCTGTAGGGGTTCACATCATGCAATTAATGGGTGCAAGACCAGCACAGACACCCTTCAAAGTTAATTTGCGTAGACCCATTTTAGAAGTAGTGCATTATGTCTTAACTGTATGGAATGTATTGTGTACATGTTAGTATTCATAAAATTCATTAGAAACCTGTTAGTTCAAATGAAAGTGTTCTGTTGCTATCATACCATAAACCATAGCATTTTTACAGCCAGAAAAAAGGTATAAACTGTATAGGAAATATATTTTTAAAAATGTGTTCTATTTTTTATGGAGTCATTTCAGTAAAGTTTTCATCCTTCAGAAAAATTTTTGTTTTGATCAGATACCAATTAAAATAAATACGCAAGACTATTCCAAAACAACCTTAACTTACTGGAATGCATTCTCTCACCAGGCTACATAAATATGGGTACACCCACATTTTTTCCCTCATTCTGTGGTCCAAAACAGCTATGTCAGAACCTGGAACACTTCAACTTGATGTAACGAGGCAGCTGGCATTTTTTTTTCATAAATTCACTAAAACAGTAAATAGTAATACTACATTGACTGGAACTTAGAGCATAAACTGAAATACTTTCAAAATACAGCTGTGTTGACTTTTCATTGAAATAAGTTGTAGGGTTTACACAAAGATATGTGTATATATGTATTTTCTTGTATATAAAATGTTTTTAGAGCACAAAAAGTTCAATTAAAAGAACTTTGTAATGAATCTCTATGGACTACTTTTGCAGTTTTCAAATACTTAAAATTGTTGTTTGTGGGTGCCTTTTCTTAGGGCATCCTTGCTATTAAGATATTGGTCTTTTACTTTGTCCTTCCACAGACTTCTATCACAAAATGAACCTATTAAGTAAATGTAGGATAAATCAAGCGCACACAGGATGACATATAGATAATTTCCATTAGAACTTCAATATATAGTTCAAAAGGAAAACTTGATACAAATAAACCGCAAAGTCTATTTGAAGTTGGTATATTGCTATCAGGATTCAGTGTTACACAAGTTAGTATTATTGCTAGGAATTGTCGTAGCCATCCTGCATTGTTTAAATGCCTTTTTTTTATATAGCTTCTATAACATGTTCTATGACATAGTTCAAATGTTTTTTCTGAGTACCTTGGTAAAGAAATGGTTCAACAGCTAGCAATAAAAATCCCCCACAATTTGTCACTTGAATTCTAAAAGCTATAAAAAACCAGTGATAAATCTACAAAGTGGTATTAAAAAAAACTCAGTGTTTTGACAAGTTTGATGCTTTTTTGTTGTTAGCTTTGTTTTATGATCACTTTAAACAAAATACCTGCACTGGTTTTAAACCAGTTAAGTAATATGTAATCTGTCATATGTGCTATGAAAGCTAACAGCGTGTATTTCCCCAGGCCTGCTGTGACTTGAAAATAAAACAGGGTGCTTACTTTTTCAATTGTAAAAAACTTTTTCTTAAATTATCACTTTCATCAGAGATCACATCAGTTCATTTAGGGATGTTGAAGAACCTTTTCCTTACCAACTTTAACACCACCTTTTGTTTACAGCTAATGAAGACTGATTCAAATCTGTTTGTTGATCTGAGCATAAGAAGGATGAATGAAGTCTGTTGACCTGGATATCTACGTGCACGACTGAGTTCAGGATTTAATTTCAGCCAAAGTGTATATCACTGAATCTTGATGAGGTTGAAAGGAAACTCCTAGATTGTATGGATGCCTCATATCTGCAGCCAATAACAGTTTAAGAATTTCATGTTGGAAGTTATATATCCTCTTAACTAAGTTCTGTTCATATTCTCTTTCCGATTTCCACCCAGGTCAAACAGCACTCAACCATGAAAAGCAAATGATCCATTAGTAATTCAACATGGTTATGATCCAAAACTAGTACTTCAAGCAGACGTTATTCTCATAACTGTTCCTCAAGCTTCCTTTCATTACATTACTGTCTGACAGCTCAGGAAGGTTTGATTTGCATGCACCATTAGGGAATTCTCTGGACTCTCTCTGGCTTTGGTGTATATAAAGGACTGTCTCAGAATTCAGTTAACTGGAGTAAGATGAAAACCCAGAGGCTGTAGAAGGACGCACTTTGCTTCTGGTTTTACCTGGATTGTATATATTAGCTGACTTGATTGCCGCTGTTAAGTCCACATGCCAAACTATCTGCTACTGGGCCAAATTCTGTGGTCACCAGTGAGTGCCTGGGCAGCACAAGTCCCTCATTTTAACAGAATTAAATGAATGAGAGAAACTCTCAGTGTATGACTTCTGGTGTGGACCACATTCATGTCTCGTTTGCCATAAAAGAGTGTAACTGAAGGGAACTCCATTTTTTATAAATTCATTTATTTCCTTTAAACACAAAATAGGTGTTTGCACTGTAACAGCAATAACTCACCTGAAAGAATATGTCTTTTTACAGAGAGACAAAAGGGAGAAAAAGAAAAAAGCCTAACCTATATAAGCTCCATTCAGGTGGAAATGAGACCAAAATGATGGACTTCTGTTCTCAACTGAGGTATGGTCTTATGATTCGCACATTTATGAAATGAGAAGGACACTTCAGAGATATTCCCCTTCAAAAACCGCTTGCCCTGATCTCTGTTACTAGGTTTAATTTATGGTGCCCCAAAATCGCAAGAGAGAAATGGTTACCTTTTTTTTTTAATAGATCTTCCAAAACTGAAGAATTATGAAATCAGTTTCATGGAGCTGAGCACCTGGAGGGTTTGTCGCTATATGTACACACACACAGTGAGAGAGAGAGGGAGAGAAAAGAAGGAAAGAGAGAGAAGATGGAAAGAGAGAATTTCTCTGACATCTCATCATTAGTATTTTGCAGAGCAACCATTCTACTGTAAAATCTATTTGCAAAATACAGTAATCTTACCATTTATGGATTTTATTATATGTGCTTTCTTCCTAACATTGTTAAACCATTAAAGTCTGGCCTATTTTAAATCAAATGCATACACTAAGTATTTAAAGAAAGAATCATAACTACTGCAAGAGGAAAAGAATATAATGAAAGTCAGACTTGAACTAAAGACCTACATAGATTTTCATATGAATCCTATAAAGTCAGCCTGACTTTTCTAACAGAGAAGTGCTTCATCCCATCCTTCCTAACTAGAATTCCCCCAGTAAGTTACTTGTTTAAAACTGAAAGCCACTGACCATTCCCTTAGCCGATCTCATTTGCTAAACTACTTAATTGAATCACAGACTGTTACGTGGCTTATAGGGTTGTTATGGCACACAAATGCTACAAGCAATTAGTAACAAGAATACATACACAGCTAGGTACAAACATCTTGATATGGAAATACTTTGATATGAAAAATCCATATGAAAAAAAATATATATCAGTCTTGTCTTTGACATTTGTGGAATTTTTTTTCCCTTTTACCATGGTTGTCACTGTATTTGATCTAGGTGCCTTGTATTTGATCTAGGTGCCTTATCACACAGCACCTCCAGGATGGACCAGGGATCAGACCCAGCCAGCATGGGTTTAGGAGGGGCAGGTCCTGTCTGACCAACCTGATCTCCTTTTATGATCAGGTGACCCACCTAGTGGATGAGGGGAAAGCTGTAGACGTGGTCTATCTAGACTTCAGAAAAGCCTTTGACACTGTCTCCCATAATATACTCCTTCAAAAGCTGATAGCCCGTGGCTTGGACAAGTGCACTCTCTGCTGGGTTAAGAACTGGCTGGAGGACCGGGCCCAGAGAGTACTGGTGAATGGGGCTGCATCTAGCTGGCGGCCAGTAACTAGTGGTGTCCCCCAGGGGTCAGTGTTGGGTCCAGTCCTGTTTAACATCTTTATTGATGATTTAAATGAGGGGATTGAGACCATCATCAGCAAATTTGCTGATGACACCAAGTTGGGGGCCAGCATCGACCTGCTGGAAGGCAGGAGGGCTCTGCAAAGGGATCTGAATAGACTGGAAAAATGGGCTGATTCCAATGGGATGAAGTTCAACAAGGCCAAGTGCCGGGTCCTGCACTTTGGCCACAACAACCCCCTGCAGCGCTACAGGCTGGGCACAGAGTGGCTGGAGAGCAGCCAGGCAGAAAGGGACCTGGGGGTACTGATTGACAGGAAGCTCAACATGAGCCAACAGTGTGCCCAGGTGGCCAAGAAGGCCAATGGTATCCTGGCCTGTATCAAAAATAGTGTGGTCAGCAGGACAAGGGAAGTGATCCTTCCCCTGTACTCTGCATTGGTGAGGCCACACCTGGAGTATTGTGTTCAGTTCTGGGCCCCTCAGTCCAGGAAAGATATTGAGGTGCTGGAGCAGGTCCAGAGAAGAGCAACAAGACTGGTGAAGGGACTTGAGCACATGACCTATGGGGAGAGGCTGAGGGAGCTGGGGTTGTTCAGTCTGGAGAAGAGGAGGCTTAGAGGTGACCTCATCACTCTCTATAACTACCTGAAGGGAAGTTATAGCCAGGTGGGAACTGGTCTCTTCTCCCAGGCAGTTAGCAATAGGACAAGGGGACATGGGCTTAAACTCTGCCAGGGGAAGTTTAGGCTGGATATTAGGAAGAAGTTCTTTACGGAGAGAGTGATCAGGCATTGGAATGGCCTGCCCAGGGAGGTGGTCGACTCACCGTCCCTAGAGATTTTTAAACTGAGATTGGACATGGCTCTTAGTGCCATGATCTAGTAAATGGGCTGAAGTTGGACCAAGGGTTGGACTTGATGATCTCTGAGGTCTTTTCCAACCTAGCCAATTCTGTGATTCTGTGATTCTACTGTTTTCTTTATCAAATATGAGCTCTTTTCGCTGCTTCACCACTGCTCATTGCGATTTGTTTTCTGAGACAACTTAAAAGTAGTTTATACATGTGTATACATAGATATATACACATAGATCTTCAAATAGATTCTTGATTGTTCCACAGAACCACTTCCATTCAGAATGGGCTCACTCTTGGGGCTTTCTCTCTTGTGATTTCGTTAGGGCAAGGGAGAGACATCATTTGGTAAAATGAGTAATTTCTGCGGGGGGCTTCATCAATTCCAAAACTTTGATCTCAGTATCGTATTTCATAGGAAGTGAAGAGAGAATGGAGTGCTGCAATGCTATTTTGTCTGCTGTCTTTCTAGTTACACCGGAAATTTGCTGTGTTCTAAATTCAGTTACCTTTTTTAGGGACACTTGACAGGCAAATATAATCCTCAGAGTATAAACAAGGAGGGGAAAAAAAAATACTTGTAGAGGTACTGAGAAATAATGTCATTTTTCGTGACCCTGCATCGAGGAGCAGGGTGGTTCAGCTGATGCAGAAGATCTTGTGCTGGGAGACAAGACATGTGGGGATCATTAACTCCCAAACAAGTTATCAAAGTTTAAAAACGGAAAGAGTGAGACTTGAGGGGTGAAACATTTGGGAAGAGCCCACAAGCCAAGAAAATATTTTGTTCTAAAGCTTTGTGTTTTGTCACTTTGTATTGCAATGACAGGAAAAGCAAGTCAGGAAGTCAGTTTACCTAGTCTAAATGTGTTTTGCTAACAGCATGAAATTTGCCTTTGGAAGATTAAAGAATATGCGCTACTTGGAGGTGAAATCTATTAAAGCATGTGAATCATGTCATATTTCTTCTACAGGAGTCTGCCCATGACAAAAATTTGTTGCAGAATGTATCAAGGTTCATCTCTCATGTGTATGTATATGTATGTATGTATACATTTGTATACATATATGTATTATTAATACATCCATCCATACAAATAAAATTTGTCTTTTAAGTGGAAGACACACATTTCAGGTCCTCTTTTCAGGAATGATGAGTAAAGTAAAGAAATTCATTTATTAATGGAAATACAGTTGCTTAAATGCTTTAGTATGGAGTCAAGTTTTGGTAAGAAAACGCTTTCAGAACCAACACATGGGCACAAAAACAAAATTAGACTTGATAAATCAGTGTTTTTTAAAAATATATATAATTTAACTATTTCTGAATCACTTCAGAAAACAGGGAACAAGCTTTAATTGGGGCAAGTTTAGATCTGAATGGAAACAAATGCCACAATGTGGAAACAGGCTCAGTGCCAAAATGCCTCCCAAGCTGGTTACAGGCAAACAAGTACAAGTGACCAGGAGAAATGAAGGACAGTGAGTGCTTTAGCATCACTAGCCAGTTCCCATCTCTTCAGTTCACATAACAGTCAAATTTGGCTATGGACAGTTGTTTTATAAAGCTTCCACTGCATAGGGAAAAATATCCTCTAGGTGGTCCAATGTTTTCTTGGCTAGCCTGATGTTTGTTTTTGGAGTGATCTGCTTCTGAAAACTCCTATTATTTAAATACCAGGTCAGTCTTAGCAGCTCAATTATGATAATTGACTCCTTATAAAGTTAAAACAGGAGTTCATTTTTGGTTTTGTTTTCTTTTTCCTGCCATTTATAAAAGCTTTACTTCTGAAAAATTGATTACTTATATTTCAGGTCAATTGCAAAAACCATTTTCATTATCATGATTCATAACTAACCCCCACAACAGAGCTGAATCTTGTTGATGCTGCCCAGGTACTCAAAGTGGCACTTTGATAGCCTTTTAGAAAGTCTACTTTTTGCTAGTTATATTTATGTCAAAGCTAGTATTGTACGAACCAATTTATCTACATAGGTAAGTGTATTTAACCTTGAAGAAAAACACCCTGCACACCTTCTTGACAACAATGTGAGTTCAGTAAGACTTCATTTCCATCACTTGTACGGGAACATACTTTGCTTCCAGTGGTGGCAAGAGAGTCAAACATCTCTCAATATTGTACAGATTTAAGTACCTCTTTTACATGGGAGTCACATACATATATTTTTACTATACTTTCCAAACTCAACTTTTCAACATCATCTTATTGATTTGTAAGAGAAGTATCTGATCTGAAAATCCACTTTGTTCCTGTGTGGATGAGATGAATGGCAGATTAAAAAGCAATAATTTCCTTGGAGAAAAATACAGTAAGTGAAGAACTTGTAGATTTGAAGACCTTTATTTTACTTCCTAGAAGAAAAAGATAAGCAAATAAAAAGATATAATAGATATGAACAAAAACTAGGACTTGAAACATATTTCTGGAATTGTTTGCATTTGAAATTGTTACATTTGGTTGAAGCCACTCCAGTAAATCTGTTAGTAAACATGATCTGAACTCTTTGCGTTGTATTATAAAAATTCTTAGCGAAACCTTGATAGCTCAAATTTCATGATGAATTATTTTCATTATTGTGGAAAATCAAAACAAATGCCAGTCACGATGATTATGATAATATATTTTGGTGGTTTCATTATATAAAAAAAATGTGATATTGAGTGACATGAGAATTTCTATTATACCCATGAAAAATTCAGACATAGTCATTTGACTGAACATAAATGTTATTTCTGAACATTGCATACTCTCTCTCACCTAAACCACACTTATTTTTTGGTTCCGTGATTTTGCAAATTTGGTGACAAAAAGATAATCCATTGTAATTACCATTTTTGTAGGTATGAATATATGTATATATGTACACACACACATATAATCAACACTATATTTAAATTAATCTAAAAAAAATTACATTTATAGATCACAATGAAGCCAATGAAACTACATTTATTTTGCAAGCCATTTTTCATGGCTCTTTATGGAACTCCAGTTTTGTCATTGGCAAACAAAAGAAACTGTCATCTTTCTTTTCAAACACTTATGCCCAAATTTTGCTCAAAAATCTTATCATTTTCTTATAACAGTCCCCAGCAATGGATTCAGTTTCCAAACAATGATGAAAGGATGTGACCTCAGCTGCAGATCGGATCCAAGGACTATTATATTTTCTTAGGCATTATTGTGCCTGTATTTGTACAGAAAAAGGCTATGTTCATTCATGCAGACAGGTGCATGTTTGTGACAAAATCTGTCCTGAATGTAACAATTCTGACTACGTCAGAAACTTCTGCATATAGATATACATGTATATGTATACCTACATATATACACATACCGCACATATATGCATAACTATATATATGTATACATACATGCAGAAAATGTGTTTCTTGCACATTCAACTGTATTAGGGTGTTTTGGAGGGAGCAGCCATTTTACATTCAGTTTGGACTCATTTTTATACAGGTGGATGAATATTGTGACATCTTACAGAAAATTTTTCCTGTTATTTCTTTGCTGTTTACCAAAAGTTAAGGCGGGGGGGGGGGGGGGGCAGGGGGGAAGAAAAGGAGGCTCATGGGATTTGAAATTTTATAAAAGTATAAAAGAAATTTCCTTTTTACACTCTGGACACAGTGGAAGAGCTAGGTAAAATGTTTCAGTGGTAGGGACATGTTTAGTATCCTAAGCCACAAAGGACGTGCTTCTTGTATACAGGTACAATTAGGCAGGAAAGGAATATTATCCTAAATCTACAAATCAAATCAAATATATGGCTTAGTGCTATTAAACAGTATCTCTGAAATTTCATTAAATACAGTCATGAAAATGGCATATAAATCTAGTTTGCAAATGGCCTTACCTCAGCCTAGAAAACCCGTGTTAGATTTATAAATGCATGTGCATATTTCGTTAATGAAACAATCTTTGAAACAGCAGTTTAGGACACTTAAGTATTGGAGCCCTCCTGGAAATTTCAGAAGTAAAAGGAAGTTTAGGTATAAGTTCAAAGCTTTTACAGCCTGTTCAAACTGGTTTAGGGTGAAATTTGGATAAGATCTGGAACCACCAAGCTGCAAAGCAGTGCAAGGTGTTGGTGCTGCTGGGCCTGGTTCCATTCAGGAACTGCAATTTCAGCTCACTAGTTGCTGCAACATTTTTAACCTTGGGCCATGAAGTGGCAGGATATGGTGTGAGACTTTTTCCCCTTCCCCTTGGTCCTCCAGCTGGCAGAGCAGTTCCAGGGGTGCAATCAAAGGAGGCAAAAGGACAAGTGGAAAAGGGAAGGAAGGAAGAAAACAAGAGAGTAGGCAGGAGGACCTTTCCAAGTACATACAGCTCTCCTAGAGCATTGGGCTTATCTCAATGGAGTGTGCACTGTAGGAAAAAAAAAAAAGACATGTCACTGCTCTAGAACTGTCTTTTCTAATTCAGTACATCCATGTATTGTTATAAATCAGTTTCCCAGTCACTGAAAGATACGGAGACAAGACAACAGTTTTGACTGTTAGCTATCAACTCAGATAATGAAAACTTGCTTTCAGTATCAAGCCCCCAGCATATGAAAAAAAGACTAAAAATATAAATGTATGTCTGCATGTTTTGCCTGGGAAAGGTTTCCTTCTCATGTGCCTACATGTTCATAGGAGTCAGGTGTTTGCATTCATCCCGGTTCCAGAGATTTAAAGGGAATTTGAAAATCATCAGGAATTCTACATTACAAATTGCAGCCACTTAACTTGAGATTGAGAACATGTATAAGAAATCGAAATAAATAATACTTCAATCACAATATTGGAATGCTGTACTTATCCCAAGGTCAAACGTATAAACAAAGGAAGTTTTGATTGAGTAGTGTGGGTGTTTATTGACTGAGAAATACTCCCTTCTTACATGTACCTCATCACTGTAGGTAGCCTGCTGTAGATTCTTGATCTTTCTGGATAAAAAGTTAGGAGCACTGAAAAGATATATGATCCACTAGCCTCACTTTGTTGTAATAAACAAAACCTTCAATCCATGAGCACTGCATAAGAACAATAGATACTGTCCTCATATTAGCATCTCTGCATTTGACAGCAAAGATATATTTTGCCACATGACTAAGTCTCAGGCCAGACAGCTTATTTATATAGCTTTGGTTTACCAGTTTCCTTCATGAAGAATGAAACCTTTCTCTAAATGATAATCTTTTGACCTCTAACAGGCTAGTGATTTACAGAGCCACAGAGACAACACACTATATTTGAAAAGCTTTAAGACACCATTTAAAGTTTTTATGGTGAAATTGCTTCTAATAATACACTGGCTGCTCTAAGTTCAGACAGTTTTCTGAATAAAGAAATACCTTTTATATGTTTTAAAATGAAGAATTTACTCATGTTATAAATATATTTTACTCCAACCTGTGAAAAACAGCTCAGAAAAAAATAGCTACAATTTCATAGTATCTGGTAGTAAAACAATGAGCAGTGAGGACAGAGCAGGAGGAGAGAGAGGCTGCACAAGAAACCTCTGGATGTCTGATGGAAGATAAAATGACATCGTTGATGTAAAAGCACTCTAACAATGTAAACTAGAAGGATGATGTACATAACCATTCTAGTGTAATGGACATGATTTTCACTTGGACAGATAAGATGTTATTTAGATTCTGTCATGAAATATAAGTCTTCATTTTCTTTATACATTCAAGTAACTAGATTTTCCACTCAGCAAAGCAGCAGAGTTAAGTAAGTTAAAGGCATAGCGTCAGATGCTCAAAGTTTAAACATCCTCTCTAGTGGGTCGGTGTTATACTTACTCTACTTAGACAGCTGGTTGTAGTAAATTTATTTCTAGGTATGTTTTGAATGCATAACTTCTTTTTCTTGAGATCATTGCTGGGTTAAAACTGGCGTATGCTCCTATTCAATTGCCTTTTGTATTGGAACAGGGAGAAGAAAGCAGGACCTGATACAGACCAACCTCTTTACGAAGGCAGTCAGTGCAAGCACTTTTTGTGAGTGTTTATAAGGGAAGTTGTTTAAGAGTGGAACAGCATAAAGTCAAGAGCGGGTAATTTACTGCAAATGTCAAGCTATCTTTTCTATATAGTTAAAAGCCTCACCCAAAGACCCTTAAAGACAGGGGAGGTCTTGTCTGGCTTGAGTGTTATTCAGATCAGTCTAACAGAGAGGCTATCTGAGTGTTTGTCATTACATAATGATCATCTAGAAAGGATTTCTTTCACTTGCCTTTTTTCTCTTCCAAGGGAAGACGTTATTTAGATTCTGTCAGGAAATGCAAAGTTTCCCTTTTTTATATATTAAAGTAACTAGATTTTCTACTCTATTGTATCATGTTATGAATAACAGTCCTGGACATTTCCAGGACATGTTTTCCTCTCCAGCTGTCAAAATATTTAATGCTTTGAATGTTCACAATTAGGCATTTCAGTTGAAAGTGTTACTTTTTATTTTTTCCTGCAGCTTTGAGAAGAGATGATACCTTGATCCCACTGGGTCATGTAATATTGATGGCAGATTTCTGCAAGCTTCTGGGTTAAATTGTGGCTATATTCAGGGTACCCAAAGCCCTAAGTGATGTGATTTTCAAAATCGTATTGAGGAGCTCTGGCTATTCATTTACCTTCTTCTGTTGGACATGTGGACTGAATTATCACTTTCAAGCTCCAGCTGTGTCTTTTGAGAACAGGATATAAACAGATGAAGAGAGGGAGAAATTCCTTGCCAGCTGGAAAGAAATGACGGGTGCAGTCCAGGGGATTAATAGTGACTGAGCTCAAAACCAAGAGAAGGTATGGGAAAGAGAAGAGCCTTCACTGAGCTGTTGGACACCTCCGGAATGTCCATTTTGGACGAAGACAGTTGTGGGGCAAGGAGCACAGGAGAAACATGCAGTGGATGCTTCAGGTGACCAGCAGAAAGGGGTCCTAGGATCAACACTTGACACCAGTGAAGAGAGGGAAGCAGAAGTTAGGAGGAATGATGCTGCTGGGAAGATCAGTTAGCAGCTAGTGATACAGGAAAGAGAGAGAAATCCCTGGAAGCAGCAGAACAGAGCCAGCCACCTGGCAGGACAGGGGAAGAAAGGACCTGATGAGAAGCTGCGGCTTCTTCCTTTCGTTTCCTGATGATCTGAGCTCCAAGCAGCAGCACAATTCTTTTGCACATACCTAAACAACATAAAAGCATACCGAAGTCAGCAGGCTCCAAACCAGCCTAACAACATGGCTTAATTTCTGTCTTCCTGCTAGAGCTGGCCAGGATATTTTCAACTTCTTATATTTTTAGCAAAATATGCTATTTCACCTAAATTAAGACATTTACCAGAACCTTTTTCTCTCAACAAAACTTTAAATGAAAACTTGTCTGGAAACCAAGGTCATCCAGTAAATTTTGGCCAGAGAAAGACTATCTGCTTCTGTTCTGCCCCATTTCTCAAAACATTTGAAATACTTTGTTTTGATTTCATTTGCTTACCAAATGGAAGTAAATCACAAGTCTCAAAACTTTCACAACTAAGAATTTGTGAAGAAAATCAAAACAAATCCACTTCCCAGGTCATGAAGACTAACTTTAAAAATCCTGGTTTATTCTAATCTATTTTCTTCATTCCAATGCCAGGAAAAGAGCATCTGTGTAAATCAGCACTGTGTAGACATCAGTCAATACGTGGGTAAATGAGTCACAGAAAGTAGTGGTGAAAACATGGCGACTCTCCTGTCTTCAGGTGAAAGACCTAATAAAGTGTGCATAAACTTGAAGACTTTTAAAAGATCTTACAGTTATGGAAGAGCTTCCGTAATTCATTTTCATCTTGACTTACCAGTACGTAATATTCATTTGGCTGTCACTAACCCCATTTCCCTAGACATGCACTTACATTCAGTAGTACATTTTCTGCCAAAGCTGAAAAACAATTAACCTTTCTTAGAGGGAAAAGAGAAAAAAACTGTGGCCCTTACTCCTTCACCTTGTTTGTGGGGCTTGTTGCAGATTTATTTTCATGTATAATTTTCTTCTTTTTATTCTGAGAATTTTGCTGCTGTGCCTGCTATCATCTATTGCTTTGATGGTTGATTTCCTATTGACATTCAGTCAGAGAGGGTATTCTTGATATAAGCTGTATAGCAATATGTGTCCTAGACTTTTTTTTGAAATCTGAAAATTCTGTACTCAATATTAAGAAGAGAGGCATGGATCACAGGAAGATGCATTTAAGAGGAAATTTTTTAGGTAAAACCTGATGTTAAGTTGTATGGAATCAATAACTTTTTTTTTTTTACATGTTTCTTAAAAGAAATGGGAATTAATTAGATTCCTTGGCAGAGGTAAATTAAGTAATTTTACTGTGCAGTGACTTCTCATTAATCAAAGAGAACTGGTAGAATCATAAATGCCTTAGACAACTCTAAAATTTCAGCTTTCAAAGGCAAGATTTTTGAAAGATGATTAAATGTCCAATAATCTGAATGATCACTGCAGGAAACTTTGAAAGCACACTGAAGTAATGAGTTTGGCACCTAGACACAATCAAAATATAATACCTAAATATTTAGCTGGACTGGTACTTAATACTTTTAAAAAACTCTGGACCTGGCAGGTCCATCAGTTATGCAAATACAAATTAGACTCCTAAATCATGCACATGCTTTTGATTAAGTTTACATACTGTAACAGAATCAGATTAATTTCTGAGTAAATTGATGAGTGGTGGACAGAAAGCACGTTATTGGTCTATTGTGATGTACTGTGTCAGAACTCCGGTCCTCTTGGTCAGCTTCAGTATGGGGTCAAATTCTTTAAATATAAGGACAAAGTCAGGATGGCTAATGCAAATGAGTAGCTGGAAAACGAATATGACTGCATCCAAAAAGGATATGCTCAGAATTGTACATGCTCAATTATAATAGGACTAACTGGAAAACCCCAAGATTCTTAAAGAATTGCTGCAAGAAAACCTTAATATTACAGGAAAAACTACAAATGAATCAGTCCAGGGCATAGGAATAATGCATGAGTAAGAAACATAAAATTTATATAAGATGGGGGGAAGGAAATCTAGCTGTAGATGACATTGTGGTGAAGTAGAAAAAGTGAGATTTTGATGACAGACATAATCCTGGAATTTATATTCTTTAACAAAGTGAATTCGAAACAGAGAAGAAAGTTATGTTCTCCTTAGCATCTCTTTCTGAAGATAACTTGTATTATTAATTAAAGACTAGATTATATTCCTCTGAAGAGAATGAAAGACTACTGTATCCCAAGCAGATGTGTTATTAGACCTGACACTTTCCCATATTATAGCAACTTTTGAGGGTTTTTTTTCAGGAAAATGTAAAAGTAGGATTAAAGGATGATTCTGGAGACAGGAAGAAGGGATAAGAAGCATAAGGGAGAAGTTCTGAGGAACTTCTCTTTTACAGAGCATATTTTCTTTAACAATATTTCATATAGTGGTTTTGTTTCTTTGTTTGTTTTTAATTTGTGTAATCAGTTGGCCAGCTATATTCTTCCTGGAAAATCAGTATGTAAACAATGAACAAGTGATCCAGAAATCCTTGAAAATTTATACATTAGGGGTTTATTTATTCAGGATATAATATATAAAAGAAATTACAAGCTGAATTTAACAATAAAGAAGTGAATTTTAGAAGAACTGCAGTTATGTTTCATTAAGTGTTACATTAAGGAGGACACTTGTAATGTCTTCATTCTTAACTCATGAACATTATCAAACTCTAAATCTTGGCCCGAAGAACTTTAATTCAAGGAATAAGGGTGAGAGTCAAACACTGAATTATGTTTAGATTTGGTTCAATATTGACACTATTCTTTTCTTACAGTTGAAAAGGAAGATCTGAAGGTCACAGTCCCAAGCTAATGGGAAAAATGTAGATGAAACAAATTCAAGACATTAGTCAAGGGGCATTGCAAGAATGGCTGATTGGCATAACTTTCACGCTTAGTAATAAAACCCCAAATGATGATGTATGCCATGCGACAGAGACATGTTGCATTTATATGAATAGCAGAAGTGTGCAAAAGCTTGCATATGCACCATGGGTTACGCAGTGCACCTTGTACTGTTAGACCTGAATGCATATGTGGAGTTGTTCCCAAGTCCTCTAATACACTCTGAGATTCTGCATGTAGGTAAGCAAACTATCAAGAAAGACCTTAATAGGACCATTATGGAACAAAACGAAGATGCTGGTGACAGACAAATTTGATATTATTGTAGAGGCAGAATTAATTTTTGTCTTAGTACTTCCAGAGAAAGCTAAATGTCATATCTTGGTGAATGCAAAGGTGAAATGTTAAAAGGTTTTATGATCATGCTAAAGCAGACACGCCATTAAAAGTATCTGAAGTTTGTAAGGTTTTATAAATTCAAGTAAATTACAAGCCACGATTGAGGAGAAAAGAACACAAGAAATTTTGAATACTTGTTTAAATCCTCGATAGTCTGAATAACGGTAAGTGTCCAAACAGGGTTAGCAATTTAGAACTGATATTTATGAAAAAAATCCTGAACGAGTAGCGCAGACCTATGCACTCAGTAACATTAAAGGAGAAATATCAATAAGAAATGAGATACTCACACATAATTTAGAGCTATTTGAAATTGCCGAAGGCAGCATGGTTTCAGGAAATAAATTTTTCCTTCACTGGCATGCATTCTGGCCAGAGAGAAGAAGAATTGGGTAAAAGCAAAAGAGAATTTTCAAGAGGATTTGAATTAGTCCTAATCCACTGTGTAGCTTCTCCTGGAATTCGAAGCTCACAAATCATTGTGTTCTAGACCATGTTCGAGAAAATTTCTCAGTAGACGAAGTATTCAATGGGAATTTGTTCTGAAGTCAGCCATACTGGCATGCTAGCAATTCAGCCAGTGTTTCGTCCTTACCAAAGACTTTTATTTTACCTATTTTATGAAGCCATTAAAATTATCTGAAACTGTGTGAGTAAACATAAAAGTAGATGAGTCTTATCAGTGATGAGCTTTGCATGGACTCGTGACAGTCACTGTCTTATACTATCCACCTTTGAGGTAAACTCTGAATTTCTGCAAAGAAGAACTACTAGCCATCACTGGGATAGCAGAGCTTCTACTATGTCTTGGATAATTCCCACTGTTTTAGGACACTTTATGACTTACAGACCTGGTAACCTAGAAAAACCAAACAAATAGAAAAATGGATTAGAGCAGGAATACTTTATCATCATAAGCGCCATTTCTGAGGAGGAAATGAAGGTAGGATAGTTTAAGATATTCAGAAGCTGTTTGTGTTTGGAACAACAGGTCAGACAGAGGTTCATGTTATCAAATATCTTTTTTGATGGTTCATTTTCTCAAGAACAGTGAGATAAACTCAACTGGGAATCAGACAGACGCAGGTACATAAAATACATTATTGCTTTGAACTAAAACAGATGCAAACAGAAGAGCACTGCAAAAGCCCTAACTCAAACCACCAGAATAACGAGCTTCATGCCTCCTGCTATTCAGTTTCTTCTTCCAAATGCTGTATTTTCCCATCTTAACTCATTTGACACCTGTATTACTGATCTGGTAATGTATCCAGCATTACCTGTCTCCTCTGACTTACAGTTAAATGAAACAGTGCAGAAAACAATTATTAGAATAGCAGAACTAACATTTAAATTTAGAAGAAACTACCAGATTTTCATTTTCATTTTCTAATTGATAAAGCTTTGAATTACATTGTAAAAGCTGTGCATTTCCAGACAGCCTAAACGTCTTGTGGACAAAACAAGTGAGAACAGTCCTGCCAAGAAAAGTTTGTCCATGCTGTAATACTGTGAGAGAGGAGGCAGTGAAATAAATAAATTAGATTTAGAGAAAGTTTCTCCAACAATCAGCACCAGGAAAGCACTTCCCATCAATTTCTGAAAAACAATGAATTAGAATAATACAGTTCCCATCCAAACCTAAGAAGGAACTGTCTATGGTAATTTTGACTAGTCTGTCCTTATTTTAGCAGGCTATGAGATCTGAATTAGATCAAGGAGGTGTCTCACTGGTGCAAACCCTGAGTCTGGACAGATTTACTGTTTGCCATAGACACTGGTATTACAAAGATGTAGAGTTGGCAGATTGCAGTCAAAGTTTCAACTGGACTTTAAAAAATGGTATGGATAGAGTAGCTGTTGAATTCACAACCTGGATGTTACCCTCGAAGAACAGATGCCTTTGGTCATGATTCCTATCTGGAAGAGGTTGGCATTCTTGTGTATGACAACCTGCATAAGCCAACAGTTCCCTTTACCTGTGTAGAGTTTAGATTTCTTTTAACAAAACATTCTTTATTTCAGTCATAAAAAAGTTAACCTGATGTGAAAATACAAGGTGTACCTGGTGTGCAGGTAATATCTTTTCAGCACAACAGTGGCTGGTTCCATAGTTTCTCTGATACTCCTGTTGTGATTTCAGCTCACAGAGAAAAAACAAGGAGGAGACCTACACAACCATTTCCGCTGAGAATGCCATGAGTGCAGCCTGCCCACTTGATAACTCTTTCACATTAATAGCATAAACATTAGTTTGTGCTGTATCCATTTTCAGCCAGCTGGATTTTCTTATCCAGATTTTTGAAAATATATTAAGAACAAATTCAACCTCTTGTTGGATTTGACATGTTTTACTTTCAATGTTAATTACATTAGGTCTTGAGCACTAGCTTTAAAGAGTTTAATTGTTTGTATTCTCAGAACACTTCATCTCTTGAGAGCCAGAGATCCCGCTTGTTAAAAGCATCTGCATGTCTTAAGTAGATGATGGACTTCAAAGGAGCTGGAATTAGTGAAAAACCCTCATAATAGAGAGTGTGTAGATATCCCTGAAACAGCGTTATTTAGAAGATGTATTGTGTTTCCAAATATATTAGAGCGGTTATGCTTCTCCTAGAGTTAGGTGTCATGTTTTTGTCTATAAAATATGAAAATTGCTTTCAGATCTGGAGCTGAAAATAATTCCTGGGTGATATATTCAAGAGAGTGTCTGTACTTGTGTCTCAACTAGTAATCATGTTTATAAGGCTGTCATTATTACTCGTGGTTTGAGCCCTGTTAATATATATGTATTCTTCAAAAGAGAAGTACAACACAACATTTTCAAGTCTTGCCAAGTAAACTATCATCTGATGTCTTACTATTAAGAGAGAGAAAGCAAGCAACGAAAAGACAGGGAGCTGTTTTTCACTAACTATAGTAAGATGTCAGGAAGATTGAGGTGTCAGGGTATAGAAAGATGAAGAAGAAAAGAATTACTTAGCAAATAGGCATAAATGAATATAAAATGTGAATAGAGGGTTCTAGCTTCTTCTGAGGGTAAAAATAGGCCAGTAGACATTACATTGTGCTACAATCAACTCATCCGCTCGATCCTGACCTTCATCTTTATAGGTGAGACTAGGGGGAGTAAAATGTTACCATATAACCAATGCTGGGAACTTTCAGAACCATTATTTCTGAAAAGAAATGAATATTCAAAGACCCCTTTGACATAATGAAGGTTAAATCCTATATAGAGTTTTGCAGACCCATGTGAGTGCTGCCTGACTGGGCTCTGAAATAGCTTGAGTTCAGCCTGTCTGGGAGCTGCATGGCCACGGTCAGTGCAGGGTTGATCCCACATTTAAACTGGTGAGAAATGGAGTATTGCATTGCATCTTGCAAATGCAGCTGCACAAGGTGGGCAGAAAAGTGGGTCTATCAGAAGGAAAATATCACATAGACAGATATACATACAGAGAAGTCACTGGCCTGCAAATTATTTAACAACCACTTCAGGTACTGCCAGCTAATACCTGCAAACTGCCAGCTTGTACCATTCTACATATCTGTGATCTTGCCTGGACAACATTTTAGTTTAGTTAGTGAACAGTGGTTGCAGCTGTACCTGCTAAGGAGAGAAAGAAGACAGCATTTTGTCTAAAGGAAAAGTAATTCCCGGTAGAAACCACCATTAAAAACCTGGTTTTTTAGGAGGGGAAAAAAAAAAGCAACAAAATATTTGCTGTCTGGCAACAAACAGTGTAGTAGGAACATGGTACCACTTCAGGAAAAAATGGACAGCATTTTTAAGTTGTTCTCACTTGAGTTTAGTTCACAATGGTCACTTACAAGTATAGTGGTCTTCCATAACTAGACTACTGCTCCACAGCCATGAGCAAGCATTGTAAGAAAACTTTGTTTCTGAAACCTAGGACCACTTCTATCATCTTGCATTGATTTAAATTATGAATCAATTTAGCTAAGCTGATGTAAAATGCAATATAATTACATTTAATCAGATTTTTGCAGATATAAAAAGATGTATCTGTTCTCTCAGCAAGTTTCAGTCCAGAAATTGTGGAGGCAGAGCATATTAGCTTGTGCCCAGCCTTCAGCGATAATAATTATCTAGTTTTGAGACTGAAGCTGCAAAGAGGCAGCTATATACACATTGTTCAGAGGCGACTCTAAATCACGCCTTTTGACATGGATAAGTTCAATTTACCTTCTACACAATCTTAGAAAAAAGAATATATCTATACCTCGAACCTGGTGTGTTTACCTCATGCTCATTAAATTGATAAAAAAAAATCTTATTTCTTGTTCTACCAATATACTTGCAGTCAATGTGCAGATCAGGCACGAATTTTAGTGAGATGATGTCTCGCTGACAAAAATCCTCATGATTGCAAGAACTTAGAAAATGCAAGCTTTGTTTTGATAGCTAATTTCATATCCCTTTATTACCAACATTTATAAAGGTGCTCTTTGCTATGCTTTCATCTTTTTATTTATTTGGTTTGGAAATGTCCCTTTCTGTTCCACCGTATTATAAAAGCTTTGCTCTATTTCCCATCTGCTGTCTTTGAGAGATCTGTTGTAGAGCATTCCTCAGTGGAAACGTGAGGCTTTTGCCACAGTTTCTCTAAAATTCGTCTTGCCAGTCACATGCAAAATGAAATGGGTCAGTTTTCATCAACCTTGGCATTAAGCCTCTGTGCTCTCCCATGAGCCCTGTCCAATAATTCAAGAGGGGTGGGAGTGGGAAACAAATTATGTGACTATTAATTCCAGTTTTCTTGTTCAGATGCCAGTACATCAAAAATAGATCTCCCTGGGACAGAGCACTTTGTCATGTGATCTGGAGTAATACTAGCTTGTGAGTTATGTCTGGTCAGTTTAGTGTCTCAGTTTGGTGACATTAATCTCTTTGACCAGTGCCTTAATCACTGAACTCTGCCATCTCATTTTTCATCTTGCAGAAAGAAGCTGTCTGACTTTTTGTCTAGCGCCTGGCACCAGGATTGCTCTGTTGACCCCATAGTAGTCAGAGGAACCTGGAGGTCTAACAGGCAGCAGCAGGACCAGCCACAGAGAACAGTCTCATCAAGCTTGACTATCTCATCTATTCCTTAATGACCATGCCAATAACACCATAACGTCAGATGATGTAAGATATCCCATTTCACATATCTTAGCAGGTTAACAACTCTCTGCCTGTCCCGAGTTTCATGAATTCATAGACAAAAATTAATTTTTAATTACTAGAGAATGCTGTATTTATACATGGGATTTACATCAGCCATGAGGTGCTTGTGTCCTTGTATTGACAAAATAGCCAGCTAAGCACAGTGCATTCATTCTGTGTATATAATCTGTCTATGTTCATTTGCCTTAGATGTTCAAATGATCCATAGATTAGGAAATATAACTAATAATGTCAGTAAACATCTTTGAAAAATATATACAGAAGTTTCAGAACACATTCGCAAGTGGAATCTGTCATCCTGCCAAAGGATTAATTTTGACCTTGTTGTTAGTAAAAATAAATACTTCAATACGTTTCTTATTAAACTAATAGGTGTTCAAATACCTTAGTTTGTTGGTTTTGTTTGTTTTTAAATTGTAAGTTGTATTTAAAATAAAGCTTTTTTTTTTTTTTTTCTATTAAATGAGTACAACTAAGACAAGTTTTAAAAAACCCTTCTTTCTACTATGAAAACCTGTAAAAAGTATGGACTGGAGACTAATCTATCTGCTACTGCTACAGAAGTCTAGAGTAAACACAAACACTTAAATACTGTAGTATGGTATCAATGCTCATAATATTTTAGACTATAATAGTTCAGTTGGATGAGACCTATACTGATCACCTAGTTCATTTAGAAACTAGCTTGCACAAAATACAATAAATATTAGGTTGCTTAAATATCTATTTCCCTCGAGACCTTTAGAATGTACCTTTTTTTCTTAGAAAAGAACTCAGATAATGGGGTTTTATTTCAGCTATAAAGCAACAAGGTAATGTAGTGCCCGCTGAAAACATGACTAGTAGTTTTGTGGTGAAATGAGGACTAACTGTTACTGAAGACAGGAAAAAGCCTAGCACATTCCTCTCCCTTCAGTCCCACTTTGTCATCCCTTTCCATTATATTTATTTTACAGTTGTCTCTGATTTCTTAGCTTCTCTGATAAAAACAAGAGTTGTGATTTTTTTTTTTAATTTTTTCAGAAACTGAACAATAGATAAACCAAATTCCCATGAGAAAGCAGTCCAAGTTTATGAATATATTCCTATTGCTATGAATTCCCTTGAGCTTTTGAAAACTGTAGTTGATAAACCTAAGACTTTTAAGAGAGAAACTTACTGTGAACTGAACAGTGTACTTAGGCAACAGTTTCCCAGAGATATGTGACAACTTTGAGGAATGTGTCAGGATTTGATTTCTCCTTATATGGAAGTGATAAGTTGTCCTAAAAATAGAACCGTATTTATATGTTGTAGAAGGATGACATTCCAGGACACTACACAATGAATTAGATCTACTCATAGTGCTGGTAAGGGTGCTTCACAATTAAAGCTATATCTGAAGAATCTACACATCTTTATGAGAGGGACTGAAAGGGAAGAAAAGTTGTCCAAAGGACAGCAGCTGCTAATGGCATACTTTTCCAAAACTCATAAGTGATCGAGATTCCCAGCAAATCAGAGGATTTGCTAATAATCCAATATGAGCCACGACTGGCTACTTTTTAATCTGTTACAGAGGTTGCTACATTGCTCAAAATAGGATAAAGTTGTAAGAACACTAAACTCAGCTTTCTAGTAAGCAAATTTTTCCTAACAGGATCTTCTTCAGTTGACAGTGAAATAGATAGAGAATCAGGAGAATGAAATAGATGGTGAAATATGAGGCCTAATATTTCCAAGGAAAATCGTATATGATTGAACATGGCAGAAAGATTTTGAACATTACAAGCTGACTAAAGCAATCGGTAAAAGCTGGGTTTCCTCATACACTGGGCATGAATGTTGCTTTGGGTACGTTAACAACTTCGTAGTATAAAATTCAGTCTATTTCGCCATGAGGCGACACCTAAAATGGATATTAAAGGAAGCTGAAATATAGGTTAGGGTCGACTTTTTGGAGAAGAACTCAGAAGAGCTAAGATGTGAATTAAAACCAGTATTTCATTGACTAACAGTCAACTGTGTTAAAAATGTTGAGAAATTTAGAGGAAAAGCTAACTTTGAAGGAATTGCCCTCAAGTCAGTACGTAGCCCATTAGAACAGTAAACCTCCAAGACCTTTATAGCTACAAAAGTTTATTTCCTCAAGGCAAGTTGTCAGCAAGTATTCTGTTCAAACACTTCTGAGTTTCTTGTGAAAAGATGCACCATAGATTTAGAGACAGAAATGACAAAGGTCAGTTCGAGAATAGGAGAATCTCTCTGAGTATCTCGAGCTTTCTGGCTTTGCTTAGTGCAGTCAGAGAAAGGAATACCTCTCTACATAAAAGGAGGTCATAACAACCACTGTGTAAGTGCCATGCTCTATCAAAACCACAATGTTGACAGCATCCCCATGCTGATAGAAATGCAAGGAATAACTGCATTTCTGAAAGGGCTCTATTTGTCACTGTTTGGGCCACTTGGCTCTGACAGTGAAATACTGGTGGAGAAAATATTTCTGTTGAGACTGGATGTCAGTGCCTGTAACCTCTCTGGCCAGTGACAATAAAAGTGGGAAAGTTTTACGAAATTGCATTATGACCTGGTCTTTGCTTTGAGGAATTCCTTCAGAGATCAGGTGCATTAGAAATGGGGAACTGCTACTCTACTTAAAAACTATTCTCCTGAAGGGCTGACTTGATCCCAAAGTCCACACAGCATGTGGTAGACATTTCCATTATTTGAAAAAAGAAGATTTCTCTCTTTATACAGATACCTTATCTCCCAGACAAAGCAGTAATTGATGTTCAAAGCAAGACTGACATGGACAAATCAGGGTTTTCTTGTTTACTCAGCATGCGGGGACCTAAGCTGCATGTATCTACAGACACAACTAGGTTACACTGCAGATGTCTGTACTCTTACACTCCTAAGTTCTAGTGTTGGCTCTGCCTATGCCAGACTTTTTGCCCGCGTGTAAAGGTTAAGCAGCCTTCTGAATGGAAGGCTGTGACTGATCAGAAACAAGGCTGAATTTAGCATGATTTGCATTAAAGACAAAGATTAAAGTATCATTTTGAGGTATGCATTCAGGACAGAAAGTAGCCCTCCAAGATCCCAAACCAGCAGCAGCTCGCTAACTCTGCCCTAGAGTACACTCCAGGTAGTCTGGGCAGTCCAACAGTGGAGACTGACTTTCCACCCTCTTAATTGTAGCTTCCTTATATATGAAATGGATGGGATTTCCTCCTCTCTCTTACTAAACTGATTATGGTTTAGTCGTTGGATATTGACCGAACTGTCAAATCAGACAACACTGGAAAAAACCTCTGTTTCATTGCCGAAGCTGTAACAGGGAGAACTTTAGGATGAGCTAGAAGCACCACATATCAGTCATACCGGGAAGAAATAAATCCGATATTTGTGCCTGATTCAAAGGGCTCAGAGAAGTCCAAACTCTTATAAAAGAATGATGTACTGTGAAGTAATGATAAGTGAACAAGTGGACACTCTATCTATTGCATTGTGTGTGGGAAAAAAAAACTACACTCCTCAGGATCATCAGGGCTGAGCAGAATTTAGCAGAATTAAGACAATTTTGCAAAGCGTATTTGAGTTGCACAGATAAAATTTAAAGAGCTAAGAGCAGACTGATTACATATATCCCAGCATTTACTTCTAAGAACAGACATCTCAGCTTAGCAATCACTATGTGTTTACTTTAACTACCACAAGAAGGGTATAAGTAATGTGGTATAGCTACTGAGACGTCTATCTCACATTATTTATTACAAAAAAATTCTATGAGAAAAAAATTAATAATGGACAGAAAGACCAGCGGAAATTATGAAAGAAGTGCTTTACGGAGTTAGGTGAATTTTGCAATACAAGTTGCAAATGAACTATGCAGAGTGTGGATATTTTCCTCAGAATTTCATAGTAAAGTTTTAAATAATAGCTTAGAAGACGGGAACCAGAGAAGGAAAGTTGTTGCTGAGGAGAATGCTGCAGCTAAAGGACATATTAACAGTAAAATGATTAATACTTAATCTCCAATTTAACGCATTTAACAGCAGAGAACAAATTGTTCACAAAATGGAAATGATTGATCACCATACCTTTCAGTTAGATAGACTGATATGGGTTGGAGTGGCTGGGAAGCAGCATCCTCAATAAGGGGAGTAAGTCGATGAATAGCTTCTTTGCTGATCCCCAAATGCTCTACCCCAAATTTAGTCACATTAGGGGTCAGTTCAAGTAATGTTTTCCTTCTCTACTTTCCTTTACCAGATGTACAATCCCGTGGGGCCTGTCAAACCCAGATGAAGAAAAAATTGAAATGGTATTAATACTGAATTCACACTTCACAAAGAGATACATGTGGGTAAACCAAATGTATGTAAACTCTGATTTTCTTTATTTTGAAAGAAAGATATATTAGCAAAAGTTTATACATCTCTATCTCTTCCTGTCCCTCACCCCCAGTAAAATCATAGTTCACTGATACCTCTCTGCAAGAAGTGAATTAATGATTTTAAGAAGTACATTTTAAGGATTGCTAGGAAGATACAGTAGAAATATGTGTGGGCAAGGGACTGACAGTTATTATGGAGCAATAAATCACATAATGAACACAGTCTAGGCCTGATGAATGACAGCCATCTGCACCCTGGTGGTGTCCTCTGTTTTATTCCATGCATATTATGCTTTCACAGTAGCAGGCACAACTTGTATTGTAATACTAGATGCTGTAAAACACCTGCTAGTTAAAGAGGAATTTTCTAAACTAAGAATGGCTCAAGCCTAAACTAAGTATTGTGAGGATTAGATTATGCTACTCAAACCCCAGACAAATGGTAATCTGGTATGTTCAGAAAACCTTCTGGTGAATATGTCCACAAGGCAGAATGTATAGGTTAAATAATAAAGTCAGAACTTTCACGTGGATTTGTCTTGTCCTTGTGCTCTCTTTAAAAGAGACCATCATACCTGTTTTCAAAGGCTGTTCCAGTAATGAATGACGTTGACATTTGACTTACAACACATGCAAAGGGTTTACATCAAGAATTATTACTATTTAAACTGGGTCATCTGATAACTCACAAGTTAAAAACCCTTCTCACATCAGGGATTACAGCAGTAGGAGCTGAGGATCTGAACTCGCAGTCATGCACAAGGGCTGCACTGTTTTGCCCATTCCTGTTCAGCAGCATAACTGTGACACTTAGGGTTTTGACTGAGCTCTCTCAATGGCATTGTAGTTTTTCTGGGACAAAGATGCTTAAGTACCCTCTGATGTACAGCACCCAGTCCTGTGATGTGTGCTGAAAGTGTGCAATACAAATAATATATTGTCATGGTAATGACTTCCAAACTGAAGTCCCAGGTCAAACATGTCACAAGTAATGAAAGCAGTTGGAGAATGACCAATCATCTAATCATTGCAGATATGATAGATCTGAGAGTGTTGAAAATGTACATGGTTACTGCTGTTTCTGGAGATAGTGACTTTGAGAACTGCCTGTTTTCTCTGTTAATCTCACTGGTTGATTAATGTTGGCTCTATCATTCTGACAGTTTAAATCAAGTAGTAAAGTCAATTAGCCTTTTTAACAACTCCAAAGCAACTTTAATTTTGATATGACAACTGTGGTGCCTGCCTCATTTAGCAGAAGCTATGGCAATGATTCCTAGAAGATTTCAAGTGTGTTTATTAATTTGATATAAAATGCATGAAAGCAGCACACAGAGTTAGTGCTTTGTTTCTTCCTCTCAAAATTGCAACTGGGCCAATAACTCTTAATACAAAGTTAATTTAGTCAAGATACTTGAGAGCCACTTGGCTCTGTTTCTAAATTCCTCCCTTTGTCCTTCACAAAGCTCTTTGAAGTGTTATTCTGCGAGGTGGATGTTGTAATGAGCCTATTTCTAAGAGGATCAAAGTAGCAGAGCTGCCCAAAGCAGCATCAAAGATACACAACAGAGAGCCTTTTAATGAGCAAGAGGGACATGACTGTCTTTTCCCCAAAATAAAACCCTAAAACAGGATTTAGATTAAATATTTAAAATTGAAAACTATTTTATTTTTTCTGAAGCTTGCCAGCAGAAAGCAAAAAAGCCTCAAAGAGGAGAGGAGATTTCTCCAGCTGACTGTGCTAAATGCTCAACGCTTCGCTGTCACTTAATGAAGTCCAAATACCTGTGGCCTAAGATGAAGGTGGCAGTGGCAGCCGGCACTGGCAAGATAGAAGCCTTTTGCTAGAGCAGATTCCTTTCCCATGGATATGAAAATAGAAAGCAAACATACGGCAGGAAGCTGTGGCAAATGCTGCGAGGGAGAAGACAGTTTGGAGGAGGAATATGGGGGAAGGGTGAGAGAAAAAAAAGGAGTGGGAGGATGGACTGGGCATGTAAATTATGTGCCCGGAAATGAATTCCTTATAATGTCTCTTGCCAGAAGCTAAATCCTAACAAATGTAAGTCATCTTTCTTTCCCGTTCTTTCACTCTTTCCACAGTTCCTTTGAGGGTCAGGGAGGAAGGAGCAGGGACAGGAAGAGGGGCGATTCAGTGTGTACTTACTTATTGTGTGACTAAAGTGCTGTATGATCGAGCTTTAACATTAGAAGATGTGTGACCCCATGAAAGTGGCGAAGAGGATAATATCCTGCTTCTCATGACACATGTTTTTTCAACTTACTTTATTTGGCCCCTGGGATCCTTCAATATGTACTAGGGCTGAAATACCAGAAAAAATGTGTTTCTGTTCAGAGGCTAGATGTGCTCATTGCACTGTGTTCAGTAATGAAATGGGAGCTTATTTTGTTTGACTTGAAAGCTATCTGTGCAAATATTGCCTCTACTTAGGTTTGTGTTTGTTTATGGAATCACCTACTGCATCTGTCAAGGCTGCAGAAATGTATGCCGCTGACCTGTGCTTAACGTGGGGATAAAATAAGGTGACTTGTGTTTAAGGTTAAACCTGTATGTAGGCTTATTTTTTTTGTTTGTTTTTTCCAGAATTTAGCAGAAACCATCTGGCAGAAAGTTAAAAATCCTTAGTAGCAAACCTCTGGCTGCTGAGCAAAGTTCACTTATAGCTTAAGAAAAATCAACCATATATGACGCAGAGAGCAGAATGACTAAGGAAACTGGACAAAAAGCAATTCTGTAATATAAACACTTACTGGGCACTAAGCATCAAAAGCAGGCCAGGCTTCTTTTTTCCTTCTCAACACACACAGTTTGTTATACCATATATTCCAGCATGCGCAATGCCATGGACAAAACCAGTACCAGTTTCCTTGAATGGGTAAAATCATTGGACACTTCGATATGTGAGGAACACAGATCTTCTTCTTTTTTAATGAACTGCAACACCAATGTAGTTATGGAAGTTTGTACACAGCAAATTTTTGTAACTTAAGTAAACAAACTTAACTAAGAGGCTGTTTTTCAGCAAAAAATTCTGGTTTCTCAGCACAGCTCCTGATTTCCTTCCTTTACAGGGTACAAAGCATGCAGCTCTTACTAGAGTGCTGTTATCTCTGGAAATATAAATGTCTATGAATGCTTGTATCATAGTGAAATCAGTAAAAATCGGTAAATCTGCAAAGCTTTTAAAAATTAACTAACTTCCTGCATTTCCCTTTTTTATCAGGATTCAGGAACCTAACAACAATTTGGGAAAAAACTTGACTATTGTGGCTCCATTTTAATGGCAAATACAACTTCTAAGACACTGATAGCACCTACACCTTCTAAAGTTACCATCTACAGATACAGTACATGTATAATTATGATATATATTTCATAATCCATATGTTCTGGGTTCACCACCATTTAATTTCTTGAAAAGATTTTTATGTTACCAGAGTAAACACAGATTCCTAGGCTCTATATGCTTCTTTTATGTTTCCATTTCTAGGTCTTAGTATTTAAAACCCTAAAGAATATAGACTATATAAAGAATACAGCAGTATTACAGTCTGTAATTTCAGGTAGATGTGAGAAAACATATAAACATAACATATAAACAAAAAAAGAACAAAATGAAAAATGACACTGAAAAGGTATCAAGCTTTTGAACTTACTTGGATTGTTGAATTCTAATCTCCACAAAAAGCATCAGTCAAGGCTTTGATTCACAGGAATTTGTGTGCAAAAGAGATGCAGGGCCTATTTCGTTCAGCTTTCTTCATATGATACAAAATATGTGTGATTTAAAGTGATCGAAACTGTCCCATATCCATGTCCGCTCTACATAGTATCTTAAAAGAAAAATTATTTTTAAGAATGACTTATTCCTTGGATGCTAAGCCATGTTAGAGTACCATGATTTCTACTGATTTCTTCTGCTTCAATACTAAGTATAACCTAGACTACTTGGTTCTGTTAATGCCGTTTTTCATTTTCATAACTTTTGCATAAGAGTGTTTTCTTTCCCACATGTGCTGAAAGAATCCATAAGATTCTTTTAAGCAGTCAGCTTATATTTTGTTGATCTATTTACATTACTAACACAGGTTCATTATATTTAAAATTATAGCAATTTGTTTTAAAGGAAAGCAGAGTTCTACTCAGCCTTTACAAGCAATAATTTCTCGCAATTTTTTGCTGTATCTGTAAGTTGGCTACTTCTTGCTATTGGAGATTTTGAGTGTGAAATGAGAAGGATGTTTGCCTGATAGCCGTATGATTAGCTAGTGTCAAGTACTGGCATATTACTGCCCAGGAATTTACTGTATCAGTTTAGATAGACTGTATCTGAGCTATATGCTGTAGCTTTGCTGATTTAATGCAGCTGAAATGAAGAGGAGAACATGTAGTAATAGGTGTTACACTGAGTGCTCCATAAAAATCTTCCATGGAATATAAAACCAACTTGCAACTTTCTCATCTATGTGTCTCTAAATGTAAGTTTTCAGTATTGTTACTCATAGCTTTCAAAGGTTTCTCTGACAAATTAGTAGCTGCCTGCTCCATTCTGAAGAGTAATTTTCTGAGAGTATAGTCAATGAGAAACTTTCCTCTAAAAATCCCCCTGTGCTAGGCAAGACTCAAGAACAGTTCAATTGTCAGGCTACAAGGACCTACCTGGAGTCTGCAGGACATGGTACAATGAAGGCTGTCAGCTACTTCCCCTCAAAAAAAAAAGCATAACAGTAATTATCACAGGCTGTAAATATATCAGATTATGTTTAAACATCAGATACGCATATCTTTCTACAGATATCCCATATGAAATTTTACTGTCATTAAAGCTATCGATAGGACATAATTATTGTAAAGTGATGAGGCGCCTAATTAAGATACTCAAATGAATCTGATACCATAATGCCTTCATTGTCAAAGCCTTGTATGAGTAACAACATCTGAAAACCAATTCATTCTGGCACTTCTGTGCTACCCAGAATCATGAACTGAGATGTCTGAGTAGAGCAGTGCTTGTCTAATGTCCTGTCAAATTATTTTCCAAAACTCTATATTCAATGAAAATTAAGATGGATGCCATATCTGTATGAAGTGACAAACATTAGTTCAGATGCCATGGCTTCAGGGACTCTCTCTGGCTGCAGTACCTGAAGCAAGTTATCCTCACTGCTTTAGCACCCTCTTTGAAAAACAGGGCAGAACTACCCACATGCAACATAATTGCCATGGCTTTGTAATAGGGATTCACAAGCAAGCTATACTGGACATACTGTGGGGGCTGCTGAGGTGTTTCTTGCGTTAATGTATTTTACCTACCTTTGAAGCAGTGAGTATCTAGCGCTCACTCTGCCTTTAAGAATAAGGACATTTTACTGGGTAGCTCAAAAATAATACTGGGAAAACAATTTTCAGAAAACAAAGATATCCGCCAAATGGTGTTGTAATTTCTTTTCATGCTTCTGATCTATACTGAGACCGAGCCCTTACAAAAATCAGATTGTTATATAATTTAACTTCACTTGCAAGTCACAGTTGTTGACCATACAAAACTGTATAAACAGTTCACTTAGAATAAGGCAAAGTGCTAAGAACTTCCACTCTCTTCAGGTAAGATTATAAACAGTTAATTTTAAGATTGCTTTCTCATACCTGGTATTTTTGAGAGGATAAAACTCATAGCTATAACTGTTATATTTTAAAATAAATTGTAAATCTGTACATCTGAGTATTGCAAATTAAACCACAGTCAGTTTAGATCTTATGTGTAAATAAATAGTTATTTGGTCAAATTCCATGATTCTCCTAAATATTCTAGAATTGTTTAAATGCCATGTTTTACTAAAGAATTTCCATAACATTATAAAGCATTATTTTAAAACATACAATAACAATACATTCTTTCACATAAGTTGTTATTTATATTTCCAGTTTCCTGTCTGGAGGTATCAGCAGGTTAGGAATTAGACAAGCTCATGGTCAACAGGTCATCAAGTGGACTAAAAGGGGGAACATTCCTGCCTAGTCCTAAAACAGCTAATAACACAATTCTGGATATCAAGAAGATGAGGGGACTGAACTCACAGAAGTACAGAGTCTCACATGCCAATCACTATCACACTTCCAAGAAATAGTCCTGAGATAGATGGGCCACTGTTCGTCCCAGCAGAGCATTTCTTCCTTTCTTAAGTGTAAATAGTAATAGCAACAACAACAATAACAAAGCAAAAAAAACCCCTTACCTATCTGTTGTCTTGTGTAATCTTGTCTTTCTCTTTCTACTGTGATAATAGGTAGAGAAGAATACTGAATAAGTGTGTTTGTGACTAACAGTGATTTATAATGCAAGGTCAGAATTTAGCCCAAATGCTGCTTTTCTGTATTCAAAAAAACATTTTTTAAGGCAATTAGTAATTGCAGCATCTTTTCATTTGACAATACGAATTGTTCCTACTGTGTACAAATAAAGAGGAAAAATGCAACAACATGCAACACAATAGTTCTTTTGTGACCACCACCAACTCACAAAAATATTATTTTCCTTTCCTTCCTTCATGTATTTGTTCGCAGAAAGCAAAACATGACTATATGGTTCATTTAAATTCTGAAAGATACGAAACTTGGAAGACTCAGTGGAAAATTCTCAGAAATAATCTTGATGAAGTGGTTTTATTAATCTCATTCTACTTTTCTCAAGGGCTGACATATGCATAAAAGGGGAACATGATCTCTTGCACATGTTCTCCATGAGGACTGCGTGTAGCACAATCATTAACTTAAAACAAGCTTTGCTGACTCTTACTCAAAGGCATTGCTGAATGCAAGACAAAGGAATTCAGACTGGCATTTCTCCATGTACTCTGATCAGTGAACAGGCTGAAAGGATGATCCCATTTCACTGCACCAACTATTACAGGATTTCAGTGGACCTACATGATCTGTCCCAACACTTCTGATCTGCAGCGTGGGACGTTTTAAAAGTGACCTTCCTTTCTTGTGCTGCTGCCAGCTAAGGGTGCTTAAAGAGAGAGAGGGATGGAAGAGATGGTGGACAGCTGGGACTGTGCTTCCTTAGCTCTGCTAGCACAGCAACATCCTACCAACACTTCAGCAAGTCTCTCCTTTTTTTTTTTTTGTCTGTCCCTCACATAGTGAACAACACCGCAGTTACACCATATAAAACCTGTGCTGTGTACATGTGAAAGGGATTCCATTTTCTTCTGGGAGAAACAGAAACCACAGGGTGGTCACATAAGCTCCCGGAGTGACGGCATTAGCCAAGGACATGGGAATGTATCTGTGGGGACAGCAGATTGTTCTCCAGCAAGGAGAGGCAGCAGAAGCCCTTGTCGCTCACAGTCATTCAGATTTGCTCTGTGCCCTCTCTGCAGCTTCTGGGTTTTCCAAGGGCTCTGCCTCCTATTCTTCCTTCAACTGTTTTCCTCCTTTGTCAGTTCTACCATATGGTCCTAAACCTTGACAGGGAAGATCCACCTCCGGGTTGAAACAAGCCAAACATATGGAATGCTGTTTCAGAAGCAGTGTGTGAGAACCATCTTTAGATGATTAGTAACCTAGGTTACTGTTTAGCATTCCTAGAGAAAGCCATTCGCAATGATCAATAAAGTGAACTACCCAGCATGTTTTGGGAAATGGAAAGTCCAATCTCTATAAAAGAGCTTTTTCTTTTGCAAAATCTGTAATTTTTAGATTCCAAACTAATCTGTCTGTTATAAAAATCATATTGGGTCGAATTCAAGCCACACAGTTGATTTTTCAGAAAACTAGTATTTTGTTTAGAGTCAGTTCAATTTCTTTCAGTAGCCACTTGAGTTTCCAACACTGTCTCATGGGAAGCGGACTGGAGTTTTCCCCTACGAGCTAGCTTTCTCTGTCTGATATACCTCCTAAGTGCTTCAATATCTTCCCTCCAGTTAAACCTCAAAAGTGAACTACAGAAGTAAATAGATGAATAGTACCTGCAGGATAAATGGAGTAAGGACAGAGCCCAACTTACTAGAAGTGATAAATATTTTATAAGAACAAAATAATAGTTATGCAGGGGCAGATAAAACAAGTTTCTAGTATACAGTTGCATTTTTACACTGGTCAGTAGAAGAGGTATGAAGAAACAAACAAATTAGAAATTAATTGCTTCTTCTCTCATGTTGTCCCCACTTCAAAAATGCAACATTTTAGGGACTTCCTAAGCAAGAGACTACATCCAAAGCACAATGTGTAATAATCTGCTCTATGCTTCTTTAAATGAATATTTCAATCTTTTTTTTTCAATCCACTTATAATTTTGAACTTCGTAACTTCCTGCAAGAACGAGGACTTCAAATTAATTATGTGTAGTGGGAAGAAAGGATTGCCTTGACTGATTTTATAACTTTTCTTTTAAATTAGTATTGGGTGTCATCCTGTCTTTTCACTGAGAAAGACTGAAAAGTGATTCCCTATCTATCATGCTAAGAGTGATTTTTCAAACTTCTGCCACACCCCTCTCATCATCTCTCCTGCCTTTGTATCTTCTCTTCCTGTGGAAATGGTCCATATCTTTGATCTGCCCAGTCCTCTCAACACATCCCTTAAACCTCAATTTCCCTAAGTTTCTTGAAGCAGTTCAGGGGACACAAAACACCACTAAATGAACTGAAAACAAAACATTTCAAAATTTCTAAATAATATTATTGATTCCCTTCCTATGCATTCTGCACACCTTAGGTCAGTCTCAGAGAGGTATGAAAGTAGTTACACAGATTTAATATTATTTTTTCTGGGAATAAGAATTGCAATTTCAGTCTTATCAGAACTTTTTCCTAACCGAAGTTGATGAATTTGTCCTGCTCGATATTTTTCTGCTCCATATTGATATCCAGATTAAGGTTCAATTTGCCACAAAATTTAAATAATGTGCATAAGAAACTCTCTTAATTAAGACACATACACATTATTTTCCTTTTTTTTTTTTTCCCAAGTTGTAATACTTTGCTACCAAATCTGGAAGTCAAACTGACTGCCAGAAGATGTGAAACAGGCTTCTTTTTGAAGCTGAATGAAGTATAAGGCAGGGAAAATAACAAGTAAATCTGACTTAGTTTTAATATTCTGTTTAAATAAAGTAGGTCACTTTGGTAAAACAAGGTAATGACCTATAAGTATAAACAAACTGAACTGATTTTAGTGGATTTGCACTCATTCAACAGAGAGAAGAATTTATCACCTGATATTTTCCTTTAAACAGTCATTCTCTATATGTCATGCTGGAGACAGATATTTTTTGCAAACTTCTAGCATTGCCAGACTAATACTTGACAGTTACACACACATGGTAGGGCAGAGAGATTTTGTTCACCAAAAACCAGTAAAATTTCAAGCCAAAATGGAGTTACTGAAGGCCAGCACTGAGGCACCAGGGCTATAAGTCTTTCTCAGATAGCATTACTAAGATAACAAAAATGCATATGCTTATTTTCAAGCGCTGTGCCTGGAGAGCAAGCCCAGCACGGCTGTCAGCCGGACAGCCTGGCTGCCGGCTCCGGAGACGGTTTTATATTGCAAAGCATCCCCCTCTCTCCACCAGTCATAGTCGCTTGCCCCTTTTGCTCTGAAAATAAATCAATTTCATCTGCCGCAGCTCCATTTCTTTCTTCGACCTGCCTCAGCCCCTCTGTCCCGCTCTCCCTTTGAAAGCCTCTTTCCACTGCACCATATGGCAGCTGGGAGAAGGGCAGAACCGTGATGGAGCTCCTCACAAAAGAGACTGTGGTGTCAAAAAGCCTCATGAATGCATGAGACACATTCATGTATAGAAAAATGCCTCCAGCTCTGTCAGGGAGGACTAAAGAGAAGGCTGATAGGCCTGACATCGCTTTCGAGTTGAGAAAGGCAGCAGCTCTCTCTGCAGCTCATCCCCTCCTCCCTCCCCCTCTGGTTTCACGCCAAAATCCTATTAGATCTATTAATGACATGAGACACAAAGTCAGAGTGTGTGGCAGAACAAGAAATTAAATCAGGCCACCTTATTTACTCCCTATCACTGTTTTTGAGATAGATTCATACTACTAAAAGAAAAAAAAAAAATAAACCAGGCTTTAATAACATGCCTAAGAATGAATAAACAAGTCTTATCCCCCCTTAAAAGGATTGTGCACGCTCCCGTCCATGGCTCATGGCTGCAGATTTGCAGCAGAACTGCAAACTGAATGCTTGCAGGGCGACCCTGAAATACTATTTAAAATATGCTGTTGGGTTTATTTTGCTTTCTCAGCCTCCTCAAGCTGCTGTTGATACAAACAAAGGACTTAGAGGATGGAAAATTAACGAGACCAATTATCACATGTGCACATTTAGCTGTTGCAGAAGAACCACACTGTATTTTTGAAAATGAGAGAAATGCAGACTGGCACTTACAAAGTGTACATTCCTTTGCCCTCCGTTCCCTCCTGATTTGCTTCCTTTTTTTCTGTCTTGGTGATATTTGGCATGCTTCAGTCCCCAGAACTGTCTACAAAATGCATTCATGACCTTTACACACAAAGTTAACAAAATGATAAAATATACACATCTGAAATACATTCATTACAAACTTTTTTTCACTACTAGGGGAGAGGAAAAACCACCACTCCTGTGCAGCAGAATGCAACAGCATGTATTTTATGAATAAATTTGTGACTGAACTTAAATGGAGAAAATGGTGCCGCTTTACTTCAGTAAAATGAAGTGCTAGTTAAACTGTTAAACTACAACTGCATTACTATTGCTGTTTCTTCCCCAGAAAGGCCTCAGCAATCACAAAACTCCGTGTCCCTGGGGTTATCTAAATGAACCTGGGCAGGCTTCCAAATGCTGGTATATGCAACCTTTACAAGTATTCAACAATAACAGTTCCCTATGAAATAAATCAATGAACATGTGTATAGTAACTCAGCAGTGACATGGAAATTTCAAGGCGAATTTGTATCAACACTGTTGAATCATGCTCCTACAATCGATCAGTTTATAAGACTTTACTGAATGCATGGTATACGTAATTGTATAAAATATGTTTATAGTATTTCATGAGGCTTCCTTCTTGGAATGTGTTTAATGTAAAGCTATTGAATAGTGTATATATGTATGTGTGCATTAAAGCTACTATTCATAGGTTCATCTCGAGTCACAGACAACTGAAGATGAGTTAGTTTGGAAAATAAACTACAATTAATTTAGAAATGTAAAAGTTCTGCTCAAAATCATTTGACAGTACCTTTTTTAAATTAACTACATTGAAAAATATATATTGTAAACACCACTTGGGAAGCCTCTGAAATGGCTCTGGGGAGGTAAACTAACCTTCGTGCTGTTTGACAGACTTAATCAAATCAGTGCAGTTGGGGTTTCTTAAATTGTAACAGGCAGAATTTAAGCTCTCCTCAGCCAGTGTGGCTTGTGCCGGGTCCCTGTTTGGCAGGAGGGAAGGAGGGAGGGAAGGAGGGAGGCTGGGGAAGGCGAGGAACAAAGCCGCCATTCAGACTGGCCCATTCAGCACAGCCACATCTGTTTACATGGCCTGTGCCCACCTCTGAAAAAGGTGGTCCTACCACCCCCATTTGGTCTCACATCGTCTTGAATGGCCAGTGGTTTGAAAGTTTTTCGACTGGAAAGCTGCAGTTTCAAATTTATTTTATGAGACCAGAGCTGAAAGACAGACTAACAATAACGTTTGCACATTTCTATAGTCTGGTTTGGATTTTACTGTAATCTGAGAACAACTGTAAAATTGTCCCAAACTACTTGGTTTCAAAATAAGTCTAGCACATGGGACATTGACACTGAACTTGTGGGGCTGAATTTCGCACGTAGTCTTTTAGCTATGTATGTTTTTAAGGACTTTTTCCTGTGAAAATAACTTTATGGCTCTAATATTTTTGAAATGACACTAACAGCACTCAGAGAAGGACTAGAAAATAGATTTTACCAAGCAGCACTTTTGTCTTACGTACAACCATGTTTAGAGTCCATAGCTTTGAATTCTGCGCTTTGTTGAATAGTTTGTGTAGAAATACTGTGGCTGCTATAAATGTCAATGTGTTTAGATACCAGTCCTGCAACTTTCAGACTGAGAGGGATCTAGGCAGATTGAAATATTTGACTATTATGAATGGGATGAAATTTAACAAGTCAAAGGTCCTTGAATGCATCCAGAGGGGGCAACAAAGCTGGTGAAAGGGGTGGAAGACATGTCCTGTGAGGAGCAGCTAAGGACTTCGGGCTAAGGAGGCTGAGGTGCAACCTCATTGCTCTCTACAGTTTCCTGAGGAGAGGAAAGGGAGATGGACATGCTGAGATCTCCTCCCTGGTAGCCAGCGATAGACACATAGGAATGGTTCAAAGCTGCACCAGGGAGGATTAAACTGGATATTAGGAAGCATTTCTTTACTGAGAGGGTGGTGAAACACTGGAACACGATTCCTAGAGAGGTGGTCGATGCATCAAGCCTGTCGGTGATGAAGAGGCATTTGGACAACACCCCTAATAACATGCTTTGACTTGGTCAGACCTGAACTGGTCTGGCAGTTGGACTAGTTGATCATCATAGCTCACTTCCAATGGAAATATTCTATTCTTTCTATTCTATTTTTATAATCAAGAGGCCTAAAAGTAAATGAGTAAAGGACAGGTACATCCCCTTTCTTGTTCCTCATGTTCCTATATGATACAAGAAATGAGAAGCTCCTTGACTCTAGAGAACATGCACCATGGTTAAGTAGGGAGGGTCTGTCAAAGGGTCCTAGGGGCTTGTCAGACTGTGCCCATTTCAAACCAATGTTTGTTTGCTCCATAATCTCTGACCATATCATTGGAAGTAAGAAAAGAGGGTGCTGGATGGCACCAAGCTGTCAACCGAACCATATTAATTTGTGACTCAAACAGTCAATATAGATGTACATCACAAACTTCATCCTTCACATGTACCGTTGTACCCAAACATCACAGCACAGCTGGTGAATATGTACTGTTATCTGAGATATCAGTCAGGAGAATAACAGCAGGTATTAGGTCAGACAAGAAAGCATACAGAGTGAAATCATAGTAAGAATCTACTCTGAATATAGGAGTTCCCTATGAGTGTTACAGCCTTGCCACAATGACATCCTTGATGGTAACCTCCCCTCTGTTTCAGTCCCAAAAAGCTTTGCCTGTGATTTCAATGGGGCCAATATATTACCTTGAAAGGTCAAGATTTACAATAGAAACTTTGATATAACATTAAGAGCTTGTCTGAATATATATCAAAGTAAATATTTTAGTATCTCAAGTATAAATCACGCACTGTACTGTAGCTGCCTGATTTAGAAGGCAAATAACGGAGCAAAAGGAAGAAAATAGATTTTTATCAAAACTGTAGCATAAAATCAAGTCATTAAACTGAACTAGCTCATTTTATTCTTCTGCACTTATCTCGCACAGAGATTAAAATGCTACTTCTGTTGAAGTAAAAAGAGAGTTAAAAGTCAGCAGACTATAGTTAAAAGTCAGCAGAGTACAACCAGCTGAAAATCCAAACTATGTTTATATTTTCTGAACTAAAAAGTAATGCACAAGAATAAATGGTACAGTATTATGAATTATAGTTATCACAGGCTTCATTGGCTTTTTGCCTTACATTTTTTTGCCCTCTTCAGTATTTTTTACTATAATCAGTATTGTTAAATGTAGAATATGATTTATGATTTATGATTTATTGATTTTGATGCTGTCAAAACATAGCTAATAGCTCTTACAACAAGGATTAAAGTTCTTTATTTATCTACTAATCAAGCACCACAAATATTGAGCAAAAGATAACTCCTCGACACCTTCTACCCCACATTTCCTTGTAGTGCGACTTAAAAAGTTGTCTTAAATAGTATGTAGTCTACTAAGATTTCCTAGATGATTTTCACCTGCTAACAGTCATGATCATATTTTGATGGTATCTGCATGTGTTCCCCTAAGAAAATAGTATGACCAGAAGCAAACTTCAGGAAAACATCTCTGACATAACATTCTGTATAATGAAAATTAAAAATAAGATCCCTTCTGAAAATTCAAAACTGTGTTTTACATCTAACCATTTCATCCTAATTGGAGTAAACAAATGTGAGATTTGTAACAGCTTTTAAACCACACTGTTTTCACTACAGAATGATATTTGTTTCAAAGTTTACAAAAGGAACATAAATATTATGTCCTTTAAAAGAACCTGAAAATAAACTGAAACTTTTCAGAGGGAAGATTTCCATTTAACCCAAATTAATGTCTTTTCATCAATGAAGAAACATTCGCACAACTCCAGCATATAATTCTTCCCACAGAGATAACACTACTAGTTAATGATACCTTTTACCGTGCTGCCTGTTGCAGATAAAGACCATTTAGGCTGTGTCTGTATGGATGTTTATGTTACTTACTTGAACATTTGAACCTGTTACTTGAAGGGAAGGGAACAGAGGAGTAAGGTGAAAGACGGCTAATCCCTTAAGCCATCTGGTGACTTGGAGCCTCGCTTTAGATTATACTTATACTGAAAACCTATTCCTTTCATTCAGTTCCCTTTCCTATGTCAATTTATCATTGGCTTTTTTTGCTGTGTTAGGATTTCTTGTAGTTAATCATGGTAAGAATCAATTATCTTTTCATGCCACAGTAAATATTCATACTGGAAAGAGATTATTTTTTACTCATTTCTCCCCCTTCTTTACTACTTGCAGTGATTTGTAAAAGCTGTTGATACATTTTCACCAAACTGAGCTGAAAACAAGGATAACTTTGTCTTTAACAAAGAGAGAAATAACTCGTTACAGTAGCATTTCAGTGTAATCAGGAAAAGTTTTACAAGATGACAGGTACACTGAAATAACCATGTTATGCAGTGTTCAAAAGAAACGCACCTAGAGACTACTTTACAATTCAGCTATCGCATAACTGAAAATGAAAATGCTACCTGTAAGAACCAATCTGTATCACACTTGTACACCACAAGCATCTCAAGCCTGATAAATTTACATCCATATAAATACAGTATATTGCACATTAAGCCTGTCCAAAAGGCTGATGATTTTCTAGGAGCCTATATGAATTTTTAATCTATTGACACATGTGAATCTATATGAAGCCAAATCAATCGTGTGTCTGCCATGAAACAGCAGTGAGACTTCACAGCTATTTGACTTCATTAGTTTTCCTACACGGTTGACAAAATTACTCTTCAGGATTTTGCAGTTAACTTTTGATAACATGCAGTCTTTTCCACTATTGCTAATTCTGCACATAAGGTTACTTTTAAAATTGTGTTCCCAAGGTAGCTGCAAAGCAATTCTGTCATAAATGTGCTGGTTCTGTGCATTCTAAGTAAAATCATGTTCTGGTGCATGCTCCTTCCATATATTAATTAATTCTTTGCAGTCCTTTTCTGGCTAGGTGGCAGATTTGATTTGTGAACCTTTCTCCAATAACCGTGTTAAAAAAAAAAACAAACCCTGTCCTTTTCACTGTTAGATTTATTTTTGAATAACAAAATGAGCTGAGAAAATTGTAAAGTACAGGAAAGGTAGGAAAAAGCAGATCAAAACATCTGAGAAATTAGCAGACTCTGAAAGATCTCTGGAAGCTGGGAGTCCAAGGAATTTTTTAAAAGCAAGTAAAGGAAGCCAATAGCTGTTTTGGAATGATACGTGAGATTTTAGACATTTGTTGGGGGTGTAAGCCCAATAGGCAGCTCAGCCCCACACAACCACTTGTTCCCTACCCCCTAAGCAGGATGGGAGAAGGAATGAGAAGAGCAAAAGTGAAGAAATTTGTAGGTCAAGATAAAGAAAGTTCAACAGGTAAAGCAAAAGCTACATATGCAAGTAAAGCACAATAAGGAATTAATTCACTATTTCCCATTGACACGTATGTGTTTGGCCATTTTCATCACATGCAATGGTTACTTGGGAAGACAGAAGCCATAACTCCAAATGTCCCCTGTTCCTCTTTCTTCTGTCACTGAGCACATCATGTGGTCTGGGCTATCCCTTTGGTGACTCGGGGTCAGCTGTTCCAGCTGTGTCCCCTCCCAGCTTTTTGTGCACCCACAGCCCACTCGCTGGTGTGGCAGCCTGAGAAACAGAAGAGGCCTTGATCCTCTGCAAGAACTGTTCCGTGATAGCTAAAACACCACTGTGTTATCAAAACAGTTTTGGTCACAAATCCAACACACAGCATCATAAGAGATGCTATGAAGATAATCAGCTGTATCCCCACCAAAACCAGTGAACCGTTGTCTCCATTTCTGATCACTGAACCTCATTCACATACAGCTTGGTTAGAAAGGTGAATGTGCACAGCTCTGCCCACCATACACACATGACACAGAGACTCTGGTCTAAAGTTCTGGCTCATTCTTTCAGGTCTGAGACAATCAGCATTTAAATTTCATCTCATGAGATGATAGAAGGGTTCACTATTCTAGCACAAAAATAAAAACAGAAGATCAGTGATACGATTAAAAAACTAAAAATAGCAAGATAAAACACATAAACCATTACTGACCAAGAACATCCCACTGCCTGGCCAACAACAGCGCATTGTAAGACGTTAGCTGGAAGTAACAGCCTAAAATATACTCAATTTGTGCTTGTTATTATTTATTCCCCAAAAAAAGCCCTGCAAACTAAAAATTATTATGAAATAGTTTGTCCTGCAATGGTACCAAGAGCTACTAATGAAGGTAGCACTTTTTTGTGGCAAAGGTTGCAGGAGCATGCACTAATGAATCAGCAAAGCTTTGGGGATCTGAAATACTGATTGGGCTCAATAATCCTGAATTTTAACTTAGGCTTCAAAATTATTATGTCTGGCCCACATCAAAACAAGGCCCATTCAACCATGGTCCTCTTTTACTTCTGGATATGGTATTTATTAAGATTCGTTCCAGTTGGTACTCTAATCATTACAAAAACAAATTCCTACTGAACTGGGGTGAAAAAACAAGTCTGAGGTGAAGAACAGGATGGCCAATGGAACGAATAATGAATTAACTGTATCTCTACCAATGTATCTGGAATAGTTATGCTGTGCTGAAAATTGCCTTTATGTCATAAAATGTAAAATCCTGTGATCATCTCTGTTGTCAACTGGAAAAATTAAATGGACTCCTGAAAAAGGTGGAGATAGATAATAAATATATTTCCACCATCAGTATTCCCAGAATCCAAAACCAAAATAGCATTGAACGATTATAAGATTAAGATTAAGATTATTGGATAATATAAAAAATACAAGAAATAAAATTTACTCATTTTATAAGGCATCAACGAGTCACTAATTGACATGAGCTGAAAAAAAACTCCTCTTATTTGCTGGTTATTCGGCAGTGGATCCTGCTGCTCCGTCATCTGAAGCATCTGGTACTGGCCATTACCAAAGATCAAATACAGGACCAGATGGTCTGTTGGTTTCATTCACTACAATGGTATGACCGCTGAAATGTAAAAGCTCTTCACAGAACGAGAAGGAGAGCATTTACCTCTGAATGCCTGACCTCTTAAAAAAAAAAAAAAAGAAAAAGAAAAAGAGACTCGTCATACCTTTGTGTATCCCAAAGAATAGCAATCCAATTTAACTCAATGATTCTTCAGTACATAAGAAGTCAAATTACTTGGGAACTTTTCTCACTGAGGAAGATCTGGTCTTAGCAAAAGAAAGCCTTTGTGGCTACAGACTTATCACAAAATAGTGTACTAAGGATGATTCGGTAAGCTAAAGCTGAATATGTGGTATTGTTTCCTCTTGATTGGCTTCCAGTCTTTCTAATGTTCCAGGTATGTGGACTCATTATTTTATTTCTCCTTCCTAAAATTATAGCCGCAATTAGAAAAAAATTTAAAAAAAAAAGACTTGACAGAAGCAGGATAGCTGAAATGAAGCATAGTAACCTCATATTTGGGCTTGCTTTGTGATAATCACCTGCCAGAACTGCATTTCCTCCTCTCTTCTTTTATGTCTGTAGAGGTGGTTCTAAAGGAGCCTGGTATTGAAAGCACCACCCACCTCAGAGCACCACTCTGGCTTCTGCATACAGGAGTTTGAAAACACTGATTTTCTGAGGCTTGTTTTTCATCCTTCTTTAACCTCTATCTAAGAATTATTTATGTTTTGGTTGTTGTTTTCTAAATTAAAATAAAAAGAGTTTTAAATGTTTGAAAATAGAGATTAGTCAAGATCCATTTCTGTTTATATTATGCAGCCAGAGAATATGTATGTGGAAGGATGCTTAGGGAAGAAAAAGAGTTATAGGCTTTTCTTCCTTGGCTTCAGGAACAGGACGGGTATTTTCTTGATCATCACAGTGGTTTATAAAGGGTGGCTGTTGTCCAGTGATATAAACCTTCAATATGCCAAACCTGTATAACAACTGCTGTGCCTCTTAACACATTCTCTGGAGAGACACGATGTCACCCTTGTCTTACCTTATTCACCCCTTACACTACTTCCCTTACTAATCATAAACCCTTTGAGACAATTTTGTGCACAAAAACAAAACCTGAAAGCTACTGCATTGACTTATAATGTAACTTGCATTTTGGGCTCCTCAGACATCATCTTGTCTACCTTGAGTCTTTCAGAAGGAGCTACATGTTAAAATAATTATTGAAAAATAATGATTCTTAATAAAAGAAAAATAAAATTACACCTAATCAACACATAAACAAAGGGAAATATACTATCATATACAAAATGAACACTGATACTCCTAAATTCAAAATAATCAGTACTATAAGGAAAACACAAAGGTTTCAGCAGCTGTTTGTTGGGTTGTTGTTTTTGGTGGGGTTTTTTTGCCTTTTTTTTTTTTAATTCCTGTGTAAGATAAGCTTTTCTGAACAGCAAGGGTGTTCTTTAAATGGGAAGCAATGAGAACAGAGTTGTGAGGCTTGCCAGCCTTCTTGGAAAGTTACAGTGATCACGTGGCATGGCTGGGGCCAACTGTACCACGATGTATGTCGTTTTCTTCAGGCAACAGGGGGTGTAAATAGTCATATGAGGACACTGGAGATTCACACTCAAATTCTATTACTTCACAATATGAATTTAGGTGCCTGGTTTTCCATGTGACATGAGAAAATACTTAATAGAAAACAGAAAAGTGGATTTGTTCTGAGAACTTTTCTATGGTTTCCCCTTCTTTTATTTGTTCATTACTAAATGGATCACATTTCTAGTGTGTGATTTTTGGATATAACCAGGACCAATTTGTGGAGCTCAAGGCAGACAAAAGTGATAGAGGCAGTGAAATATGAAATAATACATCTAAAAATAGCTAGCACACTGGCTGGTAATGTTATCAAACTACTTCATACTGAATTCTTTCTCACTGCATCGGGTTTCACATTCATAAGAGATGAACAGAGGAGAAAGTGAGTTTAAGGAAAGGTCACAGAGGAAAAAATATTTAGAAAATCCCTACTAAATTATATATTCATTACCATGGCTTCTCCAATACACTAAGGGTAGTATAATAACTTGCATATTGGTGGGAAGGCAGAAGGCTATTTTGGAAACCTATGGCCAAATAAGGGTTTTCCAATACATGAAAAATAAATCCCAATAACTGTAGCTGGGCAAGACAAGGAATTCAGACGCATTGTTGTATTGTTTAGATAGAAAATGGAATCAGCAAAAAGAAAAGAGAAAACAGATAACACCTGCTTTTTCCAGGTAGTGTTGAAAAGGAGACATGATTCTGCTTTTCTTCATCACAGTTTTCCATTTGTGGCTGTGCCAATGTATTATACTAGCAAGCAGTCTGAGTGGCAATCTATTTAGTCTACTTACATGATCCTGGATTTTGCATTATATAAATAATAGGGGAACAGTATGAATTTCTGCACTTCACATTCCATATCAGCTCCCAAGGCTCCTTCTTTAGTAATGTAGCAAGTCTAACAGCAAACATATGAGGGTACTTGGTACTGTCCCAGTTACCCAGAGACAGTGTTTTAAGAAGAAAATGAGCTGTGGCGGTGACTCCTTCACCTCCTCAAATTCAGGAAGCTTGCTTTCCCACCCACGTAATAACGAAAGGGAGTATCTATCCCCAAAGTTACTTTTCTGCTTTACAAAAAAGCCACTGTGTAAAAATGTCATCTGAGAAATAACATTCCTGGCATAGGAGTTTAAAGACCAAAAGGTGTTTATGTTCTTAACAAAATTTATTTATTTTCACTGAGAAAATGAGTTCCTTTCTTTGTATTGTAACATTTGCCGCATTCTTGTAAGTATCCTTTCCTGGTGAGATCATAATTACTTAATTAGAGGTGATAAAAAACTCATATTCTTTGTGTATTCCTACTGACCTGTACTTTGACTGGATATACAGCACTTCCGTTTGTGCCGCTACCAGGAAAACAAAACAGTCACCAAAGGTGGCTCTCAAACCAACCTCAGAAAATATTTTCACTGCCAAATTTATCCATCAGTGCTTGCTAGATTAAATAACAAAACAAACCAAAATAATCCCTACCCTTAGCCAGTCTCTCTCTGACACACAGAGTGACAATTTTTCCCATAGTCCTTCTGAGAAACAAACTTTTTGATTTACCGGAGGCCCCAAACTCCTAATCCAAAGTGACCACAATGGCTGCAGAAGGTAGCACCTTCCTCTACTTACAGGGATGCAGTTTGGGTATGTTTTCTTACTCCCAAGAAGCTGGACACGGCGGTGGGGACCTCTGTGTCAGGGAACTAGAGTGGAACCTCTTGATAGGTGGACTTGGGGCATTTTGCATCTGGAGGGGGTTTCTTGTTGATCATAACGAGGAGGCACACACCAGCAACAGCAGCAACCAAACAGGTGCATGAGCCCTCTGCAGCACCCATGGCACCGGTTCCCACATCTGGGCACAGGAGAACACAAAGGAGACAGCTTTCAAACTGATGTAGAAAATGTTCATAACCACACAAGTGATAACAGGCATTTCCAAAAATCCAGACCATGCCAGACCAGCAGACCCATTTGTAGCAGAGAAACTTGCTGTGCTGGCCTTTTAAGTCCAGTCCTTGTAGAAAGCATAACTTTTAAAATGGGATATCAGAGCCACATGCACTGTTTCTGTAAGTCATAATCAGATCTGAATGCATGAAGTCTCACGTGCAAAAAATGTATGTTTTAAGGTGCCCAGTTTTCCATGTGACCTAACAAAACTATAAAAAGACAGCAGTTGTCTAAAGAAATCCTGGGATCTTTCACTTGGCTTCCCTTCCACCTGTGTGTGCACTTCTGGAAAATGCCATGTTACTTGGACTGTGCTTTTCAAAGGCGGTCAGTCAGATCATCTTGTGAAATCCAGGGTGATAAGAGCATGAAAAAAGGAAGAAAGCTGAAGTTAAAGAAAAAATAGAGCTGCTACTATATCATTTAACTGCTTTATGTAGAGTTCTCCCAGTCAGTCAGGGTAATGAATTCAGAAGGAAGGAGGGAGCCGTACATCGAGCTCTTTTAAAAAAGACTTCTGTTTTAATTATTAAAGCAGTGCTATCATACAGAATGTCTATAGGGAATTGTTTAATTTTATGCTTTTTCTTTGGTGATTGGGGACTATGTTATAAAATATAAATGTGTTCTTTTATTTCTTGAGAATGCCTTCTGAAGGACACTCCCATTTCACATCTATTTCATTCTGCCCTCTTTTCTGTGTTTTTGTGCATGGTGGTAGAGCTTTGGTGGAGAAGAAATATTTTAATTTTTTAGTGAGGCTTTTCTGGCATCTTTTTCCTCAGAACTGTGCCAAATGTGTTATTAGAAGGGATTTCTCCAATTTGAATTCCCCCAGGAGGATTCATAAATAAGAAGTAAAAATGCTATTACCTGCCCTAATTATGGAGGGTACAACAACCAGAGTTTGATAAAACAATATGCAATTTCCAGTTAAACATTCTAATGGGATACATCTGCAGGTGGCAATATGTTCTGCACAACCTTTCAGAATCAGGAAATTTATAAGATGATACATACACATAATACAGTGTTCCTAGCTTCCCTATTTTATAACCATTTAAAAATAGGACTTATGGTAGAAGCAATACAATGATTTTATAGCCTGCCTTGCCTAAACCAGTGTTTCTTCATTGATCAATCTACAGCGATTCTTCCAGATTTGGGCAAAAGTTAGTAGGCTGAGATCATAAAGTTACTAATACTCTGACATCACTTAGTAACTGAAGGCCCCTTTACAAAGGGGATCTGTGACATGCCTGGACTATAGCATAAACTCGAATAATTGACACTGGGGCCTGAGCATCTGGGTTAGCTTAGCAACAGATGTTCACAGTCCCTTTCTAAAGCCATCCTCGTGCTTCTGTGTTCTGGTGCTGCACTCCTGAGGGTAAGTCACTAAATTTCTGAGGACGTCTCTCCTGCATGTTGTAAAGCTCAGCTGCATTCTGCTTCGTCCCCAAGCTATGCTTCTGGGGACATAGCAGGAAAAGGAGGATTTGTGGGAAGCAACTAGAGGATTACTAATAACTTGCTATTTTAACATGCCTCAGTGCTGCAATGTAAGAAAGCACAAACAGGAGCAGAATCAAGACAAGCTTGTCAGACTTGATGACATTATTATTATTATTTGTTGCTGACATGTACTTGGGTGTATCAGAGGGAATGGGGGAAGACAGAAAAGAGGAGTCTGCTAATACAGTGGTGAATAGGTGTCCCTAAGGATTCCTGTCTTATTGAAAGTCAAAGCACTTTGGCTGCCTAATCCTCTGACATAACATCGCCAATTACAGTAAATTTGTCTAAAATTTAGAGGAGATAGAAGCACTATTTATAGATTTGAGAAAACAGAGCCGATAAGACATCAGAATGCTAAAAATGAGGAGCTATAGCTAATCACCTCTAGATTTTTTTTTTTAATCAGAACTGGGAACAGAAGTATATTTCCTTATTACCCACCTCTTTCGTCTGTGTATATTTCAATGTAGTAATTTTGTAGTGTCTCACTTTTGACCATATCAGAAATATAACAAGGACAGGGAACTGAATCTACTCACATTGTAAAATTTCACATCTGCTGACAACTTGTTTCCTCAACCTCTGTGTTATCACTGTTCGAGGGATCACCAAGACAAAGATGCTCATACAGTAAAAATGCAGCTTCTGTAATGCGTCCATCATGAAAATAACTCAAAGGGAAACCACAATTAAAAAACTAGAAATATTTTAAAGACAGTGACATTAAATGGAAATGAAACCCAAAGAATCAGGTGCAGATCGGCTGTGATTATTGACAAGGAAAAACATACTATAGCTTATGGACAACAGCGCAGAAATATCTGGTTTATAAAAACAACTGGATTTCTCATGGAAGTCGCCAACTATCAGGCCCAGCAATGCAGGCATGCCAGCTTACAAATGAACACAGCTGCCGCCGGTTATAAAAGCATCCAGTTAGATGAGCCTGTCTAAGCTTCAAGTTGTGGGCAGAGCCTGTGAAATATCACACACTACCAAAAGTGATCAAGACAATTAAAAAAAAAAAAAAAAAGAAACTCGAAAAAGGATGCAAATAAGGTATCATATTCTTATGCAAAGGGATTTAGTTATAACTTGACACACAGTTGCTCCGTGTGATAGGATAGATACATTTTGACAGCGCAGTGTTTAGAGGAAAAGTAAAATATGCAGCCACATACAAGTTACTTGCTAGACTGCACATTTCTGTATGCACAGCAAGGACAAGGAGAACCCCCTTGGGTGACTATATAATGTAACTTTGCTGGATTCATTACTTTGCACACTGTTCAGCAAAAATGAAATAGCCTCTGTCAGCATTGAAGACAGTGTGATTTTGTAACAAACTTATTTCAGAACAATGTGTTTGTTGTGAGACTTTTGAGCCTACTAACTCTGCTATGCCTGGAATAACGCCTCTGTAGCTGAACACAGCACCGAGACCAAAGGCTTGAAAAAGCCAGACCTAAGTATTTGGTATGTTTTGGACATGCTCACAGGAGAAAACTGGATATAGATCATGTGTGACTTTTCTTAACCATGTGGGAAACTATTATCCTCAGCAACTAGGTAACTTTCTTACCCCAGGCTGGAAGAAAGTGGTATATAAAATCTTAGAAAAGATCCCACATTTGTGTTGCTCCATGTGAAAGGAAAATGGGTTAAATATTCAGTTTTCATAACAGAGGAAACATTTTTTCTGTCACAAATCCTACAAGGATCTGTTTTGAGACCTGTAGTGCTCAACACAGTCATAAGTTAACAAAAAAGTCAGTTAATAATGGTGAGACAAAACTTGTTGCTAGATCAAACCTACTCAAGGCAGTCAATCAAAAAGTGAGCTGCAGAAGAGTCTCATGGTTTCAAGCAGGTAGATTATAAAAAACAAAAAATCCACACCAAAACCAACCAACCAACCAACAAACAAATAAATTCCCACCATCCCCCTCCTCCAAACCACATAACAGCTCATAAACATATCAGCTTCGCAGTTTGCCTGACAAATTAGCTCCTGGAAAGGTGTATCACTGAAGGGAAAACCATTTATCTGCTCTGCCGTTATAGCTTCTGAAAGCATGCAATTCTGGCTGTTGTCAGTGGCAGAAGATTGGTGCAGGATGGATCAAGATAAAAAAAAAAAAAAAGAGTGAGAGGCATGTAGTGGGTGCTTTAAAGAAAGTGATAACTTTCCTTATATGTTTTTCCAGCCTTCTATAATCTGTAGTGGAGCCTGGTTGCAGAAGGGACTGTCAAAATCAAAGTCCTTCTCTAAATGGACACAACATCACTTCACACTTGATTTACTGTCATATTTGGCCCTTTGCTAAGGTTTGATTCATCTTATGTTGTGGTACTCAGCTGCCATCACTCCACTTGAATGTGCCTGCCTTGGAGTGCTGCTCTTCTAGATTATAAATTACAGTGGTACAGCACTTTGAGGTCCTGTAGAATATGCAGTGTGACATGAAACATTTAACAAATGCATTTAAAATTAAGTTCGTTGTGCTAAAGATGATGATTTCAGATTCTGCTACTCAGCCCACTCTATTCAGCTGTGTAGGAAGTATTAGCCGTTTAAAATTTTTCTGTATTGCTATGGCAACCTTCATTCTCCAGCAGCCTCTTACAACAGCACACAGAAACGCATTCACTTTTCTAGCAAGCTGCACACCACTCTTGAGAGTTGGGGCTCTGCCCCCCAGTGAAATGCACACCTAATTCTCCTTACATTTAATTTGACTTGTAAGCATATATCAGTTTACTCTGCAAAATTTATTTAGCTCATTACCTGGCTAATTGTGCAAGTCCAAATCTCACAGACCTGTATGCTCAAATCATTTGCGTTAAGTGCAGTTACAGACTGAGAAGTGACTCTAGTAAGCACAGCACTGCGTGGTTTTACATGGGTGATGGAGTGGCTCCCACATCTGATTTTACTCAGTAGCATTAAAAATAATTTCCTCCTGCATCACAACCCTGGGGTAAGGGGCAGGGAGAAGAAGGGAGAGGAGAAACATCACACGTGTGCTGCTTTCAGCAGTACATGAGGAGCACTGGGAGAGGGAAGTGGAGAGAATGGACCACCTTGACCCTGTCTTGCCACATTGATGGAGAGCAGAACAACTTACACCCTTGAAATACTTAGATATTTGTAGGTGTGAAACCTTGTGCAGAAGTAAGGTGCTTCAGGATCTCTCAAACTGGCCAATGGCTAAATATAACAAACTGCAAAGTGATACCTTAAAAGTCAGCAGATGTTTTTCCTAACTGCCAGGTCTGCACCTCATCTAGGATCTGCAGCAAGCAGACTCCTTGACAGCTGATGGCAAAGTGTAAGACCAAATGTTTCTGCAAACCAAAATTTGCCTCTCCGTTAAATCTGTACCATTGCATCAAGTGCTATGTAATAAACAGACAAAGGTAAAACTCCTGTCTACATTCTTGAGAATTTCTTTCCCTAAAGAGCATAATTCTTCTTAATTTCAGATATATGGAAAAGAGCTTGTGAAGACTGTTCTCATCAGCACTTCCTATATTAATGAGGAAAAACTTGACAAAAGTAAGAATGTAATCTTTCTTGCAAAGGAGAAACAATACAAGTTATTTGCCAGTCACAGAAGAATGAAACTATTTCCCTACCGTTACCGTAATCATTTCTCTGAGTTAAGGACACAAAAAATGTTACTATTCTGTGGAGGAATGCAGTATCTGTTTATCCACTGACTGCGACCTCTTTCTTAGAGATGAATTACAGAGTTGGTGTTCTCTTCCCCGCTCTGAAGAGTTCCCCAGGATTTTTTCTTCTAATAACCCTAATCCAAAAGAAATATTATCATAGGTTCTTCTTCCTGTAACTCAAAGAGGAATGGCATATTCAGCCGATCATAGGGTTAGCTATTACAGATTCCTCTCTCTCAGCTGGAAATGTTTCAGTAGCTGTTGGAACTCAGTTTAAGCTCAGAACAAGAATGCAGAAGCTAAAAAGCACTGCAAAAAGGTGTTGTTTGCCTGTGGCATTGGGAAATTGTTATCAATGAGTGTAGGCAGATGTGAGAATGTATTGATCAGTTCACTCCCAGATAATGCTGAGTTAGGGAAAAAACAAACAAACAAACAAACAATTTATATGGAACAAGCTGCTTAAAAAGACATAATCAAAATAGTTCTCAGAGATTAATAAAGCTAAATGACCTTCCCAGACCAAACCTTAATGCACATGAAAAACTTGCATCCAGAGGTCTTACTTGCCCTGATGAACAAACAATCTCTTTCCTAGCAGGGCTGTCTGTACAGTTTATTTCATTTTTTTGTGTGTTGTTCTGTTCACAGTCATTTGAAAATTATCTAGCTTCAACATTGGGAAAACATTGCAAGAAAAATGTGTTTTTTCTTTCAAACTTTTCATCATTGGCTATTCTGTGATGTAAAAAAAAGGTTTGCAAACCTGCTTTTGAAAGTACTAGCTATCGCAATAACCACTTCAATAAAAATTTGCTTAAGCAAAGAGCGCCCTAGGACTACTATTTCAATAAATGACAAATGTGTCCCTTCACACCTTGCTAAATACAAACATATTTGAAATTCTGACTTGTTCTTTCTTAATACTTAAACATTTCAGTGGCTGCAGTTCAACACACAGGAAATCTCTGCCAGCTATGCTCCCTGAGCATGCTGCCTTCATCTTCTCTCTCCTAGGGTGAGATGCAAGACTACCTGCTATCTTGGCCACTACACCCGCTTTGGGCAAGCCTCCCACAGGTAACTGCAGTGCAACTGAGCAGGAACTCAACTGTGAGAGAGTTTGCAAACTTCTTGTAGCCTGAGGCCTCTGTGACCAGCAGCCTGCAAGGGTCCCAGCTCACTCATGGACCTTGTTTCCTCCAAGAAACATGCCAGGAAATGTTGATCAATAACAACAGATACAACAGTGAGGAAGAGGCGTGACAAAGGTTTAGCACCACCCTTACTCAGTGCTAATCTGCCTTTCCCCTATAGCGATCACGTAACTAACAACTTTTCAACATATGGCTGTAAGTATCCGCTACGTTCTCACCTGCATTTAATTGTCTCCAGTCACATCTTTCAGTGTCTTGCCCATAGACTCATGGGTTTGATCAAAGCAAATTGTTAGAAATTATTATGCAAATTCACTCATCAGCAAATGTGCCCTGAATGACACTAAAAATTACACCAAGCCAAGCCACCTTGAACCCTGGCTAATGATCTGCAGCCCTGTTCACATTTCTCAAGTGAATGCACCCATTTTGAGCTTGAAAAGCTAGAATAGAAGAAGTTGGCACTGGGCTTACAGGGGGAGGTTACAAATTGCATGACTCATAGGAAGCACTGAAGGAGAGACTGCCTTCCACTCAGAGAGAAGGATCTGATTCCCATTACCAAGAAGATCCTGCTCAAGTTACCCCATCCCCCTGCAGGAGTGATGTAAGGAGTTTAATACAGCACAAAGAGTTTTGCTGCTCACATTTATTGGAGATGCAAGAGCAGACAGGCAGACTCAAGATAGGAAATAGCATGCATCACCCACTCTCCAGTTTCCTCTCTACTGCTCCACTAAGTGTGGTTTTTGGCACACACGCTGGAAAAAAATATTTTCCATTAATAGTCTGGACTAGTGTATTAGACCAGTGCACTGCCTTCCAAGAAGTGTAAGATCCAAAACATGTTTAATTTAGTCTAAATAAGGTTCCTCTGATCTGCAGTACTTCCTGGATATTTTTATATGCATGTCATTTTACAGAGACAGGTACAGACATATGGTTCACATTTTCCTTTAGCTAATAATTTTTTCAGAGATTCAGCACTAGAACTGATCAGAAAAACATTGAAAGAACCATGTTCTGTTGGGAAATGAAAGTGTCTTCAAATGGAAAAAAGTATTAAATTCATGATCAGAAAAATTTCCATCAAAACCTTCTTTCAGATCTAACAATGGATCAGACACATTACATGACCTGTGTTTCCAAAGGAAACAGCTCTCATGTCAAATACTTGTGACTGGTGAAATGCTTGTGAAAAAGCAAGAAGCTGTGGATTATTCACAGAAGTTATTCAGCAAATGTGAATGAAGACATTGCCCAGCCCTGCAATGTGATTGCAAGCCTGTTGTGAGCCAAAAGAGAGGGGAAAATCCGTACTAATTATTATCCCAGCCTATGAATTTGGGCTGAAGGAATCCACTGAGATTTGTATGCATCTCTGTCTCTCTTTTTGTTAGATGAATATTGCCATAAGATGTATTTTCCTCTTTAGAACTTTAGCCAGGTCTCACAGCGTGCTTTTAGACTACACGTGAAACACAGCATGAAATAATCTGTCACCTTTCTTTAACAGGCCATTAGTTGCAGTCTTCTGGGCCAGCTTTGAATCAGATCTGCCACTCTTGGCAAGCTGAAATGTTAATATCTTTTTGATATTCAGCCGTCGTTTTGCCAGGCTGGATGAAATAGCTTAGGCTGGAAGCCCTGATAACAACTGTCTGCTGAGTACTGGGATCTCCACATAAGACAGGGAAAAAGCTATGGCTGAAGAAGTTTCAGATAATAATAATTTCTAAATGGAAAAAAATATAAAATTAAATATTGTACAGCTTTGCAATTTATATGATGAAAAAGTAAAGCAGTTCTTTAAACAGATGGGAAGAAAAGAGTCTTAGGATGCAATCACTGAAATACAGCAGAACACTGAGTTGTAAAGTGACAATGCATTTTATAATAGAAAAGTGGGAATGGTCTAGTCACATCCTCACAAAAAGCAAGCCCATATCCAAGGGACTTTGCATTTATAATAACAAAGAAGTTACATAAGCTCTCAAGATTGTTATCTAAAAAAATATTTTTACTCCAGTTGTGTGTGGCTAGAAGATGCCAAACACAGCATCCTACAATTAACATTCAGACAAATTGTCTTTAATATACATGCACTGGTTTTAAAATTTCAACTTTTTTTTTTTTTTTTTAATAGATATCCTTTCTGTCTCAATTGAAATACCTTTAAATAAAAAAGCATTTTCTTTTTTTGTTGTTGGTTTTATTTCTTGACAGTATTGAATACTTCTAAGGTGTGGAGATTTACAGTTTGGTTTAGATGGTGGATTTTAAAGCATGGCAACTTTGTGGCTCACGATAAGGCCAAAGTATCAGGCAAACTTAACTCTTGAGTTATGAATCTTCAGAACAAAGACAGCACACAGTTCACACCGATTTCTGTATTCGCAGCTGAGCCACAATCGTTGGTCCTGAAGGGTAGAGTAACATTCTTCAAAATGGTAGCAGAATGGCTTGAAGTATCTGATTTATTACTTATTGTTTGAATTAACTGGGCTGTAGTAAGGCGTTAGCATAAAGTGACTTGGGAGCCTGCAGGAGGTTTGTTTTTGGATATCCTAACAGTCCCACATGAACCATCTGTAAGTGATCAAAAGGCGTCAAGCAGCCGAGAGCAAGAGAAAACCTTCAGGAATTTATTTAGAACTTTGACTAAACAAAACTTCATCAAACTTACAGTTCTCTCTTTATTTGACCCTTCAAGATATTTCTTCCTGTAACAAACCATTCACATTCCAGATCTGACTATATGGACAACTGTAAACATTCTTCATGTCCAGCCTGACTCTGAATATGCTGCTAAGTTCTAAAAATGTGTTTATAAACAAATATTTGCAGATATTCTCTAGAAGTTTAGAACTGGATGCTTTCTGAGCAGGAAATGCTGGGAGGTCGGTCCCTCTGCTTTCAAGATACTAATAAGAAACACATGGAAAGGATGTAAAATAATTCCTGCATTGTTTGAAGTAAAAGATTAAATACTGATGTGTGCTAGCAGAGAAACTCTACATACGGTTAATGTCAACTGAAGGAGTAAAATGGGTAAAGGTAGATGAAAAAACAGTTTGATTCGGAATAGGCTAAAAAATTCTGATGCTTTTTACAAGATTATCCAAATGCATCTGAATTTCCTGATGTCCTTCTGCCTTCCTCTATGCCAAGCTCCTCTCTACTCATATTCAAGGTACTATTTTCTCTCCACTAATTCCTGTTATGTTCTGTGTCTTTACAAAGAATGCCATACCCAGTGTACACAAGACTATGATGCCCATGTCTTGTGCCTCTCTCATAGTTAGAAATGTACACATTCATTAAAACACAGTGGAGAGGTTGTAACATGTAATATTTGTATTTTGAGTTTCTAATCTGTCCCACTTGAAAATCTATTAGAATGTCCAACTTATTGGTGAATTATTGTATGACTGAATAAAGATTTTGACATGAAAGTTTGAGGTAAAAATGTGAAGCTGGAAAAGGCAGAAAGTATACATGTGACCACACAAAGTCTTCCCAACCTCCATGAACATTTCTTCCAAGCCTGAATGTGTCAATAGATGTGCGGACAGCATGCAAAGGAGTAGTAGGAGGGAGGGCATGAAAGGGGTAAAGTCAGTGTGAAATAGCAAAATTTATCTAAACAAGCTCATTCCTCTTACTTTCCCCTTACGTTAAGCTTGTTACTTATCATGAGAGCCCAGCATAAGCTGAACTAGCCTGAGGAAATATTCATTTAGTGGTCACTCCTGCAAGACCATGGATGCTTGCCTCAGGAAGCTGAGCATTCAGTGGTAGAAGGCATTAATCATCCTACAGGATCAGTGTAACTCTAATCTCTCTGATCCAATGTGAATCCACCTATTTTCTGCTCAAAAAAAAAAAAACAAAACACATGGTTACAAATATTAATATTGGTCCCTTTTAGCTCCCTCCTAGTATTGCCACATCACTTTAAGTACTTTAAAATATATGTAGTTAAAACACCTTATAATTATGGAAGTTTCATAAATTAACCTATAATTATCATCTAATTGGCATTTTTTCCTAATTATTTCCTTTGAGATTCACTAAATGGTATTGTGTTATTGCATTACAGAGACCTAGTAAAGCTTTATAACAGCACTTACTGGGTTCACCTCAAGAAATTTCACCTAAGATCACAACGATGCACTCTCAGAGTGTTTAAAGCACAGTTTAAAGAAAAAAGAAAGCCTTCTTTCCATAAGCTCTTGGTAGGTGTTCAGAGATATTGCAGTTAGTATCTGTTTTGCTGTGGAAATAAATATTTAAGCCCCTTTTTCATTTTAGCTTTCCAAAAGCAGCAATTAAAAGTAGAAAAGCAAAAGAAAGAAGGAAATCAGAAGAGAAACTGAAGGAAAGAAGGAAGGGGGAACAAATGGAGAGAGGCATAACACAAAAGAAGAGCAGTAAAAGTGTAAAATTAAATGCAAGGTTTTTAAGTTTTAAGAAAATCAAAGTCTCTGAGAGCATGAAAGAAATTTATAAAAATCTGTAACAAGGAAATCACAAAACCTAATCCCTCCACCCCAAATATAAATAAGAAAATGCTTGGACTAAGAAATAGTTGTCCAGCCATGGAAAAGCATTTGTGCTTACAGACCTAATCCATGAAACAAGTTAGCCCTATCTTTGGAAGAGTAGTTCCTTTCTCTTTTTTTTTTTTTTTTATCTTGCTTTTCCTTGACTATCAGCAGCAAATAAGATCAACACATAGATCTGAGAAGTATTGCACTGAAGAAGACTTAAATCTATCCTGACAATTTCAGTCCTTAATTCTTTTCTATTCTGGGTTGTTCTCGAGTTTGTGCAGTCCTTATTACATTCATAAGCAAGGGTCATCAGGTCCATATAGCAAATGTCAAATTCTTCCATGCTAAAGAAATTGAAATATAGTATTTTGCTTCTGAAATAATAGGGCTGAGGGCTAAGTACCATAATTTTATTTCAGATACTGACATTCTCCCGGAAAGTCAGACGTCTGAAAGAGTCATCAGTTCTGGCTGGTTGCTGAAGAGGCAGTTGTGAAGACATTCAGAGCCTTTCAATAATAAGGCACTCCTTTTCTGTCATCAAGTAAGCTTTAGAAGCAATTTGGTCTAGATAGATACTTCGGTCCATTGACCTCTTGGGATAAGACAGCCCCTAGTTCCTCTCAGAAATATGTTTGAAATGTGAATTCCTCACTGAAAAAAAGCATATACAGACTTACAATTGAAACAGTTCTTGAGAGTCTGAAAGGCCTTTTGAAAGACTTGAAATATTGTAAAGGGAAATGCATTCTTCATTAGGTCTATGTACAAGGCTTCTACAAAGAAACCTGATGTAAAAATTTCCTGTGGAGAAGTCTCAGAAGAACTACAAATTGAGTAGATTATTTCTACTCCAGGGAAAAGGACAGGAGTGATCTGTGAAGTCTATCAAGTGACTAAGGTCCTGTTATTTGTTCTTGTTATTAATAAAACTGGGAATTCACTGTCAAACAAAACTCTCCTGACATGTAGGCTTCTCGTATGACAACAGTCTGGTTTTAAGGAAGAATATTTCTGTGAATGCCAGACCCTGCCCAATCCTGTTTATAAAAATATATTAACTCTAGAACAAAGAAAAACTTATTTTCTCCCATAAGTCTACCACAGCCAGGCAAGCTTTCCTAGACATGAAAAACTGGGGAGTCAACTCAAACCTAAGGAGCAAGGTGCATATCAGAGACAGAAAAGTAGGAGCCAGAATGCCAACAACAAGACAGACATCTTACCATTCTGACATACCTGCTTTTCTCAGCTTGCTAATTAACTCAAGCAAACTAATTTCATGCTCCTCCTTGGTTCTGGATCTCACTTGCTCAGAAATAATTTGTACTGCTCTGTAAACAACTGCAGCTTACGGTCAGATGTACATTTTTTTTCTGGAAGTTGAGGTAAAACTCTGCACGATTTCATTCAGAGACACAGATAATAGGGCCTTACTATGCACTTTAAGTCCCTACTTTTGGTTTTGCTCCTTCACACTTTGCTTTTTCTCAAGAACCAGTGGTACTTCCAGGTTTTCTGTCTGCCTTGCAGCTTTCAACCTCTTATGTTGTAGCTTCAAAAACCTCTCCAGAGGACAAATAGTGCAAATTCTGCCTTACTGTCAGAGCACACTTAGGCACTCACAGAGCAAGCCAAACTCAAGAAGTGTGGAAATAAAGCCTGAAGGTGCTTTGAACTGTGAAGTGTTGAGCAGCTCCTGAGCTGCAATGTGGGTGGTGAGAGATTAGTTCACGGAGACTGCCTGCTCTCAGCACAGCATGATGTGAGCATTGCCAGCGTCATTGCAAACCATTGGAATTAATGCAAGGAAAACTGAAATGATAACAAAAAGTTGTTTTTCCTGCCTTAATGACTTGAACACTTAGATGGTAAAGTATAATCTTTCACAAAATCGCAGACCTGCACTTCCACAGCACAGGAGTGTGCTTGTCGGAGTTGGTTATCTGTCAAAGTACTGGCTGGGCAAAGGGAAGGGGGGAAAAAAGCTGAACAGAGGCATCTTACTTGAGAAGTGCCCTGGTTTCCACCAAAGCTGTTTATAAGGTAGTGTTACTGCTCTGCTAAGGGAAAAATAGCTGAGTTTTCAACATGTAATCTATATGATCATCACTTTCTCATGTGTTTCATGCCCTTAATTAAAATAATTTTAAAAGGATTGTCAGAAAATTTAGACATTCTAAACCATTATTTTCCTCTCCTATAAATTATGCTTAAATCATGTTCAGTAACAAGACTTCAAGTCAGCACTGTCAGAGTCCCTGGTAAACAATTAACTGTTGGACAGAGAGGAAGACACGGTATGTGCGCTAGTTTGCACATAGTCCTGTTAGACCCAATTATACTTGTATTAAAATCTGTGAATTGATTTCCTTGAACCATACAGTAGGTTCTGTGTCACAAATGTAAAATAGATATAGAACATATATATTCACATAATCTCTCCAAGGTATCTCAACCCTTAAAGTCTGCAGGGCAACTGGAACTGAAATTCTGTATCAGTTTAAGCCTTACCTACTGGACTCCTCCCCAATTCAGCATACTTTTGTCTCTCTTTGGAAGCCAATCCAGAGAAGTAGGAGTCCCTCCAAGAACTTAAATTGTGTATCAAAAACTCCAGTGATTCTCTCTGCTTCCTTTATAGAATTGAACATTCAATAAATGTGTGTAAAAGAAAATGCAATATTTTAATGCTTCTTATAATGCCAGATAATAGTGTATGGTTGCAGTCAATTTACCAGATTTAGATTTTATAAGACATTTCTCAGCACACATGAAAGGAAAACTCCTGTTGAAATCAGTGTAAGTTTTATTTCAGAAAGACTTGTTGGGATCCAAAATCCCTTATGAGATTGACTCCATAGGACTTGGCTTAAAAACCCCCTTCGCCCTTCAGAACAAAATTCCACTGTTGTAGAGTAGGTTGAGATAGTTAATATTCAGCACACAGCACCTGACTATGTTGAAAGATAACTAATATGATGGAGAAAATAAATAGTTGGAGCAAAACGATGTATGGGCTAAGTAGAAAAAAGAGCTACTGAAGTATGTTCTAATGGTGTGATTCTGAATAAAGTGCTCTCTGCAGAGTATTAAAAACAAAACAAAAACAAAACAGACAAACAAACAAAAACCTCCACAAAAAAAAAAAAAAAAACTGAAAGAAAAAAAAAAAGTGACAAGCAAAACCAAACCAAGAGGTGCTCAATATTTTTCTTTTTTTCAGAAATGATTGACAAATTTTAGATGACATTTCATTTTTTTCTCATCCATCACTCACTAACCCTGCAAACCAAACAAATTATTTCCTACCCCCTGGTCCAGTTCCCAGACTCCCAAAGCTATGTTGTTTACTAGACACAAATTTCAGGTCGGCCTCAAATGACCATGTCTTCTTTTCTACCCCTTGTTATCAGGAGAGACAAATTAGTTTCCAAGGTTCTCAATGTAATAACAGCATATCCTTAACCAAACGTAAAGCAGAGAACACCACTTGGATCTCCTAACACATACATCCAAAGTTGTTCTTCTTCAGGTCCGTATCAGCCTTGGTTGCTCACTAAACGGTATATGTTGTCTGACCTTGTGTAATATCAGAAACATCAGTATTGTAAAAATAAGAACAATGCAACAGAGACGGCAAAAACACTGAGCTCAGATTTAGATTTTGGAAATCAACATGTACTGGTATGAAAATTTGTATACTGGTCAAAGCTAAGGCTTACAAGGTTAGTTGTTCTATAGCTTTTTAAATCCAGTCTTCATTTCCTTGCAAGAAAGGCTCATATTTACTGGTTACCAATAACCAGTCATAGGATCACAGAAACTGGATAAGACCTCCTAAAATCCTCTAGTCCAACACTCTCTGCTCAAGCAGGATCAGCTGGAGCAGCTTGCCCAGGACTGTGTCTAGGTTTTTAACATATCTACAGACAGAGACTCCATAACCTCTCTGGCTGTCATCTTCCATCTTTTTTCCAGCAAATTACTTTACAAAGACACACAGTGAGCAGCATGTAGCAACCCAGTGGCATCCCAATAGCTTTCATTACTGCTGTATATGATTATCCCTGAAGATTGTTGTACAATCAGTGCCTGCTTCCAGAGGGTTTCTTGAAGAACAAAGCTTAAATGTGTATGATATCTCACAATGTCTATAACCTCTTCAATATTAGGCTTTTGTTTTTGATGTGACTCTGAAATAAAGTGTAAAAGCCTTTAAGAAAACATATTTTGACCCTTCTTTCCCTTCTCCCTTCCCGGCAGCATTTTTTCCTCAGTCCCCAAGTGAACACTTTTAGATCAGAGGCAGTTTTTCATATAAATTTTGAGGAAGTGTTAGTAGGCCAGAAAGAAAGTGTGAAGAGAGGGCATGATTTGAGCTGCCCTGAAGGATATGATGATAACTTCCAGTATGACCTCCTACAATGCCAAATTCCTTGCATTCCAGTAACTTTTCACAGAAAGAAATGGAAATGGTGGAAGAAAGGACACACTCTAGATTTTGCTGTCTTCATGGGGATAGTAACTAACTCTTTCTTGGAGCTTGCTTCCTCATCTCTACAAATAGTGAAACTAACAAAACATACCCAGATTTTGAAGCAGGAGTACCAACTCATAAAATGGAAGAATTTATGCAAGCAATGGGAGACCTTCTTTTTGGTTTGGACTTGGCAAAAGGAACTCTTTTATTTATGACAGCGGATGGTTTATATCTATAACTGAGAAAAATGTGAAAACAATAAATAAATTTGCTACACCACATAATTCAATCTTGGTCCTAGTTGAAGTCAATTGGAGTTTGGTCATTGAAAGCAGGATCAAGTCATTTCCAAATAAGTGACACAAGTCCTTCCTTACTATCCATTTGGTAGAAGAAATGTTGCAAATATGTACTTTCCTGCCTGAAAACCATTTACAAATATATGTTTTGGATTACTGGCCAGTCAATTTGAGGATCTCAGTGCAAGTCAGTTTTCATTGTTGAAAAGAAACCGCCGTCAGAGAGGCAAGATACCTGCAATTCCATCGCTTAATACTATGTAGGTATTCTAACCTATGCCATGTACGTTTCTTATTAAACTGATCTATATTCAACCGGGAACATGTAATCCTGGAAAGTATTAAATCCTTCTGCATAGGTTTCAGGAATAGTTGTCCTGGCACTCTGACTAGAAGACCTTCAAGTGACTTATCTTCATGGATTTACCTAATATGATTTTATTATGCAACTACAAAACCAGGTGTGTGTGCCATTGTTATGGCAATGAACAAATCAAATATGGGTGTGGTAAAAAAAAAAAAAAAAAAAAAAAAAAAAATCTTTTAAATTACAGACTGGTCAGAATAAGTTTTTATGAAGCTTATTTTCTAGGAAAAGGAAATAGTATTGGACTACAGTACAGAATTAAGTACTAGTGCACATGGGAAAGCGTGAAGAATTAGAAAAATAGTAAGTTCCTGCTCCAGCAGGGGGATTGGACTGGATGATCTTTTGAGGTCCCTTCCACTCCCTAACATTCTGTGATTCTGCAAACTGGTTAAAGTGAAGATAAATGTTGCATTAAAACCTGGGGCTAGAGGGATGTTTCTGATATGGTTCTTCAAGGATCACTCTTGTGAATGATCTTATGCATTATTTTCATTAATCATCTTGACAGAAAAAGCAGGAGTATACTGATAAATTTCCTGATACAAACACAAGATGCACTGTAAATTCAAGAAGAAGGATTATACAAGGGAAAAAGAGCATTTTGAGATGTGAAGTTATAAAAAAGGGATGAAATGGTATAGTAAACATTTAAAGGTTATACCATCAGGGACTAGTCATAGTTGCTGCTTTATACTGTGATTTTTTTCAGCTAGCAATAACAGAAAGATACAGATGTTTATCAACAAGCCACCAACGTGGGGAAGCTATTATAAAAGCTAAATGTAGTTCTGCTGCTTCAAGAAATATATTTCCACAAAAACTGGGAAGTGTTTATGTTGTGTATGAAACACTGCTGAGTTCCTTACTGCAATGCTCTGTTTCTTGTCACAAATGTCGAAGAAGAACTCTTCTTGAAACAGAAACCTTTCCTCACAAAGGTATCTTACTGTCTAACAAAAGTAAGACCTCTAGGATAGTTTTGGTGGTGAATATACCTGTGAATACTAAGTAAAATATCTTGTTTATGCATAGGTACAAGGCTCAGCAATAGCCTTTGTCTTCAGGAAAGTCTCTTTGTACATAAACATCCTAGACAACATCCTATGGCACTCTGTTAGCTTAAGACCAAATTAATATTTACTGGCCATCAATACAAATGAGGTTAGGAATAAGACAAAAGTTTTCTAGGAACAGAACAGTATGATTTTGAAGCAGCATTCCCATATCAGCAGTGGAAGATAATTGTCCTGTTTGAAGGTGGAGTTTGATCAAAATATGAAAAAGGACCTAGAACAAATTATTCTGCAATTACAGGAACTGGGAATTACGTCTGCAAATAAATGTCCAACGTACCTCTATAGTCCATTCTATTACTCTAAACACACACATCCTTTTACTCACGAATGCATATTACTTCCTCATATTGTCTATCATTTAGTGTTTATTAATTCTAATTTAAGGTTATAAAGAAAAATACAACTTTCTTCTCCTTCTGTTAGGACAATCATCCAAATAAATCACAAAGACAATGTTTATAGAGCAACTTTGGTTCTGATGAGCTAAAGAGTCCTACATTTTAAGACCTGTGAAAGTAGTTATTGCTCAGCTGTGAAGCACCAACTGGACAGCATTACCTGCACTGTAAAAAAAGAAAGAAAAAAAAAAAAAGAAGGAAGAATGAGGTCTTATTCCATTTTATTAGGGTGCTTAAGGAAAATAATTTTTATGGAACTTCTAATTTCTCCACAGGGTGATGGGAGACCCAGTTTTTAAGAAACCTAACAAAACTTTCTGCATTGCCTGTAACCTTAAGACTTTTTTTTTTCCCAAATATTTGTAGCTCAGAAAAATTAATAAGTTGCATTGACACTTTTAGGATACAGTTCTGTGGTTCTTGGCATTCTAGATAATTTGAATCCAATGCAAAGACATTAAATCTGAGCCATCTATTACTTTGCATTTTTAATTACTTTATTGTCCATGTTAAAACAAATAGCACTTTAGGGACTATTAAAACTGGCCACTTCATTTGTAATGTATGGTAGAACAACACATTTTAAAAGCCTATTAGTATGTCCAGGTCCAGTCACACACAGAATAGACACTTAAATATCAGATACGTTTTTATGGAAAAAAACAATGGCTGTCCCACAGCTCAATGTTAAAAATAGGTAATTAATAATTAACTTTCATTTTTAATGTCAGATTTTATTCAGTATATTTCTCTAGCTTAGATATCAGCTGAAAGTAATAACAGAACTATCACTACTGTGCCTATCAGAGCAACAGCGAATAACATTTTCAGGAACAGACATTAGTCATTAATGAGAAGCAGCTCATAACAGTTTTAATCTTTGAAGTCTAAAGATTCTGTGAGGTTCAAAAGCTGAAAAGAACTTCCAAAAATCATTAGATGGAAATGAATGTTTTGACCTTGCAATGGTCAAGCACTTGGTGCACTGTTAAGTATTACTATGAGAGCACTGCTAACAAGTCCAGCAGAAGCTATTGATGTGCATGCAGTTAAGCACATGCTTAAAAACTCTACTGAATCATGGCCCAGATGTGGAGCCCATCTATGAAGTGTTTCTTCAGAAATTATACTGTCAACATTTCAAGAAGATTTTTTTAAATTGTTTTCAGCAGAAAAGAAAACAAACAAACAAAAAATGTTATTTTTTTGAGAAGTCTGAATTTCTATATCTCCAATATTCTACTGGACTACATGGCTACAGGTTTTCTACACATGGTAGAACAGGAAACATCTAATAGGATCCAGACTTGTACTGATCTCTTTTGCTGTAAACTATCACTGTTCTCTATATATTAATGTGCATCTAAAAGTGTTTTTCTTCTTTTTGGTATGTTGTTGTACCTGTAAGTATTTCAGTGATGGAAATTTTTTGAAATTACAAAAACCCTGACACTTTAACCTTCTTGAACAACATTTCTTGCTAAATATTTTTAATAGATGAAGTGAAATAAATTACATTATATTGAAATAGATGCACTTTGAGAAATCTTATCAAGCATTCTGTAACACAAGATGGTATTATTATTTGAAGATACTTTTCCCTATTGTTGCCTTTGCTACTTAGTTTCTGTTCCCCATCCTGTTTAATTATTTCAGAGTTTGAATACGTGTGTCTGAGGAAAAATGGAGTATCTTTATCCTTTCTGGAGCAGTTCATTGTTTCAAATCTTTTTATAAACGCTACACTTTAAGAATCTCTGTGAAAGCCAAGAATTTTCTGAGCTCTGCCAAAATGAGTATTATGAAAAAGGAAGAAAGAAGAGATGGCTGAGACTCAGCCAAAAGCAATATTATTAAAGAAATCCTTATAGACCCGACTGGCCAATTCATCCTGTTCTGGAGACTGTAGCCTTATTCCACTCTGGCAGAGCCTCCTACCTGACCGCATGTTGTTCTTTGGTCCACGTCCAAACCCTGTTGATGGGCACAGGAGCCTCTCTGGAGCTGAGTACACTGTGGATCACAGCATAAAAACACCCGTCAGACACTTTCAAAGACTTGCTGAATAAGGCATTACCCTCAGAAATGAATTTGTGACTGAAGTTTTCAGATGCTAATGACCCATTCTTATATACTTCAAGACAGTTAGAACATGGTTTGTCCCATCCTGCATTTGATGTTTGAAGTATTATGTCATTTAATTTTATTTATGGGAAGAACTGAGACCAAAGATGAAAATGTTTCTGAAATACGGGAACAGTTGAATCCAAAATGGATTCAGCGAATAGATTACATTTGTGAAATAGACAGCAGTAAGGGATGAGAAATAGTGATTTGTAAAACACCCAAGTGAATTAAGAGGAAAAGACTCATGTTTTTAATGGAACAGGGATAACAAGAGACAGAGTTTTAAAGCTATCGGCAATACTTATGGAAATGAAAATAGCCAAAACCATATAGGTGTGAAAAAATAGTTACTAAATTAACTCATAGCAAAAGTAAGAGAGAGTAGATGGATACAAAATTTAAGTCACACTCGGGATTATACTGCAGAATAAGTGGAATTTCCAAACTCATTGAGCACAGCTTGATTGCACTGGCTTAAATCAACAACAAATACTTACTGTCTGTGTTAGAAATAAAGTTGGTCATCACTAAGATCTTCTGAAAAACCCATCCTTAAAAGCCAGAAGTGTAACTAACTTTGTTACTTTGCCTTAAAATGTAGATCATATGCCTAGAAAGATTTGTCTTTCTTATCATTATTAAATATAACTTCTCTGTGAATAAACTTGATGACAGTGAGAAGCTATCTTTGATACCAGTGAATTGAAAATATATTCTCTACGTTAGTGATCTGTTTCTGAACTTGGAAGCATACAGTGATATCTGTTTGTGTTATTTATAATACTTCAAGTGTTGCTGTTTTAGTGTTTTGAAATATGGAACAGACAACCCAGGAGATTATTAAACACTTGAATTTGAGACATTCCTGTGAACTCCAGGCAGCCAGCCAGAACTAGTGCAAGCAAATGGTAAAATGTTAGGCATTTTTTAATTGCCTTGAAAAACATTTGTAACCACATTGTTAAAGGAGAATCAATGTTCTCTCTCTTGTGTTATTACAGAAGAACGTTTTGTAGCAGGAGCATCTTGATGCAGAGCTGCACTGGAAGATACACAAAGGTCTTTTGTACAACCTTTTTTTTCCCCCTTTTTTAAGCAACTTACTTGTCACATAGTAGCTTTCCTTGATATTGCACAAAATGTTGCCATCGACCTATTTTATGTAACAAAAATCCCCTCTTATATTCAAAAAGCCTAACAAGTGTTTTCACAGTGGTTCAGCTAGCCTCAGGGCAAGACCATCTCAGTCCAATTCCTGAACAAAATTTCTACCCCAGTGAGCGACGAGTCACCAGGCTCACTGCTTTCCTCAGACAGCCTGTCTGAAGTGGAGAGTGAAAGGAAGAGGTCACATCCTGTTGTAAGAGGGAGAATGAAGCTTGTATATAGCATGTTATTTTTTTCTAACAAAAAAAGCCTCCCACAATCTGGCTAGTGTGATCTGCTCAGACAGTGCATAAGAGTCCAGACCTCTTATCTTAGCTGATAAAGCCAAATTAGACATCAACAGGTGAGTAGTTCCTCCAAAACAAATAGTAAAATATTCCATAAAGTATAAATATTGTTAAAATAGCAGCACGTTTACTTGCAGATGTAGTTTTTTATCTTGTCTCAAAATACTAGAACATGGTTATTACAGGTTCTTGTAAGCTTTGTTTCTTCCATCACATTGTCATTTCCGGGTTTTTCCAAGTTGTGAAACTGGAAGGCTTTGACTGCTACTGTACCTGCACTGGCAAGGTCTCATCTCCACAGTTCCCCATGGAGAACATCCAGATCTCGGCAGTTTCTGAGGTTGTGACCTTTTCATCTTTATGGGCTGAAGTGTCCCGGTCACAGTCACTGATAATGTTAAATCATATGCATTATTTGTATTTAGATAAATTATAATAAATCATTTGGAAAAATGCTTTGAGCATTGCCTCAAAGAAGAGGCCACCTAAGTGTGTTCACCGATTCCAAAGAATACTTCTCCCCAAAAATCTCCAAACCCCACTGCTGGCAAATGGTGGCTAGAGAGCTGAGCAGGGTCTGTTCCAGCTCAGTTGCAGCAAAGTTAAGTTCATGAGAAGACAGCGAGGGCAACTGTGCAGAGATGGCCACGTCCAGTGACAGGAATGGCTCCTGCACAGGGCCTTTGTGAACATCATGTGTGAGAGGAAACTGGCCTCTGGTGAAAACTGTTCATAGAAGACAGCCTGAAAAAGCACTGGCTATATATTAACAACTCCCTGTAGTTTCTGACTGCCAGACTTTCTCCTGGAGCTTTCTTCTTTGTTCTCACCTGACTTCTAAAAGGGCAATGTGAATACTGAACAGGGACAGATGAACAGCATGACTGTACTCTCTAATGCATTAAGCAGGTGCTCCAGGGTTCTGCCTGTTCCCAACTCAACAACTCGTTTGTTATAAACTAACACAAAACTCCTTTGGGCACACTGGACCCAAATAATTCCTTAAAACACTAAATTAACTGAGACAGCTTTAGTACATAAAATAATGTTTTTACTTAAGGTGAAGAGATTGAAAAGGTCTGACATTTGGTCTCACGTGACCTTTATCAAGGACAGTACAGAGCATACAGTTTTTGCCTTAATAACTCCACGTAGCTAGGAGACTTTGGCTTTGATAAAGGTCACCCAAGATCAAAACATGGAGTGATTTTCAGTTACCCTTAACTGAAATAAAAAAGGCATTCTTATTAGTACAGTTGTCTGCATTTGTAGCATTGTTTAAAAAAAAAAAAAAAAATCATCTAATTCCAGGAGGAACTTTTAATGTTATTCTGTATCAAACATAGTCTTTTCTACCGTGTTTGTTTAATTCTGCAAAGCTCTCTTCTCAGATCAAATATGTTGGCATCTGATCAGGGAGATCATGTGAGCTGAGCTCCACTAATGTGAGTAAACAGAAACAAATGGTGAAGCAGAGTACAAATGCCACAGTTGGGTTTTTTTTTTTTTTTTAATAATTCATTCATTAAGCCATGGAACTAAATGGAAATGGGGGACCTTTATGTCTGTAGTCACACTGTAGTTAAGATAATTGGGACCAGCTGTTACACTCTTCTTTTTTCTGGAAGAATGTAACGTTGCACGAAGCTAGCACAGCAAGGCGACAGACAGGAAGAAGATGATGAAGCATGTACTTGAAGCCTCAATAATTTTAAATGTTCTTTGGAACGTTTATCTTTCTGACTGTGAAACTGATATTTTAAAAGTTATGTTCAGATTTTTGTTTTCACCATGTAAATTCCACACACTTCAGCAACCATTTTTAATTCTCTCCCCCTCCAGTGTTTACCCAAGACAGGCCACCTTGAATTAATTACGTACATAAGGGGCAGAGACAGAGTTTACTTTATTGTCTGCAGAGGAAAATCCTGTCTGGAAACCATTACTTTCTAGTACTGTCTAGTATTGCAAATTTTTCCCTTCAAAACTCATCTCGAGAGTAACTTGACAGAGAGTTTGGCTTGCACAAGTTGCTGTGCCACAAGAGAAATATTTGTCTGGAGACAGACTGCATCCACTGTCTGTTGTGACTGAGTAAAGCTAAGAAAAATTCAGACTGCCTCTTCTATACCTACCTTCTCCTTACAGCAAACTGTGGCAAAAATGGGGAGATAACAATGTAAAGGGGTCAGTTTTCCCCTTGTGCTGATGGTTATAGGAAAGAGGAGGAGAAGCAGGTGAGCTGCGAGCATCAGGCAGGATGGCACAGCCAGCTTAGAGGAAAATCTTGTTATTGGTAGAGAAGAAAGTGGGAAACAGGACAAGCCTGTATCTCTACTGTAACCTATTCCTAACGTCATGGGTCATACATAGTGTTTGCAGACTGAGATCCATTCTTAATTTAGCCAACAGATACTTACCTTAGAAGCTCTGCAGGTATTTTACAGACAACTGCAAAATATATAGTATGAAAGGATCCTTCCACCTATAAAATTATGTACATACAAAACACAAACCTTTGTTTATGTCTGCATTTAGGGATGTTTGTTTCACCTACCTCCTTTGATGACATTCGCTCAAGTCAAAAATAAAAATATTCCTACTACTATTACGATCTATAGTCTGCTGTTGTGGCTTGGAAGAGACACTGCTGGAGCCACAGAACAAGTGAGAAGGTAGCCATACAGGTCCACCAGCACTAATGAAAGAAGGTAATTTGGCCTTCAAAATTTTTAAGCTTTAGTATATCCTAGGACACAAATCAGTACAATCTTCAGAAGGTTTCCTACCCAAGGCATCTGGACATAAGTTCAGACTTGTTTCAAAATACACATCTGTTTTTCTTGAGAGATTCTGGGCATTCAAGCTGCATTAGACCCCTCAGGTTATAATGAAAGGGCAATCTGCTAAATAGTTTTTATTAGCTATCTTAAATCCATTAAATGGTTAATTTCTACACCATTAGATAAAATAGCTTCAAAAGTGATTTGTTAGCACTTGGTTGGAAGATAGTTTCAACTCTTCTAATGAAATTATGCTAATCTCCAGGGGAAAAAAAAAAAAAAAAAAAAAAAAAAAAAATCATTATGTCTGTCAAGAGAAGAATCTAATATAGGCATGTTCATTTGTGGACAAAGGATCAGAGTTTTAGTTGAGTCTGACATGAGAGTAGCTTCAGCTATCTTGTATTCCACTTCATGTGACCTTACTCCATGATTCAATCAAACTTCCAAATTTATGCATGTAAATCTGTGGTCAGCTGCAGAAATAGCATGTTTAAGAAGAATGCATTTAACTGAGGTCATTTTGTTTCATAAAAAGAGCCTCATATGACTGTACTTACGTATATTATATGAAGGTCAGAGTTTTGATCAGAAAAATGTGTATTGCACTACATACGCTTAGAAAATAATAAACAAAATGGAAATTTTTCTTCCTCTTTTGACATAAAGATCTTAGGCTCATTCATCTCTCCAGGATCTCAATCTGCATCTTGCAATGAGGCCTTTGAGATTCTGGTACTTTACGTCTTCTAGAATCAATATTCGACTGCTGCTGCCCTCAGCATTTATCTAAGGAGATTCATGAAACACTGTAGCTAAATTCAAACTCAACTCTGGCTCTGCATTCCTAGCTGTACCGACCCTTGCACCCATCACATTTCTTTGTCTTGCTTCTCTGTGATTGTTCAGAGAAACAGAGATAAACTTTGGAAAATTTCTTAGAAGATTTTTGACAATACTATGTGCTCCATATAATCCTGCCAGTAGCTTTCATGGCATTAGAGAGAAAAACAAAAGTACTCAGGAGCTGAGATCCCACATGGATCTTCCCAACTAAAAGATGTATTTGCTCACTACTGAAAACACAGTCCACCCCACTCCCACAACAGCGAGAGTAAAACCCCTTGCTGTTTACTCCACAGAACTATTACTTCTGTCCCAGTGGAACAGCAAAAATAGCATCCCATTTTGCATCTGGCTTCCAGCTTTATGCTAGCAGAAATGTATGCCACATGGGAAGGAAAACAAGTCATACAAAAGAGGAGATATAAAGCCATTTTATGGGTTTGATTCACTGATTCTCAGTTCTCAGCCTGGAGAAATTGTAGCCCTCGGGGAAAAGCTGCAGGTAACTAAGTTTATGTTACCCAGTTTGAGTGATTAGCAGAAGTGTTAGGGGGCTATTCTGTGCCTCATTACTGGCTCAACAATTAGCACAAACATGACATTTGGCTGGTTGGTGACTATTCCTTTAGCAGTAACTATCAGATGATCTCTCTTGGCCTTCCCAAGAGCAATTTATATATTTAAATGAGCCTTCACCAGTACAGCATCAAGGTAAGATAAGAAGCTCAGAGCCAGTGACGTGCTAAAAAAGCAAGCAGACCACATCCTGTAAGAACACACACACATGCACTGTGTATACGTGTGTGTCTACATATGGTTGGAGTCTATGATCTTGAGGGTCTCTTCCAACCAAAATGATTCTATGATTCTATAAATATGCACAGCAAGTTGAAGTAGACATTCTGATTTTCCCCATGGGGGGAAAAAGAAAAATCTACATCCCCTACTCTTTCCCCACATCACATGCAGCATTCAGAAGATAACCTGAGCTGGCGCAGACTAATTAATAAGGGAAGGATTATATTTATGTGTAAATGATTCTCTAAAAAGGAAAACATATCAATAATGTAGTAGTAAAATACTTGAAAGGAAATGGTTTTTTGATGAAGTTAGTTTTTCAAAGTCTTTCTCCAGAAAAGAGAATAATGCTTTTAAATTGTTATTCATGCTGACCACTGCTACTTGTTAAGATTTTGCCCTTGGGAGAAAATACAGCTTAGCAGTACAAGGGCTCTATAATAAGTATCTTTATCTCCTTGGGATTCTCAGGCCTGTTGTTACTTTTTTTTTCCTCCAGAGCTGTACTGTAAACTGCATACCACTTCAGCTGACTCACACAGGCCTTGGGAGGAGGACACGGAAGAGCAGGCTGTTTTCTCATGAGAAGTTCAACATGGTGAAATTCCTCTTCCATTTCAGCAGCTCCAAAGTCGTTCTGCACACAGCTTGATCCAACAGATGTAACTCTTCTGCTCTCACTCCTTAATTTGTCTGCATTTGGCTCGGGTTCATAGCTTTTTAGAGTGCCCGATGGCTTTTCTGGTTGGAGATATAAAAAAAGTCTGGGCCCACTCAAATATCAGCACGAGAGCAATATCATAGATGCTCCTTGGAAGTGGCAGAAAGAAAGGGGCAGATTAGCTGACAGCCAGCATTCCTGTCCTGCCAGTTTGAAGGATGTTGCCTGCAGCCAGTCACCATATGTTTGGCTCCAAACTACGGAGCAGAAAGGCCAAAATGATGCAGAGAGTTCGGATGATTTGTTATCCATCTCTCAAGGGAGATAGGGAGCTTTGAAGCTTGCAAGCATCACCTGCATACCCTGCCTTTCCTAAGCAGCATATCAGAGGACTGGCAACAGGAAGTTTCCTCTTAAGCACTCCTGAAGGTTTTTGATGGACAAATGCAATAGTTTCTAGAAGGGCCCTTACGGGTGGCTTCAGATATATTAACACTTTTCAATCTTCCTCCTGTTTGTTTTCATCAGATGAAGACTTTTAACCTGCTTAGTTAAAGAAAAACAGAGGAAAGACTTTTCCTAACTGTACACTTACAACCTGTGTATTTACAGCACATAATGGAGTACACTTCAGAAATCCTTGACCCAATTTAGACACAGCAAATCTCTCCAGTGCAACAAAGTGATCACTAGAAAAACAAGTAGGATCAGAAAGCACCAAAACAACTGTGTGCAGCATCAGGTTAATTATTCACACTGTTTCAGACTTGAACTAGTTTGTGGACAGAGTTAAGAGGGAGGTCTTCGTGCCTTCGCTGTTCTTCCATTCTAGGTATCGAAGACAGTCAGGGGAGTCTCCAAAAACATGAAAGAAGTTTCAGGTCTGCAAACTAAAGATCCTGATAGGCTCCCAATTTTATGCCTGTGCCCCAATGGCCTTCATGCTATATACACCTACAAACAAACTGATTGACCACCATCACAATGCTAGTTAAGAATTTTTCTTCAGCCCCTACATCAGTGTGTGCATAACTTTGTCTTCCATGCTGGGAAGGCACAGACCTAACTGCCAAGGTAAAAAGTTTTACCTGTTCAAAGTGGAACTGAGGAAGGATGAGGAAAGAGAAAATGGGAATTCACAAGTTGGGCACCACAAGCAGAGATTCCTGTGTGTGGGGAAAGTGGAGGGAAATGCAAGCCAGGTTGTAGTACACATACCACACAGCCTGCAGCAGGCTTACAGATCACCTGTGTCCTTCCAGCCTCAAGTTTGTAGGCAGCTGAGCCTGGACTGCCTTGGAACAATGTCAGTGCACTCAGCCAAGCCACAGACATGCTGAACATGTTGAACCCCAGAGGAAGGGTCAGGCCATGCTCCCCGAGAAGAGTGCTCACCTCTGCAGGATGCACGTGAAAAACATCAATTCTAAGTCAACAGTCACAAACAATTTGTCACCTCCTGCTGTTTCTGGCAGGCTGTAGTTTGGTGTAGCAGTGCTGCCCCCAGTCCAGTGTGCTGATAGCATGTGCTCTTCTAAAGCACTTCTGCAGCACTGCTGGTTGCTACAAACATGCATGTATTTTTGGTTACTAACATGTGACCTAAGAGAGTTTATTAATGGGAAATGTTGCTGTTTGAAGAAGAACAGAGTTCTAGCCTGAAGCAGGCTGTCACTGGCTGACTGCTCTATTTCAGAGGTCAGTGAGCAAGGCAGCATGAAGTTCACTAAAGGTGACCTAGAAAGGGAGAGAAAAAACACAAGGTTTGCGTTCTTTGTGACTTTGTTATGGTATAAGAGAACTATGTGAAAGGCTTTTTTCTATTTCTGAAGGGATGTTGTTCCTAGGTAATTTCTTGTAGTACAAATCTAGGTATAAGGTGTGGGTGGCAAGAACATTCTTGACATTAATATGCCCACCTAAATAATTTTAAGCTATCTATATAGTTAGTCTAACAGGCATCTGGACCTCAGATTTTGACAGCTTGTTGTTTTTTTTTTTTTTGGTTGGTTGGTTGGTTGGTTTTTTGTTTTTTTAACAAGCAGCTGTAAATTTCCAGTTCTAAAGCTGTAATAACACGCAGACTACATCGAATTATCAAGTGTAACAAAAGTTACTAGTTTAGAAAATGTCTATGGCAACAGAACACAACCTTTCATAGTAAATCGGCCATGATGGTTTGTGAGCATGAAATATTCAACTCTGGCTTATTTGTGTGTCTGTAATTTCACTCTATGCATTTTCTCTTGAGTGGGTATTAGGCTTTCCTTGTAGAACCACATTCAGTGGGGCAGAGGTATGATATTGTGCTGGAACAAAATGCTATGCGCATTAGGGAGTTGTTCAAGTCCCAAAAAATTGTTACTTTTAACCATTATTTCCCTCTTCTTCATTTAATATATAAACTAATACAGGCTGCAAAACACCAAGGAACAACAAGAAAGACTTAATCACATCAAGGAATGAGAAGAAAGATAAACAATCTTTTTCCTAACTTGACTTAACCACCATCCACACTTCAATCAGCAAATAAAAGCCAAATCTAGCTTTTGAAAGCAAGGCAAAATTTGTAATCCCTTTCAAGTTAGAGAAGTAGTGTGCTAACACTAAGAGAAAGACCAAAAGTCAAAGTATTCCCAAAGTAAAAATCAAGTACTCTGGAATCATGTGAATAAATAAAAGGAAGCTGCAAAAACGATCTTAAAAAATAGGGCAAAGATCTTCGACAGACTGTTAAAGTATGGAAAAGAAATAAATCTTGAACATGTCACATACTATGATCTAGAAGACTAAAATAACATTTGGAAAGTCATGAATCAATATGAAATATTTCAGAATTGTTGGCTTTCTCCCAGACACATCCCTAAAGACATATTGTGGGAACATTCTTTGCACAAAGTATTCTAGTTGTGATACAGCTGTAGCTTCCCATGAAGTTGTAGTTCCAATATTACTGTAAATACTGTATGTTAAATGAATTTTAGAAAAACACTTCCAAAAACATAAAGACAATATAATGTAAGAAAATCAACAGCTGCCTCTGCTTTTTTGAGATTTAAAAGGGCCAGAAATTTACATGTATGATGGCATCTCCAACTTGAATGCACAACTGCCACAGCCAGCGTCATACTCATTGACTTAACCACATAATATAATGCTTGTGGGAGGTAGAGGAAGTGTAAGCGAAATTTAAGAGGAAGACTCCATGACTAGCAAAATGGGTTAACATGAGATGCTATATTTTATGGGACATGAAATGCACTTCTTATTTTAGAAAACTTCTTTCCTTTTCCTTTAGCACACAGCTCTTATCTCCCACCCTGCTTATTTAATTATTTCTCTCTAATATTTTTTCCACCACTAACAAACCATATGCAGCATACAAATCTACTACAGTCAATGTTTGTGAGGAATTTGCCAGTGTTGAATCTGCTGAATCTTTAAAAGCAGACAAAATGAGTAAGCCTGGAGTGAGAGGTCAGAAAAATAGTTGTGTGAGTAAACCTTATTCACAAAAATAGTCTAAAATTATGCAGAACAGGTTCCCAGTCGAGCAAGGCAAAAACATATGTTCCTCCTGCTGCTGTCCATCATTTCATGAGAGCGGCTGCCACTTCGGCTTATGCTCAGTAATACCTTACTCCCCAGGTAGTCCTATTGAAAACTGTGAGACAACACAGGGAATAGCATTCTCAGTATTAACAACATCAGCAAGGCAGTCCCTTTGTCAATCATCTGTAGTTTGTGCTTTTATTAAAAATAGTTTGAAGAGCTGATGTGTGTGCTGACAGCTTCCAGCCCTGGTGCAGCAATCCATTCGGTTGTAAAGGGATTTAGTGCTCCAAATGCTGCGACAAATCTTTTAACTGCCCAATTATCACTTGATGGCCACCACTCCCTGGCACCCTAGGGGCCTTGTCATTGGAGATAAGCTCTGTTTATGTTAACTTAGTGTCAGGATGTACAGCATATGTCTAGGAAGCTGGATGAGTGGCCTTTTGCAGGATGTTCTGTACATTCACATTGTGTAGCCAAGAGCCCCGAAGGTGTTGAAAAAGAAGAAAAGGCCTTTCATAGAGCTTAATCCAATTAAAGAACATTAATGAAGGTTAGGATCATCTGTCACATTATCCAGACACCTCCTTTCATGCATCATCATCTGATTACAAAGTCTGATTTTCTTTTAAGGCTTTTCATCTTCACCAAGAAAATGTGATGTGAAATTCAACACTCAAAATACTGGAGGCTTAGATGGGATTTCAGTTTCTTCCCTCCCCCACCCTCCCCACCCCACTCCTCTTTGTCACTGAAAGAAATACGATGTTTATTTTAAGATAGTGGTCTGTCTTGTCAAGCGGTACAAACTGACATGCCTCCAGTACAGCCTAGAGAGCAACTCCAAATAACATCTCCTAAGCTTTTGTTTGAGGGAATGTAAAATCTTAGCACAGATGAGTAAAATCAGAAAAAAAGAGGGAGATTAAAATACCACACACTACAAATGAATAAAGGATTTCAGGCTCTGTCACTGCAAGAATGGTATCAAGCTATATTTCTCCGAGAGCACTGAGTACCGCTTCCCACCACTGCCACGCTAAGTGCTTTGAGCAGTTGTCAGGGAGAGGTATCCGCCATCCTTGCTCAGAATAGAGGAAAAGGCAGATTCTCGTTTCTGCACAATCCTCTTTATGCCACTTCAGCTAGGAAGAGGCGATGAGAGGAGGGTTTATGTATCTGGGTGGGTATTTTGTCTCTGCAGGAGAGTCTGTGGGCTGCCCTACCTTTCTGCCTTGCTCCTCAGAGCAGCTGGAGGGCACAGATCCCCATGCTGAAAGGGTTAGAACCAGGAGTGGCCTGATTTTCAAACCTTGGGCAACAGATAAATCCAGTAAAGACTAATGTGATGAGAATCCTACTGGAGAATAAAATTATTGAGAATACAATAATGCCCTCAAAATAAGCCTTGATCTCAGCATTACCCTGTGACACAATATGAAAATTTCTCACTATACCAGCCCCACAGCTGGTTACTGCTACCTCCCTACAGAAGGCTACTGATCTCGTAACACAGCTGGTATGAAAATATCATTACACTCCTTGTCCATGTCCATGCAAATACCAGTTAATCATGTCACCTGGCAATGAAGGCTGCTTAGCTTAACTTTGCACAGAAGTCCTACAAGAATGCCCAAGCAGTCACCCTCAGGACAAGTCCCACTTGCTCACGTTCCCTTCTCAATCAGCTACAGAAAGAAGATAGAAATATTATTGTAATTATCACACTGCTCTGCCTCACCCCTCAGTCAGCCTTTGTGTCTTCTTGGAACTCCTACTTCAGGTTGCACGGAGACTCAAAAATACATGTACAGCATACAGATGTTTTTGCTTCTCCTCACAACCAACAGGGCTAAACATATTAGTTTGAAGAAATCACAAAACGCTGCATGATGTGTAGTGCCCACTGTTGTCTCTATCCAATTGCTGTTGTCAGGCTCCAGGCACATATGCTGAAATTTGTGCAATCTGTACTCTGATATTTGCAGTACCAGGTCTGAAACAAAAAGGCGAAGAGCCAGACCTGCTGGGCCTCTTCGACAGAATTACTGAGAGGCTGAAAGGATTAATGGAATATGTAGGGGAGGAATTGCTTATCAGCATTCAAGAAGCATCCAGAGCCTACAAGAAATGTTAGGTTTCTTACAGAGGTCTTCTTTAGGGTTTGTTAAGTTAGTCGTATACTTCAAGCAAAGAAAGCAACGCAGCATGCATGTCTAGTGTGCTTAATCTCTCAGTTGCATTTAAAGCATTGCTGAGGAGCATGCCCTGCTGAGGACTTTGTACATTTCTGAAAATTCAGTGTAGACTTTGATGGAACATGTCTCATCTTGTGTTGCTTTGCTATCTCACACACACTGAAATTAATGTTATTGAAAATCCGAAGCCAAAACAATTTCTCTCAAACTATCTCTGTGGTAGGGGAGGGGGGCCTACCTCCAATTTTGGAACTTAAAATACACATGAGGACTTATAACTCAGAAGATATTTACAAGCGTGGTTGATGGAAAACTAAAATGCAGTGAAAAGGCATAAAGCATATTGTGCTAGTTTTGTCTTCTTATTATTTCTCCTGTGTCAAGCTAAAGCTAGTACTACTGCTCTAACCATGAGACCACTCCCCATATATTTGTGCTTATGACACTGCAGACATAATCTACACTAAACTGTTATCCATTAACCTATTGGGAACAGGCATTTCCTTTTAAGTAGATGCAATCACCAAAGCTGGTTCAGCAGAATCACCTTACACAGCTTCAGCCATTTTTCCTGGGCACGATCTGCCATGTCCTCTAAGCTTCAAGTCCAATGTAAGACATCAAAACCACTATGAACTTACCCTCAAAGCTTCTGAGGATGGACGAAGTGGAAATACTTGGCTGGTCAAGGTCAGTCTAATCTAACATTTGATACAAAGTACACTTATAGACAAACAGCTAGGAATCTCAGGCAACTTGCTATATGCATTTTCTCTATTGGTTATATGTTGACAGTTGAGATCAGTGGCACTTGCACAACAGTATCTCTTGAAATAATTTCACTTTTAACAGTTATTTATTCTGCAGTGATGAAAATGTGCTTTCTTAATGCCTTCAGTGATAAGTTAATGTCTTGATGCACAAGATTTCATTAGCATTCATTTAGCAAATACAGATTTGGCACAAACATTACTCTGTGAACCTGAAGATTCAGATAGCCTTAAACTTCGGAAAAGTTTCCATCCCATTATAATCCCTTTCTGGTTTTATCCTGTTTCCAGTTATCACTGGTCACATTAATCGCTGTATGAATGTAATTGTAAAATTGTCATTTTATGAAAGAAAAAGGGTGCCCTTGTGACAGGCTTACATTTCTGTGTGCCCTGTTTTATACCAGTAGTAGCAGACTTAACAAAGAGTATGTGACCTGATTTCCCACATGTCTGTAAATGTACTTGGCATTGAATTTTAAATCTGACTGAATTCAAAGCTCTTCATATAAAACACAACTCAAGTTAACTTTTATCTCTTTTTTTTTTCCTTTCTGTCTCTTAGCAGCTGTTCTTCTTTTATTATTTCATGTGCTATATTCAATATGCAAAGTTTCCTTGTTTGTTAGAGTGCATTACACTTTCTAATGCATCTGTCATGTTGGAAAACAGGAAAGCAGCATAAAGCCTCTCTTGTGATTTCAACACCCCCCCCCAGTTAAAGGAAGGCTTAGTTAGAACAAAAAAAAAAAAAAAAAAAAAGAAAGATATTTGCCTCTAAGCATCTGGAGAGCTTAAGAAAAGGGGTCCTCAGCTCTATGAAACTTTAAAAATTAAAATACCAGTGAATTTAATGCTTATAAATAACAAAACATGACTGGTCCTGGGAATTCTCCTTGAAAGGATGATTTTGGAGCTAAGACACGAGACAGATAGGAGACCTGGATTCTGTTCTACATCTACCAACAGCTTTCTGGTTAACCTCAGGCAGTGACAGTCCTGGAGATATTTAGAAAAAATAATCCACACCCTCATCTGAACCAATACAGGATCCTATGGGAGTGTTTTTTTAGATAAAAGAGCTAGACCTGCTTTCACCCTTACTTCAGTTAATTCTGCCAAAATTGAGCCAAAGTCACATGGCTCAGTCCTGCCTCTGATGTCTTCTCCACACTAAAGTTTCCTAGAATATAAGCCACTAGAGCTTTGTTGTTAAGTTTGTTTGGAGCAGACAGATCACCAGGGTTGAAGCTGGGTATTTCTTTGAGAAGTCAGGATTACTGGGCACTAGGAGAAATCTAGCCTGGGTGGTATGAAACTGTAACTCAGGCCAATCCACCCTCCCTCAGTCTAGGCAATAAAAATCATCCTTGCAGAATTCTGTACAGACTCTGTGCTCCTCCTTACAGTATTCACTATCTCCACAGCACTGAACAGCTTTCAAAATTATGTACCCTATCAGGCATTCTCCATAGTAAACAAAAATCACACATCATTATTAATGGACATTTAAATAAACATTAGGTATATCACTAGTGACTGGGGCACAAATGAACTATGTTCATATATGGATGTGTTTTATATGTATAATATGCATATATGTAGATTGCTATGAACACACATGACACATGCACATAATGTTTTTGTACATATTTTTAAAAGCTAGGCTTAATATAATAGAATCATAGAATATCTCAAGTTGGAAAGGACCCATAAGGATCATCAAATGCAATTCCCTGCTACTCGCAGGACTACCTAAATAAAACCATATGACTAAGAGTATGGTCCAGATGCTCCTTGAACTCTGACAGGCTTGCTGCCATGACAGCTTCCCTGGGGAGCCTGTTCCAGTGACTGACCACCCTCTCAGTGAAAAGACTTTTCCCACTGTCCAATCTGAACTTCCCGTGACACATCTTCATTCCATTTCCTCGTGTCCTTCCACTGGTCACCAGAGAGGAGAGATCATCACCTTCCATCTGCTGCCCTCCCTGACCAAATTGTAGACGGCAATGAGGTCACCCCTCAGCCTTTTCTAAGCTGAACAGAACAAGTGACCTCAGCCACTCCTCGTAAGTCTTGCCCTTGATGACTTTCACCATTTTTATTGCCCTCCTCTGGATACACTTCAGTAGTGTGATGCCCTTCTCATATTAAGGTGCCCAAAACTGCACACAGTACCTGAGGTGGGACCACACCAGTGCAGGGTATAGTGGGACAATGACCTCCCTTGACCAGCTGTGCTGGATGCACTCCAGGACTTGTTTGGTCCTTTTTGATGCCAGGACACACTGTTGGCTCATATTCAACTTGCCATCAACTCAGACCCTCAGATCTCCTTCCACAGGGCTGCTCTCCAGCTTCTTGTCCCCCAGTTTGTACATACAACCAGGATTACCTCATCCCAGGTGCACTTGCTCTTGTTAAATATCATACAGTTGGTGATTGCCCAGTTCTCTAGTCTATCTGGATCTCTCTGTAAGGTCTCTCTGCCCTTGAAGGAGTTTACAGCTCCTCCTGTATAATCAGCTATGAAATGTTTTTTTTTTTTCTCCACAGTAGTGTTTACAGAGCTAAATGTATTCCCTTTTGCAAATGGCTGTCACTTACTTGGTAGGAGCAAAATAACAGCAGAAGGTATAGTTATTTGAAACCAGAGAGTGTGCAACACAACTCACTCAAAAATATCCTACTGCTAGCATTGGAATTAAACCAGAACACGCTAAAACTTGGTTCCAAGAGCACATCTGTGGCTGAAATGCACCAAAATTCCAAAAGCATGTGGTCACAAAAGACATCTCACATCCTTGACCAATGTTCTGGCAAGTTTTTCTTGTTCCTTCTGAATTCAACAAAGCTTCACTGGGACAAAATTCCCTGCAGTTCCCTGTCCGGCACCTGAGTCAAAGGCTGTAAGACTTCGCATCAACTGGCCAGGCAGTGTGCTGCAAAGTGCAGACCTGGGTTCTTTCACAGTGAATTTTTAAATATGGGGTCTAAATGCTATCAGATCTAACATAATCATCTGTGAAACAGAAAAATAGTTTTCCACCCACCACTTCATGAAGTCCAAATATTCCTACTGTTTTCCACATTATGCATGGCTTTCCTCAGTGTTTTTGAGCATCAACAAAAAAAAACACAAAACAAAACAGTTATCAGGCAAGGTTACAACACAGATGTTTTCTGACTTCATTCAAAGTCTAGTGTTGACAGTACCTAGCTACATTGAGCAACTGAGCTATGGTCCTGGCCAGCCTCTGCAGCCTGGTCTGACCCAGCAGACTCTAATTCTGTTCAAACTGGGTCAGCGTGAGCTGTGTTGTAACCCGCCTGTGTGGCTTGCTTGTTTCAAAAGCACAGGGGATTTCTGTCTCTGGACCTAGTCACAGTACATACCCTGCAGGACCTGCCAAAAGCTGAATGGTCTCACGCTGGCCGAAAACACAACAATCTTTAAACACATCGCAACATTTTGGCCAATAAAAATGTGAACTTCATACTCAACCTATAGCTTCTTTTTATCTTGTTACCACGCTATTTCATCTTTAATAATGTTATCTTCATATTTTATAAATATTTTTACATCTTCAAATCTATCTGCACAATAACATTTCCAAAGAGTCAGAAGCTACAGTTTGAAAAGTTATTTAAATACCTATAATTCTTCAAAATTTCTAATCGCCTTTTAAATACAGGTCTGAATGACTCAGAATGAGATCTACAATTGGGAATTATGTACAAAAGAGGTTCCCAGTTTTAACTATGCAGCTGCCTAGCCAACATAACAACTTTGGTTATCCCTGTAGTGCTAAGAAGATGTAGCTAAGAATGGGTTTCAGAGAGGCCAGCATACAGACCTGAAAAAATACCAATATAAAAAATGCTGGGTGAGTCCTCATACCAAGTGAGTCCTTTAACTACTGCTGCATAAAAGGGTTGGTTTTGCATAGAGTTTTGCATAGAACTGCCTTAGCATACTGCTGGAGGTAGAACAAAACTACCTAAGCCAGACCACAGCTTTCTGCCCAGGTCAGGCTCAAATGAGATTTAAGCGCTTTAGCGTGTTGTAATGATAGTCCTTCACTTCATCCCACGGGTGCTTCAGTTTCCTGTTACAGGAGTGGCTGATACACCAGATGGACAAAGCTGAGAACGAAACTTGTTTGAAAACGTCTCACCCCATGCCAGCCCTGATGTGACTTTGCAGATCACAACACAGTCCTCTGCTCTGATCCCAGGGCTTCCCTTTCTGTTTCTAACCATATAAGGGAAAAACCCTGAGCCTTAACTCTCTGTGACATATCAACACCAAGAGCAGCAAAGAGCACGGAGATGAATATCCACACGGTTATGTCTCTGAGGCTGTTCACGTTCCTGAAGAGCTGTCGTCAGCACTGTGCAAGCATTTGGTTTGCAGCAGATCTCCTGCAGTTCAGAAATCATAACAGAATCTCTAAAAATAATAAATCAGAGCAAATAGTGGTAAATAAAATGCAAGACTGCTAGTAAAATAGTAAAAGTAGTAGAAATTAAGTATATATATATATTTCTGTATACATGTAGGAGGACAGAAATTAAGATATTGGTGCAAAGATTGGGAAGAAAGGCTGTAGGAGCAGAGACGCAGGGGGAACATTTTAGAGGTAGGAAAGCCTAATATCTTATTTCAGGCATCTGTCTGGAAGGTGATCAGCAGATGGAAGGTTCACAACATCTGGCATTTAAAAAGAAAGTCAATATTTAACAGGATTTCCTCTGTCTTTCAAAATATTGATTTTTGAAAATAAACAGCCTTTAAGGAGCACATACATACATACGAAAGACCCTTGAAAGCAAGCACATCACACAGCTGTCTCAAAAGTGGCTACCATCTGCCCCAAGGGTAGATTTAAACCTTAAAGAGTAGAATTAGATGAACAGTTGTCCTGGGTTGATCAGAACATATGATTTCCATGACTCAATCTAACCTTAAGTCCATCTGCAATTCCCATGGGTCACAGGCAGAGTATGTGTTACGTGCATGGGAAAATCCAGTATGGGTCTCATCTATCATGACTACAAAGAGAAAGCAGCCTTGTGTTCTCCACCCTGGATTTTGTCACAGTTGAAATGAGCAGGGCATCCTACATTTGTGTGCAGCTGAAAAGCGCACCAGCCACAAACATGTCATGCTTCTTGCCCCTGTCACAAGCAAAAGCGAAGGAAGGTGGCACATGCCACTTCTCTGCAGAACTCAGAGACTGGTGTTTCCTGCCTGTCTGCTATGAGACAGAAATGAAACAGAATTGCAAAAAGCTATTTTACAGGAAAAGGCATATATAGTATGGTCCATAGCTCATGTGTACTTATAAGAACTCTCTAGGCTACATTGATCTCTCTCCTATCATACATTTATATACATAAAAATAAATATTTATCAGATAAAGCCTCAAGAAAACCAAAGTACATTTATCTATGTTTACAGGAATTTATGTGACAAGTGTTGTACTCATAGATCTTCAATCTCTTTTCCAACCAAAATGATTCTATGATTCTGTTTCTATATGTGCGTGTTTCTCAGATGTCACTGATTTCACGATACAAAGAAATATTTTAGAAAAACTTTCATTCTTTTAACAGAATAAAATAATGAATTTGAATTCTCAGGTTTCCAAATAATGAGCCAAACTCTCCATCCTCTCAAGCCTGTTAAATTAGTTGTGACTATGACCAGAACTGGCACTGTGTTCTCGCAAAAATAATGTTCTAATGATCCATGTTGCTGTCTTGGAAATGAATGATAAACACCCTTTAAAATAGAGTACTGACATTTTAGTTCCATTCTTTTTCCATAGCAACTTTTAAATCAAATGTTGTTTCCACATGTCAGGCCTGCATGGCCAAAACCGCCACACATGAATTAAGGTAGATGTTAAAGAGGAAGCACTATCTCAAAAATGCTTTCTCTTTTGGAAGGGGAATTTCTTTTTCTACTTCTTTCCTTAATCTGAAATAAACACTTCTTCCAAATTGAAAAAACATGTGCATGTTTTTTCAACAAGAGGATGTCATCATTAAAAAATTCTAAATTCAGAGCCATGGAAGGTCAGGAAGTGTCATTCACCCATTCTGCCCTGGTAACAAACTTAGAACTGGGCTAGAAAAATCTCAGGCAAACAAACTTCAATATGTGCCGGAAGGGAAAGTTAAATGAGACCTGTGCCATGTAGCCAAAACCGTAAATTAAATCCTAAACAATCATGCCCCAAAAGAGTCAACAACCTTAGTCCAGATAAAAGCCAGCTTATTTTATACACTCTGAGAGCTATTCAGATGTCCTAAATTCCATCTGAGCCCCTGAGTCTGGTGTTTCCTTTTCACTAAACGTTTTTGAAAGCCTGAAGCTAGCCAAGAAAAAACACCAAGAACAAAGACTTATGTACAATTCTGGCCACGTTAATAAGCCCTAGATGATAAAGGTCTTTTCCCTTCCAATTTTTTTCCCCTGAGTTAAGCTACCTTACCTAAAGCCTGTACCAAGAGGTTCAATATCTCTCCATGGAAAGGAATTATTAAAAAATAGGAAGACAAACACTGTTATCCCTCAAGGTCTCAGTCTTTCCTTAAAAAAAAAAAAATAAAAATAAAAAGGTAAAAAATCGTTGCAGAGTACAAAATCCAGTAGAGTATATTTCACTGGAGCAAGGGGTTATCTTTATTCACATATTGCAAGCTTGTACCCCCATGACAGTGCGATGAGTACCTGAACATGAGCCAGCTGAACCGTTCCTTAGTACTTAGCAACTTATCTTCTGTGTAATTCCTTTCATTTCAAAATCTTGCTTTAAAAAGTGATGTGGAACTAACACAGCAGATGCAAAACACTGCTGCTGCACACCTGGTTCATTGTACAGGCCACTGTAGAAAGCAACTGAGGAGGACAGGGCAGTCTGTCTCATTGCCTAAAAAAATTGACAAAATCTGTCTGTGCAAATAACTGATCGTTAGAAATGGTCTGCTACTGGGGATGGCTTTTGAAGATGGCTTGAGCAAGCTACAGAAGCTCACTACTGCAGCCAAATAAACTATTTGTAAACTGCTGGACGAAGAGTTTCTTTCTGATGTCTTTCAAAGTTTTACAGCAGCTGGCCATATGCAGAGCTGCTTACACCAAAGATGCATTGCTTCCTTCTATGCATTATATAACCTGGTTCTCTAAATTCAGATGTTAAATACTTTATTTATTCCAATTCATTATTTATTTTTATAGTATGAAAACCAGCAAGATAATATTCAGGTTTATTAGTCTGACTACATGTTCTGCTCTCCCCTCCCTCCTAATGACCTGGAGCTGTGAACAAGCTGTTGTTCTGACACCACTGGGTATGAATGGCCTGTTAGCATTCAAAGTTAGTGCAGGCACTGGTTGTTTGGCATCCCTGAATTTATGCCCATCTGTCAAAGTGGTTTTGTTCCCACTCAAAGAGTCATATGTCAGTTGCAAGAGAGTACTGGCACCAGGTGTAAGTTTAGAGTAGATGCAGCTAGAGTGTTTTTTTTTTTTTAAAAAAAAAAAAAAAAAAGTTTTGCTTTGCAAGAAGCTGCTTCTGATAGCAAGTAATCAAAACATATGGAGATTACAGGCTCAGATTTGTTGACACTTTGAGGCATTATGCCACAAACAAATGCTTTTATCCTTAAAATGTTTCATTGCTGGGAATTTACATTTGAAAAGCCTAATTAAGGGACAATATCGTCCCCTACAGAAAATAAGCGACCTCCACAAATTCAGAGGATATTCTTTGAAGTAAGCTGAAAAAAAATTACCCTTACATAAGACTACATTTTGTTAGTGGAGGACTGGTGTTTCTTGCTCCTTTTAGATGAGTTACAGGCATTCAGACAGGCAGAAGTTAGAGAAAGTTGTTCCACGAAGAAAAGAAAAAGCATATTTTGGGAACGTTATTTTCTTTATTCTGATCACATTTCCTGTTCAGTAGCAAAAGGAGGTTTTGCTCCTTTGACAACAAGGAAACTGAGACTTTTTTAAAACTGTGAACAATATTTAGAGATTAAGGACATGGACATACGTGTTAGATATTCAGTAGCTTGTGTATTTGTAAGGACGGCTGGGAGATTTAGTCTAATAAGAAACATCCAAGTCTGAGGTCTGACAGAAGACTTTATTTTTCTCCCTCTCTGTTTATTTCAGCAAGAAAACCTTACTATCACATCCTACATTCAGGGGGCAGGTCTCTTAAATGGGAGAGGGATCACCCCTTAAACATTCTGAAAGAAGGTGGAGGAGAACCTGTAGGGCAATGGGACTTGGTTAAATAGGATGGAGGAATGACAGAAGGGGGCAAAAATTGGAGCGTGTGAGGATAGCACCTTCCGGTTGTGTTTTGAGTACACTGAAAGGAGAAGGTGCTTTGTTGTGCAAAAAGGACACAGGAGTTCAAAATATAGCAGAGAGTTTGGCTCCAGCAGCTGAACCTCTCATGACAGGTAAAGCCCTCAAGTATGCGAGGTATATCCTTCAGAATTCAACTATGTCCAGTGGAGATTGGGTAGTGATAATTTAGGCAGCTGGACTCATGGAACTGATTTAATCTTTCTTCCTATCTGGCATAAAGCTGCTATCTGGTGTGCAGCACAGACATACTCCGAGGGACCTGGGGCCCCTCCTGGCACTTACAGACTAGACAGAACCTGGGTGTCTTCACCAAGAAATCCCTCAAGGGCAATGTGTCTCAGGTAGCCCGTAGTACTGCGGCTTCGGAGGACATATGTCATGGTTCTTTGTCGTGCAATAAACCGACCTATGACTCTTCCCCAGTAAATTTTGGGAAAAGCGAAAGGAGTACTGTAGAAGGGACCTCTTTGACTGCTGGGTGATCATACAAGTGAGTGAAAGCACCACCTAGATATTAGGTTATACTCTCAGGTAGGCAGCAGAACTGGATAGAAAACATCACATTTGCAAGACAGTTTTGTGCATGAATAGGTACAAGGCACAAAAGCACACTCAATAAAACTTTGTGCTAAAGCTGTAGGGAAAAATATAACAAACAAACATCTTTCTCCTCACATCAAGGTAACTTGCAAGCTAACGAGTCAGAAACAGATGTTTGATATCTTTGTTTCAGAATCAGCAGCTCCCTAAAATGATTTCTGAGTTTTGTCATCTTCGGTGTTCTGCTCAAAGCCCACCGTTTAGAGACAGGAATAGTTCTGACAGTGCTATGCTGGCTGGTGCTTCCAGCTACATATACTCTCTTGCCTGCAATTAAAACATCATGCTTTATATCCTTGTGATAAAAAGGAATAAAAATATTTTAATGGAATCCAAATAGTTACTATCTACAGACTTTCATGAGAGTTTTGATAGTGCTTAAGAAAACAGGAAACTGAAAAAAAAAAAGGAAAAATAAAATAGAGGAGTTGGAATAATCTCATAAAGTACCCCTTTCATTCTTATGGTGGTCAGTTGCTGAGGGTTGCCAAACCCTTTAGTTCATGTTAACACAAATTAAAATCATATTAAAGGTGCAATTCCCAACTGTAGTTCACACATTAAGATGCTTTAACAAAAATGTGGGCAGACTACTCCAATGTTTGCTGGAAAGAGAGCAGAGAATGTAATTCCTACACAGTAAGTGGAAACATTTCTGGATGAAATAGTACTAGCAGCATTTATTAAATTTCATAACAGGATGTTCTCAGCTCAGATATCCACTTTGGTTCTTGATTTCATAACTGAGACTGGCAGACCAAAACCACTATGAGAATAGGTAAATATAAAAGTTTTACTTCTTTTAAATTGCTTTTTCCCTCTGGCATTGCTGTCCCAGACTCTCTAGATTCTTGAGGTCGAGGCACACTCCTACATATCTCACTTCATGCACCAGGGGAAGCCACTTTTACCTTCCAGATTCCTGCAGTTTTCCTCAGATTCCTCTGAGTTTTCAAAGAATGTAGAAAAGTCATCTCTGTCTACTTTGCACATCAATTAGCTCTAATAAGCTGGCAGACAATTTGCAGTTTTGCCATAAAACCTTCACAGACAGAGGTTCAGAGCTAGACAGAGCTTTTGTCTTTTATTGACGACATCTCCCTTTGAGACTCTTCAGGTGCAAACACCAGATGTGTTTCAACCTTCTCTCCAGCACAGTGACCCAGTTGGGAAGAGTTGTACCTTCACTTTCCTCAAGCAACAGTGCACTACCACTTGCTTTGGATATGTTAATATTCCCTGGGCCTCCTCCAAACTGTCTCCCTGCCCAGACAGATTGCTAATGACTGTTCCCAGGACTGCCTAAGCCTTTAACAGGTTGGCAACTCATTAAGGGGAACAATGTTCCTTTTCCCAGGCAAGGAATCACTCCAGCAACAAAGTTCTGCCTTTCCACATGTTAATCCTTGTATTTCATAAAACATGATTGTTGTATGAACCATATTTAATACATACCTACAAACACAACTAATGAATATGATTCACTAGTGAATACTGATTAAGATCAGACAGACAGACATTTCAGGGTGATAAGAAGTTTAGAGCGACACCTGTCTAAATAAGGAAACACGATCAGCTCCTTATTTAGCTACAACAGATGGTTTTGTGACCACATGCACTGTGCTATTTTGCATTTTTTTTCCTACATTATCAGTCTTACATCTAGGGAATATTATTTTACTCTTACATTGGTTATTTATTGTAGAGTCCTCCTCACACTTGTTGGTTCTACAAAGTAAAATTAAAAATAAATAAATAAATACATAAATAAATAATAAAAGGAGAACATATGGACATATGGTTTGATATTTAGCCTGAAGATTAGTAACACATTTTAACATATGGCCACAAACCATGTAAAATACACTTTTTAGTGTGTTCCATATAGGCAAGTTTTTATATACATACATACATACATATATATATATATACACACACACATAGACTCAAAGGTTCTTGTGTTGTGAGATAAGATAAAAGTTGTTGTCTTCTATATCAACAAGTTGGCATGATCTGGAATATTAATTTCTTAAGCAGCCAACGTAATGGGTATAATAAATTTTCATGTTGTTTTAACCGTTCTTGTGCCAGACCCTATTGCCTGTAGGAATTTAGCTCATTACACTCAGTGCCAGCTCACTGCTAAGAGCTGGCATGAAGGAGGACCTGGAAAGAACCTCAGCAAGGGCTTCCCTCTCCTTCCCTTGGAAGCAGCTTTCAAGCTGAAGCTCTCACCCTTCAGCCCTGCCAGAAGCTGGTCTCATACCTCCTTAACCCTGACCGTCACCCACTAACCTGACTTTCTGGCTCAACCTGGGAGCTGCTTCATCACCATAGACTTGCTGGGCAATCACTGAACTGAAGCCTGTCTCAGTCAGTGTCTCCAGGCCTGATCATGACCGTGATAGTGCTGGTTCAGGCCCCTTGTCAGTGCGGTAATTACCCATCACTTGCCTGGACATCACCCTAGTCAACCCAAATCACCTGCCCTTGCGGAGCTGCCAGCTGTCATTGCTGCCCCACACTCTTCTACCATCAAATGTTTTCTCTTTTAAATGGCAGTTACTTCTGAGGATCCATTCAGGATCTTTACCATGCAGAGCTCTGCATTACCATCACCAGTAGCAACAGCATGCTGGACAACCCCACAATTAACTGCCTGTTTGAGAACCTCTCTACCTCTCACTTATTGCTTGTCCCTGAGAAGGTGAAAAATTATTACATGTTTTGGAGCATAACCAGATAAGTAATTTTATTCCAGATTCATAACATTAAAAGTTTAAAGAAAATGTTGATAGCACGGCCCTGACATACGCTCGCGGAAGTTCCATCAGTGCGAATGCAGAGGAAGCAGGTGTTTGGCAGTGAGCTGTTTTTTCTCTTGTGTCCACTCAAGAAGGCATAATGGCAGCACATATCAAACCTATTGACTGTGAGTGCCAGCTACGGGGCTCACGTGGAAATGCGTCTTAGCTCCCAACATGTTAGAAGGAACATTGTAGAGCTGAAAGCCAACAGTAAGTTAAGTGATTCATAGAAAAGTAAAAGAAGCTTTGTTAATGTTTTTCCTCCCTTGAAACAGAATTATATTTCATGGATGGTGAGATAAAGAAGAGCCTCTACAGAGCTTCCGTGAATGCCATCCACAGAATTCTAATGTATGCTAAGTTGAATCATTAATATTCATAGATCAGTCTTACTGCCAAAAGAAATAATTTTTACAACAAATTTAGCTTACTCTATTCTGAGCTGTCAAATCTCTACAGGATTTTGAACCTCACAAGCTCCTTTTAAGCTCAAACTGAATCCAGATAACAAAACTATCTTTTAACTTTAATGAACTTCCATTGTTCTACCTCTTTTTCCAGACACACTAATCCTGTGGATTCAGTTTCTCAATTTTCCAACTCACCATGAGTTTGAAGAGATCGGCTGCTACTGAAGCCATCAGGGAATGTCCTTAGATGGTCCTTTTATATTTTCAGAGGATTTAAACAGATTTTTTGGCAGACAGAAAACACAGAGATTACTTTTAGAGCACTGATTTGTTCACTGCACTTCGTCTTTCATAAAAAGCTTTTTTTTCCTAGCAAAAAAGTCTTGAACTAAGTGACCATTTCAGTGAAAAGACTTAAATTAGCTTTAGCCTAGGTCAGTGTGTGTTTATTAAGTTTTACTTTTACCTAGTGAATTGTCTTTTGAGGCTACTTTGTTCTGTCCAGATACCGCTGTGATTTATTAGGCTGCTGTTCAAACCTGAGAAGAGGACACTATAACATATCACCACATAAGTCACATAGTGGATTCTGTATATCCCAGTCACCTGATTCTATCCAGTAGTATCAGAGCAATCCAGATCTGAAGAAGCCATACTTCACTTTTCTCTAAGAAAGAGGCAAGCTATAAAACCATATGTTGTTTGTTATAGTGAAAGAAGCGTTTTTAAAAAAAGGAAGCAGTGTTACCTATTACAGCTGCTGTCTCAAACCAGGCTGAATAAATTCTTCTTCCTTTCACCCAACACTATTTTATTCTGTTCGAAATACCTTCAAAATTAAAATTTTCCTTAGATGAAATATTGTCATAGTTTCAGAGTTACGGCAAATTGCACTTCACGGTTAGGGAAACCTGTGAAAATGTGCCTAAATTCAACCCTTGTATGTGAGTTTCTTTAGAACCAGATCATGGGAAAGCTCTTTTCTGAAAATATTCATATATTCCAAAGAAAAACTTAGATGTTAGTTCTCACACAAAAACAATCTCTCAAAATAACCTGAGGTTAAAACATTTTGATAGCTAGGACGGAAGTTGAAGATGAACAATCTTTGAGCATAACAGTCCCTTGATAGTAGAGATCCTTTATTCATGCTCATCATCTGTATCAGACTTACTAGTGTGGGAGGATAAGAATGTGGCCTTGAGTCAAAGCAGCTTCACTGACATGGTTGCATTTTCATAATTGATCTGGCTGTGAAACTAAACTGGAATGCCAATGATCTATTTTCTTTGTAGGCTTACAAACCAGAGGGATGGGATTCCACACAAGCTCATTGCCTAATTTGATTTTCAACTTTACTGCAATTTGTAACAAAGGATTCTGGAGAATATCACAGACATACATGTGGCAGAGATTCATACTACTGTAAATTCATGTGGTGTTTGTTCCGTAAAACAAACGTAAATCAAGTAACGGTAAGTCATCTTAATAAGACTTTAAAACCAAATTGTAAATAGTTGTCATAAAAGCCCCGTGTGAGTAAACTTGCATTTGTTCACTGTTTAATAATAATTTCCACGAGTGGAGCAGCTCTCTGAAAGCTGCTATGATTCTCCATCAGTAATATGGCTATATTCCTCTTACTGAATGTACACTAGTTTTCTGTGCTTTGAAAACACTTCTACATCCTGCTGAGAGCTACATGGGAAAGGGTGCTTTGGCCAAAGGCCACTGCAGATATTTGTGCTTTGACTACTTCTGTCTGATTCTCTTTAACAAATCCAGCCCTGTGCCTGCACAGTGCAATGCAGCACTGTGTGGCAGCTCCCACACTATTCCTCAGCAACCTAGTGCTGCGCAGCACTGTGCAGTATATTGCTGAGAATTATGCTGGGCCAGAGAAGACTACAACCTTTGCATATTGTTGCATACAGGCTCAATCAGCCCTGCATCACCAAAGGAGTCATCATCTCAAGCAGCACCATGCAGATCCAGATGTAACACCCCAGGTGCTGGCGTGCACATCCCCTTTTGTATGTGTCTGATAAAACCATGGCCCCCGAAGCACTCCCAGTGCTGTCTCACGCTGCCTTGCCAACAGTGTCCCTTCAGTCAAAGTTGGATATGTGAGGCATATTGGTTAATTTATTAGATTACTCTATCTTGTTCTTTCAACAGAAAAATCTAGTGAAGCATCACATCCAGCAACATCCTGCAAGGGTAGGGACAAGGGAAGTAGTTAAGGCAGAAATGTCTGCAGCTAACAGAGCTGTTTTTGCGAGGGAATCTGTGAGTTATAGCAGGAGTCCCAGCAGAGGGGCTACACTGTATGATACAGATATATCTACATTACCTAATTTATTGCAATAAAATAAATTCCTACATGCAAATATGCACATCAATCTATACTATGTTTCCCAGGAATTAAATATTCTTTACTGTTCTTAACTAAAATTGATTTGCATGTAAAAGTCAAGACTTCTACAAACACAGTAGTTAGCATTAATGATAATTTATTGTATGACCTGCATTCTTTTCCTGATAAGACTGTTAAATTTAATGTAAATGTATATTCGTAGTTTCTAAGATATATTTTAATATTTGTGTTGTTCATATCTAGGAGTAGGGAAATGGTTTACAGAAAGAAATTTATTCAATGTAGTTCTTCAGTTGCCCATGAATACACCGTACTTCTTGTTGAATTTATTTTGTATTAGAAATCATTGCTGAAAAATGTTAGTAAATAATTTTTGCTCTATAAATACATTTCTAAGCACTGCATTACAGACAACTCATATTCTACAGTCTAGAATTATGTACAGGTCTCATGGCATCACTTCTGAATATCTTTCTGTAGCTATTTTGCATAACCAAGCCAGCAGTCACACAAGTGTTTTTCTGAACAAATGTACTTAGCAGAGTACATAGGTAAAGTGAGCACAAGAATACTCAAACACAAATATTTAGATAATATTTTTCTAAAGGCATATATATTGACCAATTCTCTTGAAAAAACATTGAATACTTCCTATAGCACATTAAAATTTTTTGCACATTCTGCACATAACAAAAAGGAGCAAATGGCAATCAAGACATAGCAATCACTCAGGAGATTGTTCAGAGACCAAGTTGTGTTGAGTAGAAAAACTTATCTATGGATACTGCCACCCTTTATGAGAGCAGAAAAACTCCAACAGTGTCTTTCGACAGAAGAATGTGACTCCTCGAATGGGACAGTTCAGAATGACTCTTCAGAATACAGAGGGGCAAGGGTTTACACCGTATTCACTCAGTGGCTAATCTTTCCTTCTGCCCTCAAAGTGGCAGTCATGTCAAAAGATGTGTGAGCTGAAACAAATTTTACATCTAACAAGGACTAAATTCCTAAGAACACCCAAGCTGTGTAAAACTATAATGGAAAATGATGATCATATGTAATTTCTAGTTTAAAAGTACAGATAAATTAATAGAATTTTTTTTTTCCCCATTAAACAGGCCTGTATGGGAGTGTCTGCCAGACCAGAAGTAGACATCAATTTTACAAAAATCTAGATCTGAGACCTTTCCCTAGGATCTCATCATACTCCATGGAGATAGGTAAGCACTAAGATGGACTACATATCTCATCCTGAAGTGAGATGCATCTAAAACAAGCCAAATGAATTATGCCCATTAGATGCAATCATACAGATTGCAGATGTAGATAAGACGAATCCTATCCCATGTTAACAAGGAAAGTTGTGACCCTGAAGGCCATTGTTATTAAGCACTCTCCAGCAAGTAAAAATACATTCCTTGGATTATTTTAAAGTTCGCCCCACCCACTCCCTGCAAATAAAAACCTGCATACCAGAGGAAAACAGATTCTTGTAGCATATCCAGGTAGCCTAAACAGGAAGAAGGCTTCATATTTTTCCTAGAGTGTAATCAACCCAATTAAAATTCAGTACGAATCATTTTAACTTCTCCCGTATTAAGCAATGCAGACTTCTCCATCTATGGAAAAAGAGTTCATCTTCTAATGTAAAAAAAACGTGAAACAAGATGGTTTGGCACAGATCTAATTTTGCTTGCATGCATTTCTTAACTCTGTTTCATCAAGCTTCTATTCTTTGTATAAATACTCAAGTTGCTACATAAGCAAATCTTGCACAAATAATGACTGTCATTAAACTGCTCATTTAAACAGTTGATTCAAGTGAAATATCAGGGTTCTCTAGTCTGCCAGATAAGCACTTGGGAAGTGTTGCTCTGTTATTTGACACATTTCCGTTTTTACAAATCCTAAAGAGTTCCATGACCCGCACAATAAGCAGCTTTACATTTTAAACTGAATAAGCATAGATACTGAAGTAAAAGAGAAATCTATCATTGAAAGAACAAACAACCCTGTTGACACTTCATTGTTGACAGGCTTTCTTGAATAGAACTAAAACATTTTCTTGCTTTGGGGCACAAATGGATTTAAAACCTCACAGTGGTTGAAGCACAAGATGAATGTGAGTTCAAGAAGCACGGAGCACCTCTGTAAAAGGAAAACCTATGAATAAAGGATATTCTGGTTCCAAGGATTTTTGCAAAATAGATAGACTCTCATTTTTACCCATACAAATTCCCGCCTAAGTCAAGCCAAAAATACCTTCATTACCCAGTTAAACAAAAGGACACGTAACACTCATCAGCTGACAATCCAGATCTTTTCCCTCTCTGGTTGTACTACCATGGTATTTAGGCACCTCTGTCATGAAAGATGTGAACACAGCAAAGGACTGCCTGAGATGTAATGAGCTTGTCTAAAATGCGTACACTGAACAGGAAATAGCTTTTTTAATGTCAAGTTAGACATTAAGAAAAAGTTCTTCACCCAGAAGGTGGTGGAGCACTGGAACAGGCTCCCCAGGGAGGTGTCATGGTCCCAGACCTGACAGTGTTCAAGAAGAGACTGGACAACGCCATGAGAACTGTGGAGTTGTCGTATGCAGGGACAGGAGTTGAACTTGATGATCCTTGTGAATCCCTTCCGACTCAGGACATTCTATGAAGCTTGCAGGCCCAGAGCAGAGTTTATATGTTGTCTATACTGACAGGTCTCTCCATACCTGGGCATGACAGACTCACGTTGCTCTGCTGGTGAACCAGTCTCCAGCAGGCTTTTCATCAGCTGAGTTGGTTGTAGCTTTGCCTGCACACCAGAGGCATCTCTACACCTTCCTGCTTATCCTTCTAATTAATTGATTATAACCCAGAGATTCACAATGTCATAAAAGGTATTAAATATCAGCAGAGGGGAAGGGAGCTGGTTACAGAGTATTTATGAGCAAGTAGTAGGTAATGCTCTCTATTAAAAAAGACGATACAGTTTAAGATTGGAGGTCAGCCTTGCTTCAACAATAGAAAAGGAAGAATAGGCCTAAAGGTAAAGAATGTGCACAGCAACAGTATACAGTGAGAGAAGACTCTAAAAGGATAAACTTTAACCTCAATCACAGATTTCACTTTTGTTCACTTGCATACTGCAGGGTCACCATAACTATAATATTTTGCATACATTTACACCACTGAGCAAAAGCTACTATAAATGAGAAAGATGCTGTTTTCAGCCAAATCGCAGCAGGGAACTGATCCTACGCTAATTTATCTCTTATGAAATTACTCCTGCAAATTTGAGATGTGAATTGCCCAACAAAAGCTGAAGAAACCAGTCACAACCATATCAACACCAGGAGTCCTACAAAATACAAGCAAAAACACTGCTGTGGTTGCAACAGTTCACAAACAAACTGAAGGGAAGACAGATGCTCCTTTTGTAGCTGGAAGGAAGCATTTGTGACTCACTACAAAGTTTCTCAGTCCTCCACAATCCCCATTCCATCACTCACTGAACATTTTTTGTCAAAATAATTCCTCCCCTCTCTCAAAACTGTTGCAGTCTTTTTTTTTTTTTTCAAAATATCAACTTTTTGGAGAAAAATAATGACACAAAATGTTATACTTGAAAAAATATTAGTTTTAAACTAAAAATACGTTTGCTGCCTCTTTTCCCCATTTCTTCTTTATGGCCTGAGTTTTCTGGCTGTACAACTGCACCAAAATAGTGACATAAAGGTAAAAATCTCAGGGTCCTTACACAGGCTTTAATTGTATTTAAAAAAAAAAGAGTAGCAGTACAAGGCATGATGAGGAAATATTGCTGATGGCTAAGCTTTCCAAAGTTTTGATTCGCAAAACTGAAGTTTCTTCTTCACTTAGCAAGAACTTTGCCCAGGAGGAAAATTTTGTTGATCTTTGGGTATGTTTATAAGCTTATTATGCATGAAGGACATACAGAGGACCTTTCTATTTCCTGTGACCTCTCCATTGGTGTTGTCAACAGGCAAGTAAGAAACTTGTATAAAGCTGTACTGTTGTGCAGGACTAAACATCTATATTTTGTACCTGAAAAGACGTTTGTTGAATATATTGAAGATCCCTAAAATGCTATGGAGTTTGGAAAACTGGATGAAGTAGAGTGAGAAGGACTTTATGTATCCTTTATTTGTAAAGTAGAACAGAGGATTCCAAGGAACATCATGTGCTTAGCATTTACATACAGAAGTGGTGCAACATAATCATAATTCACCCTCCAAGTAAATCACTTTAAGAACTATGTATAAGCCAGTATTGGTATCATTTAAGCATCATGGAATTTTTTTTTTTCCTTTGGGTTTCACTCATGAAAATATTAGAAGTCTTTTGCTCTCTGTAACTAGTTCTTGTCTCCTGCAGAGGTAATTAAACCCATCCTCCAAAGCAGGAAAACTTCCCAGATTTCTTTGCATTTAGATGGCATAGCTTTTAAAGAGGATTTACTTAAATGCATTCCCCACATTCACTGCTTCCCCAGCAGATAATTCCTCAGAAGAATTTGGTTGACTTAATTGGTCTCACCCTTGGTTCTAGAGAAGCTCAGTTCCAGAGTGTTTATCCAGCAGCTGCAACATATAGACCACCTGATAGCTAGCACAAGAGACCTCAATTGCTTTCCGTTTTGAAGCAGAGATCAGATATTGTGGTATAGCTTCAAGAAAATCTCTTAATTAAAGCTTGGAAAGTACATCATACCCAGGAGGCCACAAAGGTAGGATAAGATCAAAATCAAGTTTACACAATAGAGGAATTGTTGAAATTGCTCAAAATTAAAATTCAAAAGAGGTAATAGTTAAAGAGAAACAATGTGAGTTCATCTATTGCTTCTTTGGAAGTATTTATTTTTATGACTTATCTTAGTGCAGTAAATGTTCAAACACTTCAATACAGTAAAAATGTCATTTTTACCATTGTGCCAAGGCCAAACAAAAGTCACTTTACATATACTTGAATGGTCTGTTCAACTGTGTAAATTACTCTCAGGTTAAGGAAACACAGATAGTGGAAATTCTCCTTATTTTTTTAATAGAGGAAGGTTTCAGGAAATTTAGAAAAAATGGATTAAGCAAGACTCGCATTTCTTTTTACCAGTGAAAAACAATCTATTCTGAAATTGAATAAATGCAGCATTTTGAAAATAAGTGAGCAGTCTCTTACACTAACTGAATAAAAACAGCGGTTTAATATTGAGGATTAATGTGTGTCCCTTTTCTTTGTATATGACTTACAGACAGTACAATTCAAGGCACAATTTTATTACAGTTAAATGGTAAAATAAATCTTGTTTATGAGAGTTTGTTTGAACCCCATTCTGAGTCATATATTGAGATATGTAAGTGCTTTCTGTGAAAGATTACCTTGCAGTAAGTATTCATCCTCCCGAACCATAAATTCTGCAAATTATTTTTAAATGTGCTAAAATGTAGCTCATTCAGCAAAGAATGAGCAGTTTGAGTAATGAAAAGAAGGGATGTAAAAAAAAAAAAAGGGGGGGGGGGGGGGCGGGGAGAGGGCTTTGCAAATTTGCAAATAATATATTCACAGTGAATCTGCCTGGTACTGTTTTTCATACTCCTGATTCTCTTAGCAAGATTATATCCTTGAAGTAAAGTTTGTGACTTTGAGGACAAGCAAGACACACCTGAGGAGACAAGAGTGTAAAACACAAGGCAAAGGCACAGCACACAGATCGCAAAGGTCAAGGGGGAGGGAACAATTAAAAAAAAGTAGCCGTGATGGTGGTATGACATATGACCCTAGAATTAACTTGCATTGTGCCAGACTCTGCATAGACATTGCAAAAGAAATAATTTTCATACATTATTTAAAATTATCAGGTGAGGAAGGAAAGAAACAAGCAGAGGAAGAAGCAAGTAAATATTACAATTACGCAGAAGCACAGAACATTTTTCTTACATTAATCATGAAAGCCAAGTATGCAAATCAGTGTGGTAATTTCTGACTACTGAAAAGGAGAAGTACAGACCCTCTCTCTCCAGAGTATGAACACTGCAATATCGATGTTAATGACTATTCTGCAACTGCAAAGTAACAGTGTTTCAATACCACAGCTATTACTTACCACTGTATATTTAAAAGGTTCTGCTAAAAATTAGTTATAGCTGTACATTCCACTCCCAGCCAGAGTTCTTGCTAGGTAAAGGATACTGTTTAGCTAATAATCAGGAAATGCTCTAAGAATGAAATGAGGGAATTGTAGTCATTGGGATTTGGAGGGGACCGGGATAACTGTTTCTTTTGAAAGGGGAAGCAAACAAAAAGAATCTTGCAGCACATTCAGCCAAGCTTGCATGTGTTTTCCATATTCTTTCCTCAAAGTACCTGGAGATCCTTCCAGTAAAACTCTAAACTGATGTTTGGTTTAACTACTACTACAGCCTTTACTTCATCATAAACTTACCTCATCAAAGCTTTTTACATTTACAGGAATAAGGCCAGGTCCCACTTGCTGGTGTAAATACAGAAAAAGCATCACTGAAACCCACACATGCACCAAGTTTCTGTTTGCACATGTAAATCACATATTTAATACTCACTTGTTTACTTAAGAAATGTAAATCCATGCAAAAGGAGGGCAAATTAAAAACTCCTCATAAGGAAGAAGGGAAACCAGTAACACATATGTAAAATAAACTATGTAGGAACGCTATTAATTTGCAGAGCCAAACTATAGTTAGGATTTAACCGCTCATTGAATACATGTACAAGATACTTTTCCTGTCCCTTGTGTACTGTGAAGGGCTTAAAAATAACGTGGCATTTGGGATTGCAGCTTTGCTCTTACAGCTTTTAAAAGCAAAAGTACTTTCATAGCTATATTGGAATTTTCACATAGTCTGGCAACACATCTGCAATTATTTTGTCTTATTTAGAACATGTTTCATGAAACGTAGTACCAGTTAAAGAGCTACTCTATGTTTAAACCTGACCATTTATATATTTTTAAAAATGCTCAATGCATATGTTTAAGTTGAAATAATAGAAAATAAAAGGATTTAAATGTATTGAGGATGGTATGATCATTACCACTGTTTTCTGTTTTATAGCAGTTTTTATCCCAGGATTGCAACATGTTAATTAAGGCTTCTGTTCAGAAGAGCCTTTGTCTCCAGGAAGGCTGTTTAACACATGCTTAGTGAAAATTTTGCACAAGCTTAAATTTAAGCTGCTTTAAATGTGACCTCCTGAACAGTGATATGGCTTTAGCACATAGGTAAGGGAGTTTTTTTCTCTTTACAATTAAACTAAATTTCATACTATCTCTGAGGTCTTCTCAACTCACATAGTCTCTTTAACAAATTTTGCTCTGGTGTAGTCCAGGGAAATGAAGCACAGAGACTGAGGTCCACATATTCATAAGGACCAGTGTGGTCCTTAATTCAGGGGAGATTTCATTTTCCAGACCAGCCTAGCATCCTAAGGAGTTTTCTGAAAATGAAGACCTAACTGTGTAAAAAGGGGAGCTCGAACTCAGGTGACTCAGATTTACTGGTTCTTTCATATTTGGCTTTAAAATTGCAGAAAAGTAGCTTGTTACAGAAACACTAGATCTCTGGTTACCACTAATCTCAACGAGAGTTATTAAGAATGTAAAACATTTTTAAAGGACACTATAGAAGGCAAAATTGTGCTCTATTTGATCACCGTTACACATGTTTCAAGAGTTGTCCTTTAGGATATATTTATGAGTTCTGTGTAGAGCAGTTTAACCAAGTAACACATCAAAAACAGATAGTCCCACTCCCAGCACTGGGAGCCCAGTAGACACAAACCTGATCTCCTCTAGAGGTGTGCAACCACATTAAAGCAGCAATGAATCCAAGTTAACTTCCTAAATTGCATAAAGATGGCACTTTTTTCCTCTTTCAAGTTGTAACTCGAAGAGTGTTGGAATGCACTGTAGGAAGGATTTGAAAGTGAGCAAAAGCAATGAGAAACCCAGTTTCCATTAGCTCATAGGAAAGGTGAAGCAGATCTGACACAGAGTTCCACTTACCCTGAACTGTTCTGGCACATTTTAAGAGAGCAAGCCACAAAATGAGATCACGTGACCAAGGACGAACACTTAATATATTACATCCTTGTTGTATATGTGTACATAGTATTTAATATTTTTTCTCTTTCTCTAGAGCATTGAGCCTCAGGCTGGCAAGTGGGCTGCACACCACAGGTTGCATTTGTGGCTTTTGTCATTGCTGGGTGCAGCAACACTCACTGCACTCCTCTTGCAAACCAAAGAGCAATCATCAAGCTCAAATGAACTTGTTGTTCTTTACATTATGTCTGTCTATCAGAGATGGGAAAGAGAACAACATTTTACATGGTCCAGCTGAAGTCTTAGCCTGCACCTGCCATTTGGAGGTCAGCTTCAGAAAGACATCTGTTTTAATAAGGTAAGCTTTAATGATGTTTTACATCTGTCTCAACTCTGTGGTCAAAACTAAACACATCTTTGGAAGTACCACGTAGCAGCACTTCAATACTGATGCTCAAGTCCCTGCAAATATGAAGTCCTCTAGAATCATATGTCAGGAAGGTTTCTCAAAAGAAGATTCGCTCTTTTGGAAAAATCCCTGCTGAACTCACGAATAAGCGATATAATAGTAACTGCGGCAGATAAGTGCTTTGGAACAAGCATACTTGTACATCTACTTCCCAAACACACAGAAACAATGATGAACTTCACTGCTTACTCAGAGATTGAAAAGCACCATGAGGTAGGAATCCTAAAGAGAGGGTAAAGAGAGGAGAGGGATTTCTGATGAACTCTGCCAACATTTCCTTTCCTCTTCAGCCCCTGGGAGCTCACCGGCAAGCACTGCAAAGTGTTCAGTGCAACTCCTTATGCATGAGATTGATGAAAAACACCAGAGGTTTTGTCATTTCAAACCACAACTTTTCACTGTCCCAGAAACAGATGGACTGTGCGAAACAGAGATACCAGTACAGTGCAAGATTTATTAAGCCAACAGCTGGATTCTGTCCTGACTTCAATTTCTAATTTCAGAGCTTAGCCTCAAGCAATGTGTTGTTACTTGTCTCATACTGAAGTAACAGCACCACAGATAATAACAATAACACATTTTTTTGCAGAAAATATCATTTCCAAAAGTAGAATGCAAGGTACCTTGTATAGTTCCTGCTAATACTCGCTGTTTGAAACTCCATCTGCTCTAGAGATAATAAAAATCTGAAAACATGGGCTTGCTTTGGAGCTGGTAGGCACATTTCTCCACTCAAAAGATAACATGATCTTGAACACTGAGAGTTCCTTTTCTAGAAGGAGCGTTCAAAGAGGGCACTTTAGAAGTGCTCTCAGTTTGGGCTTATATTTTTAGTTCATTCTGGTGGTGGCATTTAAACTAGAGATCAGTACTAACTCTGGTATGTCACTGACATTTTCTGAACGTTACAGATTTCATACTTCTGTGTGCTCCCATAACCTGAGCACACAAGTCTATGGGCTCCTGGAGATGGCAGCCTCTCTCCTGCAGGTCTCAGGCAGCTTTAAATCTGAAGGAAAAAGGTGATACAGACCATAGTTTTCTCAACTGCCCACAGTACTTTGAAACAGAAATGTACTGAGACAAGCCAAAGATCAAGTCCCAGATGCCAGCTAGAGAAATATATACTATAATGAAATTACTCTGCTGAATCTGTTTTTTGATCATTTTTGTTTATCTTCCAGGTGCCTACTTTCCTGGTTAAGTTCACTGAATAACAGTCCAGACACGAAGGTACCACAAACTAGTATGCTGCCATGCAACTCATGGTATGTTGCAGCTAAATTAACTGGCCACAGAAAGTCAGAAGGTGGTCTGATGTGTTACACCAGCAAAATATTATTTTTCTGTAAAGCCAATAATGGTATAATAAAAAAATATATAGTAATTATTAGTACTTTGCCAAGTTATGGACATTAAGTATTTGGCAATATGTGATACTTATTTTATTATCAGTAAAAACAAATATTTAGTATTACAAAGCTGCAGACTGCCAAAACCCACCTTCTAAAATATTTGGTTTGCTTTACATCAAAAGCAGGAGGCCTGAACTGTTTCTCACAAAAAACACCCTAGAAAACCGCTTGGGGAATTGCAGCCCTCTCAGAAATACCATACACCATCACAGAACACTTATTTAAAACACCTGGAAGAAAACAAAGCTGAGACAACATATGAGATCATGCTTTCAGTCTCCCCAGTTTGCTCCTTTGTATGGCTTTTGCCATCTTGCTGAGACATTTGTGTCACCTGTCAGACCATTATTTATAATGAAAGATTTTTTTATTTGTTTGAATGCTGTGATCCGTACAATTTTGCAGAGCATGCATTGATCTCTCTCTAGATTCATATTCACAGAAGTGTCTCAGATATTGTCAACAGGCAGATGTTGCCCTAAATGACCGAGACCTTGTCTCAAAAGCTGCTATCAAATATTAAGACACATTAGAACATTGCATATATATTTTTTTTTCTTAATTATATTAAATCTATTGAAATAACGACATTTTCCCAAGCTAACACGGAAGACAAGAAGACACCCTCAGGAGCAGTAAAGCTCCCCTTGGAATTCTAGTGGACTGCAAAAATGTTAAGGGTTAAATTAATTAATCCCATCATATGAGGAGAAGAGGACAAAGGAGTACAAGAGTAGGTCCTTCTTGTCACACTCTGAGCACTATGAACTGTGAGCAGAGAAGGGAAGAAGCAGCATTGTGCCCCTATCCCACACTGCCCTGAGACCTGGCTCCATCCTACCACCCCAAAGGGTGGTAGAGCCTGCACATCATGGAGACACCGCTTCTGAGACACAACATCGCTGAGCTGCTATTTTCTGAATGCTTGGGGAGCATTAGGGGGAAATATTGCTGCAAGTTCACCTTGACTTTATTGTTCCTCCCCCTCCATAAATCTGCTACTGGCCACTGCAGGAGACACAACACTAAGCTAGACAGACCTCTGGTCTGCTCTGGTGTGTCCATTCTTGTGTTCCACCTCACATAACTTAAGGACATTTTTAGGAGGAATTTTACTTTCCTGCAGTGTGTTTCTCTTTCTTTTTTGAATAGTGAAGCTCATCGGAACTGCCGCATCAGCTAATGTCTTTCTTCCAGTGACTCCTCAGCTCATATTCTTCTCCCAAACTATTTCAAAACATCTAAAAGAAATGTCTAGGTTTCATAGGTATTTAATCTTTCAAATCTGGCTTCTGTAATGTCCATGGTTTTTGAAAACCACCATTTACTTTATATTATTATTTTCCCTGTTATTTTTGATAGAGGCTGCTTCTGTTCAGCATGCTTTTGAAATCATGCTAATTACACATTTATCTTTAAGCATATATACACAAATGTGTGCATAAAGACCTTCCTAGAAGCCTGAAGGCATATTTCCTTCACTGTTGACATTTCATCTGAGACAACAGGTTATTTTGGACTGGCAACCAGGTGAAGACTGTCTCAGCCACACACTGTTGCAGCAGAGAAGCTGCATCTCCTGCCCCAGGCAGTGGGGTCTCTAAATCCCTGCAGAAGGGAAAGGTAAGACCTTAAACTGCAGCAGATAAACCCATCCAAGCTTTCAGTCAGAACACTCATTCAGGAAATCTCACTGTTAGATCTTAGAAAAGGTCATGGAGATGGCGGACTTCAGGATCTCATGTGGCAGGAGCAGAATAGCAAGCAGAATTGCAACCCTGGACTTCAGCAGGGCCAACTTTGGCCTTTTCAAGCAATTACTAGGGGAAATCCCACAGGAAAGGGTACTTGAAGGTAAAGGAGCCCAAGATAGCTGGTTAGCATTCGGAGACTACTTCTACCAAGCTCAAGTTCGAAGCATACTGACACATAGGAAGTCAAGGAAGAGAGCCAGGAGGCCTTCTTGGTTAAACAGGGAACTGCTGGGCAAACTCAAGTGGAAGAAGGGAGTTTATAGATCATGGAAGGATGGTCTGGCCACTTGGGGAGAATATAAGGCTGTTGTCAGAGGATGTAGGGAAGCAACTAGGAAAGCTAAGGCCTCCTTAGAATTAAACCTTGTGAGAGGGATCAAGGACAACAGAAAGAGATTCTTCAAATACATGGCAGATAAAACTAACACCAAAGGCAATGTAGGCCCACTGATGAATGAGGTGGGTTCCCTGGTGACAGAAGATACGGAGAAGGCAGAGTTGCTGAATGTCTTCTTTGACACTGTCTACACTGTCAGAGGCTGTTCTGAGGAACCCCGTACTGCTGAGGCCCCAGAGGAAGGCAGAACATTGGAGGAGTTTGCCCTGGTTGATGAGGACTGGGTTAGAGAGCAATTAAGCAATCTGGACATCCATAAATCCTTGGGTCCAGATGGGATGCATCTGCGGGTGCTGAGGGAGCTGGCTGAAGTCATCGCCAGGCCACTCTCCATCATCTTTGCTAAGTCTTGGGAAACAGGAGAGGTGTCTGAGGACTGGAGGAAAATAAATGTCACTCCAGTCTTCAAAAGGGGCAAGAAGGAGGACCCGGGTAACTACAGACCAGTCAGCCTCACCTCCATCCCTAACAATGTGATGAAACAACTTATCCTTGGGTGCCACCTCGAGGGGTCATCTCAAGAGGGTCATTAGGGGCAGTCAGCATGGCTTCAGCAAGGCGAAGTCATGCTTAACCAACCTCATAGTCTTTTATGAGGACATAACCAGGTGGATAGATAGATGATGGAAGAGAACTGGATGTGATCTATCTTGATTTCAGTAAAGCATTTGACAGAGTCTCCCACAGTATCCTCGCAGCTAAACTGAGGAAGTGTGGTCTGGACGATCAGGTAGTGAGGTGGACTGTGAAGTGGCTGAAGGAAAGAAGCCAGGGAGTTGTGGTCAATGGGACAGAGTCTAGTTGGAGGCCTGTATCTAGTGGAGTCCCTCAAGGGTCGGTACTGGGTCCAATCCTATTCAATATATTCATCAGCGACTTGGATGAGGGAATATAGTGCACTGTCAGCAAGTTTGATGATGACACCAAGCTGGGAGGAGTGGCTGTCATGCCAGAAGGCTGTGTTGCCATCCAGCGAGACCTGGACAGGTTGGAGAGCTGGGCAGGGAAAAAATTAATTAAATATAACAAGGGAAAATGTAGAGTCTTGTATCTGGGCAGGAACAACCCCAGGTTCCAGTATAAGTTGGGGAATGACCTGCTGGAGAGCAGTGTAGGAGAAAGGGACCTGGGGGTCCTGGTGGACAGCAGGATGGCCATGAGCCAGCACTGTGCCCTTGTGGCCAGGAAGGCCAATGGCATCCTGGGGTGTATTAGAAGTGGGGTGGTTAGTAGATCCAGAGAGGTTCTCCTTCTCCTCTACTCTGCCTTGGTGAGACCACACCTGGAATATTGTGTCCAGTTCTGGGCCCCTCAGTTCGCTGGAGAGAGTCCAGCGCAGGGCAACAAAGGTGATTAAGGGAGTGGAACACCTCCCTTATGAGGAAAGTCTGAGGGAGCTGGGTCTCTTTAGTTCAGAGAAGAGGAGACTGAAGAGTGACCTCATTCATGTTTATAAATACGTAAAGGTTGATTGTCAGGAGGATGGAGTCAGGCTCTTCTCAGTGACAACCAATGATAAGACAAGGGTCAATAGGTGCAAACTGAAACATAGGAGGTTCCACTTAAATATGGAAAGAAACTTATTCACAGTGAGGGTGACAGAACACTGAAACAGGCTGTCCAGGGGAGTTGTGGAGTCTCCTTTTCTCTGGAGACATTCAAAACCTGCCTGGACACATTCCTGTGTAATGTCATCTAGGTGTTCCTGCTTTGTCAGGAGGGTTAGAATAGATGATCTTTCGAGGTCCCTTCCAAACCCTAACATTCTGTGATTTAAAGTGATATGAAACAAAAATGTTGTTGCTGCTGAATTTTGAAGTCCATGAGCAAAGGGTTTCTCAGAGGCTCTGAAGAAAATGTCAATGTACAGAGAAGTTTTTTTCACAAAAGCCTTTCCTGTCCAGATGAAAGTTTACTACTGTCACCTCACAGGGGAAACCAAGGAAAACAAAAATAATGTACATGTTCTAACAACTCCAAGGCACAACAAGAAAAGAAAAAGAAAAGGCAGAAAGAAATTATTCACAGCAAAGTCAGAGAAACGAGAGAAGAATTACAATAATGTAACATAACACGTGTAAGAAAGCAAAATTAATGGATTAGATAGGGTTGGATCAACATGAGACACTAGCATGGCCTGACCTTTAGAGCAAAGGTGTACAAACAGTAAATTACTGCCAAAAGCGGTTTGTGATCTACTGCCAGCAGCAGCTAATTTGCTACAGTGGAAGAGGAGGGGTGACATGAGATTACAGCTGCTGTTCATACATGGGAGAGGACAACACAACACATATTTCTGAGCAGCACAGTACTAGCCAAACAGAGCTGGCAGGCAGCTTTTTGATCCATTCCTCATCAGGGTTCAGGGACATTTCAATATCTCAGATGATGCCTGAGGAGTGTAGGAGAAAGAAAAACAAAACTAAAAGTTACTACAAACAGATACAATGACAACAGCCTGTGCTTGGAGTGGTGCAAGGGTAATAACTGTGAAATGGTGCAGACTGGGTGAGGTAACTGATTTTTGCATGCACAAGGTATATAGACAATTTCTAATGGGAACAGTAAAAAGCTGAAGGTATCCCATCCTTTGTGTGTTTGCTATATATTCAATACTGGGTGACAGACTGAAGAGTGTGATATTATGTCTGAGAAAAGATAGCTACCTATGACAATAATTCTTAAAACCATTTTGGGTTGGACAGGGGACACACTGTAATAGTGCTCATCCTGGGCAGAGAAAGAGCAAATGATTCAAGATCCAATCTCCTGATTGACAAAGACCTACTTCAGAGATGTCTACCAAAAAATAACTTGGAAAGAGAATCATTATCTGCAGGTCACACTAAATGATTGCGTTGCATCCCAAAGCAAAGAGAGCGAAGAGAATCCCTAAGGAGATCTCAAACAGTCTTCATGCTGGAGCTTTATTCACTTGGACTGATGTCATAAATCTATGATCCCCGTAAATGGATATTGCTCCCCAGTTGGTCTTTATAGCTGCTCACAAGGTAACACACTAACAGCACTGCTCAGGGTTTACATAACAGCCTTCCAAGATAGATACTAATCATAGACATAAATAATGTATTTGCATATGAGAAGGACCCTTAGTATAAACAAAATTTTAAACATTAGTAAACAGTGAATAAAAATATGCCTTTCCCTGTATGTTTAACTGTTCTAATTAAATGAATTGTGAAGCTGCTATAGTCACACTCACTGGAATACCACTGTGCTTAGCGGAATAAAAATTCACTTCCCCAAATAGTGACAGGCAAGTCCTCCTGTGAGTCAAGTTAGTCTTGAACAAATTTAGAATTTATCAGATGGCATAAGAGTTTGCCGTTTTACTAGCAAGTGAGAAATCTCCTCAAGTTTGTGATCTTAGGAACATTCTGTAAACAGAATGCAATTACAAAATATTATAGGGTGTCCAGTTACACAACAACAAAATTTCCATTACAAAATTAATTCATTCTAAACACTTTGGCTTTAAAACTGTTATTGGTTATAGATACCATGTAACTTCTCTTCTACATTTAGATATGAGACGCTAAATTGCGACATCCTATAAACACACCTGAGAGAAAAAAACTTCCAATATTTGTTTTTTACTTAATAAACGAGGAGAAAACTGGACAGAGAAAAAAATGTTTGGTGAGATAATCTTTTATGATTGGCTTCTTAGTACAAAGAGACTTGTTACTTTTGACACTTAGGCCATTTTGTAATAAAGTGAGAATGAAAGTCTTTAAAATCAGACTTCAACACCTTGCAAAATGTGCTTCTTAGATGGAAACTAGTAAGATAAAATCACAGGTACAGCAAATGCCCAGTTTGTTATTGTGGTTTCAGGTAATTTTGCCAACAAACATCGATAAATTCAAATATATTCTTATTAGGAGGTATTTCACTACAGTATTTTCAAAAGACGGTACTTTCTGGTTTTTGTTACCAAATTTTCCTCTTCATTTTTTTTCACAGAACTTAAAATGATCCTGCAAAGAGTTATTGACAAATGATGTTTGTTACTTGAAGTGGCTAGCAGAAGCATATCTCCCTCACAGCATGAAAGCACATCATACTGTTATGCTATAGAAAACTAGAAGTCAAAAGAAAATTTTCTCCCACAGCCTATGGAGTCTGACATTGATAATACTTTAACTGCAAAACTGAAATTCAGGCTATGGTGGCTGAAAGGCTTCACAGAGCTCACCAGTCACTCTGAGTTCACTTCTCTTTCCAAGGAGAAGACACAGAAATCAGAAGAAACTTCTGAGGCTATTCAATTTTGACCTCATGTCAAGCACAGCTTAAGAGGACAAATTCTGATTATTTGAAGTGGATAAGTTTTGGGTTTCAATCAAATCCCCCAATACCAAGGAAAATTCAGAGAAAATAGGAAGCCTCCCACCACTGTCATGTGCCATCTCAGCAACTCACTTGGAATGCTCAGTTTGTGACTCCATTTTAAAAATGTGCAATAAACCTTAAAGTAGCTAAATTATGGAAATGGTGTTTCACCACCCTCACGGTGAATAATTTTTTCCTTATATCTAATCTAAATCTAGCCTCTCTCAGTTTAAAGCCAATACCCCTTATCCTATCACTACATGTCATTGTAAAAAGTCCCTCTCCAGCTTAAATGATAATAATTATTGAGGTTCACTGCAGCTGGATTTGCTGAAGCACATACAGAGTTAACCAGTACAACTAGTGAAAACTTCACCATTCCTCCCTGATCCAGTTTTGTAATTTTTTTTTTTCCATTAAGATTGGTAACATTGCACATTGTTCCATTAACGAATCGGGGACCACTCTTTCAAAGAACCAGTGGAAAGACAGAGTTAGAGATAAAAAGAATAAAAGGATGAACAAAGGATGTGGTAATGCAACCCTCTTTTCTAAGTGGTTTTGAGCTGAACTTCACACATGCCTGTTCCATTCTCCTTTCTAAGCCAACTCTAATGGCTCTTTTAGCATTGTTATGCCACATGCATATGGATGGAAATCTCTCCTGAGCTCACTGAATGCTTTAAAAGCCCAAGGGACTGCATTTTAAATATTTAACCAGAGCAATTACCTTCAATATATGTATCACCTTGCAAATTGCCAGTGCTACAGAATATTCCTGTCAGCTTATATGGGACCAAAGTTATACTGAATGTGACAGCAGCCCTACTGCCATCACATATACTCTGAAGTAAAAGCCTTGGTCAAAGCCTCAGAAGTATGACTGTGTAGGCTTTCATGTAAACAATCCATCGTTTACCCAGCACTAAGACTTGCAAACTGTGCCTAAGTTTTCCTGCAGTGCAAATACTGATGCTATGCCAAGTTCAGACTAAAAGATCTCGTGCATCATTAAACGTATCCAGAGTGGGGATCCTACAACAGGTTTCAAACTAGCTTGAACAGATTTTGTTAAGTTTTTCATAAAGGGCTTACTTCTCAGCTTGTGGCCCTCTATTCATAAACATTTAAAATTTATAGTTAATATACAAGCTTCCCAGGAAGTTCCATATTAGCTGTTGAGGTTTCTTTGAGATGAAACTTATAAAACAACCCTCCAAATGAAACAAAAATCTAATTTTCTGCCTTCCATTAGCATTGTCTAGCTTATTTCTCCACACTTGTCTCATTGTATATATGTATATCTATATATATAGATATTTATATATTTAGCATTATAGGTCTTTGGGTTTTTTCATGTGAAGTAAAATAGACCATCAGAATTTTGTATGACCTGTCACTAAGGAATCAAAACAGTGCTCTAGCCTTGTCCAGCCTTTCCTCACCTCCCCATTCTCTGTTGCGTGAAAGGAAGCAACTCCATAATAAACCTACTTATCTTTCACACAAGGTCCCCATTAAAGGTATTTAGCAAGAGAGGAGGGCTTAGGGGATGCATGACAGTATACTTTAAGAGATAGAAAGAAGCCTAAGTGTAAATACAAGGCTATGAAATATGTCTTTCTTATGATGACAAAATAAAAGCCTGTAGTCTTCCTTGAAGCTGTAAGTCCAGATTCCCCACACATAGCAGTCTATAAGCAGCTTAAACCTAGGGTGGGTTAGCAAGCTGGATGAAAGTGGCTTCTGCTCCAATTCAGGCTTCAACTTCCTGCTGTTTGAGGGTTTAGAGGAAGAACCTGGGATTGAGATCATAGGCTAGCTAATCTTTCATTGCCGAAGTCTGTTTATAAACATATTTTTGATCTTTATTTCACAGTTGTCTCCTAGACACTTCAGTATACTAAAAGCTGAGAAACTTACTCATGCATATGTCACAGCATTGTTTTAACTTAATAAAAATTACTGTTCAATTTATTTTCTAGGTCAATAGAAGCTATCATGCTGGGAGGAAAAAGAAAAAGAGTATATTTTTACTTTCCTTAAGCGTATAAACCATGAAGATTAGCATTTTTATATCAATATAACTGCATCCACATATGGGAGTATTAAAGAAGGTAAACTTTTTTTTTTTCAACCTATGCCAGGATAATCGAAAAGTTATGAACCACACACAGAGAAACCGTGAAGACAGAGATATCTGGTAATAGGCTGCTTTCCATGGTTGTATTCTGCTCAAAACAAGTTCCTTCTTAATATGAAATAGCCCTAGTCCACTAACTGCCAGGACACATTGCAAGGTGCCTGTGTTTGTATAGTGTGGCAGAAGATAGGTATTACATCTGTGTATGGGAAAAGAAATTCAGTTTCTGGTAGAAGGCTGATTTCTGCTTGCCACTGGGGTAAGCTGCTATTTAATTTCACGGTGAATTGTGTCAGAGCTCTGTTTTTCTTTGCTGTGCAAATCCTAGTAAATTGCCAAACAAAATATATGTTTGCTTTAAACAACCTATTCTCATTGTCCATTGATGGACAAAATTCAAACTTGCTAAAATGAGTATAATCCACTAAAATCAATTTACCCTCTGGAGGCAGTAGCACATAAACAGCTTACGTAAAGTATCAACCTCTCATAGTTAAATGGTCTAAGTTTCATATGGACTTCCTATCTCTACTTTTAATACACGTATTCCCATAAAGCCCTGTCCAGATTAAAAACTCTGACACAGACAAGCTATGGGCCAAATAAACTATGCCTAATAGGATTTTGAAGAAGTTTTACATGCCTCTTCTGAGGCTTCAAACACTCTGACAATCTGGCTTCTCTCCGCTAAGTCACTGTTCTTGTTTTGTCCTGCATGCATTTCACTGCCACGGATGAGGAGGTCTGAAACAAAACCTAACACGGTTTCCAGGCTGCAAGGACATTTTACATTTTAGAAACAAGGCACTCAGTGAGAAACATTATCATACCAAAACCAAAGCATACCAAGTCTTTAAGTCATGCATAGTATCAGTAGTTGTTCAAGGTTATTAATTTGAACAAAGTTATTCACCCAAGGAAAGACAGTAGCAGACAGAAGTATAGCTACACAGAGATTGTAAGAAGCCCAGTACACAAAAGTGTCAAAACAGTAAGAAAACTTCATCTCATACTGCTATAGGTGGATGTTGTATCTGCTGAGGCAGGGAGACTGATCATTTTATCAAAGTTTCCACTTACTATGATTTTTCACTACACAAGATGGTTTTCACAGTGTCTTTTTTCTTACCAGCTCTAAAATTTCTGTTTGAAAACCTCTATTGATCATTTTTCCCTTGCTTCTTTGGCCCAGATCTTCTGATTTCTGACTGTATATTCCACTTGCAACTGCAGGCATAGGAATTTTTATGTAGGTGCCTAAAACATACCACATTTGGTCAACCCAGCAGCCTGGATTAGGTGCTTCTGATATTCTACTGTCCATTACAGTTCTTTGTCAAATGTTAGAACTAGTCTTGATACAGGGTAATTAAAACTACCAGCATACCACAACTTTAAACAGTCACATAATACTGCTCTGCTTTGCTTTCACTTCTTCTGCTTGTTATTCTCAAGACTGAGTTTGAATGTTTTGATCACCAAGAAAAAGTATCATTAGCTTCACCTTTTCCTGAGAAATGCTCAATAAAGCACCCAAAATATTTTTCATAGGAAGGCTTCCTAACCTTAGGATTTGTTTTTTAATTTTTTTTAATGACTGAAATTGAAACATGATGGTAACTTTGGTGCTCTAAATTGAGGATGCCATTGTCCCATCCTCCAACTCCCTCCTGTCCCCTCTTTCACGGTATCCTTTCTTCCTTTGTGCCAGCTCCAGTTCTTGTGCAAATGCAAAGTGAGCAGTTCAGGGCTTTTCAGATTGATCAGGGCTTTCAACCCCCTCCTTAGTAGCTCCCTAAGCACAGCAGCTGGAGGTTTGGAGGTGGAAATGTGTCCCCACAGTAACTGGCTTTGTACAGAAAGGACCCAGTCCAGTGCAAACTAAAATGCTTCAACACTGAACTGATATTATTGTCTGTGACACAAAAACATTCCAATGGAAGGACTTAATTCAGTGGGATTTGGATTTAAGAGAAAAGGTGACTTATTAAAGAATTTATTTCTAAAATAAAATGTCCCTTCATCCTCTTCATTAACGTACACAATATTCACAGGCATAGATACATCTTACATGAATTATGGATGGTCCAAACAACATATGGTTTAGTTTGAATATTTTATTCAGCTCTGTCATGAGATTTAACTTTAAGTGAAGTCTTAATTCCATCTGAAAGGTCCCAAAGACTACTTCCCTAAAAACAAACCAAAATCAAAGTAAGTCTTGGACTGAATCCAGGCAACCCGTTATAATTCAGAAATCAAAAAACACTGTCACAAGGAATGATCCGAAGTCACAGGAAAGGACAGAAATAGCAGAAGGAAGCTTTTTCTCACACTCTGTCTAGCATATTTCATTTGTGTGAGAAACTGTAAGGGAAACAGCAGACCTCAGATATTTTCTGAGAATTAAAACAACATATGCTGTTCAAGAGTACCCTCTTCAACAGTGTCTAGTGGGCTTTGTCTGCATTTAAGAAGATGAAACATAATATATTGTTAATGTCCTCATCAGAAGACATCAGAATGGATTTATCTCTTGTCAAATACTCCCTTAAGGTAGGCTGGGACTAATAGAAATGTGAAAGCTCATAAAGCCATTAAGCTCTCATTTAAGTTGTGGTAGAAAAGTACTTTTTTGATAACAAGAATAAACATAAAAACAAGCATCAGATAGGAAAGATTTCATCTGCATTTCAGCTCAGGAGAGGAATTCTCTCTGCATATGTATAAATTCTGCCACAGGAGCATAAGCAGGTCATCAAAGAGCCATGGCTGCCCCAGTGTGAGGCTTGCCATTTACTTCCACAGGCTGAGGAATACATCCCATTTTTTGCTTTTTGCTCATCCCAAATACTCATTTATACACCTACAATCACGCATACAAGCATCACCATTTTATGCACCGATACCGACCAAAGCATCCTAAATCCTGATATTAAGTTTCTTCTTCCAGATCTGTTTTGTAAGCAAGCTACTATGCTCTTTTTGACGCAGATTTTCGTTGCTGCCACTTGTTAGTGGCCCACATTTGATTCTTTTCTTACCCATCTTGCCTGGCAGGGGGAAAAAATAATATAGATGTCTAATAATGAACTCAAAATAAGATTCAAATCATCTAGGCTTCATTTTTAGTTTTGCTAACACAGGGCCTGAGAGCATTCGAGTTTTGTCATTTATTTTGTATTTGTAAATCCTACTCTGAGTGTAAGGGGATTATGAGAACTGCTGGGGACAAGGGAATAATAATCCTTACCAATATTTCCTTTGAAACGCAGACCTTGAGTTCCCTAACGGTAAATCTTTCCAGTGGATTAGTCACAGAGACTCACTGCGAGAACATCATATCTCTTCTAAAGTTAAAATTCACTTTTAAACATATTTTAAAACACTTACTTCATTTATAAAACAGCTGTTTTTCAGTTGATGTTGTTCTGCTTACTGACTACCGAGAAAAGTTAGTAAGTTTTTGTTTAAAGACATTCAAGGTTAAAAATATTTTCTTTCATTAATTAAGTATCTGCAGGAAAATGGCCTTTTCTACATACATTTATAATAGAATAAATATTGAAGTGTTTTGCTATTTAAATTGTATTAGAGGTGAACTCAAGAAAGACCTGATATATGAGAGAAAGAAAGATAATTCTTCAAATGAGGATGTGAATCAGATAACTTCTTCAAACACTTTATTTAGGCAAGCATTAATAGGTTACAGAGCAGTCTCATAAACACTGTCTTAATTAGAGGTAGATCATATATTCACTCAGTGTCCTCAAGACTGTCCTTAAAGGCAGGGTTTTTTTTTAAGACCAAGCCACAAGTAGCTCCTTTTTGCCAGTCATGTTTCAGTTAGCTATCACTATAATAAATCAATTCTATTTACTCATTTAACTGTAGATCTTTTCTTTATTGAGCAATTTCACTCCAGTGCTGATGTGAAGTAAAATGTGCACTTGTGAAAAAGAAAACAAGACCATTTTTTATAGGATTGCATTGAAACACATGAAAGAAGGTTCATAAAACCCACTACACCTAAAAGGCAACTTCAGATCAGGGCTGGTAGACATCATCAGGCATCTGCAAACAAACTAAATCAAGGCTTTCTGAACTAAAAACAGGGTGGAAAGGACTGAGATTCAACCCATCAGCTACTTACAAAAACATGAGAAAAAGGAGCTATACCATCGCCTTTCAAATCAAGTATGGCTGAATAAGGAATGCGATTACTCCCAAATATAGAAAATTCAGATATATCAGTTGCAATATTATGAGACAAAAGATAGGGTTAATCCCAATAGTAATGTTCATGTTGTTTTCCTCAGCCCCTATAGCAAACTATGTGGTATAAAATCTATTGTTCAGTAGCCACATGTTATCAAATCAACCTGATAGAAAATTCTAAAATCACTTTAATAAGAAGCCTCACTGTGGAGACAGTCGAGGGAACATATTTAATCAGAAAAGTTGAAATACTATTAGTGTGCATAAACTGTAATATCATCATTCCCAACTCTTTGTTTTGTCGTGTGTTCATCGTTTTAATTTTACAGAAGCATCATTATGTTCTTCCATAATCTCATCTCTGTTTATGCACAGCACCAGCAAACATCTTGCTAATGAGATTTCTAATTTTTGTGAAATCTGTGTCTATGTCTCTCTCTCTTTCTCTCTCTGTCTCATTATTTTCAAATAAAGTGGTATTAACATTACCCTTAATAAAAATATTATTCTCAGATGCAGTCTTTACAAGTCCTGCTCTAATACCTTCATGAGATTTATCTTTGAGCAAAGACGTCATGATGGAAATTTACGACTCAGAATACTAACTGTGCTTGAATTCCTTCCAACCCAAGCACAGTTGGCTGCGAATTGATTTTCCATTGTAAAGTGGTGTTGGCATGCCTACACTGTATAGAGTAGGCTGCCTGCCAGCCTTACCACTGCCATGCAGGAGTAATAACATTAATATTATATAGACTTACAAGTTTATTTCTTTGCAAGCTACAGTGAAAAGAACTCAAACTTTTTCTTGACCAGGATATTGCTATTTGATTAACATTCCTGCCAAGAGAAGCTATATCATTACAGATTCCTGATTCTGAAATATAACTTTGACTCCACAGTGAAGAAACTCTGCTACAGATACTTTTGTGCACTCTGATCTAGCTTCTTCACAAGGCAGGAATGGTGTGTATACTACCTGGCCCTAATTCCCGATCTGACAGCTTTTGGTCCTTATTCGAAGACAAACACTGAAATCTGTGCTTGGCACCATGTTTCCCCAAAGTCAGGTGCTGATCTAAAAGAAGTTTCAGAAGTATTTTAAGCAGGAACAAGGTAGGTATTTCACTTAAAGACAAGGATTTACGTTCTGCTGAGCTACCAGCCACTCACCTACAACCAAACTAAAACTCTGCCTTTGTGCTATTAGAAGCGTTGGAGGTACAGTGAACAAGATCAGAAAAGCCATTGGGACTAGAGGGGCCCATGACCTTCCTGGATTCATTTCAGTTCCAAACTGCTTCCCAAGAAGACTGTACTGGCATTGACAAGAGAATGGGAAAAAGCAGAAGAAAAAACTGATTGCTTCTGTTGATGGTGTGCCAGCAAAAAGCTCTCACCTATCGGTCATTTTGCATGCTTGTGCTACCCAATGAGGCTGTGATTCTAAGACAGTTTTCATTTCACATGCATTCTCACTGCACCATCACCTCTTATAATCCCCTTGGTGGCACAGGTAAAGGTATTGGGGAATGTATGTAAAGGAATAATTTGGGGGGGGAAAGACATGAATATGTAACAGATGTAATGACTTCTGGTGCACAGATGAATTTGAGGGGTATAATTTAGGTCCTCATCTGTGCAGAAATTCAGGGGATTTTCTGAAAGCCAGGCACCTTTTTGCCTTGATTCAAAACCTTCACTTCAACACAGTAATAAAGAACAGATCTAGAAAATGAAAAGTAAAAAGAGAAAGCATGCACACAGAAGACAGAAAGAAGCCCTATGGAGTTTGAGTCCAAAGCTGTAACTCTGAAAAAAACCCTCCCATTCAGTCCACACATCACCTTGGGCATGATATAGGATAATCCTGTATATGTAGTTTTGAATTCATCTTTTCCTGACTATGTAGAGTAGTACCCTTGCTCAGCCCAAAAATGCCAGCTATGATCATGTTGGTAAATCCGAAAATACATTCTCACAGCAAGGACAGAAGAATTCCTCTGCTTAAATTGCTGAAGAATTTGCAGTCTTTCTCAAAGAATAGCAGGACTCTGTTCCTCAAAAAAATGCATTTTGGTATCACTCTCAAGACTCCACTGTATTTTCTATGACTAGGTTTGTAAAGTCATTCTATGAAATACAGGCAGGCACAATAACAATACTGCTATTTCACAAAGCAAAGAAACTGAAACACATTCCACTTCCCCACTGAGCTCCCTGATTATTTAAATTCCCTAACCACTGGGCAATGATACACAGTCGCAGTCCTTCTTGACCCCTCTTTCTGATCACATGTTTTCCTGAGGGTGATCAAAGACTAACTATAGATTATTCTTTTGTGGAGTCATGGAACAACCTTGGGAGGAAGAAACTGAATTCATGCCCTGACCTCCTAGGTAAATACTCTAAAAAATTAACTAGTGCATAATGAGAGAGAAGCTTGGCAGACAGGTTTTAGAAGAAGAACTTAAATCTTTCTTAGACCTAAACAAAACAAAAAAAAACAAAAAAAAACAAAAAAAAGAAATAATAATAAAAGAAAAAAAAAAGCACTACTTATTTTCATGAGCTTAAAAGCTAAACAGAATTTAAGGCATATATATGCTTGGAAATTTCTACATCCATAGTGGTCTATCTTCTACCTGCAGCTGCATTTTGAACCACAGCACTTATTGAGCCATTCCTTTCCTTGCACAAATTTCGTGCTATTCTGGATTCCATTATGAGGAGATAAACTTTCCCTGTATCCACTCACAGCTGCACAGTGAAAGAAATTTAGATTTCTCTAGAGAGATCGTGGGAGTTACACTGCCTGTCACAGTACCTAAACCAGAATTTCTGTGCCCATGACTTGTAAGTTGTATGTAGCAAGTAAATCTGAGCTTGCAGAGCTTCACTTTGTTGCAGCATCTTGCACATACCTGCCAAGTCACCAAAGGTACCAATTTCAAGCCGTGAAGAATATAATCTTAGCCTTGGGTTATAACAATGGGAATCACTTGTGATATGAAGAGTAGTTAAGCTGAATAAGGTCTCAAGATCTAGAAATATACATACACATGCTTAACATTTTTAAGTTTGCACCTAGAACTGGAGATGGGTCTAAGTACTAAATTTAAGAGTTACAAAGGTGACCACTTATATGCTTAAAATAGAGTGGATGTTAGAGCTAACTTTAAAAATCAGAGCTCAATGTGACTTTAAAAAATTAATCTAATTTTTCTTAATTTCAATGATTTTAGTTTAAGTAGTTGTTTATTTGCAAAGATACTCCAAAACTTCTCATCAGATATATTGAAAATAGGATCAAGATAAAAAGAAAAAACTTATTGTTGTTTGCACAAAAGTGATATTGTATCCTCTTTCGACTTCTTCGACACGCTACCAAATAATATCCTCAGAGCTCTGCTAACATCCAAAGATGTTGCTGCAGGAAGACATTAAAGTACTATTTAGATGGAAGTTGTTACATAAAAACAGTCTTGCCTGGATTCTGTTACACTTAAAAGACAAGATAAAAAAAAATCAATGTTGCCAAAAGGGAGAAGATCAATATGGGGAGAATGTACCTTTTTAAGGCATTACAAATCTGAAAAGTAAAAACAGAAGTTTAAGAAACTCTGATTTAAAAGGATGCAGCCAGGTAATTGTTCAAAGTTCATGGCATTTACAGGGTGCTACACATAAGATAATACCTAGCATCTGAATGCTTAGCATTGTCATTTTCTGATAATGCACTTCTAAATGCCTAGACTTTAGACAGAGCTTTGTAATCATCAGCCATTATTTATGGAAGCAGTAATTCCTCATCTTCCTATATTTCATGCCATTAAAATGAAAGATTGGTCTATCAATTGAAATTATTTTTCTTTAGGTAGAGTTAAAAGAACAGTAAAAACTATAGGTGACTCACATATCAGCAAAACTATTTTCTGCAGATTAGAGCTACATTGATACTGAATAAAAGCCTGGGCCTTCTTGAACATTGTTCACAGTTCTTTCTCTTATTTTTTCTGTGCAAGCTTCCAAAAGGTACATGGAGGTACTGGAGACCTGGGAGGAAGAAAGTATACTGAAGCTCTAAGAAGGCAGACAGTTTTACGAAAAAAAGAATTCAGTTATTGGCTGTGAGCACAGATGCAGGCACATCACAAGAAGAGCCAGAGGCCATGAATTCATTGCAAAGAGCAAGTTTTATTTTAGTTACCTCTCCACTGAGCGATCTCCGAAATCGCACCTAAGCTCCCAGACAGTGGTGACACAAGCAGGGATGCAGGCGCTGGTAAGTTCAGCCCTGCTGGAAGATCACTGGGCCTGCTGAGCTCGCCTGTATTTCAAGGCTTCGGGCAGGCGCAGCCTCCCGCTCTTTCTCACAACAAAGCAGGAATCTCAGACATAGCAATAAGGTGCCTAGAGTTTCTCACAGGCCTATGTTATCTAACACAGAGCTTCTACTCATCAAGCACGCAAGGTCAGCAAAACAATTAGTGTGATGTATGTGCTTTTTCCACAGACAGCTGCAAGTCCCTTGAGCGTATTTACATTTAACCAACCTCCTCACCATTCTTCTGCTATATTCCCATTCACTGGTATACGACCTTAGTTTCCGTTACTTGGGTGTGTCACATCTTAGTATGGATGCAGACCCCAAGTAAGATGGAACTATTGGAGTCCAGAAGTAGTAGTTTTGTTTGTTTGTTTTTTAAAAAGAGACATAAACCACAATTTCAGGATCTTCTTTCAAGTCTATTTTGGGTGAATGCACATATATTTTTGATTTCTTCTTAATAAGGGTAGCCACAGCTCTAGAAGCATTGAAAAGCTTAGCCTAGCTTCAGAGAAAACAGATGTGGTAATACACACAGCAGAAACTCATTCCCTGGTTCCCAAACACCAGATAGACCTTGTCCATCCAGCTCTGAAAACATATGAAAATATCTTTCTACAGTCACTAAGATGTAGGTTGCCACTGAAGTTAATACACCACACTAACACCCCACCACTCTCTTCAGAAGTTCTTTGCCACTTGGCTTCAGGCAAAAATGTCACATTCGAGCTTTGTTTATCCTCCCCATCTCACACGTAAATCAGGAGCTGATTTTTATTGCTGATGTGCGCAGCAGTTATGAGCGTGCTCTTTCCTTCACCTCTCCTACAGGCACAGTCAGCTGCTCCACGGCACAAGAGAGGAGCAAATAGTCTTCTAGCACTCAGAGTAACATCCCAGTAACACCAGTAAAAATCTGTTTTGCAGGGCTGAGAGTATACTCTGGCAGCTTAACCTGGCAGTGAGCTAAGTGATGGGGTGAATGTAGGATGAGCATATCAGTTCAGAACCATTTTGGTGTGTATACGTAGATACAACTAACACTCACAGGCATATATTGCACACCAGGAAAAGGCTGAGCTAGAAGGGATAAGAGCACATCATGTTTCTGTGTGTGGAGTCATTTTACACCTCTTTACATCTGCCACAAGGCTATTTTCCTTGGATCTGATTTGTAAATTATGCCAGTTTACTGACTGATTTCTGTCATTATATATTGGCTTTTTGGGATTGTCACTCTTCAGCATTGGCCTCTGACTTCATATCAGCAAATTATAGCTATAATTCTCACTCAGACAGCTTGGTTATTCAAATGAATATTAGGTCAGTGATACAGGTGTTTCTATGGTGCTGTTAACCTTCATCATTAATTTTTCATTTATATTGTAGCCTTTGTCAATTTTTTGCCCTTATTCGTATTTATCTCACTCATAAAGGAGAAACATTTAACAACTGCCAACTAATTTCCAAATCAGAGCAAGGTTCTTGCTAAGGCACATTGTAGATTTGTGAATGGAAATGAGGATAACATTTTAGCAGCTGCAGACGTTAGCATCACACCTACAGAGTCTGTTACAAGAAAGCCAAAATCATCCATATGTTCTTATATTGCTGTGCCTGTGAAATCATTCAAACGTTGCAGTAGATTTAGATTCAAAACTTCCCAATATCAAAGGAGGAAAGCAAAAATGCAACCTGTCTGGACTGTCTTGAGAGGCTGCTCTTATTAGATTACTTGTTTTTGACAGAAACAGGAAGCTGCCACTTGAGCAATACGGACCTGATATTACAACCATCATGGGGAGACTGAATAGAAATGTATAGCTGACCGAATCAGAGCGCAGATTCTTAAGTTCCTCATTAGCCACAGTCTGAAGGAGCATTTAATTATTCCTTCTTAATTACTTAATCTGTATCACCCAGAGCACCTTCTACACAGAAATCTAATTCTGGGAAATGGTTTACATGAATGTCTTTTGACTGTGCTCTATAATCCATAGAGAGTGGTAACCTAGTTACAGTAGGGTAAGCCACATTTCCTGAATCCTTCCAGCCAAGTCCTATGTGAGCATTACATGCTTGGAAACACCTGCCAAAGAGTTCATAGACTGTGAATCACCAGACAGATAGGTACATCACTTGGTTAAATGGTAGAGTTCTGCATTCACAGTCAGTTGCATCCAATGGTCACATTAGGATTATCACCAGAAGCTAAACAGAGAACTTCTAACAGGTAAGACTAAAGTAGCTTTGCAAAACCATTAAAAACCTAAGGTAGTACTTTGGAGCATGTAAGAGAGGGTTGTTTTTCTTTAAAGGTTTTTAAATTGTGTTACTGTGGTTTTATACATTATTTAATGACTTTTAAAAGAGCAATACAAGTCTCAACCCTTCAGCCACACAGCCCCACCACTTTTTTTTTTTTTTCAGTAGTTGGTAGAAAGTATCCTAAAAACCTTTTAAATCATGCAGTTAAAAATACAAAAACATTATTTCAAAGCCTAATGAACAAGTCTCCCTACCTTTCATTCATTCACCTATCCATTACACAACCCACCTTCCCTTGGAGTCTAGCCTTAGCTACCACAAAAGTGGAAAACAAAAAGGGGACAAACTTGGCTTGACTTTGAGAAATCTCAGAGTGAGAAAACGGGTTCCCAAAGATTTCCTTGCACAAACTCTCCACGACGAAATCCATTCTTTGCCTTTCTCATTGTAGTTTCCCAGCCCTGTACACTTGTTCCATGTTACATTCATTCTACCATCACCTGCCATGCAAAAGGAACATTATACCATGCACCACCTGCAATCAGAGGACAGTTTTTGGCATGTAGTCATCTAGGTTTTTGTGGGTCATCACTAAATTTGCTGTACCAGGACTTGACAAACACAGGGTGCAAAGACCTGACAGAAGTGAAGTTTTTGTTTATCTCCTTCTGTAAGGAAATGCACTCATCTTAATACTGATTTAAGAGGCAGCAGTACTTAACTCCTAAATACTACAAGAGCCAGCTTCTCTTCTCCCTCTCATGGTCTGAGGACTTTGCCTCTGTAAGAGCCAGCCTCTCCTGGGTCTTGGATGCTGCTCAACTCAGACCTATAACATCACTCCTCCTTCCTCTCAGTTCGATTACTACGTACCAAGAAAAACAGAGCCAGCAGGTATTAGATGATAATGAAGAACATCTTATAGGGATGGAGAAAACCCACAATAAAATGCATTTAAAATGGGTGTTCTAGATGGGTGGTTGGTATTTCTGCAGCAAATACCCTAGGTATTTCTGAGATGAACAGCTGCTTGCTTCAGCTAAAAGTACAGATTCTGTTTTCTGACAAATTAACAAATCGGATGCAGGATAATAGCAAGAAAGACATAACAAATATACAGACTGGAAAGGGCTTAAAAACCCCACAGAAATTAAAGCAAATCTGTCAGCTTTCTGTATGTAAATATATATGGACTCTTCACATTCATTTTACAGCTAATGTCCTTTACATTCAGTAAGAAGAGTCCCTTTACTAAGCATAACATATTAAAATTCTGAACATCTATGCTGAGACACCGGTCCCTGAGACTCTTGCCCTAGTGCACCATGCCTCAAGAATATGCACAGAGTTTTATTTGTTAATTTTAGCCAAACTCATCTATCCCAAAACAGAAAACTAGGTGCTCAACTAAAAAGCCACCAGAAGGTCATCATCTGGAAATTTGTGAGAATTACCATTCACTTAAGCTAGGTGAAGGCAAGACAGATAAAAATCAAAATAGCATTTTAAAGAGAATTCTTTTAAAATGTTTCTACTGAAGAACATCATAAATATTTTATTGGAAGAACAGATAGAAATTTCAATTGTCCCTTGAAGAGCTATTGTGCCAAATTTGGAGATTAAATTCAGCCATTAAAGTATCAAATGGAGAGATTTTAGTCCTGCTTTTATTGGAAATCAAAATGCAATTTTGAACTGTGGAGCACCTACTGATGCCTCTATAATAGAAACATTTTGGAGCTGGACTCAAATGGTTTATTCCACCCATCAATCTGACATTGAAAAGAAGAGATTTAGTCTTGGAATAAAACAGTACTTTAAAAAAAAAAAAAAAAAAATCAATCAATCATTATTGGGAAGATTCAGTTTTATTAAAGATATGGAAGAGGGCAGCTGTTGTCTTTGATTATATTTACAAAGTATGAAGCAGTTTTAACATAGAAAGATAGAAAAGCAGAAGAAATTAATGCTCACCATGTGGGGACATATGCAGATGATAAAGATCATCACAGCTCCTCATTTCAATTATAATTTCAGCATGTTGCTGCTACAGATGTCTGCCAGGCTTAAGGAAACAGCTTCAGACTATCATTAAAAACTTTATTTAGGAAGGAAGAAAAAAAACCCAAGATGGAAATAAGAGGTTTTGTACACAAATAAATTGAAAGAGAAATCAAGTATTCCATATTTGAATTCAGAATATTTACTAAATAACACTGTCTCCTAACAGTGAAATTCTCATGTAGTTAAATTTTGAATATGTGCAACAGAAGGAAACATTTTGTTCCTTATAGTAGCAAATTGTTATGGCAGTTCCTGGGTCACAGTACCCAAACAGAGCATCCCAAAGCAACTGAGACTGTGTGTGTTAGTCAAGTGACTACTTTTGCATATGCAGACATGAGAACTTAAACTGGTTTAAGGTTTAATTTATCCATGAATTAGTATATTGATACATCTGGTTGCAAACTAATTTGCAAGAAACATCAGTTTCTAGTTCTGTCAGTCCACAAGAAGAAACAATGGAATGGAAAGAGACAATCTAGAAGGGAAAGACTGCCTTTTGGGAATATGCCCGAATAACTCTATTTCCACTTGTAGTAAATTGTAGAGCAATACCATATATACATGTAAACACACATACACGTGGCGTGTATTTCCACTGGACATGTAATGCTTTCATATGCCTTATATGTAACTACTCCTACATTTATACAGTCCTAAAATTACATGTGGGCCTTCGAAGGTAACTGCAAGGCTGATGTGGCTCGTGGTGAAAATTAGTTTGACACCCCTGCCTTATATAATCTGTTAACATTAAATATGAGATTAAGACTGAAGTACACTCAGGATGACTTTGACAGTGTTGGAATTACAATAGATATCCTATAGATAATGTTTTATGTATGTTTATATTATTACTGACCAAATATTTTTTAAGAAAGCATATCTGGTGATATCAGTATTTTGCTTACTCTCTCTGGTCTCCAACTCAATCCAAACAAGCCAGGTTTAAGTGAAAGTAATTAGCTATTTCTTCCCCTGCCTCAAACCGCCATATCCCAAATTTTTTTCTGTTGCCAGTGTTTATAAACAGCTAATAATAACTTCGCTTATTATTATCATTTCACAGAAAATCACAAGATCTATACTGAAAAAAACGCAATTACTAGGACTGATGACTGCAGAAAGGTCACTAGTGACCTTCACCAAAGGTGAATTCACAACCAATAGAGCCACCACCACACGAGAAGCCAAGGGAAGACAAAAATCCACCTGCAGTTTTTTGCTTTGATGAAAATTAAAGATTAAGATATTCCTTGTTGAAAGAATGGATCTGAAAACTATGTAGCTGAATAATCTTTGTTCTGTTGGCAAGCATCTATCAGAATGTCCTAGGGATGCAACAGCAGAATGGAGAAGGGAAAGAGTGAGATGTCAGATGCAAACCTTCCCTCAGGTCGTCCCAGATGAGTATGCCTGTAATTCATCCAATAATTCAGATATGCATTGTATATTTGAATGAATGAATACTCTAACACACTCGCCTCTCTTTCTTTGTACTACTAAGTCAAACCCCACGTTGTTAGATGGAAGTTACCTCCTTCTCCATTGTGTGTTCTCTTCTACACACTCTCAGTATTTTTTCTTCCTCTGCCCAGTGTATTGTTATGAGCATATGGCCATCCTCTTCTCTCTACTTAGCCTTCTGTGTCATCTTACACTGCTCTGCAGAAGACTACATTCTTTCTCAAGCCCCAGGTCACAGCAACAGCATGCAACTACACAACACAGACCCAGATGCACTATAACACATTCACTCAGGTTAAATCTACCAGCCAGTCCTTTGTCTCCCTCCCTGGTTGTGACAGGTATGCTCAGAAATCCTGCCAAACACACACAGTGCACAGAAGGGTTCACCAAGTCTAGATTATTTTGGATCAATTTATTATCCTTATCAGACCCTAAAATTCATCATCCCTGGTCCTGTAGGCTTCTCTGGGGAGCATGGCCAGCGGCTGTCATTCCAGGAGCAGCAATTTCCTTCTTCGCCTCCATGTGAATTTATACTGGCACTTAGGTGTAAGCAGCTCCACATACTGGAGACTGTAACCTGATCATTTCAGAGGAAAACTTCATTTTATCAATGACTTCTGTTTCAGTCTACCAAGGTGTCATTTTTATACACAGTTTCTGCACAAGGTATATCAATATTTCAAGTTCAGATTTCTTCTGCAGTTCCTTTCTTGGATAAAATATGAAATTATAAAAGTTGTTCATACCAATATTGTATTAAGATTATGCATACATAATTGTTTCTAAGATAGCTAATTTATCTTCGCTGTTGCATAGGTTAATTAAGGAGAAACGGTCTCAACAAAAACACTTTATCATAAATTTTTATTAAAGCAGAGTCTGTACGGCTTTCATTTGTTGTTAAAATGAGACTAATTAACAATAACAATACTCCATGATAGCTCATTAACTAGAAGCTAATGGGAGCTCAATGCCACTATTAGGTGCCACAGGCCAACTAAGGTAATATTCATGTGAAAAATCATGAATATCAAGGGATGCAGCTCAAGTACTCTTGATAACAAGAACCAAACTTGGACCATCTGGTTCTGTGTCACTACTCTGTAGCAGGAAAATTTGTCAAACATTGTTGGGTATGAAGTTGTTCATAGGCCAATTAAACCAGAGTGCTTGGGGAAAAATATAAGACAGTTGTAAAAAAAAAAAAAAAAAAAAAAAATCTTATTTTTTTTCCTGATGTACTCATTGTTGTGAAAAGAACAATGACATAGCATTGTATGTGGACAGAACATTTATATCAGCATTGCAAAATTCTAGGAAAAGCAATTATGAGATTTAGAAAAAAGGAGGAGAGTCAAACCACATTGGCTTTCTGCTCTCCCTGGTCAGTAGAATATCTAAGAAAAACTTTACTTGAAATACTTGAATAGTCTTTAATTCAAGAGGACTATAAAATCACATATTTAATCACAGATTTTATCCTTTAAAGTCTTGCAAAAGTAAGGTATTTTGTGCCCTATGTTGATAGATGTTTTAAAAATTATTTCGGTATATGGTTCAAAGCACTTAAATTATTCTATCAGTAACCAAAATATATCCACTTGTATTTCTAATCTCATTCTTCTACATTCTATATTACTGTATTCACTATTGATAACTATAATACATCTTCTGATACCACCAAGCCATTGGGAAATATATCTATAGATTCATTCATTAAATAAAATTAGGACATTACTCTTGTCTATTTAAGCTAATCAAAAAGATTATTTTAGCTTCTCTGTTTAATGAAGAAAAGTATGTTGCAGAAACACGACCACTGGTGCAAAGCCAGGGAGAACACGGACAAATGATATTGGCTTTTAGACACATTACACACATTTCATTCCAGTAACACCACAGCTTATGAATATAGGAAGAAATATCCATTGAATCCAGAATATTTTTTTAATTTAAGACTCTGTATTCAAAACAATTGCCAAAATGGAAAGCAGAAGATTCTTGGAGACCTTAACATTTTTTCAGGTAAGATTTATAATCAAGATTTCAAATGTTCTAATTTATATGACTACTGACATATTACATATAATACTTCATGCGTAGAAACAAGCGAAACAACACAGCATAGCAAGCAACATGTTTTCAGATAGTTGTGTTGCAATCAAATCATACATTTGCTATATGTTTGAATTATCCTCTCCTAAATATGTTCTGAATATATCTCACACAATTCAGCATGGCTGAGCTGGCCAAAGCAATTTCATGGGACATACTTCATATGCTGCTAGATGTAGGGATTTAAAACACACAGGAAGAAAAAAAAAAACCAAATATATATATATATATATATATATATATATACACACATAAAGACAACACCTTTTATTTGATTATATTCCCTGGAAAGTCATGGCAAAACAGTTTCAGTTCTTCTAATAAATGTCCAATAAATTCCATGGTAAGTAGGACAGATGCAGAAGAATGAGAAATAAACCCATTTCAGAACATTCCACAGTGGTTAAACTAGTCTCTCCTGGGTCTTAAGAAATCTATTCCTTTTCTTTAAGCTGGGAAGAAGACATTAATGTTTTGTTGTCAGCATTAAAATGATGGCACGAAGTAGAGTAATTTTTATTAGGAACGGAATGTAAACCTCCTTATTAATCTCAAAGATTTTGGGTTTGTGTGTTGGTTTTTGTTTAGCTTGTTGTTTGGTTTGGTTTTTTGTTTTGTTGGAGTTTTGGTTGGTTGGTTTTTGTTTGGCTTTGTAAGTTTTTTTAGTTTTATTTATTTTAAGTATGTCTATTTCCCATCCAGGATTACTCTCCAGTCTTTACTCAGATTTGAAACTGGTATCTCCTTGGCCAAAACAGTATGCTTCATCAAGAACTACACGCTTCCATAACTGAGAAAAAAAAAAAACAACACACAACATATGTTTCACTAACTTGAAAGAGATTAAACACTACAACAGTTAGATTCCTGGGACACTTAGTGAACACTAAGAAGATGAATTGGGGGAGGGGAAGGAAGTGAAATAGTTCAAGAATCTAAACTTGAAATATAATAAGTTATAAGATCCATAGGAAAATGAAATACGTCCTAGACTTCATACCTAGGCACATCATCTTCTCCTAAGACCCTGAAGCTCATGGACATGGCTGTTTTTCACACTACCTGAAATTAAAGTTACTCTTGCAGATTGTCATCTGTAATGCTCTCAGAGTACCACAAAATTTCTAACATTATTTTCCATGTTCTCTGGTATGGAAGTGTCTAGAAAAGTAGTAAGTATGGTTACCTCCCTGCGCAAGCGTTTTATGTTTAACCATCACTGTACTGTCCTTGGTTTTCACTCTAGATATATTTCTCAGCACTGATTTTTCTCCTACTGAGCAGTTTAAGAAGTAAGGGTACTCCCAAGCCTGTGACAAAGGGTATCTAAATATGACTCTGCGTTCTCCTGTGTTAGTTCTGATTTGAAACGACATTTCCCGTTTGTTCGATCGTAGCAAACCCTTTAGTCTTGCAGCAGTCATAGTTTGCCCCACCTGCAATGCATAAATAGAGCAGTTTTGCCACTTACTCCAACCCAGTTAAACTGAAGATAATCAGTACTTCAAGCAATATCTACTTAAATTAAAAAAAAAAAAAAAAACAAAACACACCCACACACACCAGCAACAATACATTTAAGAGCAAAACTTACAAAGCTTTTAGGGGGTTTCCTCAGCTTTTTTCTGTATTCTTTGTCCTATTATGCACTGTTATTTTCTTCTTCATTTCACTAGTAATTGTCACATAGAATTACAACAGTTGAAACGTGAGAGAGGTTGATTTTCACATAATTCTGGAAAAAAATTAATAATATAAGATGTTTTTGTGCTATTTGATTGGGAAAGTGAGGGAAAACTTCAAAGAGCTCAAACTCTCTAGAGTTTATATACTTTAAAATAACAGTATCTCTGTATTGCCAAGAGGGTGTAGGAAAAACAACAGACCTTCAAATAAATATTACATTGGCAGCAGGTTTTTACAGACTACTTTCAGGGCTGTGTGCTGACTCCCTAGCTTAACGAACAGTTTGATTTAAAGCTTAAAATTATTAAGTGTTCTACCAGAGTCATAAATAATGCAGTTTATAATATTCCTATTGAGCATATAAAACTACATTTGTCTTCCATTAACAACACTTTTTAAGTAGCCTGACCTCTTCAGATATATAAGAACATGCAATTAGTGCAATTTGTCACAGGTCCTTTACATTTTAATAAGATGTAATTAATTGTCTGTTTAGTCTAATTAACTTTGAAACCCTGACAGTTCTTGCTCTCTGGTATAAAGCACAGCTCCTTATTTGAATTGCTAATATCGGACAGAGTGCCTCCATGCAACAGTATATTTAAATCTGTGTACCTTTGCAGACTAAGAGACACTGGGCTAAGCTACCAATATTTGCATTGACTTTTACATAGCCATTTTTATCAATCTGTGCCAGTTTGTGGGAGTCAATAACATATGGGAGTCGATGTGTTTGTGAAACAGCTGAAGTTGCCGTATAGTACTATTAGAGTTCTATTAATGAACCCACAACTGAATAATTCAGACTGTTTCACTTGAATTACTCAAATATATGATTGAACAAATGAATTACAGATTCAGTACAGGTATGTAAACCCTTTACATTGTTGGAATTTAACCTGCAGCTCATGAAGAACATAGTGAGGTACCAAACAGGTGACTCTGAAAACATGAAATTTTACTGATCAGAGAAAGGTACCAGCTGCACGGAAGTAACATTGAACAGGGTTAACTGTTAAAAGCTCTGGAAAACAGATTTGGGAATCTTTTTTCGGCTATGACAGGTTACAAGAATATATCTTGATTTTTATGCAAGTTATTACTTTATAATACAACACACATTGATATTGTCTCCATGATGATTTTAAGCACTTAGAGGATTGAATTTGCAGATTATAAATGCCACTTAATTCAACTGAATAGCAAATAAAGGGCAGATTCTGAAATCCTGTCCTCTGCTGAATAAAATAATTCTCCGTAAAAAATACTGCAAAAGTTAATGATCTTCAGAACTGTATGAACAGGAAAACATGAGTATCTGTAAGGAAAAAAGCATTCGGAGAACAGAAACCATTCAAAGAAGTATTGATTTATGTTCAAAAAGACCATATATAATACATTCCATAAAAGTTTTCATAAGATAAAATTATGTATGTGCACACACACACATATATATATATTTAATCCTGGAAACAGGAATAACCTTACAACCTGGGGTTCTGTGCATGGCCCCCACAGAAAGTCAAGGAAGGGAACATATAAATCTTGCCTGCTATAACATACAGACACTGACAGGGACAGAATGAGCACCAAAGCAAATATGAGGTAGAAATGATTTTTTATTACTTTAGGTATTTCTAGATGTCAGATAAAAATAAAAGCATTGCTAAAAATTTTACAGAATGACAGCTGTACCTTATGGATAACATTCTGTGGTTTGATGTATGAGGCAGAAAATGTGAAAAATATTGTGAAGGACCACCTTGACATGATGATGGAATACCACAGCAAGCATGCTAACTCTGGAGGAATGTAATAGACCACTGCTAAATAAAAGGAGGCAGCTTTAGGTCCAGCCAAAAAAAAAAAAACAAAAACAAAAAAAGGAAACATCAAGCACTGCCTTTAGAAGAATGAAAGTTGCAAAACTTTGTTTCTTTTTTATATAGCTGTCCAAGTTCTGATGTTTTGTTTGAACAAGATTACCCTCAGAGTTTCAATAGATACAGAGGATTTTGAAAACATTCCTACTATGCCTTTTACAAAACACCAGAGGATGTAGCCCTTACAGCATTACAGAACTTATAGTACAGGCTATTGCAGTGGACTACACATTTTTTAAAAGCACTCAAATATAGTACTTGAAGGCTCAATAGGTAGTAGTTACATGGCTAAAGCAATTTATAATAACTGTTCTAGTTTCATTTATCAACGTCTGTTCCAAGTCTGACTATAAACAGTGAAAAGTTGAAATTACTAAATACCAAATACACTTAACCGCCAGTTGAATATCCACTTAACACCACAGACACGTACCATGAAATAGATGCATCTGTACATTTCCTAGGTTAATATAAAGTATTATCATGTGCCCTCCCCTTAGAACAAGTGCCACATGTCAAACCCCGGGTTGTGCATCACTGGGGCAAAAATGGCTCAGTCTGCCCTGCAAGGGGAGGCCACATGCACACCCCATTCCCACCTTAACATGATAGGCCTGGGATGTGTTCTCCCACATACCTGGCTGACTTCAGGAGGTGGCCATGCCCATGAGCAGAAAGGGCTAATGCATGGTATGACAGTTCCACCAACCCAGGCTCCAGGCATGATCAGGCCCGCAGAGCCCACCCCACTCCTGCTCTGCCCTCACCCAAATTGCCTCAGATAGAGACAGGAAGTAAATAATGATACAAATGATGATGATGACAGTGGTGAAACACTGGAACAGGTTGCTTAGAGAGGAGGCAGATGCCACATCCCTGGAAACGTTCAAGGCTCTGAACATCCTGACCTAGTTGAAGATGTCACTGCTCATTGCAGAAAGGTTGGATTGGATGACCTATGAAAGTCCTTTCTAACCCAAATCATTCTCTGACTCTGTCACTAATAACAGTATTAGCAGGCGTTATACATAAAGAAAACAAATATATGAAAATATTGAAGAGAGGTCAACATACTACTATACCCAGGAGTGCACCCACTCCAAAATCTTAGACCAAATAAACCTTGAGCCAAAATATTCTGTCATTGGGTACCCCAACTTAATGAACAAGGACTAATTAAAAGAAACCTAGAGAATACCAATAGGAATTAATACCACAAAACCTGACCCAAGCAGGAAGGTTGAAGGAATCAGTTTACTAAATTCAGAAAAAAAAAAAAAAAAAGGTCCAAGTCACACAAAAACAAATTCCAAAATATGTAAAGTTGTTCTAAACTGATAGTAGATAACAAATCTCTACTGGGGAAGAAAGTAGTTAATCATTGCATATTGGGGAAGTAGGAAGAAATCCTTGGTTCAGACATTAGGAAAACTGATTTTTAAGCATAGCATTACAAATACAGCTGTTAAGGATGCTTTCAGTATATTTATTTCATAGCACATAATCAGATATGTTCATCTTTTGAAGCCCGTTCTAGCTCAACCTTTCAAAGAGTTGTAATAGTATAAAGAAAAAGTTGTTCCTAATATGCGGCAACATTTGAATAGGAGCGAACTTGTATCAGTAGTGACATATATATGTTATGAAACTAAAAAAATATCTGTTTCAGGTGAAATAATTTTTGTCTACTTATAAAAACAATCACAGTAAGGGTTCTTACATTAATTCATTCTAAATTAATGCATGCCAGTAAAGAAAATCCACTGAAGATGTTTAGCATTGTTGACAGTAGTTGACATGCAGGTATGATTGATGTCTGCCTTCCCTCCAAGGATGAATGGAAAACTGGCAAATGCCACATATACATAATGCATTGAATTTTAAGCCAGATTGGTTTTCAGACATCATACTTGACATTTCCCCCTCATACTTCAGGTTATTCCTTGCTACAAATTGCATGTTTATATAAAGTGTTTTGCTGTACAGTCTGGTTTGATCACATCTCCTTTAGGCTTTCTCGAGGCAGCTGCAGTTATAAATAGGCCAAAAGCATTGCTTGTAGTTGAGATGAACCAGAGATTACCTATGTCAAAAAAGAAAAGCCAAGGAAAAGCTGAGGCCTTTGTATTGAGGCATTAGCAGTACACTGAATTTTTATTCCGCTTACTCTAACCTGCCACCCAGGCTACTTCTGCTTGCTTCTATTAAGAGGTGACAAAATAAAAGATGAGAACTTTGGCCTTTCTGATACCTGTTACTAAGTTAAAATAACAAAAAATACAGGGAGGCATTTCAAAGGGCTCATTGGCATATGCATGGTTCTGCTGTAGTGGTCTAATAAGTTTCAGGGAAGATACAGCCTGTGTGATCTCAGGAACACAGATCAAATCTCTGAACATGAGACATGCCAGTGGAGGTTTTACCCAGTGCCTTCTGTGCTGCTGACTCTGGTTTTTCATGCTCCATGCCTGTTACTGAATAAGGTAACCTGATCTATGCTCGAGGGCTTCCTTCTATTCCTATTTCTGTTTCATGAAAACAGGGTGGAAAAAAAAAAAAAAAAGGCAGAGTTTATAAGCTTACAGGTTATGTATTTATTCCCAGGAGACATACACAAAACCTAAGGCAACAAATGTGCAAGTGATATTTGTTGTTACAATTGAAGCCGGCAACTGCAAATCCTAAGTGCCTGTGTTGCAAGAACTTGGTGAGCTAAGGTCTAGCTATGGAGTGGAAAAAGTAGAAACTGGGGTAGTATTTAGTGACAGCAAACAGACAGGTGTTTGCTTAAACACTTTTAAGCATAGCACAGTGATTTGCACTCTGCCATATCCATGCATAAGTAAAATAGGTAAAATCCTGAATAAAGTGGGTAGAACCACAGATATTGATCCCCAGACTGTTATCAACAAGTACAAAATAAAATGTAAATATAAACAGCCCAAGCTTCACCTCAAGTTAAACCTCCAGGCATGCTAAGAAAATTTGAACTGCGAAGATTTGCCTACAGGCAAAACAGTTTGCTGGAACTGTAGCATTGCAGTTAAAGAGAGAAAGATGTACCAACAGCTGTAAAACACTCAGTTTAACAGGTCTTGGCCCCATCTGTCCCTTTTGCACAAAAACACAGGAGAGAGCTATCTGGTTCTGTTGGGTTCACATTTGCATGTCCTGCAGCCCTGAATAGTGAAACATCCAAAACACCCTTGAAATGGATACAGCTTTCTCTTTTAAAGTTTGAGAACAGAAGAGCATCAGTGCTTCACAAGTTCTCCATTTAAAGATGAAGCTACTTTGCATCATGTTGGTTTATGGTAGTCAAGTTTAATATTATAAATTAATGTTTCATATAAAATTCTGACCCCTGATCTACTCTGAAGTATATTCATTGAATTAAATCCCAATCTTCTCTCCTTCACCATTTTTAAAATTATATTCACAGCATTGATCATGATGTAATCTGTCTGTTTACATCCTAGAGTAACGTCTTTGATGTACATACGACAACTCTGTGTTAAGACTACCAACTCTAGTGACTGTGGAATCACCAAAAGTTGATTGATGCTTTGAACCCCCCATGTATTTTAGGTGGTGTGGTTGGGTTTTGGTTTTTGTTGGTTTTTGTTTTGTTTTGTTTTGTTTTGTTTTGAGTGAAGTGCTGTTAGGATTGCTCCCTGTCCTAGATTTTGCATGCTAACTAAATGAAGGAGAAAAACATGCCAAGGAGCACTTGGAGATTGAAGCTATATCACAACAAATGGTGTGATACAATCCTCCTCAAAGCAAATTGAAACAAACTGCCCTATAAGCTATAGTACCCAATCTTTAAAACAAAATCCAAGTCAACACTGAGTGCTGTTTACTTTCATATCTGTGTTAGCAAAGAAACACCCTGGTGGGAAGCTGACAGAGTTTTAGTTATTATTACCATCTTATTTCTCAAAACTGGGTGAAAGCTTTAAAGTTTCAAGCTCCCATTATATACTTCCCATGTTTTGTTACCATGCTTAGCTTTCTGAAGATACAGCAATAGACCCTTGCTTAACACGTGAACTTGATGAATAATTAACACATACTAGAAATCACTGAATAACTTGCATTTAGATTATATAATAAATGCAACAAATATGTACATTCATATCAGTTGTGCAGTAATGCATCTCCTTCATTGCCACTGATTTGCTTGCATTGCACAGAACCTCTAAAACTTCGGTAGCAGTTTTTGATGTTGGCACTCAACCACTGTAGAGTAACTGCATTGTGAGACCAGGTCAAGAGTCAGTCTCTCCCTCTGAGCAAGCGCATCCATTGAGTGTAAGCACAGACTTATGTCTGAGCAAAAGTATCTACACAAGTGCAGGGAGGCCTGTGTAACCCCCTGTTCATCACATGTTCACAATGAATGTCAATTTAATCTAGGACTCCTACTGTCACAAGAGTTAGTTAACCAGAAGTACTAATCTGTCCATCTATCAGAGGTCCTAAGGAAGCAGACAAAAGCACTATATTCAGGATGCTCTTTAACCCCTTGCCTTCTCTGCCACCAGAGTCCTAGCACAATCACTTTTGGACCTTGAAAAAAGGAAAGAAAATATACAACCTTACTTCCAAAATGTTCAAATTCAACCCATCAAAAACAGGAGTGGCAAGAAGAGAACTGCTGCTAACTGGTAACACAGGTTTTAAAGAAATAATTCCTGCATTAAAAAATTAACAGGTCAAACCTGCATTGTCCTGAATTAGTTTAATAATCAAGTTCACAACTACTTCTCAACATTGACTAATACCTCAGTGTCCAAGGCCTATACTATGCATGCTTCACTTGCTGTCTACCAATACACAGTAACAATTGAGACAACAGGCTCTCACGCAAGACTTTTTCAATTCTACTTCATCTAAAAATGAGCAAAACAGATTTTTTTTTTTGTAGGAACTACAGGTGGATTATATGAAAACTTATTAGTTCATCTATGTGTGAAATGTATGACCATCTTTTCCCAAAAAAACCTCAAAAACATAGCCTTAGAAGAAATAAGTACTATTAAACACATTTACCTGCTTTTCTCATGGGAGTTGGAATGGATCAGAGGTGGATGTGTTTGGACTTATTTTTAATTACACATGTTGGATTTTTAATGGAAATCTGAAATATTTGTTCTCTGTGGAAAAAATTGGCTGATCAGCAATCCAATAGTCATTTCCTTGCCCTGGAACAAAACCTAAGGCATTTACTTAGGTTTTTATTTGTTCTTTATTTAGGCAGACTTGCTGACTTCAGTGGGAGTTTAGCAGAGCAAAAACTGGAAATAAAAATTGAATGAAGACATTAACATCTGTTCACCTGGAAAGACTATCTGGATTTTTCTTGGCTTACTTTCGATACCTACTGCTGAATAAAACAGGCAATAGCATAGTTATTCACAGAGTGCTGTAAAATGGATAGTTTTAAAAAATTCTCTAGAGAGATTAAAGATGGGGGAGATATCAGATATTTTTTCCGAGCTATACTTTGAAATTCTATCTTCAAATAGCATCAGTCTAGCAGAGTTTCAGTTGCGTCAAAGGGGACTACGCAAACACTTCTGGCACACATAAAAACCTTTTTGTTATACTGCAGAGACGAACTTAGGTAAATAGAAAATATAAAATGAACCTCATTAATACAGTGGTGAGTTTCCTACTAAAACCATGTCATGACATTAACTTAAGCCCCCCCCCAATTTGTGTGGATTGAGTGCACCACTTATGCCCTCATTCCTCCCACCTTCCTGTAGTGCTGAAAATGATAGGTCTTGGCTCTTCATCTCTTGTACCACAGGTTTCACTGTTTATTTGGGTTCTCAGGAGAACACTTTGAACTTGCATTTTGCAGAGACATACACTACAGATGTTCTGTTGATCCTTCTAGACTAAATGTCTATTTACATCAGTTGCCTGTTATGCTAAATGAGTAGACTAGATGACTTCTTGTCCTTATTAATCTGTGTTCTTCAGGAAAAATCCTTGAGCTTTAAATGCTCTCTCCTGTTTGTTTCTACTCTGCACATTCCAATTTCTTTCTTCACACTGGAACAGGTTGTTTCAGGATAAGAGCAATAAGAGCAAAGCATAAAATGTAACATATAAGTCCTTTATGATGCACTTCTCCAAAACCAAGTGAAACAATACTTCCTGAATTCAAACCTTTTTTCCTCCCATTCACTCTATACCAGAAGATATCAGTGTTGACTGCCTGGGATCTCAAAGTGATGTGCTTCTACTCTTGACTGACAGAAACACCCACTCTGCCCATGCAAAAAGAGTACACACAACAAGCAGGTGGATTTCCAAATTTAAGTGATCCAACTACTGGATTTTGATTTCAGCACAAACCAGGGTTATTGTATTTTGAACTATTCTAGGTAGTAAAAGATTGATTTCTCCATAGGCAAGTCTGAAGTATTTCTCTGATTTTGTTTCTTTAATTAACCAGTTGTTTCTGTTATACTAAAAACATCAGGCACATATGCAGCTGGGCAATGGACTTATCTGGAACATAGAAATGCTGTTTCTTCCTCCCCACTCCGATTTTTCTTTCTCGTACATTAATGTGTCTTATGCCATCTGAGAAAACACCATAATTGGAAGCCGCCTGGCTAATTTCAGTCAGCTTCTGTGTAAAGTATTTATATTTTTCATCACGTTCCTTCCCCTGATTCTGTCCAGCAAGCCGCAGATGACCCATTACTCATTTTCTCAACCATTAATTCTAGATCAGGCTTTAAATCTCTTTGAGAAATCACCAAGCCCTTGAAATTTCAAAGTTTGACAGCCTGAGCTTCCCATGTCAAATGATTATGAGCATGCTTCTGTGTCTCCATGGATTTTATAGCACCACGGCTGTGCATTCTTGATCTGAAATTACTTGCTGCCTGAGGCTGGAATGCAAGCCTATCTTCCAAATAAATGCAGAACCTAGTGATCATCTAACTTATATTGAATGCCATCTAAGTTATATTATGTTTGTATGTCTCTGGACATTACCTGATAGATAAGAAAAAAGTATTATGCTTGGTCTATTTGCTTTCACCAGAAAATTGGTCAATAAACAGGGATAAAACACAGCAGAATATGCCAGCTGCTGATTGCTTAAACTGCCAACAGTCTCCAGTCTTGTGCCATAATAATCGCCCAATACACTCCCAGGACTGTGAATCGTCCAAACAAAAAAGGTAATCTGTCATGGATCAGGAGACTATTTTATTTCAGATCTGTAAGAATGGAATATTATTGAAATATGACTCTAATGAATTTGAATGAAACTAAATGGGAGGGCACTTGTGGATGTAGGGAGAGAATGATAGTACAGCTGTGAAAGTGTTTGATGTGCTGAAGTTCCTGCAAATCTGCCTAGCTATCTCTTCAAACTCCACATTAATTATTTCACAGTGTGAGCAAACACTTTGTCTGGGAGATTCAAGATCAAGCCCAAAGGCATAGCAGTGGCTGGAATAGACAACATTGCAGCTGTTACTTATCGTTATTCTTTATTCCATGCATGTGAGGATCGGTGTGTTTGCTGTGGCTCATGATCTTTCTTTTACCAGTAGCAAGAAATATTTTTAAAAGAGATCATAAATTGCATTTCCATTACCCACTTATATAGGCAGACTTGAGCTCCTCCAGACTGTATAGTCACTCCACAGCAGCAAGCAGTATCTGCTATGTATAGCTGAATTAAAACAAATCTGAAAGGAAATGCAAAGGCTCTGTGACTGACCTCTACATGTCTCTTAGCAGCTTGAATTAATCCTAGTAAAATTTCTCATTTGTTAAGTCTGTCTGAAAAGGAAGAGGTGGGGGTTAGTTGTTGGTTGGTTGGTGGTTCTTGTTATTTAACCAGCTCCTTTCAGGTGACCAAATGCCTTCCTGATACTCAGGACTGGCAGAGGTTTCAGTGACTCACCTAAAGTCAACTGCAGTTACCTCCCTTTTCTCCCGTCCAGGTGAAACCATACCACTTAACACGACAACAGGGTATTCATGCTCCCCTTCTTCAGACTTTAAGAATATAATCTAGCCCAGACAGACAACCTATCATTCCATACTCAAAGTAGACACCTGTGCTCAGGTACTGAAGAGATCTGAGATTACTTCACAAGTGACAAATTTCTGTCCACAAAGACAGGTGGGCCGATTGTGTTTGCACAGCAACATTGTATTGCTTATTCTGCCTCTAATCTATTACAAACCTGACTTGGGGGAAAAACAAACAAATAAACAAAACACAAAAAAAAACCCAACACCAACACCACCACAACTAAACCTTAAAAACACAGCCATTGCTTGTTTTGAGTTCATACATTTTCTTGCTTTTGCCTAGATCTAGAAAAGTGCTTTGTTGAACTGAATCACTTGTTTATCCCTTCTTGAATTTGTCAGGTTCAATCTAATTACTTCCTTGATACTGTGTGCAGCCCTCCCCATCACCTGTCACCAAGTAAGGAAAGCAGTACTTTGCAACAAATGTCAAAATACCTATTTCAGCTTATTGTGAACTGTTTGTTACAACTAGTGCCTTCGGCTAGATAATTAGGTTTCATAGACACTGCAATATAGCCAAGATTTCAATCCTGATATAAAACTGTCACTGATATGTCAATGGTTGCCTCTGTGACACTGAAGAGGAGAACAACTTCTGTATCACACTAGATTAATGAAGTACTAGAGCAGAGTCGTGTTGTCAGTCAGGTAACAAGTGGCATTATTTAAACCACCTCTCAGTTCCTTGGACTGACTGTGTTAGGAAATTATCAAAGGGGAAGCTATTGTTAGAAGACATTATTATTATTATAATTATTATTATTATTATCTACTAGTATTATATAAATTTTCCATTACTTGCTTTCTTTTCTTCAAGAAGGGAGTGGAGAACAGGGAGTAGTTTCCACTTGATCCATTTCTTCTGTTTGCATTTCTTTCATTTTCTTGTCAGAGGAGCTGACTTGAAATTTGAAGTTGCAGAGCGAATTCAAGCTCTCCTCTCTTCAACACTCAATGCCTTTAAACAAACCTCAACATCATGAGCACTCCCTGGGACACTCTGGCCACATGATCAAATAACGCTATATTATGTACTTGTAGGGGACCATGAAGCAGGGATACGAAGCTGCTACTTAGAGCACTTGCACAGGTATGATGCCCTCACTTTAAAATTAGCACTTGCTGTGAAAAGCTTATGAAAGCCACTTTCTCACACTCAGGACAGCAACAGTCCATCACACTCTCGGGCCTAGTTGTTCATGCTCTAGCCACAGCCCAGTACTACTAGTCTTGTTTCACTTTCTTCATCTCTTATTTTGAAATTATAAAATCCAATTGCAACAAGCCATTGAGTCACTGGTGTACTAGGAAGTCAAATACTCCATCTTTCTTGTGATCTGTTCTTCCACTTCTCTGCAACCTTGCTGAAGTCTGAAAGTGAGAATCCATGTGATGGCTGGGCTCTAAGGGTTTATCAGCACTTCCTACAAATTGCTGCCCTCATGGCAGTATATATAAAAATATGAAAAGTATAAAGCCAAAGTGGAATACAGGATGTAGCTCAGAGTATAGGAGGACAGTAACTGGTATTTTACCTTCTATGGGTTCCCTAGTCTTTCACTCACATGGAGCGTACTCTGGGATTCCAGCGTATGAAAGAATTTACTATTTATCTTAATGACCCTAGGAAATCTCAACTTCCAAGGCACCTCATCAGGGTGCTGCTGAGATCTGCTTAGATTTCAAGAATATTCTAACAAGTCTTCATATATTTGTGCAGTCTTTTATTTCAAGTTTCCAAACTGTTTAGCAAAATATACCATACAGGGATTTAAGTATCATTATTATTAAAAATAGAATGTCTTTTATTGGTTTGATTTTTGCCAGAAAAGCAATTATGATACATTACCTTTCCTAGCACTATTACAGGAATTGCAAGTGGAAAATATGCCATACAGACTTATTTGTTTTCTGCATTAGGCAGAGACACATTTTCAGTGCCAAATGACTTTTGACATTTAATTTGAAATCCAAGATAACTTGAAGTTAACTATCCAGGAGTAATAATGATAGAGCACCAGAGCATTCAGTTTCTCTGAATGGATTCTTCTGGAGTTTTTTTTAAGTAAATGAAGATACATATTATGGTCAATATCTCATACTTAGCAACTGTCTTTTCTTCAGTGTACTATTCAGTCTGTTCAAGGACTGAGTTCAAGTTGAATCCTCTGTGCATTCTGGTTTGGATTTGAGTTTTCTTTACTGGAGAGCTAGTTAAAATATTAAGAGATTTAGTTATGTGTTCCAGTTACCTTAGTGTATTTGCAGCAGTCGACAAAGTATTCCAAACAGAACTTTTCATTAAGTATGTTTCAAGTTAAAACAAATTGTGAACTTGTGCAGAATGTGACTTATATTTCAAGGAAAACTCTAATTTAAAAAAAAAAAAAACACAACAAGTTATGTTCAGTTTGAAAGTTATTAAATGTCAAATAGCTGAAGTTATTTAATTCCTTTTAATTGAGGTATTACATATACATTTATACTTTATCCTGTCCTGAACTCCCCCACAATATTTGTGATACCTTAAATAAACAATTGGCAAAGAATCAACAAGAGCTGAAGGAGGACCACAGACTAATTTAGACAGGATTGGTCAGTAAAGACTGTAAGAGCCTTAATGATGTGGTGAAACATTTGAGAGCTACTTTCAAAGCAAAGTGCTGCTTGAAATATTAAGAGCAGCAGAAAACAGCACCATTTATTTGAAGGAAGTGGTAATATGTGCACAGAGATATGACATTATGTATGCACACAACTGCAGTAGCTCTTAAAGAATTTATTTTACATAAGTGTTGAATCTTTCTTAATGACACATTAAGCAAATTAGCGTCTCACAAGAAAAACATGTCATCATTCGAGCTACATTAGTATTGAGGTCAGTTGTGTGCACAAGAGAAAGTTCCTTTGTCTAGGAGTGGCCACATTAAGCAACTGAGCACTTAGAATAAAAAGAGGGATATAAATTAACTATATAACATTTACATGCAACACCCTTCATCAGTAGGGGAAATATGTACTGTTTTAAAATAAATTTTAATATCCATACCCCTTTGAATATTCTTCCATCACTGTTTATTGAGGCCACAAAACAGATTAGATGAATTTCATGTTTTAGCAGCATAAGCACAATCAATTACAAGATGTCTGTTTGCTGTATCTCACAATTGAGCAGTTCCCATTGACACTTATAACGTGGTTATTTCACATGAAATTTGTCCCTCAAGCAAATTCACCAGCTTAGAATTTCACTAGGGCTGTGCAAGAATGTTGATACAACTTGCATAGCTTTGCAAATAGAAACTTGTGCTGTCTCTTCTGTGAGCAAGAATCCTTTTCTGACTCAGTCTGTGTTGCTTTCTCAGTCAATAGTTATTGTTTTAATTAGCCATTGGTTTGTTTTCTGTTTTGCTCATTATAAATCAGAGATGTCATATAGTGTAAGTAGTCAAACCACTGAAGCATAGGCAAAAGGAAGCAAGTATATATGTGTTTATGTTAATCTCTTTAGAGACCAGGATTATTTGGATTAAAAGAAGCAGCCATTCAGTCTTTTCCTCACCCAGAGACAACTAATAATCTGACTAGAAATCCTAGAGCATTAAAAAGAAAGTCAGAACAGCTTTCTACTAATGAAGAATGCATTTCAGCTGCATAAAATCCTTTCCCATGTGGAAAACAAATAAATTTAGCAGTTTAGAACAAGATATAAAGTATGAATAACAAATTAACATACGGCACATTAGGTCTCATTTTAAATATACTTCATCTTCCCAGTAAAAAATTCTCCTTGTCAATGAAATTTTGAGTTAGACAAATGAAAGGTGATGAAAAAAGTATCAACTAAAATGAGATGCCAAAACCACAGTAAAATAATTTAAAAGCTATCTGTAAAAACGATATATGTCCAAGTACTCACTATTTATAAATCATAGGTATTAAAGATAAGTGCTTTGCTTCTTATTAAGGAGGACCTCAGCTTAAAAGTTTTAAATACAACAAGAAATAAAGCCATATAGACAGCTTCTAAATGGGCATGTTACAACTATATTCCTGCTTCGAGGCCTACTAACCAGAATTAATAGAAAGAGAAGGCTGGCTTTATAAAAAAAAAAAAAAAAAAATTGTCCTCCAAGTCAAAGCATAATTCAGCTAATTTACTTATTTATTTTAAAAGTGTGTATGGTACCCTAGTGACTCCTAGCAACTGTAACATTTGACTCTCCTGTTTTCTCCTGTTTGCCCTCAGGCCCATCTCCCTGTCCAGAGGAGCATGTTCACACAGGGCTCCCATCTTTTGTTCAATCTAACCAAAAACTGTCTGGGTGAAGAACTTACAGTCCATTTGAGTTGGCAGCAAATATGAAAGAGGGTAGAAAGTCAACAGTCCCCATCAAATACACTGAAGAATTTTTTCACAAATGCGTCTACTTTATGTATAAAATCAAAACATCTGATGTTTTCTTTGATAACTCCCTATTTTTAACTGAAAGTATTTTTCAGCAAAACAAATAACTAAAACTATATTTGTCTTTGAAAACCAGTTCTGCTGAACATTTATCATTACTGTTTGTACTGTTTCTGTCCTTATTACAATCACTAGAGGAAAAGTGAGATCTGTGGGTTTTTTTTCCCCATCCTTTAGCCACCTATATATTTCCTAACTACACCTTTCAGGGCCTAATTACAAAATTTGGATTCAAAAATGAAGTGTAATATGAAATTAGAAAGAATGAATCAAGCTAAGATTTCATTGTTTGTGACTGGTTCTTTGTCATAATCCATGAATCAACAAAGACGATGGAAAAATGATACAATATCTTGAGTTAGAAGGGACCCAGGAGGAATAAAAACAAACAAACAAAATCAAAACACCAGATCACCAAAAAACCAAACTGATAATCTTCCTTTTCACAGTGCAGCATTACTATGTGATACTTAAGCACTTTTTATTGCTATACCCTTCCAAAGCTGAGTAAAATACGAGTTCCATACACTACTGGCCAAAATACTGCTTCACTCAATCACACTTCAACTTCTTATATTTAGGAATTCTGAATTAAAAGCAGTCTGGAGATTTCTAGAGGTTCATGTTGCTTTCTCTGGGGCTCAACTATATATATTGTGTGTGTATATATATTGTGTGTGTGTATATATATATATATAGTGTATATATGTGGATGTATTTACATAATTAAAATGTGAAGATAACTATTCAGTAGCTTTTTTTGTACTGAGCTATTTAATTTCTAATGATATTGTTCAAAATCATAATCAAGCTAGATTTACCTGAAGCAAAACGCAGTTTAAACTTAAGAATGGAAACAGTTTTAGGGAAGAATTTCAAATAGAAAATCTAAATTAAAAAATATGGTTCATTTGAAGTAGAATTCTATCTTATACACAGAACAAACTGGCAAAGCAGCTGTGTGTCATATTAATTCAACATTTCATACAACAATTTCCCAGTTTCTCCTTCCTGAAAAATCCCATTCTCATAATACCAACTACAATTTCAAAATTAAACACTAGGATAGCACATGCCACTTGTTTCCAGGATCAAGTTATTCATTTCCATATTTTTCTACATTTCCAATTATTCTTAGATGCTTTCTTACATGCAAAATATGACATTTCTGTATTGAACTGATGGAAGGCTGAGAAACATGAGTTTGCTTCCTGCCCAGTTCATTGTGTAACTGCTTCAGAACTACTCAGGCATAGAAAGATCTTTAACTAGAGTTTGGAGAGAAAAACAGCTAAATGAGCTGAAGAAATGAGTTTTTGTTGGAGACAAGGGATGAGAGGAGCTGCCTCTGTGCACATTATGAAGATTGTGGAGAGCGTGAATATAGATAATGGCAGTTGTACTACTAAAATAATAGTAGTTTAGGGGTTACTATTTATTGTAGTTATAAAACAAACCAGTGATAAGTACCAACAGTGCTATCAACAGTCACCAGAATTACAAATACAAATGTTGAAGTATGCTAACAAATATTAATATGTTGAAGCATTAATTTATATACATACACACACACCAAGATTCCATTCAAATTAATGGTTCTAACAGTCAGAGCACCAGTTAGGGGAATATCCTGTTGCTGACACCAGAAAAGAAGAAAAAAATTACACAAGATACCTAAACAATCATCTAAAACTGTGCCTTGGGTAAATATATACAAATAAACCTCTCCAAAAACTGTGGAAGATATTAGCACACCCTATGACTACGGCATCTATTTTTACAGAGATGAAAAAGAGCAGTATAAATAAGACAGATGGAAAGTTGGAAATATTATTTTCTTCTTTGGAGTCCATTTAGGAGAACTACAAATTACAAACGCACTGAAATATAATGTTTAGTGGTTGTGAATATATTTCTAGGAACAGTTTTCCTTTCTAAATTCTTGATGCATTTATCACTAAACACCTGGGGACCAAACTGTACACTTCTACAAGTGTCCAGAATCCTAACAAGTAACCAACCTGAGGTATTTAGATCAGCTATAGCTGATTCATTCTCAAACAGTTACACACACTTCTTGTGGATGTGCAGTGAAAAGACAAGAGGACCAAGATACAAAAAGGGAAATTCCCTTTGGGCACAACAGAAAATCTTCATTGGAGCGGTCAAAACACAGCACCTCAGTACCACGGCAGCATTAACCTTTTTAAACACCTGGACATTGCATGGTATGATTCAGATTCTCTGACTTCTTGTCTCCATCATTTGCTACCTCACAGACCTTTATGTCATCTGAAAATTTTACCAGTAAGGATTTTGCATTAATGTCTGGATCAATGACAAAAAATATAAAGCAGTCCTGGCCCCCAGGAGACCATTGCAAAAATGGCATTTCTCATTGATCTCTCCCCAGTAGCAACTTCATTTTGATACCTGTCAGTGAACCACTTCCTAATCCATCTGCTGTATAGTCTGTTAATGCTACATAAGGCAGCATTTTAAATTGAAATGTTATGTGGTACTAAATTAAATGCCTCAGAGAAATCAAAGTATCTAAAATTGACACAGCTGTCTTTATCAACCAGACCTTTAACTCTGCTGAAAACAAAACAAAAGCAGTTTTGTTTGAGAAGAGGTTCCGTACTGACAAGCCTAATTATATTTTTAGTTTAATTCTAAATTAACAGAGTCACAGAGTAGCCAATTTCATTATTCTACCTTGGGTTAGCATCTGGCTAATGGTTTACAGTTTCACTGACTTCTTTTTTTTTAACCAGCAAAACTGTCTTGCCTGTCCTTTACATCTTTTGTCAGCTTTCCAAGGAGTACAGACAAATACCAGGGCAAAACAAGGTTCCTCTATTGCTTGCAGTCACACATGATATATTCCCAATTTTCATAACATGCTTTACCAACCAAGTTGTCCTCCTTCTGGGCCTCACAGCACATGGTCACACCCACGCAGTCATGTTTAATAGGGAAGGTGGGAGAAGTTACTCATAGGACTAGAGAGAAAAAAAAATAAAATCATTCGCTATAACTTCTAAACCCAATTAATATAAATCTCAGTAGAGCTGATTCTTCTACCTGGGAACTGGTTTCAAAGCAATGGACTTGTCTTCTGACTTCTTATCATGACTTGTCAGCTGGGTTGCAGAAACAACTCAAGTATGGAAAACTCATCGCTGTAACCTCTGGAAGGATTCTTTCAGGATGACATACACACTTTGGCTCTGCTGCAAAAACCTGTGCCAGACTTGATGTACGCATCTGAGGGGTGTTTTCCTTGGTTGGCTGGTTTTGTTTATTTGTTTTCCTTTTCCATTTTGTTCCAAGAGAACCAAGGTGTTAATTCCAACTTCTCTAAGAGAAGAATGTCAAAATCTCAGAGTCCTGTATAACTGAAAATTACCATTCTCCTGACACTTCCTCGAATAATTTCCAGCTTCTTTCTCACTTGGTTCACTGCTAATGTTTTAAAAAACATTAAAGCTCTGCTCCCAGTTTGTAAGTTATTTTGAAATTCAAATCCATTGACTTTTGAAGTAGAATTGTTTCACAGATGTCAGGAAATACTGGGAGGCAAATTTATTTTCCCAAGTCATACAATGGCTTTACAGCTTACAATAAATATTTATTTATAGGTCAGATCTTGAACTAATTATTCTCTTTCACACAGTTACAGGCATGTAAATAGTCATGCTTAATAGAAAATATGTCTAACCCTAAGAACTATGTAAAAATGGAATAAGTGCTTCAAAATCTGTTTAACAGTAACAATGTTGATATAGTGCAGCTTCAAGAGACAAGTGCAGTGATCATACCTAAAAGTGCTATCAAAGTATCCTGGTGCTTTCTTTGGATCCTCTATGCATTTTAAATGCAGAAAAAGAAATCAAGAAGAGGAAGTCAGACTTTAGACATTTATGCAAAAAAGGAAGAATTAGATTTCAATGTTCACTTTGCCTCAGGTGCACTTCAGGGAAATGCATGAAAATCTGCATGCATTTGTGCAAATAAGTATAAAACCTATGCATTATTTCACACTGCAACTTTCATTTAAAAATCTGAGAAAGACAAACATCTCTTCACTATTCACTTTTTCTGCAACATCACATATGGGATTTGCTTTTAAAAGTTCTTTGGACTCCCAAGGAATTGCAATGTCCTAATTTAACTGTGCTGTTGGAAGCCATCAAAAAACTAATTTTGTCAGCCAGCTTGGTAGCTTTACACCCTGCCTCTAAGTGGCAAGAAGTTCAGGTCTCCACTGGTTGCCTGTGACAGCTCTCAGCACTGCAGCTCCAGACACCTGTTTTCCAGTCCATCATGGCAAGAAACAAGGACTGAGGTGAGAGCTGTCTACTCCTAGGAAAAAAAAAAAAAAAAAGGATCCTCTGAAGTTTGCAATGAAATTGCTTGATATAGCACTGGAACCACACTGAGCATGGCAGAGCAACAGTCAGGTGGACACTGCCATTGTACAAACATACCATAGTCTATTAGCCAAAGGAAACATCCAACAGAGGGAGAGTCAGGTGTCACATGTCCACATATCATGACACTGCTCCAGTGTAGCTTTAGTTTCTTTTCCCCCATTAGGAAGTTGTGCACCAAACTAGGTTCTGAAATCTGCCTTTGCTCACCTTGCCTCCCCCTTCACTCCACAAGTAATGGGAGCATAAACACTGAGGACATCTGCTCAGGACACTTGGATCTGCTACACAGTAAATTTGAGGACAGTGGAAGGCTTTGGTCTAAACCTCACCTGCTTGTTTAGGTGGGTCGAATAGTGAGAACAAAGCATTATAAAACTGGATGACTTGTATGTGAAACACATTTATACTTAAGAGGTTTCAGGTTTGGAGAACTTGGTTCTGTGTCTACTGCATATGGGTTCAGGCTTATAAGTTACCATATGCTGTTGAATGGGGATATGAAAATCAAAAGATGATGCACAAAAGATGCACAAAAAAAAAATCACACACACACACTTGCAAAATGCTATATTTCAAGTGTTCTATTTTGTCCCCAGAAAGAAGTGATGACCTTTAAAATTTTCTCTTCTTCCACTGACAATGGTCCAGCACAGAAATGCATGTGTCTCTTTAACAGTCACATCTAAAGGTGGGATACAAAAATCTACATATCCAACATCCCAGCTTTGAATCAGACCAGACTTTTGTTTGTTCTAAATGCCTACATATTCTCCCAATTCTCCCTCTTTTTTGTGTGTGTATTTTCATCCAAAATTCAATCTTTGTACTGAGTAACCTCTCCTCCTGACAGTTTAATTGAGGTTTAACTGCCACATGCTTGGGAAACAGTGGGTTCTGACTGCAGTTTTACCTAAATGCTCTGCTGAGCACTTCTCAGAGAAGTCAATACCTTACAGCAACTGCCAAGTAACTTGTAGTATCAATATGTTATAAAATTCAACAGGATAGACACTACAAACTGATTTTCTGTGCTTTGCAACAAAATCACTTGTTATTCTCTGAATATATCACCCTAAAGTTCATACCATACGCAGACTTACCATATATTCCCTACACTCCTTTCTCAACACTCTGTGATATCAAACCATGAAATGTACAGGAACCACACAAAATAAGCAGATAAGGATCTTTTTCTTCTGACATTTGAATTAAATAATAAAATCATTTAGGTTATAAAGACCTTTAGGATCATCAAGCCCAACCATAATCCTAGCACCACCAGATCCACTACTAAACCCTACTACTGTCCATAAACACCACACCTACATGTCTTTTAAATACCTCCAGGGATGGTAACTCAACCACTTTCCTGGGCAGTCTGTTCCAGTTTCTTCTGGTTTTTGGGGTTTTTTGTTTTTTGTTTTTTGTTTTTTTTTTTTGTTTTGTTTTTTTTGTTTGTTTGTTTGGGGTTTTTTGTTTGTTTGTTTGTTTTTTCAATTAATTCTTCTTACCACTAGACTGAGGACTTTTTTTTTTTTTTTTTTTTTTTACATATACTGGTCATTTCTGAAAACCTTATGTATTTCTATACTTGCAGCTGAAATATTAGCTCTTGAATGTTTGAAAGTCAGTCTAAAATCTACTAGCCTTGGAACGAATACTCTCAGACTTTAAAAATAATCTTCCATTATGTTCAGATCACATTTGATATAAAAGGAAATAACATTTCTACAAAGTTCTACAGCTCTTGTTTTATCTGATACATGTACAAAGCTAGTTAGGTAATTTCAGAAAACCACTTCTGTGTCAGATACATCAGAACAATTCTGAAGCCAGAATTTCAATGTGTGTGTTAGTTATGCATAAGTTTCGTGAACATTTTCACTAAGAGTCAGATCCAACTTTACTGCTGGGAACATAAAGGTAAGAAAAAAAACCAACTCTTTCAACCTGCTTCTACTGCTGAAAATGTTAGGGGTTTGGCACAGAGATACAATTGCATTTTGAGGCTAATGAAAACTACTCAGTTTTTCCTGAAGGTAGCATTTAACAGAGGACTCCTCTGTGGTATCTGTTATGTTCTGAAGCAAACCACAACTAGAAAAATAGTTTCACTACAGATAGAAAGAGTCATCAGAAATGAAGCAATACATTTTGACTGTGAACGTAGATTATAAAAGTAAGTTCATATCTGGTATCATGACACTTTTTTGGAATTAAGAATAAATTTAATTTTTCAGAACATGCACAACAAAAACCTCCTTTTACTTTGCAAGCAAATCAAATCACCTACTTCCTCTATACACTGGTTTTCAATTACATCTTAAAACTTGTTTTTCTTTCATAAGAAACAGGATAATGTTTCAAATCTCACAGTTGTATTCTCTCTAGTTCATTTCCTTATTAGGTTATGAAGCTTCTGAATATCTCACCACAGATCAGGGCACGGTTTTTAATAAGCCTTTCCCTACTATGAAGTCCAACCTCTTGCTAAAATCATGCAGTAATAAAAGCATAAAATCCACCAGCTCTGCAATTTGTCTAATTTATCAATTTGATCATAACGCTCCCAGATTCCACAACTGAATCCACATGTGCACCAATATCTGAGTCAATAGAGTAGCATATGGAGAAAGTTTTGGCTGTAAATCCAGAGACAGATGGAAAAGAATAGTGATATAACCATTTTCTACAATCTGCTGATGGCTTGGGATTCAGCTCTCAGGCTGTCTCATTCATCTTTAGGGCTGCGCAAAGTTTCTCACACTCTCCAAGGTAGGAAGGGGTGCAGGGAGCCATGAGGAACAGAGGGCATCCCACCTGCAAGCAGTCACACTTGCAGTCTGATACTACTAGAAGTAATGTGCTAATGTAGTGGGTCACAGGAGTCAGTCCTTTCCTAACCCATTCCAAATACATCAAAATTACCTGTAATTTGAGCAAAGATACATCATATTTAGGAGGTCTCATACCAAAACAAGTCCTACAACAACAAAAGTCACATATTGAAATGAAATTCACATCAGGTTCACACTAGAATTCAGGCACTCCCTCAAAACATGTTAAATTACTGGAGAGTTCTGCATTTCCAGAGTCCTGTGTTGTTCCAAGATACTGTTCTTGGAAACCAATTCGAACAGGAAAAATGTACAGTCTTAAAACTTTTCAGAAGAGGTAAAATGGACTCACAGTCCCCTTTTCTCCTGGCTTTACTTAAATACACACATGACTTTTTCTGATTTTACCTGATTAAGATATTTTTACTTTTCTTCAAGTCTAATCTGGAAAAGTGAGGCAAGTTCTATGATTTATGAAGCTTTTAAAATATTCAAACCTTATGTCAAAAGAAGTGATTTAATATTGTTGGACTAAGCCTAAAGTAACCTAATCATTCAGAAGTTATGACAGAGGAATTTTATTAAACTCCCCAGACTTTCTTCAGTAACTTAGTTAACTATCATAATTTTAGATAGCATTCTTTCTAAACTCTAGCTCCCTTCCAAAAGCTCTAGAATTCCGTTTTTCATATATTGGAATTTCCTTCTTCAAATTAAAGTTTTTCAATATATTAATATTATTTTAATCATCAAAAAACAGTTATTACATTTAGAGTGGACCTCTACTTCATTTTTACTACCATTCAGAAAAGACAACATTTCTAAATCATACTTAGCTCTTACTAAATGCCAAGTAAGGAACTTGCTCCAAAACCTCTTCTACTGCCCGCAGAGTCATAGAATCTGCTCCTACTCACACATCTACATCCTGTATTACTTTTAAAACATTTTTTACGCAGAATCTTGGAGTAACTGTGTATTCTACACATATAGTATGTCAAATAAAACAGATAAGAGCAGCAATACAGCTTTTGTCCAGATGTGAGAACATCTATAAAGAGACCAAACATTCATGCATGATGGTCAGAAAGTTTATTTTTAAATTCTGGAAGAAAAAGTTCAAAAAACATTTTATATGACTGTATTGTTTCTTTCTCTGAAGAGTTGATTTCTTCTGAAGTCACTGCACACCAGTGTTACTGATGATCTATTAGAGGATGGACTGCAGTTCTTTAATACTTCAACATAGAGCCACACAGAGTTGCATTTATTAGGACAGTATCTGAGATCAGGGAGACCATGCACCTCAAAGGTAGATCTATCAATAGACCTAAGGAGTTACAAGTGGTCCAAATGCCAGTTCCTGTATGATGAGAAAGGCATTATTGCACCATTCAAAATAATCATAAGAATTGAAGATCTAAATGCAATGAGAATGAAAAACATTTCTGGGTAAAATTATTGTTTACTTCTCTGCAATTTTCTTATCTCTCCCATTACATCACTTGCCATTCACTCTTATTTTGGAATGACTGCCTTCAATTTAGTTTTTAAAATTGTGTCGATTTATTGTTAGGGTGATGCAGTAGCCATGCACATCATGAAGCCAACACAAGGCTTAATACTTATGCATATATCCTCATTTTCCTTCACATTCTAGCCTTTGTGGCAAGAAATCTGGCTATATAGAAAACAAAAAGCTGCTGATCACTCCAGCAGAATAACTAAACGACCAAGAAAAATCATAGTGAGAGACAAACATACATATATACAAATATATGTATATGTGTGTATGTATTCAACCTATGACAAGTAACACTTCTGCACCAAGAAATAGCAAGAATGCAGTACAGCTCTTTTTCAGAGTATTTTACGGACAGGAAACACTGATATAGCATTTATTAACTCCATTAGATGTCAATATGTAAGACATGTCACTACAGAGGCATGTACATTGGAGTATTATGAAATATGGGCACAATCTCATTACAATTTCCAGATTATACGCCACGGTAAGAATCTCCTTGGATGTCTGAGCATTTACAGGAACCTTGCAGATACCCTTCCTACCCTGGTTAATCCAAATTTCATAACTTGGCCTGTGCTGGGCTCCTAGCTCTCTGCTAACTTTGTTTGCTGGTTTCTTTAAGCATAGTAGGCACAAAACAAGAGTTTTTCTCAAGTTCCACATCCACTCTCACCAACTACAAAACAAATTGCCTGAAACAACTATGTTACAGAGCAAAAACATAGTGGTCCTGAATAATGTCTTAACTTTTTGTTAACCACACTTTGTGTTTCAATACCCATTGGCTTTTCCTTCCTCATATTTGTTTTCCTTCATACTGACAATTTAGGTTAATATTCGGAAATCAGCAAGCTCTGGAAGACTATATTTCCTGGAGAGTTTTACAGAGATCTTCTCTTCCTATGTCTCCTGTGATTAAACATGTTTCTAGGGTCTGACGTTCTCTTGATCCTGGATACTGCTTTTTGCCTTGTGCCACAGTAGTATTCTTCAGCATTTCTTAGTTGAATATTTTTTCTTTCTGTGGCAGAGCAATGAGGGTGGATGAAGCCACTGTGGATCTGACAGCAAGTTCTCTGATAAGGAACTGGGTGGGATTGCGTCGTATGCACCATGGGAGTCCCCAACTGTACTCATCATGAATGCATGGCTCAACTCTGCCCTCAGTTTTCAGTATACCACACTCCATGTTTTAAAGGCAAATTTTAAAAGGCACACTGTGGAAAGTCAAGCGTGTGTTGTGCAATCACAGGTTTTCCTACGAAGGTCATCACCCTATGTATGCTGAAATCAATAGGCATTTTCACGTTTACTTCAGTTAAACATCTCCTCCTGAATACAGACTTAAGTCTTTCCTATAGTTTTATTCAGTGTTTCCCAACAGATAATAGTCTTCTCCAGTAGAATTTTCACAAAGAAATTGAAATGGAAAATAAAAGGACTTTCAGCAGAGAAAGGTGATGCAAACTTTTCAGGATTGCCTATATTTTTATCCATAACATTGCATAACATTTTCCACTAGTTCTGTGAAAGCTTCTGATCTACAAATCCCATAGATACCATCTGAAACAGTTTTGAACTTCTTCCACATATGTTGGAAGACAGACAAGTTAGAAAACACAGGACATTTGCAGAAGTCTTAATGAAATCTATTTTCCTCCTTCTATCAGTTTTGTGTAAGTTGGTAAGAGGAGGAGGTTGACTTTTTTCCCCTCCCTAAGAAAATCTGAAATGTTACTCAAGGGAGACATGTTAATTTTTTTTTTTTTCTACATTTCTCAAATAATGGAGAGCCAAAGCAATTGTACAGGTCAGCAGACAAGGAACAGACTATTGCAGTTGAAAGTTCAGTGGGTAAAAAGTTTGGTCAGCCCTCTACTAGGATACAAAAGGTGAGAAGCTCAAATCAGGCAGCCACAGAACTATCACAGACATGCATCTGCACCTCTACAATAATACTTGCGATTAGGAGTAAAAAGGCTAATAGCCAACTCCTGCATTATGCCCTGGAGCCTTTTCCTTCCACCTCAGCTTGGACAGGTTAATTGGGACTTAAATGGTTATTCACATGGGTAACTCCAGCAATTGGCACACAGCCAGTAAAGATAGGTTTAAGTTTACTCCCCAGATCAAATCCTTCTCAGATGAGAATTACTTTTAAATATAAGAAATGTTAAATCCATGGACACTTAGCAAGAGTTAACTTAGGCCTTGGGTTAACCATTTGCTAGTCCCTTACAGCAAATAGGTTCGTGCCATATATTGACTTATGAAATTTCCCATCCACCTGAAAGTGAACTCAGTCTAAATGCTGTAAGGCAAAGGTTTAGGGTATTTGAACCACATTTATTATGTTTTTACAAGTAAGTCAATGCATTCTACCTGCTTGATCATTTACCTATCAAATTCCTAATTTGCATCTGATTTGTGTAATATAGAAGTGCAGGTGCAACCATAAGTTCTTTTTAACGACTGGCCTGAACACCAGCTTAGTGGACCTTAATTAAAAGAGTAAACCAAAACATTTTCTAATAAGGCTAAAGCACTCTTGTTGCTCTCTCTGTAACTCTCAGGAATGACTGTTTCCTCTCACAGAAACAAACAGAAGCCAGCTATCTGAAACACATATATAATATACATGAGCCACTGTAGAAATATCATGTGTGCAATAATAAATTACTTTCACCAGAATTCCTTGGGAAACTGACTAGAGAATATATGTATTTTTTATATATATAACATAGAATATTTTTGTTGCCTTAGCTCAAGGAAAAGCCCTCCTAAGAAAGAAGAATTTTTTTTGCTACAGACTAGAGACTACTAACTTCCATTTAATTTCAAGATGTATTTATATTGTTACATAGCAAGCGCTAATAATAGCTTCTGAGAATATGTACTCAAATAACAAAATCTGTGTGGATTAGCAAAACCATATGCCTATACACAAACAATTTTTAAAAGACCAAGATTAAAAGGTACAGAAATTCAGAATCCTAAGTTATTATAATTGCCACTATCTCCTTGCTATCTGGGACTATGTAGCTACCAGTCTCTGTAGCAATGCTAATTCTAAACCTTTTCCTAAAGCAACTCAGTGAAAGATTTTCCCAAAGGCAAGGTGCTCCAGAACCTACACATCTGTACCAAAGAATAGCAAATTTCTCAACTCCTCATTTATTGCCAGTTTTCTGAGAATAAGGTTATTAAATACTAAATATTAAACTAAAAACCACTAAATTGAAATGCTACTGTAATGTTAAACTGGACCAAGTCCGTAGTATTATTGTCACATAGGAGAGTAAGTAACAACATTCTGAAAATTACTGTAGGCTTTGCCCTACTTCCAATGCCATTTATTTTTCCCCAGAGATGCTCAATGCAGATGAATATAAACTCAGCTTGAACCTGCCATTGGACTTCTGCATGGCAAGATGCTGCACTCCAGCCTGCCCTGTGAGGAACCCTGCAAACTGGTTTTAAACACCCGAGGTCCCACACATCAAATATACTTGGTTTACTCAAGGTTATTTTTCTACGTTGTGAATACATATTATATAATAAGCCAGGTTACAAAAAGCTGTGAAAATTAAACCACATATGGCTGTTGGAGATACAGTGTTTAAATTGTTGTGTAGATTGGATATTCTCTAGTGATAGCTGAAGGTTTCTTTGCCCACTGAAATCCTTAAAATAGAATCTAAGTCCTTTAAATGGTAATGATTTTCAAATGTCCAACAAATTGCTTTTTTGATTAATGACTAATTTGAATACTCAGGGGTAAAATCCCCAAGCACTTTGTATTAACAAAACTGTGTTCTCCATATAGTTATTCTGTAATGATACAGTTTAGAAATTTACCCCTTAGCATTCAGGGATATTCAGAGCTTAGCTGAGAATTGATGCTGAAGCCTTAATGACTTTGTTACCAATAACACTCCCTAGAAAAGTAGAGGGTGCGTTTTGTTTGTTTGTTTCAGGAAAGAACAAAATAAAACAAAACCACAAAATACTGAATTACCAATGTTTACTTAACAATCGGGAACTCCAAAAAATACATACTGAACAGATTTGATTTTAGGGAGGAACAATCTGATTTTCCATTCATCAGGTCTCCGTTCCTTTTTTAACATTACAGCCTACTTTACCCCTTCCATCAATCAACACAGCTGATTAAAGTCCCTTCATAGGTCTAATGAAGCTGGCTATAACTGTGAAGACTGATTTGAGGATTTCTTAAAACATACATATCCACTATAGAAACAGCAGAAAAACCTCTTCATCATAAAAAGCCCACAAAACAAAGATCAAAAGTTGAGGGAAAAGAGTGGAATGATTCTAGTACAGACTTAGTTACTCTTCCAGTAGTAAGAGACAGAGTAACAGCAAATGGGTGTAGCTATTTTTATCAACATCATTAATTATCAGTAAATTGCAACCATCAAAACCAGGGAGAGGACACAAGGCATATATTGTTTCTCAGCTTGCATTTCCACACCTGCTGCTCCTTGGTGTTTTGACCAGAGACACTCTAAAGCATTCTTAGAAGAAAAAGGCAATTTGACTTGATATTTGAAGTTCTTGAATATATAGAATGTCAATGACCTTATAACAAATACTAGAAGCTGCACTTGAAGACAAGCATAGATTCCTCCACTGTAATCTAAAGTAGAAGGACCCATTTTTACACTAATTTCTGCCAGATTAAAAAAAAAACACACAGCACACACCCACCCACCATTGAAAATAATTCACGAGCAAAAATAAGTTACCCAGAAAATAATGGGTTTGACGGAGCCATCTGTACATATCAAGTTTAGCATCAACATCCTGATTAGCTCAGCAGTAATAGACTGCTCATTGCTTTAAAACCTGTCCACGTTTATAATTTAAGTCCACACTGATTCTATGCTATTCGGTTGCTAGTTTTGCTACTCTACACTTCTATATAAAACACTGCTTTACTACCAGTGTGGTCTTTTTTAACCTGTGTATTTTCCTTTCTGGTATAACAGTATGGCATTCATTATTCTGTCTTCTACTAAGTTTCTCATATGCTTAGTATGTCAGTCTGTCTCATTCAGAGCTCAATATTACAACTTCACCTTGCCAAGAACTACATCTCATCTTCAGAAGCTTCTTAAGCACTAATCAAAAAAAAATCCATGGCTTAAATTTCGTGGCAAGATACCTTATTTATGCTCATGTGCTTCCCTCAGCTTTAACAGCTGGTCTCCTAAATCGTTTTGGTGTTTTGAAAAATTTACTGTTACCACAAAATTACAAGTAGTAATTTGTTAATTGTTTCTTCTACTAAACTTATCTGAGGAATTATGGCTGGCCCATAGATTCTAGGCAAAGGATTTTTAAGAATGGTCTAATTTTGCCTTCTACTATCACATCCAAAATTTACCAACACCAACATGAACATGCGAAGACTAAATAACAATGTAGCTTATTTATGATCTCGACATGTCGTTTTGCTTGTTATTTCCATTATGTAGCTATTGGAAAACAAGTCTTTCCAACGTTTGCACACAAGCAGTAACAGCTCATGGTTAGGTTATGTCTCCAGGTTGGTGGATTTATTGCAAGAGTGTCACAACCTTGAATATCACTTTGTAGCTCTCTAATCCCAATAGAAAATTTATGTTAAGCAAATAAGATATATTGTTACCTCTATGAAATGGACTGTAGGGATTCGTTGAAAGACATTAACAGGAAAACATGAAATACATAAAATTTTAGATACCAGATGCTAATACCACAGGTTCCAAATCACAAGCTCCTTAGTACATTAAAGAACAATCAATTTTATGTTCTCCAGGTTTGTGAACTGAGCCATAAACTTTTAAACCAGTGAACCATAAATAGCATACCTATGAAAATGAACACAATGTACCGTTTATAACATTGTAGTCAAACTACTTGGCTTGTTTTTAATCTCCTTGGATGGAAAAAGAGGGAGCCAAGGTAGAGACAGAAAAATAGCAGAAGTGACTGTTTACTTCATGAACAGTTCATAACCATTAAAAAAAAAAAAAAAAAAAAAAGAGGTTGAGAAGTACCCTTTTTCAGCGTTTTATGTCGTCTTAGATCTTATGGGTTTCAAAAGTTCTGCGAGCACCTCCTGTGATTATCGCTGTCATGTTCTATGCTCACTGCTCCAAGGTTGTCCAGTAAACGTACTGAAGGAGAAGTGTATCTTTTCACCGGAGTGCGGAGACATCCCAGATAAGCTTACCCTAACCCTTCTTGATGGGGAGTAGTTGGCAGGACAAAGAAACCTTGATGGGTGCAGGACAAAGACTGTGACAAGGAATTTGCCTCCCAGGAACAACCACTCTGGGAAATGACACCTTACACCTACTCATGCACCTACACCGAAAAGGTATAACAAATAAATAAAACCCTCTCTGCCTACCCAAAAGGAACTGCTCTGCACAAAATCTCCCCAGATAAAGCTGACCCTGGCCAGGGACATATATCTGGCTCGGGCTTCCATGATGTAGATCAGTTTTAAGTGAGACTTCATCATTGGTCAACCCCACTCCTAGGATGTTTACCAGTAATACCTCACAAATAAAGGTTCATCAGCATATACTTGCTTCAATAGTCAGAATTCGGTAATAACTTGTGCTATAAATATATTTGCTTTACTCTTGTTATAGGTATACTTGCTTTCCTAGTGGTAATTTTGTAGTGACTTGCAGTGTGTATGCATATATATGTATACATACATACAACAAAACTACTATTAGTAAGAACGTGTAATTTAAAAATGAATAAATCCTCAGAAACCCACATCTCTGTGTCCTGGCATATTGTAAAATCCCCAGAACACCATTATCATGATTTTACACACCCGTGGTTTGGGTAAGCTTCATAAGTCATGACCGTGATCACTACACCTAGAACGTGAAAGTGCTGTTTGTGACATGCACCTTAGAGCTACGGCCAAGATGACCTATATGAAATGAGTGGTCAGAGTTCACCAGAGAACCTTTCCTACCACTGGAGACAGAAGAAAAAAACATCAGCCAGTCCTGTTTTATAGCTATGACTAACACCTTACTCAGGGACCAGAAACCCATAGCAGCTGATACCAGCAAATATTATCAACCTATAATATGCTTGCTTAATCAAAAAAATGGTTCTGGCCAGAAAACTAGTGAGGCATAGCCAACAGAAGACATGTGCCTGCCATAAATCTTGTCAAACTTGTTTATCACGTAAAATGAGCCTGATCATTCTGGTATATCATCCTCATTCTTGGCTAGCATCCTTATTTCATGGAAATAGCACCTATAAGAATTAGTGTTCAATAGCTTTTAGTCTTTTTTGTCTTACATTATAACCAGCTGTCAGAATTTCGCTAATGATCACAGACAAACAGCAGTCACTAAGTCAAGCCAAAAGTTGAATTTAAACAACTGAAATCAGCTCAGAGCTCTGTTCTAACACCACCTTTACTGCTCAGTCCTACAGACTTAAAATTCAAATGACCTTCAATGGGATTTTGCATGAACAAGTAGGGAAGATCTAGCCTTCAATATTCATCTGTCGTCTTCTAATTAACCTTTAGGTAGTTCAGAGTCTTCCCTTCGTTTCTGCAGTCAAGTGTAGCAATCAGAAAAGCAACTTGCACTATCATGAAAATGTCACCATTACCTTTCAAGGGGAATTTAGCAGGTTCCAGGTCTCTAATTTGGTATTATCCAGTTGATTCATAGATCAGTCCAGCAGCTAACCTGACCTACTGTTTCCTTTCACTTTGTTGTGTCACCACTGAAAAAATAGGTACATTGTGACATATAACCACAGCACTTCACACCTAACAGTTATTTTGACTTAATAATCTTCCTTCTATAACAATTTTTCAACATGCTCTGCCCTCCTTGAGACAGAAAAGGGAAAAACGGGTAGAAAGGAGGACCACTATGACTTACTGACCTCTCAGCCTCACCCCTGTGTCTGGGAAGATCACAGAACAGATCCTCCTGGAAATTACGTTAAGGCAGTGGAGGACAGGGAGGTGATCTGAGACAGCAAGCACAGCTTCACCAAGGGCACAGTCTTGCCTGTCCAACCTAATGACCTTTTGTGATGGAGGCAGTCCACATCAGTGGACAAGGGAAAAGCTACGAATGTCATCTATCTGAACTTTTGTAAGGATTTTAACACAGTCCCATGACACATCCTCCTCTCTAAATTGGAGATATATAGATTTAATGGATGGACTGTTTGGTGGATAGAGAACTGGTTGTGTGATCACATCCAGAGCATAGTGGTCAATGGTTCAGGGTCTGGATGGAGATCAGTGACAAGTGGTATCCCTCAGGGGTCCATATTGGGACCAGTATTCTTTAATATCTTCATCAATGACATTGATAGTGAGATTGAGTGTACCTTTAGTAAATGCAGATGACACCAAGCTGAGTGGTGCAGTTGACATACCTGGGGGACAGGATGCCATCCACAGGCACCTGGACAAACATGAAAAGTGGGCCATGTGAACATCATGAGGTTCAACAAGGCCAAGTGCAAGGTCCTGCTCCTGTGTCAGGGCAACCTTTGTTATCAAACCAGGCTGGGGGACAAAGTGATTGAGAGCAGCCCTGTGGAGAAGAACTTGGGGGTACTGGTGGGTGAAAAGCTGAATATAAACTGACTGTGTGTGCTTGTGTCCCTGAAAGTCAAGTATATGTCCTGGGCTACATCAAAAGGAGTGTGGCCAGCAGGTCATCTCTACTTCACTCCATTGAGACCCCCACCTGCAGTACTGTACCCAGCACATGAAAGATGATAACCTGTTGGAGTGGTTCCAAAGGAGGGCCACAAAAATGATCAGAGGGATAGAACACCTCTCCAGGTTGAGGACAACCTGGAGAAGGCTCTGGGGACACCTCACTAAGGCCTATAAAGGAAGCTTATAAGAAAAATGGGAATGGACCTTTTAGTATGGCCTGCTGCAACAATACAAGTGGTTATGGTTTTAAAACTGAAGGGTAGATTCAGACTAGATATAAAGAAGAAATTTTTGACAATGAGGGTCATGAAACACTGGCATGGGTTGCCCAGAGAGGTGGTAGACGCTCCATCCCTGAAAACATTCAAGGTCAGGCTGGATGGGGCTCTGAGCAACCTGATCTAGTTGAAGATGTCCCTGCTCATTGCTGGAGGATTGGACTAGATGACCTCTGAAGGCCCCTTCTGACCCAAACCATTCTGTGATTCTAACACAATCAGAAATAACTTTTCAGTTTGTATAAATCAATTTTTTTACTTTTCTGACTTCATGTCAAACATATCATCTAATACTAGCTCAGTTCAGTGGAAAACTTCAGATCAGCAATTAATGACTTCAACAGAAGAGCCCATCTGCTTCAGATTAGGTATGAAACAAATAGTTTGCAGAATTAAAGCCAAAATAGCTACACAGGTAAGATCCCCAAGTATGGAATAATTGCCTTGTCCCCCTGGCCTGGGGCACATTTACCAGCTTATTTCATAAAGTTAGGATCTACTTTATTCAGAATTAAGTGCACATTTGAGTACATCTGTTTATAAAATGACCTACTTTTTGAAAGAATGTAGGTCTCCAGTAACATTGACAGACATTTAGAACGGAGAAAGAAATCCTACTTCCACAGACTTCCTATGGCTAAGACTGACTCTGAGGGGCACAAAATTTCATCCGAATTCTTGGATATCAAATTACTTTCCCAGACTTGGAAAAATTGACTCTGCTTCTTCTACTTTTCTCATCTATAAGACATTTCCTTTAATGTGCATTCACTAACAGCATCTTGGAAATGTTCTTTACATGCACTTTTCTCTCATGTATGTTTTTTATTTTTCAGTGCTTTTGCTGTACATCCTATGCTTCCATAACTTTGGATTCATTGTTTATCTGATAAAGTTCCCAGAGTGACCTTAGAGTACCTAAATGTAATATCCTCACCTCCCAGTGTATTCCCTTCCTGTTCACATTTAACACCCAGGAGCAGGAAAAATAAACATCAGCATGTTTTCCTGTCATCCCTTCCCTGGCCATTTGCACTGAAACTACTTTTGTATCTTAAAACAGAAAAATCTTAGGACACCTTAAAAATCAGAGATCTTATGTGCCCTTCTGAACTTGTGTTGACAGAATCTCTCTGGTTGCTAAAAAAAAAAAAAAAAAAAAAACCACAAACACACACAACACAAATCACAAACAACCAAACAAAAAATCTAGAGTGATTTAGTTCAATGCATACTATGCAGTGTTATAGATGCAAGTATGGATGACATGTGGAAAGTTTACTCTCAGAAGAGAGTGGAGAAAGCGATAATCCCCCTTTTTGTGGTACTGGCATACATGATAAGCAAGGAGACATCCTGTCTTTCCTACAGGTTTTTTCAGTTTATTCTAATTCCGTTTACGTTCATTTTAGAGATTGAAATCACTCCAAAGACCAGAACTGAAAATTAGTGATGTCCTATCTGGGGCCTAGAGTTAAGTAATGCAAATAGTAAGATGGCATTAGACTTCTCACAGGACAGAAATAGCACAGTCCCCACCATATTTTTTATTAAAGATGAAAGACACTAAACATTCACCAACATATTCGATTTCCCAGCCCCCATTCCAGCTTTCCTTGGCCCCATTCCAGCTTTCCCACTGGGAATCATTGAACATTACTTCCTCAGTATCAGACAGAAGAACACTCACTTTGTGCAAATCCATAGACCTGTAACGTTTTCATGTGTCTACTAAGCTGATGAGAAATAAAGTTATAAAATAAAGACTTCCTGTAAGGCTGCTTAACACCTTTTCTAATGAGAAATACACTGGTGACATCAGCCTCAGTCAAGCTTTTTCCTGGTACTAGGCAGGTTTTAGTCCAAGACTCACTCCCTGTCACCTGCATCTCTGCTGGCCAGGCTGACCTTCCATCACAGACATCTATCTCCTCTCCCCAGCACACACACCTGAGAGCTCACTCACCTTCCCCTATCCAGGGAGCAGCCATCTTGCTGTTTCTCTACATGATTTATTTTTCTAAGGCTTCAGATCCCCAGTGAAACAGCAGCAAGCCTTTTGGCTTTAAAGGATACTATTAAAAGATGTTCACATAACATTCAAATTCAAAGGTTGGCTGAACAGCAGAAAGACTTCAAGAAGAGAAGGGAATTAAAAATTAGCGTGTTCTGTCTATGTTAATATCAAGCAAGCTACAATTATAACCTTTTCCCATTTAAAAAATAGGTTTTAAAATATACCCCTGCTGTAGTTAAATGAGTGTTAGTTTAGAGAATGAATATAAAACCTCAGCATTTGTAATAAGAAGAAATCAGTAGAGGTTTTATTGCTAAAAGGTCAACAACACTTACAAAGAGATTCAATCTGTAACGCCCTGCAGAATTTCATTTAAAAAATAAAACACCATGGAGAAAAGAAAAGCTCTGAAAATAGGAATCTGTAAGTGGTTTCTCACTTTGTGACCCCACGTTGGAAATGCAGTTGCATAGCGTAGGCTCACTGCCACCTACAGCCAGAAAGAAGTGCACACAGACCCAGGGCAGGGAGAAGCTTTGCCTGAACCCAGGATGTCATGACTTCCAAATATTAGCCACTCTGCAACCATCAAGTGTGTGCTAGCTCAGCTGCTGTGCTCAAAGGCTGATAAGGCTTCCAGAGACACTACACACAGCCACGATTGCCTGTGACATTAGCAGCAAGGAAAGCATAAAAGACAACAATAGTGTTGCACTTGACGTGTCTATTTGCAACAGGCAACAGCAGAGAACAAAACCAGATCCTTATAAAAGACACTCTGGATTTGAAAAAAAAAAAAAAGAAAAAACACAATTCTAATACACACATATGCCATAATCATGTTTATGGTTGGTGGAAATTGGCTTGTAGCAGATTTGAAAACTTCACTGTGGAATAACAGACAAGGATTTTTGATGGAGGGAGCTGAAAACAGAATCAGCTGTGTTAACAATAATATGTGAACGTACTGACACACTTCCTATAAGCACAGTCTTTCTTTTCTACAAAGTTAGATACAACTGCATATAACGTAACCAGCAAACATGTAGAATATTCCCATTGTTTTCCCTTCAAAGCAGCACATTTGATAGCATGATGAAGTCCCATGCAACTTACAAAATAAAAAATAAGAAATTGGAACTTGATGAATTGAAGAAGTTCTAATTAAAAAAATAACTTGTAGAATAGTACTATTTAGAATTCTGCCTCCAGACGAAGATAAAGGCTTTGAAAAGCAAATATGAAACAATTTCAAAATCATTTCAGCATTATAATTTGCACTAGTTAGGAATAAAATTGGGCAGAAGTTTCAGACAAACTTTTCTAACATTTTTAATGAACATTTCAAACACTCTTTGCAGAAAATGCCCTTTTGTTTACTGTTATGCTGAATACTTGAAGGTTTTTTCTTCCCCCCAAAAGTGACAAGCAGTGTTTAAATTTTCATTTCATTAGCTTAAAATGCCAATTTAATGAGATTTTGCACAGATCAGAGCAATAAAGGCAACAACATTGAATCAAAAGTGTAGAGCCTTTAAAATAGCACAGTTATTGTCAAGATCTTACAGCAAGAACATTTTCATGTAGGGCAGTTATCAGGAACATTACACATATTGAAGCAAATATACACACGCACTTTTCTTTTTTAGATTGGTGGAGCATTTGCCTTAATTTCATTTGAAGAAAAAGTCATACTCATGCCTTTTTTTTTAAATACAGTAGGACTATTACTAACAAGGTGAAGGTCTCCTGTTTCCTTTGAAAATCAGTTTTCTCAACACATCTTAGAGAATACCCTCATTTGTTCATAACCAGCTTCACTCTACTGAAAACATGGGTAATCACATCATCTGCAGGACTGGTACACTGCAGATGTGCAGTAAATCCTGACAGAGCTTCTTGAAAACACTTGACCTTCTGGACACAAAACAATAATGCTGTGCTTGTCTAGTAATATCATGAGAAAAACAATGTCCAGTTCTGAGACTTCTGCAGTTGCCCTTCCTGAACCATTTTCAGGTGCAAACTTCCAGCCACAAATTAGTCTAACAAGGGCACATGCTGGCTAAACCTGCCAAATTAAAATACTTGTAGCTACATTACTCACTTATAACACACTTATCCAAATAGTTTAACAAATTAATTTTTATAGCATCCTCAAAATAAGGATTTAAGATAATTCACCTTCCATGCTCTTGGTCCTGAATATGAAAGGAAACATCCCCCCAAAAGCTTTAACACAAGCACAGAATAGATGAACAACTATAATCGAATTAGCACGTTTGATTTGCACCATCCAGGATGCACCAGCAACCATTAAACTCATCTCATTTATGTAGTGATTCCTATGGGCACGGATCAGGTAGAATCAACATCACAAAGTGCTTCAACTCATCTGACTTCTGGTCTATGTAAAGGCCATACTTGAAGAGGTACCTGGGAAGACCTGGCCAAAAACACAGGTGGTAAGTGCAATGGGCAAGATGTAGTGGAAACAGAGATCGATGAACACTCCAGCAAGCTTGCTAAATGCTGCAACCAGAGAAAACTCCAGAAAGCAAGGATCAGTTTTACTCATATGGTCATAACTTGCACAGCACCCCGTTTAACAGACTGGGGATGAAAAATAAATAAACCAAAAAACCACCACCACACACAGCCCCAAACAGTTATAAGATAACATTGTCCTGGATAGAAAAGGCTGTATTTCATGAAAGGAGGCTGGAAACACATCAGTCTTTTCTCATATACTTCTAGTTACTGTCTTTACTGTGTAATAAAACTGTCAAGTTTCTTTGGCTATAGAGAATTCTCTGCCTCTCCTGTCAGCCACTACAACCTATAAATATTTCAAAATATACCCGATTTTTCTCTATTCCTCTTTAAGCTGTACAGTAGTGTGGAGAAGCACTGAAGAACCACATACTATTTTGCATCTTTAATGAGCTGCAGAGTGTTATAAGCATATGTATATATACATCAACTCCACCAGCCTCATTAAGTCTTAAAAACATTTCTTTCTGTTAAAGAAAATTAAAAATACAGAGCTCACCAATGAAAGACTTAAAATTTAAGTGTGATAATTAACCTAGAGGCTGCTTCTTGCAAAACTGACTGTATTGCTTCTAGAATCTACGCCACTGTCTCCCAATTACTGAACATGGCGCTGTGCAATGAAGATATAGCAGCTCAGCCCCACACCTCCAACATAGCAGTGACAGCCTGGAAGATGTGCACATGTACAACTCAACTAGAAAACAAAGCTTCAGCTTCCTAAGAAGATTGCGTTAATAATCATCTTGACATGACCAAACCTCTCAAGTCATGGGTACCACATTTAAGAACAAAGGTGAGCACTTGTGTTATAATGTCCAAATGATGCATTAGCACAAAGGCAGTGTTGAAAAGGTGTTCAGTTTCTTCATCCTCTGCTTCTGTCTGTCCAAACAACTTGGGGTCCTTTTTTTTTTTTTCCAAAATACATTGGCATTTTGGGAGAGCACTACACACTAACAGCCAATCTGACCATTTCGGCAATATAATTTTTTGGCATTGAACTTGTTGCTTTTTTTTTCAGTCTTTCACAGAGGAACTGTCAAATCAAATTTCTTTTGTCACAAAAAGTACCTCTTTTAGTCTTTCCTTGTCCAAGGGAGTCAAAGAAGAGATCATGTAGTGTATTGTTTTTTGAGACTTAGGTTGGCTTTTTTTTTCCCAGTCTTTTGAAAGTCAAATAAGGACTTTGTGCTGAAATACAGCTCATGATCCAGCAAATATGCTGGGCACTGATATTTGAATGAAAAGACAACTCTGGCACATCTCCACTGATTATCAAGTGTTTTTGTAGAAGATAACATTCATTAAGCACTCTACATGTTACATAAAAGATGAATGCAGAATTCACAAATACAGGGTTTTTGTTTCTTCTTGGTGTATAACCATTTTCTCAAGAATTCTCATGGCTCATAGTTCATATTACTTTCCAAGATTCCTAGCTATAAATCATTAAACAGGCAATACTCGCACAAAAACCCATTTCTCCCAGAGGTGCAAAATAATACAAAGCACCAAATTTTCTATTGTTAACCGAAGTTCACATTTCTTAGCCAGAAATTGAGATTAACAAAGACCAGCTGAGAAATTATTTCTAAACTATCAATATGTAATAGATGGTTAATTTATCATAGCATGCTTTTTTCCTAGCCTAAAATCGATTGTTGAAAGTGACCTCTGTAAGCCAGTTCACAACCACAAGTTCACATAAGGGCAGAAGAAATTTTGGCAAAAAAAGTAATATTTCCTAATTTGTCAGTAAGAAAAATCCCAATGACTTCAAGGCAAAAAACAGTCTAAATACTAGAAGGCAATGAGAAACGTCATTTTAAATGCTTTTTCTTGCTAAGGATTGGGCTAGAAAAATTTTAAGTAGCAAAACAGCACTGAATTTTGAAGAACTTTGAATACAAACTAAGCTTATTCATAATAACAATGTATTTTACATGTAATGGTGATGGGCAGGTTTCACACTCAATGAAGTACATTATTTATGTAAAAATAGTAGTCTTATGAGAAACCTCATTACAGTACTTCTAAGCAAATATTTGAGAGAAGTCAAGCTGTTTCATGAGGATAATTCTTGTCATTCTCATCAAAATCAAAGATTCTGGAGGAAAAAAGTCACCTTCACAGATTTAAATGTCAGATTAAAATTTCCAGTATGGAATTCACTGAGAAAAATGAAATATTTCTGTTTTGAGGTATGCAGAGGAAATTCAGATATTGATCCCTTACGTGTGAATCCTGAAGACTTTCTACACTAATGTTTTTCTGTTGATACATATTTGAAAGGGTTTTTTTATTCTAACTTACTGAGTTTCTGGATTCATCTAGAAAAGAACTACTCTTAAATACCTGTCACTCTGCAAAAGACAAGCTAGTGTTTTACCACCGTAAGAGTTTGTTGCACGCTCTGTTTAGGACATTGTGTCCCTAATTGCTTTTTATCACAAATTTTTAGCTGAGATGCTCTGGATCAGCAGTGAAAACCCCCGAACCAGAGTCCTCTCATAGACAGTGTACCTTCCCTCCAATGGAAAATAGCAGTTTGGATTAGATGGAGATGCAGGTCCTCATCTACAGTGTCTCCAAGGAGTCCTGCTCTCAATCATCATCATAGTTACCACCTCATGGGTGCATTTTCCCCAGCTAACTGCCTGTTGCACAGGAAGATTACTTTACTCCTTCCAGGCTAACCTGCCCATGGGATGGAATGAGTGTTTAAATATTCATGTCATTTTGACCCTTGGGGAACAGGAGACCTCTGCAACGTGGGATTTGAGAAGACATTAAAGGGAACAGGAAGCTTTCCATTCCCTTTTTTGAAACATCAAGATTTCAGAAATTTTATTTTTCTTACAACAGAATAAAGAATTTATGCTGAATTTACATAGCTCTTTTTGAGTTGTACGGTTGCATGCTGCCTAATTTATTGTTCTCCAGACATTTTTTCCTGTTTCCTTGACTTTACCACTTCTTCCTTATCTGATTAGAACAATTCACACCCATAGTAGAAGAAGCCACATCATGCCACAGAGCCTACTGCGATGCCAAGAAATTTCAGTTGGAGATTTGGATTCCTATGACTATGCAGTTTTCCCATGAAAACTTGACACTACACCAGGTAGTTTGCATTAGGAATAAATGTTGAACTTTGGGCCCTTGGCGATAAGAGAATAAACAGAGGGGACAAAGAAGGGACACACTAAAACACATGCATATGGAAATATGAGGGAGTGAACTAACACTCATTCCTTTCTATAGTTACTTGCTAGAACCCATTTTTATCCTTATAGCTAATTTAAGATCTTTTTATGATGAGGGAACCCAGCAGTTTACTATTCAGCTTATCTGATTTTAGGGTTATTGAAAAATGCTCAATTGTGACATACGAACTGCATCCTCTGCCCTTTCATGGACATTCTAGTTTCCAGTTCCAGCCTTAGTTACCACAGATACTCAGAAACAGAACCACTAAGTAGAGACCAGAACATAAAGTTTAAAGTTGAAAGATCAAGCTTATATCCTCCTCTATCATTCAGGAAGCAAGAGAACAGTCCACCTGCAGTTTTCCTGCTGGAGGTCCAAGTGAGCACAAGCAGACTTCTCTGGGCCCTGGGCCATTGTGCTAGTTTAACTGAAAATGAGTTAATTTTCTTCATGTAGTTAGAAACATTTTCATAGCTAGCACAGTCATTATTTGAACTTAGTTTGAGAACAAGAGGTAACATCCCAGCACAGAGTTAATGTTTTTAATTGCTCTGGTCTGAGAGCCAAGGACATTCTGAGCGCTCTGCCCCCAGGTATGATGAGTCGAGGAAGGGGGCACAGATGGGGCAGAGCTTGACTGACATCCAAACTGATAAATAAGGGTATTCCATCCCAATAACATCACTCTTCATATTTAAGAAGAGTGGAGACCATCCAGTTTCTCTCTCTCTCTCGCTCTTTGGGGTGTGCTCGCTCTGGGGTGCTTTCTCTCTCAAGCCAGGGGATTTTGGTGAAGGACATTTAGTTTGGTTTTTTGCCATTTTGCAGAGGCCTCTAAGCCTTTCTTCCTTTTTCCTCTCTTGCAGCGGCTTTGGAACCTGGTGTTGCTTCCTGGGACTGGCTGTTCAGTGTGGACAGAGTTCGTTGATGAATTGCCTTGAGTATATTTTATTTGTATTGCTAGCTCGGGTTAAGCCATAACAGCCACAGAGTAGGGAAAGAACAAAGCAGTGCACTGCAGCCTTCAGTGCACCTGACATGTTTTCTAGGTCTTGGATGTTGACTTTGCTCCTGGACTCAGAAAGAAAAATTAGTAAAATGCCAGAATGATTTTATGGTATTTTATAATAAAAATGGAGAAGAGCTGGGGTTGTTCTGTAGCAGTTTCATTATGTTGTGCACCCTCATAACATATATCAGGGAGACCATTCTTAATGTAAATTCACAGAAGAAACATTCTGATAAAGGCTTTTGAGAGACTCTCAAAAGACACAGAAATACTACAGTAACAGTAGATGATCACTAGACTCCTTCCATTAAGCCACTGCATTTCAAGTTGCCTGCTGTTCTGAACATGTTCATAGATGGTATTCCAGACAGATTGTGGTAATAAAACGTGATTATTTACTACTTCCCTACTAGGAAATTTACAGAACATGAAGGCACGGATGCATAAATTGATGTTGGCAATATCACTCCCAAAGATTATGGCTTCCAGATGGAATGAAGACGAGAAGACATTTCTCTGTTAGCTAGTATAGCACAATAGTAATAATTAATTGGCATTTATCACACTAATTCACACTCCAGGAGACTGGACAGAAGCATCATACAACCTGACATGAATACCTTCAATTCCTACACACAATCAAGTCCTTATGGACATACAGAGGGTTCCAACAGTGTCTGACAAAATCCTGATACTTAGAGATTTGAGGAAAATGCCAGTGACTTAAAGGCTATTGTTGTCTTTCTACATAAGGAATGTTTATTATACTAAACACTATTTAAAAGTGAGATTAAGTTTTAGAGCAGTCAGGAAGAAACTACTAGATATACACTCCTGACAGAGAATTATAGACTAACAGAAGTTATTTGTTGTAACTCTTCTCAGGATTTCAAGTCTTTGCTGTTTTATTTGATACAGAGAAAAGACTGAAAACACGGATTTTCTAAGAAATCCACAGTTTGATTAGAAGTTTTTGCTAAATACCAGGAAGAAAAAAAGCCATACTCTAGCAAGGAGGTGATCTAAAATAGTATAGATTGCACAGACTGGTGATAAAGTCGTTGTGCAAATCTCATCACTGATTAAAAGTCTATGGTATTTCAACTACCTGTCCAAATATATTGTGTTCATACTAATAAATGGTACTGTGGCCTCCAGCTTAGCCCAGGACCTCAGAGCAATGAACATGCAGAGAAAGGTTTTGCCTTTACTAAGTACAATGACAAGAATAAAAACCTGTTGACAACATACTTAAGTAGTTAGAAATCACCTACCACATGCACAAGCCCTCCCACTTTCTGCTGTTCCTTAGGTACCGTGTCCTGCTGACTCCACTGCACCAAGAAAGAAAGAAATAAAAGCTCAGAGGGTCAGGTATGCTAAAAGATTATATCAGATTATAACAATAAGCTACTATGTAATGTAACAGCCAGTGTTATACATAAGTTTTGTGATATTGGCTCAAGAAACACTCTAGCAGTAGAATGTATAGGGAAGAAATAGTAATGAGCCATAGTCTAGCTAGACAGCTATATGCTTTCCCTCTGTCTGAATTTTCCTGTTGTCAGGTTGATTAATGGAATGTCTTCACATTTATCTGCTTTTGGATATCTTAAATCTCAACAAGTCCATTTCATGTTTGTGCCACCAACATTTCCACTACGTTTCTTCTAGTATGTCAGAATGACAGATAAGCTCCTACAGACAACCTTCTAGAGAGCTCATTATTGTTTCAAACTTGTGTACTCACCCTGGAGGTCCTCTGTACAAAGGCCTCTGAAGTTTTAGGTCATTTAAAAATCTGCGTTGAGTAAAGGTGTCATTTCTCTACCAGAGAAAGCTTTGGAGCAGAGGTCAAGACCGCATTCTGAATTTTATACTGTTTTATATCATCTGTCCACATAGCGAATAACAAGAACAGAAATAACTGCAATAAATGCTAAATAACTCACTGCAGCATACACTTGATCTATTTTATTTATATGGTTGTCTGCTCTATGTTGAAGTGCCATAAAGTTATTTATGAGAGAGTTTTATTATTTTTCTTCCAAAAGTTTAAAGCTCTCACTGGCAGCACAGTAACATTATCAGCAGACATTTTTAATTCACTTGTAATCTGTTACTGGTTTGAAGCTGACTTACAGTAATCACTTTCAAATGTTTAAAGAGAAAACTAATACTGAAAAAACTACAACCAAAATTCCTTATACTAATTCCAAATAAACTAATTCTTGCCCTCACTATGGATTTTATCTGCAATAGTAAATTCAACCAGGGTCCAATGTAGCTTTATCAGTAGTCATGTTTTATTACAATTGTGATTGTTTTGTGTTGAATGAGTGAATTTATGCGTGAACAATGAGGTGGTAGATTGATTAATAACATAGGAGAGATCATATCCCACTTCTGTTCCACACTACACAATCACTTTCTTTTCCACACAGCTGAAGGACCAGTTGTCCATACTGTCTTACAAGGTGTTTTGAACATCACAGCACCATTATTTGACATGACTGGAATCAGAGACATCTCTATTTTTTTCCCCCTTTTTCCTTCACCACTAAACACTCCCAATATTTTTTTGGCTCAAATTTTGGCACTGAGCCACAACTCTGTACACGAGAGCTATTTAGTGTATTGCCCCGGGGTGGCTTAAAGGGGAACTGTGCTCACAGAGGGGCAAAAGACACATCATGCTCTGTGGAATGCAGACATGGAATTTACTTAGATATGTTGCCTAAGGAAAAGGAGTATGCATCTCAGGTACCTCTGCTGCTCCTACATATTAAAAAAAATAGTGGTTCGCATTCCAAAACTTGTGACACTGGCTTTCAAATCAGAGTGGGAAGAAGTAATGAAAACAATATTTAGTTCTTTTATTTAAGTCCTAGGGCAGAGGTGTGGACTCAAAGTAAGAATTTTCACATATTATTTATTATTGTGATTTTCTCCAAATATGAAAACTTGCTTCTTCGCTCTAAGATGATGTACTAGTTTTCCTAGTCTATTTGACTAGAACCTACTATGAACAAGAAAATTTAAACCCAGTAATCAGATCTCAAGCAATTCAATTAAGGCAGAAGGCCAAGAAGATGTCAGAGAGGTAATTACAAACAAAGTTGACTAACTGCAAACACGACATTTTGAAGTGAACATTAGTTTAATGAGCTGCACAGTCAGCTGCATCTATGTTTCTAGAAATTATTACTCCATTTAAATGCCATCTACTGTCTAAGATCAATGCAGTGCAATTCAGGGCACCTATCAATCACACACAGAACCAATATCATTAATATCCAAGTGTAGGCATCAGCTTTCTGTCTGTATTAAAACATATAAATGTATGTATTTATAAAAAATATTCCTCACTCTTCACCGTATCTCAGCAGGGTCATCTGCTTTGTGAACTGTAGCTACTAGCCAGATACCAGAGATATTTGTGAAAATTCTCCTCTCTAGAGCAAGGGAAGGCTCTATATTCTCTCTAAGAAAGGACTAACTGCTGGGCTGTTTCCCTAAAAAGCATGATTTTACATTACAAATCTGAACTTTCATACACAGAGAAGGGCACTTCTCTCCAGCTGAGATCAGAAAAGTTCCTCAGAAGACCATCTGGTTCAAATCACGTACTTTTCCCCAACTGGTTTTCTGAACTGGTTTATGATCATCTGACCAACATCTTTCAACCCATGCAATTACAATTTCTGATAAAATAGTAAGGAGCTCAGAACATGCTTCTGTATTGGAATAGCTTCTGTCTATTCACCAAATATTTTAATTCAATTCACCTCCTGAAGTTGTATGCTTTAACATGATTAAACAATTGTTTCTTTTTAGAAGATAGTAACTTTTTTCACTTGAATTTACCATTCACTGGAACAGATGAGCAGTTAGAAGTCTAATTATAATGATGCCAATTGCTAGTCAAAGCATCTTCCTTTCATTTTGAAGAAGTAAAATGAAACACACTCTTTAAAATTAAAACAAGAAAAAAAGCAATCAAATTTAGATTAGAAACATAGAAGACAGAAGGAAAAAGTACAATTAAATTTCAGATATTAATTTGTCCTATATCATCTGAAACTGCCTCTACAGTTTCATTCTGACTGGAATCACAACTGCATGTGTCTATTTTCTGTTCATTGATCAGTAATAACTTCAGTCTTTCACTGGTGTAAATAAATCCTCAGGTATCAGTTCACTATTCTACAGTCTTAACTTGTGAATGTTTCTTACAAGATCAAAGGAAATAAACACACAAACTCAAGTTGCAGACCACTTCAAATCTTGAATTTAATCTAAGTTTGATATAATCTGGTTGCACACATTTCTTCCTCAATCTCTCTAGAAAGTGAAAAATGGTCAACACTTGGGCAAAAAAACCTTGCCATGATGGAGAGACAAAATATTTAATAGGCTTCATTCTGAGAAGCGGTTACTGCTTTCCACAGCAACTTTTTTCTCATCTAGTTGACAGGACACACAATGCTTAAATGAGAACATCTGCAGCATTCTTTCAATACTCTGGGGAAAGCATGAAAAGCAATATGTTAGGGTAAGAGTATAAGCAATATGGATTCTTTGCAACTCAGTCAAAAGATGCTGCATGTAGGCATCTTCAATTTTTTAAAATGAATTTATTTAGAATTCTTAAAGAAACCAGCTGTTGCTACTGTATACGTGTTTCAAAATCCTTTGAGTTCAGCAGTTGGAAGCTGACATACTTATTCCATTAATTTAGATGTCTGTATCTCCTATAGAATAATTGTGTTGCATAATGCATGACTGTTTATTCTCTTGTAATGTCAGTTGAAAAGAAACAAGAAAAGGAGGAAGATGGGTAATTTCTTTGCATTTTTGCATCAGGGTCCAAATGCTGCACTTGGAAGGTTTGAAGAAAGTCTAAGAGTGTCAGTGCTGCTTTCATAGGACTTAAGTTAACATGTTCCTACTAGGTCTCTGAATAATCCTCAGCATTCCCTTTTTGGTTTATATTAGCCACAGCATCCCACCATTCTTTTACAGTCCAAACCTGATTACTTCCAAACTTCAGATCTGCCTTGAAAATGTCTGTCACGGAGGCATCCCGAGGCTATTTTAAGGGACAACAGGGTCCAAAACAACTTTTATTAAACCGGTGAGAAACAGGGTTTTAGCACTCCAAAAGTGACTTAAATATAGGTTCGGGTATCAGTTGAGGAAAATTATTAAGGGGCAACAACTGGTACAACAGGCGATCCACAGAGTGCATGCACGTGGCTTCACCCAAAACAATGCCGGAACCACCCCCGAGTCCCAGAGGAGTACACACTTGGCTGAACACGGTGCGGGATTATTCTTAAAGAGATAAAGGTAAAGCATACGCTCGCGATTCCACGAGAGTAAATTTATAATACACTCGCAATTCTGTGAGGGTAAATTTACTTACACGTGTGAATGTGCACGGAATACTACACGTGCTTATGTGGAAGCACGGGAGGAAAATACACTCGCAATTGTGCGAGGATAAATTTATAATACACTCGTGATTGTGCGAGGAAATAAAGTTACGCTCACGATTGTGCAAGGAAATAATTTAAAGTATGCGTGCAAATGTGCACGGAATATAAATACACTCGCGATTGTGTGAGGAAATAATTTTATACGTGCTTGTATTAAGCACGGGAAGTTACACGTGCATATGTGCACGGAAAGGATAAATATACTCACAATCCTGCGAGGGGTTTTACTCACACACGTGGTGGCAAGGCAAGCGGGGTCTCCATCCCGGGGAGGGGGGGGGCTCTCGGCGGCAGCATCTTCGGCTCGCAGCTCCGAGAGACCAGCGACAATGGGCCCAGTCTCGACAAGAGAGTCCCGTTTTTATACTGGCTGATCAGACCTGACTGTAGGCATTCTAGAAGCTTCTCTGCACCCCCACACCGTGTGTGGGGTGCCCCTGAAGCCTCCAAACATCCCCCACACTGGTCACAGGTGCCCAGCGGCTCACTGGCGCCTTGGCAATCCCTTCTCCTAATGGCCCTGGCCAAGGTGCTCTGGGGCCAAACAAAAGAAGCTGTTAGCCTCACACAGAGAGAGAGGGGGATGTACCTACTCCTTCCATGATGAAGGAGGGAAGGGGAGAAAGGGGGGTTTGCATTCTGCCACAATGTCCTAGCAGCAAAACAGTATCCAAACCATGAACTACATATCTGCCTGACCATCATTTACTTTCTCAGGGAATTCAGTTTCTTGAAGAAGACTCTTAAAGCAGAAGCAAGTTTTATGAGGGGAGAAAAACAAATACAAAACTGAAACAACAGACACACACAAAAGCTATGGCTATAAGCACTCAGACCAACCAAACTCCATCAGAACTCACAGAATGCTGCTCTTCAGCCTTAGTTCATCAGTCTGGCTTATCTCAGTCGAGTCCAACACAACTGCCAGGTGTAGAAGGGATCATATTTTCATATCATGTCACACATACCACAATAAAGCAGTATTAAGATTTGTAAGAGGAAAGAAGGATTTTAAACTGCTTTATTATCGTTGCAAGCTGCATTCATCTACTTTCCTACGCTGAGAAGCCATCTAGAAGATTCTTGTCCCTGCCGTCTTGCCATCAAAACATATTTCCACACTAATGGATTTAACAGAAGACTCTTAGAATACCTGAGTTGGTATAGACAGGCTTTCTGCTTGACCTTGCTATGAATAATACAAGATTTCTGGGCAGACACTATCCAGTAGGAAATATCTGTGGGCTTTTGGGCCCTATGAGGTACAGAAAGTTGCAGATCTAGGTCTCTTGGCAGGTCAAAGAGGGTCACAATGCCATAGAAACCCCTTAAAGCATCCCAGTACTAGTGTTAGCTTGAAGAATGGATCACAGAGAACAAGCTCAGAAAGGCTGCGCTCTGGTTCCCAGTGTGGATAGTTTCCCTCCTCTCAGCTTTGTTGCTCTCAGAAACAGTCCAATATTAGGGTACAACTAAACAATGTCTCTTGCCTATGAGCAAGAACTCTTAACCCCCTATTTGAATGCAACTTCAGTGTCCAAACTGCAGGATCTCTCTTGTTTTAATCCAGCATACTAGGTATTTTACCTCGGCTGACTCAAGAAATCAGATAGTGCAGGCAAACATTTTAAGGCCCCACATCAATACTAGCATTCCCCATGGCTCTCGGCACAGATGCGACAGCAGTGGGAACAAACTCATCTGTTTGGAGTCATCTTCCAGCTGCTGCCACTTCAAGAACAATCTGTTTTTGCAATGGACTTTGAACATATCCAGCAAGAATAGAAGTAAACTAACTGAAGAAAACTTTTACTAGAATAAACTTTAGAAGTGAAATGGAGATACTATTAACAGGAGCACAGAAATTGAAAGAAGGGATAACAGGGAAAGAGATCAAGATTAAGGAGTGAAAAATTGGCCTGTTCTATCTGAGAAGATGGGAAAATGGATTAAACCCATCCTTTTTGCCAGGGAACTGTATACTATAGAAGAGAGGAATCTCCACTAGTTTCCAAAAAAATTTGCAAGTCACATTATGGACTCAGAAACATGTAATTTCTTATCCCATACGTTATCTTTAATCACAGCATAGGGCTGTAAGAAAAGTCTATAGCACAGACTGATTTGCCCCATGGATCAAATTTGGCCAAGCTGATATGAGCACTCTGATCCATCTGTTACCTATAAAAGTATGTAGTCATGAGCTACAAATTTAACTATCAGTAATAACAGAAGAAAGAATCATTTAGAAAAACAAAAAAAAAAACCTCAAACATGAAAAATTTGAAAAATAAAAGCATCCTACATCAAGTATGTGATGCAGAGGAGTTGATACAGAATCTCTACAGTGAAAGCAGGACAGTGTTAACGACAAACAAATCACATGCTTAACACACACACAAAAGGAAGATCATGAAAGAGAGAAATGACTACATGAAAGACCACAACACTCAAAACCTCAGGACAGTCTACAAAAGAGAAAAATAAAAGGTATTTTATATGGGAGTCTAGAACATATTCAAAGGAAATGGAAAATGTCTTCAAAAATAGTTTAGAAAAAACATTCCCATGGACAGAGGGACTGTAGCTATACCATTTCATAAAGAGTAACTTGTTGTAAAAAAAAAAAAAAAAAAAAAAAAGGAATTTTTTCCTATTATTTCAGTACTTCAGCATGCCTCATTATTAGCATTACCTACAGTGGGTTACATAGTATCACTGATAATCTTCAAAACTCTTCTGTGGGTCACAAGGTTTTGGGTGACATTCATATTTTCCCTCTGTGCTTCAGATGCTTATTTTTCTTTAAAGTTTTATCCATTCATTGAAGAATCATAAAGGCAACTATCCCTTAGGAATTACTCTCTCATTTTTGTGATAATACAATTTCTTTTTCCTGTGAAAGAAACAGTCACATACAAGCAAAAGTGTCTAGTCTTGTGTATTGTTAGATTGAAATTGCTCTAAGTATTGAATAGTGAACTCTGTTGCCTGAATGATATCAAAATGGAAAGACATTTTTACGTGTTTTATTCCACATGATATTCAGTACCTCCACCTCAGATCTAGAATGTCCCAGACAGGTTTTTAATTTTTTAAAATCAACATTGTAATTATTATCAGAGTTCCTCTGTTAAAACTGATCCACAGTCTATCATGATGTTTATTACCAAATTGACTATATTTACTGGGAAAATGGATTTACTATTCTCCAGAGCAAATTGGCTTTCCTTTTAAGATATTGGTACCCAGGATTAGAAACCTATCACTTCCTCTCAGTTTACTACTTGCATTCATCACTATTAATCACATATCATAGAAATCTATTGCAAATCCAAAATGAGCATAATGAAACAAGTCAAGTGATTTTTTTGTTGTTTTAAAGAACATTATAACATGTGTCAGCCTACCAGCCTGGCATAGTTACCTAATGGTTGATAAATGAGCCAAATATTTGATCTGTAAATCCTCTCCCAAAAAGTTTGTGTACAAAGCAGCACCTAAATCTCAAGCAAAGACACAAAGGCCATCTCCCTTAATGCACACCACCAGCAGTGAGCTCAGTGAGACTCCAGTTTCAGGGATATTTCCTTTCTCCCACAAAACTAGAGAGACTCCCTGAGAATTATTTCATGAACTTCAGACACCACTTGAAGCAGATATGAGACACTTTAACCTGAATCTTGCAGAAGTTTGGTTCTCAGTGTATTAGCTACAAATCTTTCAGCAAATTCAGTATCATATTCAATAAGGAAGCATTCCCCCCCCAAGATTCCTGCTGCAATACTCAAAACTGATGTAAGGCACTCAGGTGGCACTTGAAACATAAGTTTGCTTAATATGGCCACTTAAAACCTCAGTAAAGATTCATTTTAAATGTCATCACTCCCTCTCTAACTGTCAACCTGTAAGTAGCGTATCTTCTGCACTGACACATAGTTTAAGAGGTGTTACACTTATGCAGTAAGTGAATTAACTCCTGGCTAATTGTCCAGGACCGTGGTTAGTTATGCATATGTTTTGTTCCTTACACCTTGAAACAATTAGACCGTGGTTTCACATGCAGTATGAGCAGCACCCAGGACTCTGACCTGCCCATCAGGTGCTTCTGGTTTAGGCAATAAAGTTTTCCTACTTGTCAACTCCTGGCCTCTCTGTTATGTCAGGTCATATTGACCTGTGTATTTACTATTACATGCACCACTGAGACCGAGGCCCACCTCATCTAGTAAGCTGCCTAACCCTTAACCCTAGAATTATAAAGGGTTCTGAAACCTTTGGTTAAGGATACTTTAGGTTCAAGCTCAGGACATACTGACAGATAAAACACAGGACACAAAACCAAAAATCGGTCCCAGGCTACGTGCTCTGCACAGCATTCAAGTAAAACAGTTTCCACCAGTGACTGAAGTAGGGAAGAGACCTGCAACTCTACCTGGAAGCAGAGATAGGTCTGTACTGCACCCTTACGCAAAACCCTCTGCTCCAGGCGCATCCATATCTACAGAAGTGATTCTTTACTAGAAAAAGGAAAGGAAATTAAGAAATAGGTGGTTAGGAAAATAATGAAGGAATAAAGCTACCCCAGTAAAACACGCATCAGCGGAAACATATATGAACTAATGCTGTTTGTGGAGACAATATATTTTCAAACATCTCTGAGTCGGAAATCAAACTTACACCTTCAAACAGTGGTATTCATTCTTCAGAATATTTTTTAACAGTCAAGTTCAAATTTGAGCTGGAATACACACACAGGTGATGGCAGCAGGTCTTGAAAGAGGGCAGCACACAGAAGTAGAACTATCACCAGCTGACTGGCTACAGACCTGCCTTACCACAGCAATTTTAGATCCATGCTCTCCTACAAAGTGTAAAAAAAAAAAAAAAAAAAAAAAACACAAACCACAACACACACAAAAAAAACCCCACACCCACACAAACAAACAACAAAAAAAACCAAAACACACTATATATATAAATAACAAAATAACATCTTTTCACATAATGAGAGATACCACACAGTAAGTTCTCACCAACATAACAAAATTGCCCCTTTTCTACAGGCATTCACTTGGAGCATAAATACATATAGATGATGGACATGACCTATGCAATTTGTTCAATTCTGGCTTTATCTTAGCAAAGAAACACAGGCATCAGTTTCCGTATGCAAAGCAGCTATAAGAGAATTGGACTGCCCTTTAAAAATAAAGAATAAATCTGCATACCTTTCTTTTTTTCCCCTCACTGGACCAGAATAGGTGTTTCTTCGACTCAAGGCTTCAAAAGACCTTTTTGAACCCAAATTTAAAAGCTTTTTGAGCAAACAAAAGTGAGTTTAGTAGACTTCTCACACTTCAAACCCTGCAGTCAAACCATGATAACCTTCAGAGCAACTCATTAAAAGATGCAGATACTGCAATGGGGTGATAAATATGGGTAGGAATATTTTTTCCAGAGTACTATTGTCTGATTTTTCAATGAACAGCCATGGCTATTAGCCTTGCCTATTTATACATTCTTCATTTATAAATATTTCTTGTGAGTAAAATTTATGAGAAATCAGGTTTCAGTTTTCAAAAGGTTGAATAAAACGTGTGAAATTCAAACGCTTTAATTGAACCACTGTTTTTGGAATATTAAAAACTCCTGTATGAGTAATTAAGCTTTGCTTCTATTGTGTCATTATCAAATACAAACACTGCAAATTTCTTACAATTTTCCAAAGTGATGACCGTGGAACCTGACCTGCTATTAATGAAGTTTTTGAATCACCACATAGCTCTAAGATATAAATGGTATTGGATGTAAAAATCCATAAATAATGGTAAAAAGCCACTGTTCTAGTACACCTTGGTTCTTTTACTGTTATTCAGAAAACTGTCAGGTCCAGCAAATTTAATTCCTGCCTTTTTGTATGCACAGTAAAGATTTAGATAACAGATCTACTTTAAATCAGCAATATGGGGACACTGATCTACAGCCTCTCTATAAATCAAGCAATGAGACTCAGCCAGTTATAAATCTAAGCTAGAAATGCCAAATAACAGGTAAGCAATTCACTCTTACACAGTACAAGTGAGAGACATAAAAGATTCTGTCTACGCAAACAGGTCATCTTTAAAAATTAAAAATAATTATTTGCAAATTATTTTTGCTCAAGTACCAGAGAAAGAGTTTTTGGAAGGAGGATGGTTGAGATTTAAAGGACTTCAGTATTTTCCTACTCAGCACTGAAAAATCCTTCATAGCCCATAATCTAGATCTGAAATGGAGCCAGTGTCCAAAATCTTCTACAGAATAAGGAAAAATCCAGGCCATACTACACTTCAGCTGAGATTAACACACTTAATATACCTCAAGCATAAACCTCATGTGACTGTAGCAGCTGAGAAAACATTTACACCAGCCATCCACATCTCAGAATCAAAGTAAAAAGCAGCAAGCATATCTTCAAAATCACCTGGTACTATTTGCAAGAGTTTATTTATGGGAGCTCCCAGTTTTCTGACAGGAGTAGGTGGGAGTTTCCTGGATTAGTTCTTGGAGTTTAGGTTTCAAATAGTACAGCAGTGTTTGAGATTCCTAAGGTTTGGTGGGTTTTTTTGAAGCTGGTCCCACTTGTATAAAACTACTTATTGTGATTGGCTACCTTTCACATGCAGAATAATAATAAAAGTATCACTACCATGACATGAAAATAATACATTTCTGAGTTCAAGGCATCTTGCCTCCTGAGAATGACACGGAACTGAAACTATGGCAAAATTAACTGGTAGTGTGCCCCAAGTCAGGAAATGAATAGCCTCCTTCAGTGTTTTTAAAGTGTAGATGATGAAAGGGAAATATTTGAGGCTTCAATAGTATGTCATGGCAATGATGTGTGTAGTATTTCCGTACTATATAGAGCCTGAAACTAAATGGATCACTGCTCCACAATCGAGACAAATACAAACACTGAAAAGCATAAGGCCAGAAGATTTGCAGCACAAGAAGCTAGAAAACCATTTCCAATTTTCCCCTTTAGGATACAGAAAACAAAAACAACAGAAAATTACAAAAAATAAAACTACTTTGTTACAATAAATAAGACATTTCTATTTGTATGGTTTGCATCAGTCACATCTAAAAAAGTCAACCTTGACTTCATAGTGCTACCATATTTCACCTTCGGTCATCTGTTTTAAATAGTGAGCTTTGAAATTCTTGTGTGCTAATTAGCAAATGATCAAGTCACAGATGCTTAAGTTTATAATTTGTCAAGTATTTTTAGTCAAAGAATATAGTACTGAGGCTTGCCAATACTAATTGTTCGGTAAAGATTAAAGTAACAGTGACATGACACATGTTTGAACCTTAGTTTAACATCAGCCGTAAGTCTGTTCACTTCCACAGCTTGCAGAGTAGAACAGACTGGGAGTTGTGAAACACATCGTCATTTTGGTGTCTAACTCCTTTGGCTTATGAATCTGAAGCAACTTTTCCGCCTCAGCAACATGAACATAGAATGAACATGATGAATATGTTCACAAACAATAACATGAAGAATAATAAGCTATGAGCAGGCATATCTGTGCATAAATGAAAAAGAACTGCTCATCTGCTAACAGGTATTGTAGCTACAGCCTCGAATCAGTGGAAGCACTGGAAGAAACAAAGCACAGGTTTGGTTTTTTGTTTGTTTGGCTTGTTTGTTTGTTTTTAAGAAAGCTTAGCATCTTGAACAAGTGAGAAAATTGAGGAATAAGAGCTATTTTTCATGCCTGCTTTGACAAAAGACACATCACAAGGTTGAAATTGAGCATTCCAAACGAGAAGACAATTGGGCTAGAATCAGAACAATGCCTAGTTAAAAAGTTACTTAATTAAAAATATAAGTTAGCATGTACTTTCTTTCCTTCTGTTTGCTATATTTCTATTGAGAAGTGTGTTAGGAGCTTGTTGCATAGGTGCACTTTGCATTTCATTGCTTATTTCATTATATACTGTGATTCTGCAATGCCAAAAATGGCTTTTTATAATTAAGGAGAGTTTTTAAACCTCCGGTTTAAAAGAAACATACAGAGAGCTCAGCTAGCTGTAGCACTAGCTCATGATTTATTTTGCAAGCAGTTTCACACAGCTCTTTACTAAACAGACGTTCTTTGTGCTTTATTACAAGTTTGCTCCATTGAGTCATGCTCTCTGTGGAATGTTGCGTCTATATTTTATTTTACTCTAGCCATTAATTACCTTGTGGGCCTGTATCATGTCTCTCTCAGTCTCATTTATTATAATGACGCCTGCTAGTGTTGCTCAAGTTAAGAGGCTGTCAGTATTTCCATTAGAAAACCCATCTCTCAGGGGTTTCTAAGTCAGCTGTAAAACTTTACTCCTGGCTGACGGTTGGCATACATGGCCACAGCCAGAAGGGTTCTTTCTTAACATTAAATTGAGCTAGGGAAAACAAACAAAAAAAACAAAACACAGAAAACACAACACACCACCCTAAACCCACATTATTTTAAAGTCATAGAAACAGACATGAGTTTTGGCACCTTGTTTTTGAAACTCAGAAACAGCCTAATTTCTTTCTACCAAGCTTTGCAGGCTATTTGCCTGCTTGTCTGGTTTTGTGGGTTTTTTCTTTGGTTGGTTGGTTTGGCATTTTTAAGAATCAAGCCATCCTTCTGCCTTCTTTTTTATAATTGAATTTCCATCCTCAACACCCTTCCTTCAACTAGCAGGTCCAGGGTTTCCTCTTCTGTAGCTGCTGCTGTCTGAAACAGCTTTTGTGTGTTCCTTCATACATCTGCCCTTCCATTTAAGTTCAACAAAGAGAAATTATTTTCTTCTGCCTACACCATTCCAACCGTCATGTTCATTTGCATTTATTAACTTTATACCTCCATTTTGAGCAGAACTGGGAGGAGGCAACCCCTGAGACTTCTGTACATCAACATCTGATTTCTTCTCAGTTTAGAATCCAAATGGGAAGCCCAAAAGCTTCTTTGTAAAGGCTTTGAGACAGGGTCCTGAAAGCTCAAGCAGCTAGGGAGCTATCACAAGCCTCAGAGCCAGCACCAGTGGGGCGGTCTCAGCTAAGCCAGGAACTTTAGCATGCATGTGTCCAGAAAACCTGTCTGGACTTCACCACACCTTTACAGAAATCAGACCTACAGAACAGGTTGACTCTTGCTGACAACTCAGTAAGTCCCTGGATGAAAAACATTTAAACATAGAATTTAAAGCCTGTGCATCCTGTTTTATTCCAGTAAATCAAGGTAGGATTTTAGTGTAAATTTTCAGTGACAGGCACTAGCCAAAAAACAAACAAACAACCACCACCATACCACCAAAAGAAACCCAACACCTTAAAACTTAAGTTTTATGAGTAGACCTTTGTAAAAAAGCAGAAGACTCTGAAACCAGAGATGTGTTTGAGCTAGATTATCACATCACAGGAAAGAATCTTTACAGCATAATAGGCGTACAACTATATAGTATGGTAGTACAAAACAAGTAGAATACTTACTGTGATCACTTAACTAAATGACTTATGAAGATTTAGTCTAGATGTCTTCTTCGCAAAGTCTGCTGAACTTAAACTACAACTGGTTTTCACATGCTACCTAAAGGAGTTTATGGAAAATAAACCTGAGGTATTTAACTATCTGCATGCTGATTGTAAGGCAGTAACTGTAGCCTATTATTACATCACACGCATTTTGAAGAATTCACATTCAAACAACATTTACCTTTGATAGTGGTTTGTACTTCTATTGAAAAACTTCTAAGAAAAGTCCTAATTTGACCCAAGTTGATAATTTCACTTAGAGATTTAAGTGGCCACATTTTGACATCTGCTTTGTTGCTTTGGCAATGTGCCAAGTAAGTAACAGAATAATAATAATTTAGGTTGGAAAAGACCTTTAAGATCATCGAGTTCAACCATCCACCTAACACTGCCAAGTCCTTCATTAAACCATGTCCTTAAGTGCCACATCTACACATCTCTTAAACACCTCCAGGGATGGTGACTCAACCACTTCTCTGGATAGCCTGTTCCAATGCCTGACAACCCTTTCTGCAAATAAATTTTCCCTAGTATCCAATCTGAACCTCCCTGGCACAACCCGAGGTCATTCCCTCTAACTCTATCACTTGCTACTTGTAAGAACAGATCACCACCCTCCATGCTACAGCCTCCCTTCAGGTAGTTGCAGAGAGTGATAAGGTCTCCCTTCAGACTCCTTTTCTCCAGACTAAACAGCCCCAGTTCCATCAGCTTCTCTTCATAGGATTTGTTCTCTAGACCCCTCAACAGCTTCATTGCCCTCCCCTGCACTCTCTCCAGCACCTCAATGTCTTTTTTGTAGTGAGCGGTCCAAAACTGAACACAGTATTCAAGGTCGGGCCTCACCAGTGCTGAGTACAGTGACACAATCACTTTTCTAGTCCCACTGGTCACACTATTCCTGATACAAGGGAGGATGCTGTTGGTCTTTTTGACCACCTGGGTACACTACTGGCTCATGTTCAGCAGGCTGTTGATCAACACCCCCTGATACCTCTCTGCCAGGCAGCTTTCCAGCCACTCTTCCCCAAGTCTGTAGCACTGCCTGGTTTTGTTATGACTGAAGTGCAGGGCCCAGTAGTTGGCCTTATTAAACCTCATACAACTGGCCTCAGCCCAATGATCCAGTCGGTCCAGATCATTCTATATGGCCATCCTACCCTCCAGCAGATCAACACTCCCACCCAACTTTGCATCATCTGCAAACTTACTAAGGGTGCGCTCAATCCCCTTGTCCCAATCACTGATAAAGAGATTAAAAAGAACTGGCCCCAATACTGAGCCCTGGGAAGCACTTATTGTTGCTTTTTTTAAGTCACCTAAGCCAGCAGCAAAGAGATGCATCATATCCTTGAAGAACACTGTGGCTGAACAAGGCTGTTAAAATCTTCATACGTGGTTCAAGTATCCACACACTGCCTTTCCCCTCAAAAGACAGTAGGGGGGGACAAAGCTACCTATTAAAGCAATTGCAGAAAGGAAACAAGTTACAGAAGACCATACAAAGTTTTGATTGATCTGCATTTTATGCATAGATTGATTAACTGAATAATAGTGGAGAATAAGCTAGCTAACAACCATAGACAGAGAACTGAGAATTAAATTACTGCATTCATGAGCTACAGGTAGGATGAAAGTACATGCTGCTTTAACAGGGCAGGGAACAAGTAATGAGACTGATAGAGACCTAAGCACCAATAAATCAGCTGAAAAAAATTCAGTTAAATAGAATTACTTATCTGTACAAATCGGTAGCCCTTGCCTTTAAGCTTAATTTGTCTTGAATTCCCTAGAATGAATCCTGATTGAACAAACTCCTTTGGTAGGTGCTGGGTTGCTTATTTCTATGCTCTCAGTTAAGTGGTATGACTTCTGAAAATTCATTGTCTTCATTCTTATATTTTAGCTCATCAGAATATTCCGTTATATTTTAGTCATCTAAAGACAGTACAGTTTCCAATCACTTCTCAGTTCCATGTTATAATATTAATAAGGAAGAATATCTACATAGAAAGAACATATTAGACCCAGGGGAGAGAAAAATACTGCTTGGGAAAAAAAAGTGTCCTTCAAATGCAAACCTAGAATTGTGTCTCAAAATGTACAATCACATTAGATTAGGAAGTTACTCTGAAAAGGGCAGAGCTAGTCTAACTGAATCCAGCCTTTGTGATCTCCTCCTCTAAGTATCCTTTCCAGATGCTTCTAAGGGCAGTGTAGCTATCCACAGCCTCTCATTCAGAGAAAACTATTCTCTCCCCAGTTAAAATTTAGTAAATTTAGACATTTTGCATCATATTAAGCAGGAGGTTGGGGGGGAAGGGTTGTAGCTGCAGAATCAGAGCTGTTGCAAAACCAGACAGTTTTGAAAAATGGACCTGGAAGTTCTCGGCCCTCTGCTATTCTAAGATTGGGATTTGGTTTATAATTGTTTTTTTTTTCCTTGTGGGTGGCTTGGGGATTGCATAGTTACGTAACTGAAAAGATCCTACCTTCCTAGGTAAAAAGCTACATTGACTCAAATACCAAGCTAGCAGACAGCTGATTGTGGCACACGCACCAAGCCTATGTACAGAAAATTAACACTCTTTAAGGATTTTTAATAAGCAAGACATCACATAAAAGTAGATTAAAAACATTTTTTGTGGTTTTATTCTCCCCCTCTAAGATACAAATTTAAGAACATCACACCTGTAACTAAAGTACTGGTAATAAATACTCAGCTCAATATTGAATACTAAAATATACATCTTATAAAAATCTCCTCATTCTTGCAGGCCTAGTATTTTGGCATCATATTAATTTTGCTTCCTAGAATTTTGAAGGTGAACAACCTTGTATATAGGTGGAGCTGATGCTTTCCTTTATAATAAGCTTGTCGGTATTTTTTTGTTCCAGGAACACCCAAACAAAATTCTTGTTTAGTGAACAATATAAGTATTTCCAAAAACAAGATCTTTGGATTTTTCTGAAGAGAAAAATAATCAACTGTATATAAAGGGAGAATATGTTTTCCCTTGATTTGGAGAGCAGACTGCTCCACGTGAAGACAGGAAGAGGAGTGAAAACTCATTCACCCATTTCTTCAGTGACTCTTCCTAGACCTGAGAAACCCAAAAAAAAATTTTGGCTGAAAGAGGCAAATATTCCATTTTTGATGAGTCCACCACTGGTAAACTCCCACAGGAGACAGGAGTAAGAAATGCCTGAGCTGTTCTAACAAGTGTTAATCACATAATACCTAGATAACCTAATACTGGAGTTCATGCTCTAAGTGAATCTTCTGACTTCATGTGTTGGATCCTTGCAATTCACATCAAAATTTAGTTTCATTTTTCAGATTTTTGGCTGTGCAAACTTTATAAAATGACCATGGTTACGCAGATTAGCAATCCATTCTCTCTGCATCTGTGATTTCAAAGAAAAATCTCTACATAAGAACATTAGAGGGCAAGACTTCCACTTTTGATACCAATTTCTTTGGTCAATTTCGTATTTCTACTCCAGACTCTTTCTTACTGGGATGAATAGTGTTTACTCATTTTTCTCTACAAAGTTTACACTGGCATTAAAGATTCACTTCAAACAAGAAGTGGTAGCTCTTATTTAAGATCCATATTCATATACAGTCCACGGCAATCTTACTGTCCATAAATCAAACTGATATTTCTCCATAACTCCTCTCAAGCTATTCCGTTCTCTTTTCTAAACCAAAGAGAAGCTGTCAGTCATGTTTATTAATCAATTTTCAGTTTATTATGTTGGTTGACTAACAGGCTTACTTGCTTGATCTGACCTATACTTACCATTGTAAAATAATTAGAAGCAACGCCTCGAAGTAATTTTAATAAATCCGCAGTGGTAAATAAGTTTTGCTCGGGAAAAGCAGCAACATATCTGGCTGAAGATAACAAAGCCTTGAACAAGGAAACGGAACTTAGCCAGCTATGGACAGTGATGGCCCACAGTCACTTTTTTGCAATTCAAATCCATTATTAAATAACAGAGTATGCAAAAATTATATACTGGTATGGTTGTCTCTGGTCCTCATTATGAAATTCAGGAGGCATATTGGCAAGTGACATAAAGTTCTGATGTACTGATATTCAACATTACTTGCACTTGCCACTACTAGGATAACACACAAGCCAAACACCATTGCCAGAAAAACACTGCTTTAATCAACATGCCTTTATTTTGTGCACCTCCCTCTCCAAGTAGCTACAGAGAAGGTGGTAGCATGCTGTTCTTCCTAGTAGTGAAACTGTGGAGGAAGCCCACAAAACTTATTCAACTTAAACCTCCTACATAAACTCACTGTCTGACCAAAAAAAAAAAAAAAAAAAAAAAAGAACAAAAGATGAGAAGGCATCTTGAAGGTTTTTAAATAATGATCTTAAGTGGAAGGTGTTACGATGCATTTCTTTGAAGAACGTGAGATAGTAAAAGAGGGAACCATATTGCACTTTCAAAAATGGGACTGCTTATCAGGAACACAGTTTATTAAAGAACCTATTAAGCACAGCAGAAGCCTGCTTGTTTAGTTTTCTATCCATTTTAAAAAGTGGCATAGTTTGGGAAGATGAAAAGCTCTTGAACCCACAACATACCTCAGAAACTTCAATAAGGAAAGCACATATTTATTGAAAGAAAAATACATTTACCTGAAGCTTGCTTAAAAAAAAAAAAAAGTTAAAGGATTTATAAAACTAGAAGTTGGCTCTAGAGACAGATTTATCCAGGATGCAATAGATGGAGTTTCTGAGGTGTGTTTAACCTGGTTAGCAATGATTACAGAGCCATTCTGTGTATTGCTTTGTGATTTCACTGAGATACATCATTTGGAAGCACAACTGTCATCTCTGAAGCACTTTTTAGCAGAGATAGTGACAAATATGTACCCAAGCTATTATTTGTCTGTTGCTAATAGGAGAATGGGGACTTTGCAGGGCTGAAAGTCAAATGATGCAGAATAGAAAGCCTGAACTTCTGCCATAGAAAAGAGAAATTGATCAATTCAGAGGTGACAAGGGACCCAAAGATGCTTAAAAAAATCCAAATATTAGAGTTGTTTTTCTTCCCAATCTAATAGCAGACCTGTGTTTTTGGCTCAAAGGGTTTGGCTCAAAATTTCTTCATTCTAGACCTTGAATTTCACATGTATGTGATACAAGTGACAGCCAGTTACTGCCATTGATCACAGCAAGGTGTCACAGCATTTTAGCATAGCATTACAATATTGTCCACAGGGCAGAGAACTCAGCTCAGTATCATTTCATAATCCTGCAAAGACGTGCTCAGTTTAAAGTCTGGGAGTAAAATGCAGACCTCTGCAAATGGTCCTAAATTCTTCACCTTCCCACTTCAGGCACATGAATTAGACAAGTAACATTCTTTCTTACCTATTTATGGTCAATTAAGAGTTAAATTTGCTCTTGCCACGTACAGTAAACTGATTACATTTAAATGCATTTAAACATAGCCACTAAGTATTAGGGTAAATAATTAGTAACAGAAGTGTATTGCACCACAGAGGAAAGTATTGAGTTTTTTCAGCAGTTAGGGGTTTTTTTAATGCTTCTTCCAATACAAAAAACAAACAAAAATACAAACAAACGAACAAAAAATCATGTGTTTTAATAGCCTAATAGGAAAGATAAGGCTTCTACAGATTTTAGGTACACTGCCGGCCCAGGGGAAAAACATGCTACTCATGGCAACCAGCAGGGCGCTGGAACTGGAGAAAACAGGAGGGGGGCTGTATTCACAGGTGAGGTTGTTTATACCAAACCCTGCTGACCCTGAAATACAGAGGTATCCAAGTCTCATCCCACCACCTTACTACTCTTCAGGACAGGAGTAGCTTAGGGGACACAAAAGTGTCAAACAGTTAATTCTTCAAAGCTCAGAGCTCTGCTCCACAGAGAACAAATATTTTTGTTCACTCATTTAATTTCTTTTGCCAGTACTAAAGAGCACAGGAAAGCATAGCCCTGTAGGGTTCAATCCCCCACACAAACTATTTTATGGAAGTACCTGGATTGAAATGTAGAGTATTTTAGTGCTGAAAAATGAGATTTCATTAAATGACTGCGTGAACAAATTATTGTATTAAACATTTGAAAAACTGAACTGAAATGGTAGAATAGTTTAATTAACTTCTCCAGAAATTCCCCACAAGCCTTCCCCAAGGGTGTATATTGCTCAAATTATGTACATAAAATAAACACACTATAAAAATATTTTGCCCTTATTTCCAGTGCATTTTATCAGTGTGTGAAAAGATTATTTCATTCTTTCTTGTTTTCAAAACCAGTACACCATAATAAATATGTAAATTCTGTCTCTAATTAATGAATTACAATTCAAACTGCAGACAAGCTGTTGCTTTTTAGGTATTGTATTGATTGAATTCTCCAGGTCTTTTTTTTTTTTTTTTTTTTTGTCTCCAAGTGCAGCATTATCCTCCAGCAAAATGTTTGATTTATGATACAGATACAGGGGAAGTTTAAAGTTTTATCCCCAGGTGTCTCATAAAAAAAAAATAAAGATAAAACAAGCATCTAACTAGGAATGACACCAAATGTCAACATCCCAGCAGTTTATCCAAGGGATGTATTCTCATATGGGTAGTGCTGCAGGGGACTAGGGTAAAACAAAATGGATAGGTCATCCACAAGGGGGAAAAAGGCCACTTAGGGATGATTATACAGTACATTTTTGCTGGAACATTATTCATTCACACGTGGCTTTTTCCCCAACCAAAAATCCGCGAGCCTTTTCCCCACTTTGATTTGATCTTGTTCATTAGCACATAGCCTTCCTGATAAGCAATTCCGAGGCAACAATGCAAGTTTCCTTATTGCCTACATTTTTCAGCCACATAAGATACGCTTGAGACCCTTGTAAACTACAGTGATCCTTTTGTATGTGGAGGGGCTTGTAGGTGAAGGAGTATGATTTGGGTTGCCAGAATTTACATAGTTAATTTAGCACCAGCATGAGCCTGAACTTACAGATTGTCATACCAGAGCCGACAGACATCATACCATTATTTTAGCCTTATGGTCAATAGCATAGTACTTCAAGTCACTTGAGAATTATTCAATGGCCAAGAAACTTTGCCTGGTTACACAAAAAAGTCCTAACTGTTCACGATGCACCATCTAGTTACAGGTAACCAGAAGCCTGTTGTGCATGAGTAAGCAGTCCTAGCAGACGAGATGCATGTAAGCACTGCAAAACACTCTGCACAAAGTAACAAGTACTATTTTTCAGCCCAGCTGCTGTACGTGCATTATCAGGCACTGAGGTAGTAATATCAGAGATGTCACAACCGATACACTTGAGGAAAATGAGCTTTTCTTTTAACCCTGTATGGTGTTTTTATATTTATAGATTAGCACAGATAAACCTGCAGAGTCACTGCCGTAACTCAAGGAGACACCACGTAGTCTCTGTAAAGCAGTCTCCTTAACATTCAGGAAAAAGGTTATTTAAACATTGAAAAGCAAATATATTAGATTGCCTGCTGACTTTACAACAGAGAAATATCTATATGCTCTATAAAGGGTAGGTTTAGATATTTTTTTTAAATAAAATATTTTTATTTGCATGAAAATGCAAAAAAAAAAACCACTTTGAATGGATCTGACAGATATTGTTTTCAGATATTGACGTGAGGAAAAAAGCAGCAGAGACATAATATGAAAAGCAGATTGAAGAAAAAATTATCACAACCTAAGTGTCCTGTAAACTGAATAAATGAAACCTTGTCAAATCTTTATTTTTGAGGCAACCAAGAGAAAAAAACCCACCAGTTTTATAATAATGTTGTAAAATTCTGTATTGACATTTCTAGAGCAAGTGTCTCAATATTTCCCCCAAAAGTATTTCTTTAATCATCTATTACTGTAGAAGTCAGTCAATATTAAAATGGAATAATTCCTAGTCCAAAATTGCTTTTCCACTAGATTTGATTTGGAGGAGCACTTGGCACTCTGAGAGCTTATTTTAAGAGAAAAGCAAGCATTGCATCCTTTGCAAAGCACTCTAATCATACAGTCAAATTTAGATAATACACCTTAGTAAGAGCCAAGCAGCAAACTGAGGCAAGAGGAAATCACATTAAACTGCTCAGGACAGTTACTCTGCTGCAGATCCCTCCCACGTGATGGCAGACACGGCTGCAAGTCCTAGTGCTCTGCTCACCAGAGGCTGGTGAGGATTCAACACTTTCGCAAAGCAGGTGGGATGCACTCCCAGCAGATCGGCAAAGCTCAGGTGCGTATTCACTCTCCACATATACTCTAACACTTGAACTCCGTGTCCTTAATCAGACTTTTCCCAATCTTCTGACTGCAGTGAACCTTCCAGCAGAGTGTTAATCACTGCACCCCAACCTGCAGGGCTGGGCAGGAGAGGTAGCTTAGTGCTCTGTTGCTCTGGCAGAGGAGAAGCAGCTCATGGTGTCAGTCACAGCCCCAACCAGCACGTGGCACTAGAAAAAGTGACACTAGATGCAGGGTGGCATCTGAAGGTGGGGAAAAACACCTTACAAGGTCATTCAACTCTGAAGTCAGACCATCCAGTGTTTTTCTTCAGCCACAGGGCAAGAGTCCATCCTAGTGTTTACCCACCAAAAAAGCTCTAAAGCTGCTTTTCTTTCCCCGTGGAAAAGGGATGAAGTTTGCTGTTGCCATTACTATTTTTCCAAAGGCAAAACCCCACAGAACAGAGGCTGACTAAACCTTCTAAATTCTCTCTGTGCCTATGGGCATGTTTTCTGGACTGGATTAAGAGTCTGAACACTTGGCTATGATAGGAGTCAGTACAGAGGGAGTATCTGTGCCTCAGGCAGCCCAGTGTACTCCGGATGAACAAAGAGCAGAGCAGCTTCTGTCTCCACACTTCAAATGGTTCAAAATATGTCCCCACTAATGCTGCTCATTCTGGTCCTAGGGCTAATGGCAGAGTTTGCGGTTTCTACTTTTTCTGATCTTTGCAAGAAGCTTGTGCCACTGAGGGCTTTAAGCCTTTTGCTTAAGTTATGCAGAGATTGGAATTGTACTTAGATACTGTAGCAATCAGTGCAGATATGAAGTAGCAGACATTGGTCTGTTATGACCTGAAAACCTATATTTAATCTAAATTGATGAGCCTAAACACTGTTTTATCAGTATTTCAGCTTAGTTATTAATTTCCCTTCCCACTTTGAGATAATTTTTTTGAAGAGTTACTTATTACAATTCGTAACAGAAGTGTTGTTCTTTTATCCAGCTTTGGACCAAGGTGCCACCTACTAGAACAAATCAGAAAGAATTATCTGGGTCCATTGGAAAGAGTGGGTCAAAAGCAAATCTCCACCTGCTTACATTACTACTATGGAAAAATGCACTATAATTAGGTTTCTATATACATATGTACCAAAAAGGGGGTCATTAAATCTGCTTCTCTCAAGAAGCCTTGATACTATTCACTAGTTAATTGTCCGTTTCTACTTTTCCAGAAATAAAATGGTGGTTATAACAAGTATTTATCTTCAGTCCTTGGCTGCTTGACAAGGATTATTCAGTGCTTAAAAATGCAAGTTGAAGTGAATGAGCAGTTGAACACCTTTTTTTAATTATTATTTTTAACATTTAAATGTCTCTCTTAAGAGTCTCAAGCTTTTTCAGAGTAACCAAATACTGTCTCTTTACATTGCCTCAGTTAGGTTTGCAGCAAACATCTGGAGGGAGCAAGAGTTAAGGAATGAGAACTGCCCACACAGCAGGGGGGGGGATGAGCAATTTAATTTCTACTTGCAGACACAAGCTTCTATCTCCTCTGCTAAGTACTTTTACTGTGGAGAGATACAGTGAGCTGCATCTATTCTTAAAGGACTTGTTTTGTGGTGGGCAGGTGCAAGCTTTAAAGAGGAAGAAAGTACAATAATAAATATTTAAAAACACCCACAGGTAGTTTGTGAATAGTAGTTAATGTCTGTTCAAGCTACAGATGATGCTTCAGAGAGAGTGGGCCATAGACAGTTCGCCTTTCACCACTTGTACATATCTCACTTCAAACACAAGATGCTTCGCTTCCTGCAGTTACATCTGCCAATATAATTCGTCTGTTTGGAACAGAGAAATGGACCATCATCAACACCTCATTAAATATTAAGAGGTAAAACTTCTGTCATGAGCCATTTGAAATGCAATTCCTCCGACTCTGGCAATAAGTTTCAGACATGCAAATTTGATGTCATAAAACGTTAAAGATTTCCCTACTAATAAGACACAGGAAAACACCTAAGCCAAGCCAAACCAAAGCCTTTCACATATTCCAAGTGCCATGCCTTTTCAAATCGACATTATACCCCATATATATTCCATGTGACTGAGATAAAGCAATTTAAACTTGGGTGAAAATAAGTGAGAGAACATTGCATTCAGTGCTCTTCAAAATCAATTTCTTTATTTCACTTATTTCTTCTAGAGGTGAAAGAAGTGGTTTATATTTATAGGGCCTAGAAACTTAAGACTGAAATGGCTGAGATTTGGATCTCATCTGGTGACTCTGGGAATTGATACCTGATGACTGACAGTCTGCCAGGCATAAGTAAGTACCTAATAAATTTTATCTCAGCTGGACTTGGTCACTTAAATATTTCAAGAATCTGAGTTATAGACACGAGGCTTTAACCTGCCCTTGCTCAAGAGAACAAGGCAAGCAATAGTACAAATTTTCCCTAAAATATCACCAGTTCTCAGAGCTAAATGAATCTCTGAAATGGAAGGACAGGGACACACAGACAAATAACACTGACACAAGCTATAACGCTTTCAGGAGCTACTGTACTACAGGTGCAAGGGGTGGCTTATGCTCCTGCCGTAGTGTCCACAGGCCCATTTTCCTAATGCTCAGGACCCAAACTCAAGACAACAGAAGCTACTGGGAACTTGAAAACATTCTAGTGGACTTCACACCTCTGTGAATTTTGTAAACTTGCCTGTAAGGAGTCACAATTTTGATCTGATACAGCCTTTAAACCATTTTTTCTGAGTCTTATATACACAATGGACTTCCTCAAGGCTATTTAGAGAGCAGAGGAATTTATGTGCATGATTTGACCCCAGTAACATCCATAGAATAGGAATATTTCTTTCCAGAGAGATTGAGATGTGCATATATCCTAATAAAAAGCTGGGTAAAAAGGAGTCAGCTGGCTAGCTTCATCATGTATGACCTAGCTTCCAGATACTGCAAAGCACAAACAACAATGCTTAAATCAGAGCCCATGTTGCCAGACATTCACAGGAAGAAAACAAAAAAGGCAATTCTGATAAAAGAAGCTCAAATATGGCTCATGCATAAGAGACCAGCTGATTTGGTACATGAACTTCCCTGGCAGAAGAGAGACCACAGGCTTGCTGCTTGTTCTCCATGTTCTCCCCCAGGATCTGCCTCCACACACTCCTACAGCTATACTTTCTCCTTTGTAAGACCTCAACATGCCCCCAAATCCTCAGTTCCTCTTCCACCCACTCAGCATGAAATCTCTCAGTCCCAAAACAAATAAGCAAAATGCTTACAGGAAGAAAGCAGGGAACACCATCTCCCCCTGCAAAGCAGCCTGGCCTCAGCCTGCAGAACAAGATCACTAAAACAAGATAGCCAAAATCCAAAATCCTCAAACTTGAAGCCTCCCTACCCCTAACCAAGAGTGAGTCCACCATGTCTTCAGGCAGCACTCTGTGGAGGGAGTTGGTACAAGCTGTTATTGTGAGGGATCAAAGAAAAAAACAATAAAAACAAACAAACAAAAACCACACACACACACAAAAAAAAAAAAAAAAAATACACACACAAACAAATCCCAAACAAAATAAAAACAACAAAACTCCAAACAATAACTTACCCATTACTCCGCTAGGAGTGTCTGCCTATACTCAATTTTTTTGTGTATTCACAAGACCCCAGATGTTTCAGAATTAAGCATTCTAAGACAGTCTCTTGTTTAGAATATGCAAAATACGGCACAGATCATGAGCCAGTGAAAAGCATGCCTTGCCTCTCACAGTTTTATTAAAGCACAGATCAATATTTTCTGCAGCCTAATAATAAAACATTTACAGAGCCCTTATAAAGTATAACATGAAACTATCATTATTCTAGTTGAGATCCACACATATTGAAAAACTCTTTCAAGACATTGCTATTTTGCCTGTGTACTACAAGAATCTGGTTTTGCAGTGAAACATACGAAGATAAGACTGAGGGCTACCTTGGAACCAACTTTTACCGAAATATGCCAATGCACACACCTAGTGAGTATACTCCTTTGCTTGGATTAATTTCTGAATTATAGTATATATATACTACTGAAAAAGCAGAAAGATGAAATTCAGTGATTGACCAGCTGCTTTATCCTTTCAAGTCATCACAAGAGCAAAAGAAACTGTTCGATGGATGTTTGTCAGTGTGTGTCTAAGGTTATTATATCACCTGGTTTTGCTTAGAATTTCATACTAAAACCATCTTGTCATTTTGAAAAATATGTCTCAAAGCACAGAAAGATGACTATGGATATCAGAAGACAGTGTGCTATGAACATACAGACATCATGTGGATAATGTATTTCTGAGTGTTGTGGAAATGAACACAGTACTTTTCCAAAATTTATTTTCTTTCTAGTTTACTGGAGGTTATAGGAGAGAAATAAAACAACAGCTAAAATGTTTGTCATCTTCATTTTAACATTTTGCTGTGAAATGAAAATGTGACATTTCTCTGAAGTTTCAATCTGTTGCAATAACTTGCTAGAATTCTGGGAAATTACCTCCAAGGATATTATTTTCCAGATTATTATATTTCCTTTATTACAACAAATGTTCATCTTAATTTTCACTAACTCTGAGGAATAAAAAAAAGGAGGGAAACAAGCTGAAGAAAAAAAAGTAACTTGGAGTTCACTGCCATCACCAAATGCAGAAAACTTCACATTTTTAATCTAATGACACAGCTTGCAGTGTAATTGTTGCTTCCACACCGACCACTCACCAAAATGATAGTAAGTGATGTTGACACAAGATAACAAGCCATGGCACAAAGAATCTAACAAACACAGAAAGAAAATCCTGGAAAGTGTATAATAATGGTAGCTTATCTTAATTCTGAGACACCAGAGTTACTTGTAGATGGATGTCCATACTTTCACCAAGGTACCCTGACTTTCCTACTTCATTTTCATACCCTTCCTTTTCTTTGATCTTTCGCTTAACTCTGAACAACCCAAAGCCTAGACTGAAGGGCTCCATGAGTAGCTGAATATATTGCAAGGTTTAGATCTGCCAATGCTAACTCTGATGACTGTTGTAAACAGAGGGCTGCAGAGTTTCAGAACTCTACCAAGGGTCCCACATGTTGTATTTAGGTAAGGACATCTGCCTCCCCATAGGGGCAACAACACCCGCACCAAAGGGACAATGCAGCCCCGGTACAAGAGCAAGGACAAGGATCCTTTTGCTGAACTCAAGCACTCGCAGTGGTTGCAGGCATTTGTTTGTTATTATTCTGATAATACTATTGGCACTGACAACATAGTGTTTGTTAGTTTAAAATGTTTGTTGTTTAAAATATAGATGTGGAAATGAGACACAATAGCTCAAGTTCAGGTCTTCGAAGACATCTGACCATGTAACCCCTGATGAAACCTCTGTGAGGTGGGACAGCTAATTTTGAGGAACTGGACCAATAAGGCTTTCATCTGAAGTCATAGGCTAAGTCCCTAAATGAATTTTAAGCTATGCTGATACCTTAAGATTCCTACCAAAAAGAGTTACTATTAAAAAAAAAACAAAAAAACAACCACACACACACACACACCACAACCAACTACACACACATACAAAACCACACAAAAAACCACCACAAACAAAGCAGAATAAATTTGAAAAGTTTCACAAGAAGTAGGGTATTTTTTTAATTGTAATTTTCTCTTGATGCCTGAAGAAAAAAATATATTAAAATGCTAACAGCATCTGTTATCTGCAAGTACTTGGAAAAACTATTTAGTATATGCTTCTTCATGAACACCACAGCTGACTTTGTACAACATTAGAAGGAGAACTTTGGTTGTAGAATGTTTTTCCTCAAACACAAGCAACCCAGTCTTCAGAGTTTAGAGCTATCTAATCCTCTAAAGCTGAAAGATAGTCAGTAATTACTTCAATCAGCAACATCTATTTTGCCTTTTGCCTAAAATCGCATATCCTCCAGAGCAAAACAAATTCCCTACGGCTGAAGGAGACTCTCAGTGCTGTAAATCAGGGACTTCCAAACAACCTAGCAGCATTTGTTCCTCTGTCCTCTACACTGTCTTTGAAGTGTCCCATCCAGGCACAGATCTGGGCAAGCCATGATTACAATAGTTTGTGAAACCTGTCAGACCACAGAACAAGGTGGGAAGGAAAACTGCAGACTCTCCTGACATGAAACAACCAAGGGCATTAAAGGATGTTTCTGGGGTTCCTGAGAACTCCCACAAGGACAAAGATAACCCATGTAGGGACTGCAGCTCCGTATCTCCTGACAGTTAGGTAAACCTAGAAGAAAATACAAACCTGATGAAAAAAGAATCACATAACATGCCAAAAGCAAACCCAGCTTGTAAAAATCAGCAGCACCCATATGTCAATCAGAGAACTGAAAGTTTCCCGACCACTACACAGGGAGTTAGTATACCAAAATATTAATATAAGTGATTTGGACAAACACCAGGTCAAATTTGTGCTTTTCTCAGCAGATTAGAGAAAGTACACTCAAATCAGCTTGTTAAGCAGTAAGTAACATTAAAAAAAAAAAAAAAATGCATTTAACAACCTGTTTTCTATAAAATTTTTTTCTAGCCAAATTACACCTATGAAGTTATAGCAGAACTTCTCTGGAAAGAAACAAACATGAGTTGTGTATTCTTATTACATGTGAGGTGGTTAGTGTATTACAATTCAATTAGCACATATATACATCGTTTTCTTTCACTGTGCTTTATCACCAGTCCAGCAAAATCTCTATGTACATTTACAGTATGAAATTACACTTAAGTCTGATATATCTGATATCAAGAAGGTGGCATGCACAAAATAATGAGTTTTGCTTATCTTCTTTGCATCATCCTGTTCACCTAAAGTTCCCACAGGTTTCCAAATGCCCATTTGTCAAGTTTGCTCTAAGTTTTACGAGCAATTGTTTTACCATATCAAGTTGGTGATTTCCAAAGCACTGTCTCTCACTCAGTTCCACACACCAAGGGCAGGCTGGGTTTTACAATAGTATCACCCATCAGCTGAAAGCACAAGGTCCCAGTAACAAAAGAAAAAAAGGCAGAAGGTACCACAGCAAGTCCTTCCACTGCAGCAGTACAGGCGGCCTGGAGAGAGCAGGGATGACCAGAGAAGACAGGCTTAGAGCAGCTCTGCCTCTCAGTTCCATGGTCAAGCACTTTCCTTAGGACTCCTGCAAAATTTTGACCTTCAGAGTGAAAATTTGCTCAGAGTAGTTCATTCTCTTTTGAAGCTGAATCTACTCACCAAAAAAGAGACCTCAATACTTCCCACAATGACTAGTTCTTACAGCCAATCCATCGCCTATAAATAAAACACCAAGGTTGCCTGTGCCTGGGATTTTCGTTTACCCACGTAGTACAGCACTGAGGTACACATTTGTATCACTTTGCACTCAGTTATTAACACTAAATGTTGCTCATCCTTTTTCTTTCATAAAGGGTCACTGATACCAGTGTAGTGCTGAGTGTCATTTTGTCTCATGAGTAATCAATCAAAAAAAAAATCTGTTCTCCCCTTCTACAGACAAAGCACATTAAGGATAAAAACCCCCCAAAACTTCCATACATGTTTTCAAAAACATTTCATGTAAACTACCCACTGGATCCTGCATTCAAGCGGGAAAAACGTTTTATTTGTGTTTATGTGACATGCATTTACGCTTATACATGTCAGGTGGGTAGTTGGAGAAGAACTGTGGAATAGATCAGACCACTAAAAGAAAAGTGATCTTTGCATTATTGAAGTTTGTTGTTATGCACATATTATCCAGCATAAATTACAAATTGCCATTTCTGAAGCATCAGGTCACTGTTCCTATGTGCTCCCACATTGAATTGCAAGATTATTCTGGACGATCTGAAGATATCAGACATGCTCTTCTCCACAGTCTCGTCCTTTCCTGTCACTCAGTATGTGACAGCACAGAGGTTTTCAACAGTTAAGTAGAAAGAACACACAGATGTGTGGGCAGATGTATAGATACTGTCTTCCTGGGCAAGTATAATACATGCTGAACTTCTTGCTTTTGTAACAGAAATGGGTTTTCAGAGCCGGTGCTACAAACATCATCTCAAATCAAAAGGGTCAGAGTACTATAATAATATACAAGTAAGAATGAAACACTAGTCATTTTCTCTGAAACTTAAGATATACACTAAAGCAAAGAAAGTTTTTCTGCTCTTAAGCTTCGTTTGTAAAAGGCTTAGGGAACTACAGAATATTCAGGATCACAAAATAGCTGTATTAGTTCTGTTAAGTCATTATCCAGCTCCCCTCAGCATAGGAATACCAAGCCTGACAACTACTCCAGGCAGGAGATATCTACCTGTTGAACACAGAAATGCATATTCAACTTTAAATTAATTCAGTTTAGGTCAAATTTAGTTTTTTGGGGTTGTTGAAGGCAAAACAACTTAATAAGTGTACTTGAGAAAATGAATGGAATATGAAGAAAGGTCTGGGCTTTACTTCTTCTAAACTGCTTTTTCCTCTATCTTTTGACTTGCCAGTTTAGACATGATTGGTTTAACATTAATTCATCATAATTAGCAAAACATCTTATTGGAGAGTCTGTTGAATTACAACTAACAGGAGGAGTCATTATATTATTCATCTTGCTATTAACAAGAAAGATTAAAAAGGTTACAGCAGAAGTCAGAGCTATAATTTCAGTTTTCTACCCTCAGATCTTTGACAGTTCATTACAGAAACTCACAGAGGTCATAATTTCCTTTCTTCCCCCCGCCTTTTTTATTTTTTTCAAGTACTCAGAGCAAGAAGATATGACAATAAGAGTTATTGCTGCTCAATTTTGGGCCAATCTGCTCAAGTTTCACATCAATAAAGTGGTAAACATGATTAATATAATTACATATTTGGTTAGGGTAGTAACTGGTCACATGCATATAACGGGTGAATTTCTAAGTGGTCAACATTATGAGAATAGTAATTTTTTTGTAAAATATATGGACTGTAATCTAGTTTTCCATAGTTTAAGACATGTAGTGTCTTCTGAGCTAGCCAATTTTGCATGGTAGAAAGACAGAGTTTGGAAACACCTCCATGGGACCATATGTTTTCATCTGTGTTGATGTGGTTACCACTAAGGATGAAATTCAGAGAAAGTACAGCAAAAGGAAAGAAGTAATGAGCTTGTTAAAAATCTAGCTGGACATTGAAATGATACAGACAGAAGCCTATAAATCTGTTTGATATTTACAAATGTCACCCTGCAATATTTTTCCAAAGTTGTTATTTTACTTTGGAAATAGTTTAAGGTTCACGTGCATACTGTAATGTTTATTATTTAATGCTTGTAATCAATATTTTAAGGCAGGGGTGTCAAACTCATTTTCACTGAGGCCCACTCCAGCCTCACGGTTGACTTCAAAGGACCAAGTGCAATTTTAGGACTGTATAAATGTAGGAGTAGTTACATTTATAATTTTGAATATGTGCAATACAAGGAAATATTTTGTTCCTAATGTGGCAAATAGTTGTGGCAGTTCCTAGGTCACAGTACCCGAACAGAGCATTCCAAAGCAACTGAGACTGTGTTTATTAGTCAAGTGATCACTTTTGCATATGCAGACATGAGAACATTAAACTGGTTTAAGGTTTAATTTATCTATGAATTAGTATATTGGTCCATCTGGTTGCAAACTAATTTGCAAGAAACATCAGTTTCTAGTCCTGTTGGTCCATGAGAAGAAACAATGGAACAGAAAGAGACAATTTATTGTAAATATGCCTGAATAACTATTTGCTCTTCTAGTAAATTGTAGAGCAATATCATGTATACCTATAAACACACATACACGTAACATGTACTTCCACTGTACATGTACTGCTTTCATTTGCCTTATATGTAACTACTCCTACATTTATACAGTCCTAAAATTGCATTCAGCCCTTTGAAAGCAACTTTGAGGCTGATGTTGCCCCTGCTGAAAATGAGTTTGACACCCCTGTTATAAGGTTTGACTAAACCCACATACTTAATTTCTCAGCTGAAAGCAGAAGCTAAGCTGTACAAGATAACCATGTGCAAAACCGATAGCTTGACAAAAGCTGATGAAAAACTAAAGGAGACAAACACATTTCACAAGAAGGGGGCAGAGAAAAAGAACCAGTTCCTTCTCTACCTGGAAAAAAGGGAGAGGTTTTTCAGGAAGAAAATCTTTGTGCCAAAGAAGTGAACAGAAGACTTTCATTCCCAGGCACATGCTTCCCTGAGACTGGACACATGGGAAACATCTCCAACCAAACTTCTCCACTGAGACTCGCATTTCAGGTTCCCTTTCCCCTACATCTCAGTGTGACAGGCAGTGAAAAAGGTCAGATTGTGGTAAGAGGTAACAAAATAGAAAGTATCCTTCCCTAACCCAACAGTGTACATTCCTGCTGATCACATCAGGATGATTCATTTCTTGGCCACTGAATAAAAGATACGGAGTTTTCAATACATCATTATTTAACCACACTGCTTTAGACTCTTCTACCTGTATGTATGAAACTTCCCCAGTTTCACCACATACAGGTCTGAAAATTGGTAGTCAGAGATAATCATAGGTTTCTCTTGATTCAGAAAACAAGGATGTTGCTGTGGAATATGTCTGTGGTCTCTCACTCTGCTCCTCGCACTATAGTAATGGTCACCAAATCCATATGAAAAAGCCTTTAAACAAGATCTGAGAAAAATAGAACTTAAATGTGATTATGTATCTCAATAGTGTCATCAGTCCTTATTCCTAGGCAATGTCCTAATTCACCTGGGCGTTGAGCACATATCCAAGAACATCCCTACACAACTTAACATTTAAATACATTAACACTACAAAGGACCTTCAACTGCAATTTGAAGATGCCAAATAAAATGGCATTATCATTGTATAATTATCAGAATTATCATAATTCACAGCTATAATCTTATACTAGCATATTTCAAACACTGCCAGGTTTGATCTTTTGAAAGATCCCTATCTTGATACTCCAAGAAGTTAAAAAAAAGACAAAGGTCATATACAGACTAATTAACGCTGTTGTCTGAAAGCCTATATTAAGCCCAAGATAAGGGCAGTTCAACAGAACGCAGCTACTTAAGTGAGCATCAGTTTGGGTTTAAATCAATACTCAATTAAATACTTCCTGCAGTCTTAGCCATTAATTTCTTCACAATATAACAAATAACATTTTAACTATCTGTTAACTACTAACAAAAACCCATTTCCTTATTTTGTAATTGTTTTTCTTCCTGAAACTCTTATATTTCCTCCTTGCTCCTGTCCAAACACATTTAAAGAATGGAGGGATGATATGATAATGTACATAAAGTAGTAGAAAATGCATCTTTTGACTACAAAAAAAATTATTAGGCTAAATAATAGCAAGTAGAAACGAGAGTATCTGAGTGATATCTTCAATTACGAAAAAAGTCAAACACATCTCTAATAGTTTTTGTTCCTTATCTGCAAAAACGTATCAATCATTTTTTTTCAAATTTAGGAAGAAAGTTACAGTTTTTACAACTACAAGACTTTTTTTAGAAGATTTAAAATCCTTTTTATATATAGTTGGCAATTAAAGTAGGATGACATCAGTAACATTAATGTCAAAATACTGAAAAAAAGGAGTAACAAACATCTATAATCAGCCTGTCACTGGGATGCAATTTGGCTTGGGGCAGCGGGAGGTGGGTGGCGGGCAGGCCAAGTCCATCCACCACACTGCCAGAAAGTAAATATTTTGTATCCAAAGTTTCCAACACCCAAATACCATCAGGAAAGAAATTGCTTGTTGGCATATTATTCCTGCAATTCTCAGAACAGCAGAAGTCAATACACAATACTGGACTTTATTCATATCATATGAAATGCATTAAAACATCATTTTTCATTTGGAAACTTCATGCATTCCCTATTTCATAACATCACCTGTACAAACCTCTGGCATTACTTCATTTCTGCAGAAAACTCACATGGATTATTTAATTTCCTTTTTCTCAGGGTCGTGAAATACCCTCTTCGATTGTGTGGTCTATCCTAGCATGCTGCTCAGGTTTCACAAACACCCATGCAAGAGGACTACATCAGCTCACGCTTCCAAACACTTCTATTGCCACCTCATTTATTGAGATTAGTTTGCTCTCACACTGTAAGGCCTGAATAGACTTGTTTGCAAGGATGCCAGCTTATGTGCTTAATTCCCTAGCTACTCCATTGCTCTCTGAAAATCTGCATTCATGGCCTTCTGCTGCCCTTATCTAGAATAGCCTTTCCACAGCTCTTAGCTTGACTTAATTACATCAATGAAAGAGCTGCAAACTACCTTGTGAAAAACACACACACTAAAGCTATTTCTCCTCTTCTGTAGTCTATAAAATGTAGCAGGAGATAGATTAGAATTGATGGCATGATTCTGCATTACAAAGGGCAACTAACCTTGATAATACAGAGTACAGTATGCTGTTTAAATTAAAAGCAATGATGGACAGTAAAAATAATTCATGTGACAAATCAGGGACCTTAATCTGAGTCTAAAGACCAGGACTTCAACGGGTATGCTGTGACTGATATTTTCAGAGTCCCAATAAAGACAGAAAACACACCTTAGTCCAATTTATCAATTAAAAATAGGCTACAGTTTGTCACACTGTGTTGCAAGCACAAGGTGTCCCACATACGAAATCCTGCAGAATGCACAGATTTGGTCTTTGAGCACTCCTACCTCAGACTTTGTAAAGTTTCCCTGCAGCTGTCATCCTCCAAAATAAAAGCTCTGCATATCTACAAAATATTCTTCCATTAGTAACAACCAAGTAATTTCTACATAAGCTTCTAATGAGAAGTCACCAAGACCAATCTCAGTAGGATGAGCTAACAAAAGTGTTTTTCCACATAAACTTAACTTGCTTAAACCCATTTTCTAGCAGTTACCTGCCCAGCCCCAATCAGACTGAAGATGTGAAAGGAAAATTTCAGATTAAAAAACAAAACATAATATATTTTTTGGGAAAACAGAATGTTTTCAGTAACAGAAAAAAAAGTAGAATTCAAATTTAAATTGAAACCTCAGGCTTTCTCACACTTTCCAAGACCATAAGAAAGCACTCTTTTAGCCATCTGATCTTTAAAACACAAATAACTCTTCATAACTCTTACCTTCAGACACCTTTAGAAATACCCATATATAACAGAAATTCTATTGAATGATTCAAGCCATTTCAGAGAATGGAAAAATTGTTTTTAAATTATGATTATAAACACATTGTGTGCTATGCTATTTAAAATAAGGATGGCCTGATATGTAACAAAAGATGATACCTACCATGAAGCGCACACAAGCTACTTTAGAAGTAGTTAGAAGAAGATATGTTGCAAAGGAGCTTTATCACTTCAATTTTAGGGCTATTGTCCAAATATTACATATGAGAAATATACACATTTTAGGGTGATTTTCATGTAAAGGGTGAAAAAGAAGAATAATTATAGTAAATCTGGGAAGAGTCTTCCGTATAAAGCAATTACAAAGGAGAAAGAATAATATCTGGTGTGATTAAAAAAAAAAAAAAAACCAAAACAAAACAAAACAAGACAAAACACAACAACAGCTTTAACTGATCTTCATAGTTGTTCAGTGAATGTTCCCTTGTGTAAATTTAACTGGACAGATATCAAGACTAAAGCTCCCTGAAACCAAAAAGTAGGTACAGATTGGGCAGAGAAAGCTTCTCATCAGCACATTTCAAACTCCTTCTTGGGAAATCACAGACCATGTACCATATACGCAGATCTCTTCAGGCCACAACAGAGGGGCAGATGCTTCTTTTCTCTGGAGAAATCACAGATCAAAATGCTTATACAAATACTCCAGGTTCAAATGTGTTACACGTTTGGTTTTGGTAATATGCATATAGTTCCAAATAAAGTTAATTTCCCTGAAAGATTCTCAAAACCCTTTAAAAAGAGTTGTCAATAAAGTGTCAGTATCAAAACTACATTTATAAATATCTTCTATGCCATTTGTTTTGACAATTGTTTAGAAAACAAACAAGCAAACAACTGACAGTAAATTATTATATCATAGCCACCTGGTTATCCTGGTGACGTATTAAGAAGAGAAAGGTCAAGTCACTGTAAAGGGATGCTTCTGACACAGTAAGGCAACAGTCAGACTGTACTGGAGGATAACTTAAATGCTGGGAGTTTAGTTTATTGTTTTGGTTTTTTGGTGTGGGTTTTTTTTTTTTTTTTGTTAGTTGTTTGTGGGGGTTTTTTTTAACATGAAACAAAAAAAATCCTTAAATTAGAGAAAAATATTTCTGTTATTTCAGTCCAAAAGGCATCTTAATTTTCATTGTCAAAAGACATCCTTCAGATGTGAATTGCCACAGAAAGCCTTATTTCATTCCTTTACACATTTCTTTATGGTGCAGCAGTGGCTTGGAAGCCCTACTCTTCGAAGTAAACCAGGCTCTATGCTTTTACCACATCTCTAACAAAACATTTGCTACTTCACAACTCCCATGAAGTAGCAGTTTTGCTCCAAGGCTATGGCCAGCATTAGGAAAAAATGTTGCAATAAAGGCACAGCTTATATGACAGCAAACTCTCATTATGTCCCATTGTTAATATAGACCCTATCTCGAGATGACAGAGTATAGTTTAACTCCATTTTGCAGACCTGTTTTCCTAGGAGGAAGGGGGGAGGGGAAAAAAAAAAAGGCAAAAATATGAGAGCAAATTTTTCTCAGATCAAACACAGTTTTGTTGGCTGAAGAGATACTTGTCGTGGTGTGACCTATACTGTACTTATGCACTTTTCCCTTGGCATAAATATGCCTACAGTTTGAGCTTCATAGTCATGCTGTAAAGAATCTCACATAAGAGTTATACAAGTTAAAATTTCTCATTGAAAAATAACTTTACTTGTGGTTTTTTTAAGACTAGAAGAAAAATATTCTGACTGAATTGCATGCATTGTGTGTGGGTTCAAGCATTGCCCAAAAGACAATCTAGATAACAATAAATAATATACACTCTAAGGTAAAAAGATTTCTAGATAATCATTGTCCTGGTCCCATTACCTTTCTCTGGCACTCAAATAGGAAGACAAATTAAAATTCCTCTTGGTATAAAGCTTTCTGGATATCTGTTGGTGTCATCTTAGCTCCTTCTAGTCTTTTAGATCCTCTGTGATAACTTTAGAGACACGCTGCCACCCTCTGCTACTCCTTGCAGCAACTTGACCACATGAAACTAAATATTTATGCTTTCTCAAAATATGTTTCATTGTTTCAGTCTTTGTCACCTACTGTTTGCAAAGTACATCCACCGCACCTTCCAACACATCTGATTCTGTTCAGTGGTGGTCCTCACTGGTTTGTTTGTTAGTGAGTATACACCAAACCTTTAGACAAGAGGCTCATACTGACAGCAGGATGCATGTACTGTCACCACTGATAAAACAAGGGTTTTTACTGCAATGATGGAAATGCGATATTTTCCCCAGAGATTCTCCAGCCTAGCACAACCACCCAGCTCACACAACTCCAGTCTGCAGAAAGAGAGTGACAGCGAGATGCTGCTTCAGTCCTCTTCACATTCATCTCAGGGATGTAATTGAGGGACAATGCCCTCTGACACACTGCCTCTGATCAAGGGTCTTGCTTAATAGCATTTTACAGCTAGTTTTCATAGATAAAAGAGTACCAGGATGAAGACGAAACAAATCCCAGTGGCAGATGTGTAATGAAAAATCTTTTAAGTCTGTAAGATATTTTTGCACTACATTTTACCAAGTTAGAAAAAAAAAAAGGTACAATCAGAAAGTTAGAATAGATTTGCCATGAACATCAAGATAAGTACAGGGTATAAAATCTTTCTCTTGAGAAACTAGAGTTCAGGGTTTAAAAGTCAGCAACATTTAACACACTATAAGGATTGTCATTTAAGTAGCCACTAGACCAATCACTACTTGAACTTCAAAAGGACCAATTATCACTCCAACTTCAAAAGCCACAGCATCTTCATAAAACACGCTACTCATTGAGATAAATTCATTAGAGAGAAACACCTCCAGTAGTTTTCTGGACACCCCCACAAAGAACAGCAGTCATGGCATATTAATACAGAACACATCTGTGATGCACAAGCAGCACCATGCATAACACTTGATCTGAAAAAGCCAAGCAACTCCTAGAAGTCAATATTCTGGCTGCCTTTGCATTAGCAGGTCTTAAAAGTCCCTCATATAAGATAATACTGCTTCATTACTGAATACCATGAACCTCAAAGGCTTCCACTCGTAACCAGCTCTGACTCTGGACACTGTAAAACAAGTTGACTAGATCAAATGAAGGTCATATTCACATCCCAACTTCACACAAATTAATAGAAAGAGATAAAAAGATAAGTTACACAATATCTTATAGCAATTAGAATCAGTGAGGACACCCACCTTAAAATCCTGCCCAAGCTTCTCACAAAGTTCAGCTTTAAGGCATCACCAGGGGCTTCATTTCTAAATGGTAGCAGATAAGGGCTTTTCAGCTGTAACCACTCTGAGAAGCAGTGGGTGTGTTCTACACAGACTCAGTGTGACACCTTGCCTCGTGGCCTTCCAAGAACTTGAGAACTATCACCCTAAAGTTCTTCCTTACAAGAGCAAATACTACAACAAACCTTGGCGATCACCCCCTCCTCCTTGCAATACTGGTGAAATCTATCCCATAATGCCACTCACCTCTGCCTGCCAACTTGCTACACAGCCTGGAAGCAAGAGCCCAGCTCTTTGATCTTACTCCTTCTGCCTGGACCAGGAACACACCACCTGAGCAAATAGGCTCCCTGGAGCGTTATCAACTCCTTCATTTACATCCACAGGCAGGAACCATCAGCCCCAGTTACTGATCACTTCACCTAGCCAATTAAAAAGCAGAAAGCATTTAGTCTTTTAATTACTTAAAGCTGTACAGGTGCACCAGGCCAGCGGATTCAGTCCACACTTCAGCCATGGATGGGAGAGGATAATTAGATCACAGCTCACAGCTGATCTGCAGAGACTGTCACTGCTCCTAGAGAGCACACAGGAGTAACTCATTTAGCTTAATCATGCTAGGAATATTACCATTGACGGTAAGCTTTTAATGAAACTTGCAGGGGGAGGAAGAAGAAAAAGAGATTTTTATGTTCTCTTTGAACTTCTGAAGTCAGCTGTGTTCCTGTTTTTCAAATAGCAAAACTCAATCAGAGTGTTGAGACACAAAATTGCATATTCCAGTCCTCTGTGTCACTGTTCATCCTCACACCTCTACAAAGTTCTGATCAAATACTTACAGTTTTTAGCCTGCAGCTGGTACCATGGAGGGACATGCAGAGGAACTGACCTCCTAGACTGTCTTTATTGTCATTACCCCTTAAAGCTCACAAGTTTCAGAACATGTTAGCTCCTTCTGGAGTGACAGACAAGCACTGTCAGGCTGTTGACACCTTGATGTTGCCCACAAACACCCCAGGTTCTGCCTGTCATTGATTGTTTGTTAGAGCTGGCAGTCATCCTGCAGTTGTTTGGATGGGATACTCTGTTTGGATGCTCTCCTAAGTAACCTTTCATTGGTGCATTCACAGATTCTCCGTAAGAATGGTGTCATCTGCTCCTCAGAGAAAGGAAGGGTAGATTTGGCAATGCTCTAAATGCTCAGCAATTTTTTCTCCTCCAATTGCTAAAGGACAATTTAAAGATAATGGGAACAAGAATAACTCTTAAAATTGTGGGCCCAATAGCAGTTTGGAAATGTCACATTTCCTCTGTTCTTTCTTTCATTGCTCTGAAGTTCATTGCTTTCACAATTACGAGGAGAGTCAAAATAGGAAACATTCCTAATGGAAACATTTTGCCTGTTCTTGTAACCTATGCTACCTGAGGTAACTAAAATTGAGGAGAAGAAAAAACAAAAGGAAAAAAAATAAAGTCCCTCCTCAAGTCTATACTTGACATTTTAAAGATATTTGTATCACGTTCTTCAAACTTTGTTTTTTCACTAGTGTGGATTTCTCATGTAGTTAAATTTCAGTTTACATCTAGAAGGACAGTTAAATGTCATCAGTGAACTGTTGGTAAATGTGTGTCTTTCTCTTGACTTGTGAATTCAAGAATTTCAAGACTTCTTTTGGTTTTGGAGCTTTGATAAGTCATTAATTGCATTCTTTCACCTAATTGGGAAAAATCCTTTGTTTTTTTAGACACAGACAAGGGAAAAGAGACCTTTCTCCTTTCCAAACAATTCGTTTAACTATAAGAGGCAACCTCAAAATCATTTTAGACCTTTCTTCCTTCTTTTTTTTTTTTTTTTTCCCCCGTGGAAAGTCTTCTCAGGATGTGATGATATTCTTTCTTCTAGATGTTCTAGTTGTTCCATTTTGGATGAAAGCCACCTATTCATCAGGATAGTGCTTAAGATCCAGCCAGCACTACTTGTGTGATCACATATTCTTTCTTGACCATTGAACTTTGTTTACCCACAAAAGTAAGAAAATAAATTATATATAAATAAATCTAGGCTATATGGTGACTAAGAGCACTCAGTATGGATTGGTTAAGAGCAAATATGTTCAAATAAAAGTTAAAGTAAATTTTTGTTTGTGAAAACACTGCAGACAGCAAATAATAAATGTATCTGGTAGGTTGAAAATAAATAAATTTGAGTGGAAGACAATAGGAGGGAAGGCTTCCTACAGGCAGCCTGAGGAATGTTAGTGTCAATAAACAGTAACATATTTCCATTCTGTAACATCTATGAATACCCCCTCAGGAAGTTAGGCATGATAAATTAAAAATCCCCTTTTCTAGAAACCTCTGAGGGAAATTGGTAAAGCTCAGATCATCTGAATGTCCTTTGTTCCTCAGTTCCTGTTTGGATTAAGATAAAAATAATACCTAAATCTGGACTTTTACTAAATGCATTAGTACTTTCTTTAGGTGATTAGTTCACAAGAAAGGATAATGACTACTGACTAGGAAGTATAATGTATGTAAAAGAACCATTAAAAGACCCTAAGAGGATGAAGTTCTACAGCAAAACAGAGACAACTAAACCAAAACACAATACATACAATACAATAAATAAAAACAAAACAAAACAAAAAACCCAAAGTTGTATTACTCTTCATAATGAAAGAGTTTTTCCACAATAAAATGGGACTCTGGCTCCTTCAACCATGTATTAGTTTGGATAGTTACATTGTGTCTTCCCATAGACCCTAGGACCTATATTCACTAGATCGTCATTCACGTTTGTACCAAAAAGTTGTCAAGTTTTATCCTTCAGAAGTCTGCATTTCAACAGGGATGAATAGTACTTGTGTATTGCTTGCAAATAATTCTGAGTTTTTAAAGCTTCACAGGACTACCCGGTCATTTGTTCCTTATGACAGACATAAGGAACATATATAGGGAAATACATACTTCCTTTGCTCAGGGATCATGTGGGAAATGTCTCCTCCACCGTAATGACCATTGCTACATAATGGTAAAATAACAGGTTAGTTATTCATCCTTATGAAGGACTGATGTTAAAGCTGCCAATTAAACCTTAAAGTCCCCCAAAAAGGACAGGTTTGGAAACTGTCATGTGTTCTTTCATTTTTAGAACCATTTCCTCAACCATCCTGCTCATACAGCTTGTGGTAAGTTAATACTAATGACATAGCCATAAGATTCCAGGAGTTTCTTCACTGTCCATGCCATGCCAGATCACCTGCAGCAAGAGCAAACACAACATCTGAATTTTCTTTGTTTTCGGATAAGCCCTTACTGTTCAACAATAAAAACAGCAAAAAGTTCGCTATCTCATATTTTGCAAAAAGACAAGATACTGATACTCTGACTCCTGCCAAGAACTCCTTCCTGCACAAACATTTGCTCTGACTTGAACATGGTTGTACAAATCCTTGAACCAGCAGGCAGACTTCAACTCTGTCATGTAAATAAACCCCACTCAGGTCAATTGCCACTCTTAAATGGAAGCATAGGCATAAATTGCTTGTGGAATTTCACTTAAGATGATAGTCAGGACTGAAGAAACTAACGGGTTTTATTTGGAAGAATCTAACCAGCCAGAAGGAAAAAAAAAAATTCTTACTGTTTAACTGGGTTTAAGAGGAATCGTTTGGTATTCAAAGACATTGCACTTGTGGCTGAATCTGAGAAAACACTTTAAAATACATATGAAACCCATTCCCCATCTGCTAACTATCCTTTGAAAATATTATTGTTCTTCTAAATTTAAATAGTTTCATAAAGGTCTACAACACAATTCTTCTCCTAAGGACATAACTCTGAAGGGGAAAAGAGTAAAATAAAAAATTATGGAGATTTGCAGAGATTGTTAGTGTAAGTAAAACAGCCTGAGTAATGCACTGGTCATACACAATAAGTAACTATGCAAAACTCAGAAAAAATACATGAAAGTAGACATAGTCTTTGTCTCAAAGGCTATTGAACATGCAAGCTAAAATCCATATAATTTGGTATTAGCAGAATTTCCCTGACAAATGTAGCACATCTGACTTATAGCTAGTATTTTCATGGAGAACAGGATGAAGCAAGTGCGTCCTCGCTTTTCAAGAGGTGCAATTGGAAGGTGCACCCACCCCGGCAGCCTTCAGTCCACTGCAGAATGAGGAAGCAGACTTACAGCCAGGGCTCTTGGCTGACCTCAGGCTGAAGGAGTCAGTCTGAAAATGTTTGCAAGGTGGTTGAGTCTACATTTTTAAAAAGAAAAAAGAATAATGCAACAGGCAACACTAGTAGTCAACATTTTTATAAGCCAATGTTCTTTTGGTTGCAGGATTTTTCTTTTTTTTTTTTTTTTGGTGGCGAGGGGAACACTTGCTTTTTTACCACAGCAGCGTGGTTAATAAATCTAGTCTCAGGAGCTCCAGAAGTCCAGGTGTACTTTGCCTTGCTCAGTGCAGAATAGCCTGTACCTCTACCAAATGCTGCCACAGGGGATGTAACAGAGAAATCACAGACTTTGTGACATCTTGCAGTGTCCCAGGGCACTGCGAGACATGAGGCAGGAAAAACTCAGCCCCCAAATTTCTTGTTAAGTCCCGAAAGTATCACTTCCAACTACTGCAACTTTCAAAATGAAACGATCCCATCCTCTGGCCTTGAGACCTAACCAAATGGTTTTCCCTTCTCTGCAGTCAGAGCTCCCTGCTTCTTTTCTCCTTAATGCCTTAAATAAATTCACAGCATACACCTTCATTTCCACAATGCCTGTACTAACGGCAACACCAGAACCAAGGATGATAGCATATGCACTTCATTTCTGAGTCACACGCTCTTTCTTTATCTGAGTTTTGACCTTTAAGCTCCCCATTAAAACTGTTGCTTTTGGCAGATGCAAAAGCTTTTTACCACAAAATAAGGAGAAGGAGGGAGAGAAAGGAGTAGTGATGAAATAGAAAAAAATCAGGCATCTGACCAGAATTTAGACTGTTGGAAGAATAATATTTACAAGTTATTTTTCCCACCATAAATAAGGGAGAGAAAGGCCATGATAGTTTTTGAAACTGCAAGCTGCAGGAATTCTGGGATTCATGCAAATAAAATAAAAGAGAAAACAGTGATACTCATGTTTCATCCAATACTCTCTAAACTTTGTGTAAAACACAGAAGTGTTATCATTCCCTTGGGGATACTGAGGGAATGAAGTGATATCATGGAACAAGTCTGCTGGGCCACTTTCCTTCATGCCTTGCCCTGCCTCGTCCTGCCACCCACCTCTAGTTCTTGTTGCAGCCAGGTGAGCACCTCCAAACTGCACAGAGCAGCCCAGGTCTCTGACCCCTGAACGGTGCCTTGCCTGCTCACAAGGGGTTCCCCCAGCAGGAGGGATGCCTTCTGCAAGTAGAATACGCAGCTCTAAGTAATGACTTATTCCAGTCTTGTCCTTTCCTGCCTGCATCTGATTCAATGACAAGAGTTTCAAAGATGATCTTGTAAAGACTGTAGTTTACCTGTCATGGCCCAAATACAAGGGAGGACATCAGTCAACGTCTCCTTGTTACAGCCAGGTAGTTTTATTTCTCTCATAGGAGAAAATCAGGGAAGAGGAAGGGAGGGAGAGAATAAAAACCTGATTTTTTAAAAGATCCCTGGTTTACCACAGCAGTCATTAGCCTGTTTCCCTAACCTCCTTTGACTGCTGCAGCTGTGGTCTTACAGCTAGCTGTTCTCTGCTTTTGTGCTGCCGCACACACCCACTGCTTGGGAGGAGGTGTGTGCATGTGTGTACACGTGTGTGTGCACACATAGCTCCAGCTTTTGCACCATCGTGGCAAGGCACCACACCAGAAATCTATTATCTCATTTTCAAGCGATTTGGAGTTGGGACACACACACAAAAAGCTCCCAGCCAAAGTTTGGGACACACACACAAAAAGCTCCCAGCTAAAGAGAAGAATCAGGAAGAAGAGCTTTGGAAAGGAATGGGCAATGCACTTCTTTTGAGTCTGAAACCGCTTGAAGTTAATAGCTCACGTAAGAAGAATAAACTGGTGGTTCCGTAATTGAATTTTTATGGAAATAAACAGGTGGCAGATTTACTATGGCTGCGGGGATAGCAGGGGGTGAAATGCTGCAGCCACATTAACCTGTTTAATTTAATAGCCTCTCTACTCCGAGAGAGAGAGAGGGAAAAAAAAAAGATACCGTGCAGTTAGTTCAGTCAGCTGGATGCCAAATGTAAATAACTACAATTACCGTACTATGCCCGTGTGCTGGATGCGAAAGGGGCTTTGTGCCAACTCTCAGTTGTCATGTTGATTAATTAAGCTCCAGGAAGTTTAAAAAAACCTAATTTTTTTGTGAAAAAACAATCAAGACACACAGGAGGAGTGTGCATATGGCAGCAAGTGCAGGGTTTACCTGGGTTGTCTCTGCAGTGGCTGCTACTTATACCCAGTCTCACAACCTCCAGGTGCGCCTGGGCTGTCAAAGAGATGTGACCAAGCTGGTAGCTTTGTGCCAGGCCACTGACTGCTGAGCCATTGAAAATTGGTCAGCATTTAATAGCAAGCTTCAATGCTTACAGGGAACCTGCATCAAATTAGCACGGGGAATCCAAAACCATTATGTATTTAGAATCAAGGTAATTGTATGGGGAGGACTGGAAATATTAGATTTTGTTTCTTTGCCCTTTACTGCTGATGTGAAACAAAAATAGGCTGAGGCATTAGTAACACTATATTTGCATTCTGCCATGTTAGAGGTGTATGAAAGAAATGCTACTATAATATTCCAAGAGGGCTCCAGGGCAGCCTTATAAAATTACACATTAAGGGAATGGGGAAGCTGCACAGTTCAGCAACTGCCAGCCAAACATGGGTTCCAGGGCTCTGCCTCTTGTGCATGTGGATAATGATACAGCCTTTAAATATATGATCAGTGATGAGATATAAAACAACACATTTCCTGGGGCACTGCTCTTAGTAAGTTTGTGTAACCCTCTACACATGTGGGTAAATAGCCATTAAAATCTTTGTACATAGTACTGCTTTAATTCAAGCAAACAAATGTACTTCTCCAGAAAATAGCTTTGTTCAAGAACAGGAGTCACATTCTCTGTTAGTGTATATTGACATTACCTTCAGTAAAGCTACAGCAATTTGTATGCATTGAAAATCTGGTCCAAGTGATCATGTAATTAAAGACTGCAATGTAATTGCATCTCATTAGTATGGTTGAGATAAAGCCTTAATTTTGTCACTACCTGCCTTCTGAGCAAAATGTCTGGGTTTTTAACATACTCTTAGTGTTACTCTTTATGTAATTTTCCTAGCTATCTTAGGAAGAATGTGACTAAAACCAAGATGATCCCATAATTTGAAACACTTCAGCAAGCTATGGCTGGGAAAATGCACATTGACCCATGTCTCATTCACTATGCTCTAAGCAATATACAGACTGCACACACAAGAATCCTTCCTATTTCCCCACTAATTTTCAGTAAAGTATTGCCTTTTCACATTTATTCATGGACAAAAACCCCTGCCCTCCCCTCTGAACATTTAACAGCTGCTGCTCAACTTAACCAGACATCTTCAAAACCCTCATCATCATACTGTTTTGCCATACCTGCCACTCTAAATGACTTTGAAAGGTCAGCAGGACAGCAAAAACAGAAAGGAGTTTTTAATGAAAAACGTATTTTGAAACGAAACAGGTAACGTGGTTTGGGAAACTAAAGCCCATTTTCCTATTGTTATAAGTACTCTTTAAATGCCAAGAAGAAAAGCAGGAGCTTGCACTCCTGGCTCCATTTTAATATTGTATTTTCTGAAAGAATACTGGCTTTGAGCAGCTATGGTGATGAAAATATAACTATACCTGCGAAATATAGCTCATTCTTAGCTATTATTAATGACCCGCCTCTTAGCTGTGATCTGTCTGTGATACTGTAACATACAATCAGGGTATACAAAAGATACAAGGTAACGAACTGTAAGCTGAGAGTCAAAAAAAACCCAAAATCTGTTACAGAGATCGTTCTGATTTCCTTTGCTTCTCTCAGCAGTCTTCAACCTGAGCTGAATGAAGTCGGGGTGGGCACATCCCTGGCCCTGAGAACGGTTCTGGCAGGCAGTTCACCTCCTAAAAACCGCCAGTATAATTTTTCGTGGTTGGGACCCTTCCCCACAAGGAGCACGAAGCCCGGCAGAACAGAAAGAATCCCCTTGATTCCTTACACAAAAAGGCAGGTCACCACCGCAGCGACATTTTTAAAGGCACCCCCAGGCATGTCCACGTTCGCTGGGCTTCGCGGCCGGGTCGATGCTTCCACCTAGTGGCTTCTGCCGGGACACCCAGCCTAGCACCGAGGGAAAAGCGGCTCTGATGGGTGCAGCTGGCCAGCAAATCACCGCAACCATCTAACAAGTCTGTAATTTGGCTGAAACCACGGTGAGACGAGGGAAAAGAAGAAAAAAAAAAAAAAAAAAAGGAAGGAGGTACACATGAGCAGTGTCCCAGTGTTTGCTCGTTCTCAGCGTTTCTCCAACCCAGCAGTAAGAATTGCTGTGAAATGTTTTCTTTGAGAAAAAAGCAAGTCAGGACTCTTTGAAAACAGCCAGTGCTCTGTCATCCACTGATAGCAATGGATGATCCACAGTCTGTGTCCTTGGACTATGAGAAACAGTCTTTCAACAAACAAGGCTGTCTGAAAACTGAACACTCAGTATTTCTTAGTATTGAAGCTGCCACTAAAAGTCTGAAACATTATCATTACAATTCCAAATGGAAACAATATAAACCGATGCTTTAGGAGTGTCAAGACTGAATTTGATTTGGAAAAAAAAAAAAAAAAAAGAAAAGAAAAAAAGAAAAATAAAATAGTTTTTTCCTCTCTCTCTTTTTATTTTTCCTTCTCCCCTGAAGTTCTCTTAAACTTCAGGAGGTTTGCTGTTCTGGAAGAAATATCTTCAGATTCCCTGGTCACCCACAACACCAGGATTTAGCATGCAGGGAGAACACATTTTTATGGGCAAAATATGCAAAATATTACACTGATGGGAACCTTCTTCCTCAGAAACCTGTGTCTAAACTGACCGCTATGACCATAAATGCAGGAAAATTCTGTTTCCCCTCACAGTGGTATAGGATAATGAAGATGTAGAAACTATAAAAATATGATACAGAGATATAAATGTCTTGGGAGGCTGAAGATATCATAAACCACTCATGCTTTTCTCTTTTTACTGTCAGAACCCCTGCCCACATACTGTTTTATCACCAGTTTTTCCTCAGTTGGCTTTTTTATATGTAACAGATACAAATAACTTATCAATAATGGTGTAATATTCAGTTATGTAATATTGGTAACCTAAATATTCAGATTCTGTTGCTTCTTCAGGGGTACTGTTTTTTAATCCAGGATACTCTTTGGCACACATGCATGAGAAGTTAGTTTTCCTTTGAATGAACAAAAAAAATAAAGTAAACCAAACATCTACTGAAAATACATTTGGAAGGATTTCTGTCTGACAGAATGATAAATATTCCATGGAACACAGTTCTACACATTTACAGGAATTTTACAGCTGTTCTGATATGCATTCAACAATGTAAGTGTAAAAAAAAAACTGCAAAAACAAAAGACAAATGATTTTTTGTCTATCTGCATGTATTCCCCGAATCCTTTTGCATCTTTTCTGCTGTTGTCTCATCTTTTTCTGGTCGATTTTTTTGTTCTTTTTTCTGTATTTGGTTATTGCCACTAAAGCATCTCATGTTTATTTCCCACAGCAGTATTTTCGGTCCAAAATAATGTATGCAACTTATATTTAGATCTTTTGATACTGATTTTTGTTTTTGTTTGGATGGTTGATTGGTTGTGGGCTTTTTTTGTTGTTTGTTTGGCTTGTTTTTCTTTTGTTACTTCCACAACAGCTTTTTTACAGTACTATGCTTCAAAACACACTGTATTTTAGAAACACATCATCCTGCTTATATCTTTATGGGTGCATTGACTCTGTATAATATTCTTCATTCTTCAGTTTCAGGAGTTCTGAAAAAAAAAAAAAAAAACAAAAAACACCTGTGGTTTGGTTTCAAAGATTTTTATGTAAAAATTCAATTCACTTGTAGTCTGAATGGCTGTGATATCTCTGAATTTTAGTGTTCCCAAGCAGATAAAAGTTCAAGCTGAATTCATATCACCTCAAGGCAAACTCCTCCTTCTTTTCCAGATTTAGTAATCCAAATTTTAAACCAAGCGAAATTCAACTCACATATAATCTAACATAGAAGTGCATGGTCATCTGAAATGTTTGGGTAACTCTGATAAAGCTGAAGCAAACACAACTTCACTTCTACCTGTAAACTGTATGACCACTTGAATAGCAAGCCAGAATAAGTCCCATGGCTCTGAAATTCATTTCATAGTCCACATTTGAACCATCACAATTGAAGCATCACAGTGATTTGCATTATTCCATTTGTTTAGAAATATATTACATTGGTTTTTTATTAAGCCATCCCAGGTGTGTGAATACAGACACGTTAACTCAAAGACCTTAGAATCCTTGCTTATAGAAATTGGTTGACGTCAAAGGAATTGGTTAATTTGCGCTATTTAACCATCTGTCCCTCTGGTATTTTCTATCAAACACAGCTAGAATAATAGCTGAGCAGCTAAGCATATACAAACAAACAGTGAACGTATGCAAAACAGTTGTACATTTTGTAATTGGAAAGTAAGAAGTGGATTTTTCCAGATGAGACTTAGCGCTCCATATGGCACTGAAAGTGCCCTCACCTGAAATTTAGATGATGAAAATACTGAGCTATAAGCTACCTGTTGGTAATACACGGAAATCCTGCAGGCTGGACGCACACAGACCCACGCAGCACCTGTGCCATGGTGAATGCCCAGGACCATTCACCAGTTGGAGTTTCCCTCACCACTTGGGGACACACTGAACTGCTTTAGAGGTGGATTTGGCAGCCTTAGGTTGGCAGTTGGCCTCTATGATCTTAAACGCCTTTTCCAAACAAAATAATTCTCTGATTCTAGGTGGCTCCACTGGCAAAAACTGATTCAATATTAAATCAACAAGGAACTCCAGCCCTGTACTCAGGGAGTTAGCATCTCTCTCACAGTAACGGTAGAACCCAAAATCTCTTCAAGCCCTCGGAGCACCTGGAGCAGCACTAGTGACCTCTTCTTTGTTCATTGGACTCTACAGATGCTGACCAGGCTTCACTTTTACCCCCAAGTCAGCCATCACATCTGTGAACCTAGAATATGCACAAATACTTTTTCCTCTCTCATTTCTGAGTAAGGTATCTAAACCCTTCTCTTATTTTCTGCTGCTCTGGCTAAATAGCTCCCTATTCAACATGCTGGCTTCTACAAGCCCCAGACTTAGTACTTTATACCTCCAAAACCATGCAGCGATATCCAAGTCACTGGGGGTATCGTAAAAGCAGCGGCTGTATTAGCCCAGCGATATCTGGGCTGGGCTGTGTGTCCAGGGAGGTTGTTGATCAGGCGTGGCCCTGCTCCCTCTGGTATCCCAACTCCCTATCAGCTCACTCAGCAAAGCAAACTGCCTCTCCCTCTGCATCACCCCTGGGCTTGGAAGTTTGATATCGCAGCACTAAGCCCTCTTGGGAATTTAATCTTAGTTTTTCTGTAGATGGAACAGGGTTGTTTGTCGATGGCAGTAAGAAGATTGTAATTTCATTCTCTTTTGGGGGATCTGGATCCAGACTTAAATACTTTCCTCATACTCCTGTTACCTCCTAAAATCCGTTCCACATGTCTGCCACAGCTGTTTGTTTCTGCTTCAACAATGACATCAAAATAATGCAGTCATTGCCCGAATGCCAGTTGCTGCCATGTTCTCAGTAGGAGAAAAAGGGTCTTTGATCTCAGCCAGTTACTCATCCAGGCCCTCATCTACTACTATTGTTAAAAACCACAACACACTGGAGGGAGATTGTGCTATATTTCATGAACATTCATTGGTGGCGCTAAGGGACATATCCATCTGTTATTTGCTCTCAGCTTTGCTTACTGATAAAACAGGAAAGACAGCTTGCTGATGAACTCTTTGAAGCAAAAGGTTTCTCTCTTTCTTACAATGAATGTCTATAAATTATTTTTCCAGTAGATGTTATGCAGCCTACCTCAAATCAAAATTACTTCAACTAAATTGAAATTAAATATTCAATATATTTTTTGTGTCACATGACTTTGACTGATGGAACCTTACAGCATCATGATACTCCTTAAAATCTGTTGAATTGGACTTTTTTCAGCATAATCTGGCTTTGTGTTTTCTGGGTTTCAAACATATGCTCTAGCATGTTTTTTCACCTGTGTTCTCATATAAAAGTGTGTGAGGAAGTTAGTGCATTTTGTCTCAGGGACCGAAGAGAGAATTAAATGCAGAGGGCAGGCAGAAGGATGTATCTGCCTGTAGGATGAAGGTTATGACAGATACTGGGCTATGTCCCTTCAGAGGTTCTCCCTACTCACAGCTACCGTAAATCCCAGGAACATCCTAATACTGAAGACTGACAGCCTGCTAACACACACAGAGTGACCTTAGCTATTGAACACACCACACAACTCTCCTCCAGTAGTTGGTTTCTCCATCCATCAGAACCCTTGGAAGTCATCCTCCATTTTGGGCTCTCTTAATGTAGCCAGGGGCAACAGGGTAGAGAAGGTCCTGTCAGAGCAGGTCCATGAAGGGACTTGGGTCTCACCATTATGAGCAGGCACACCTATCAGTTCATGTCTAGGCATCTTGCTGACCTCTTCCATGCCAAGTTTCTGCTTGACATGGTGTAGATCTCAGGTGTACAAAGAACAAACATAAAGGCATAAAATTGATTCCAGGATACATGTCCCAAAAAAAGCTGTAAAGAATATCCTTGGTTTTGTTGTGCTTCTGTTCCACATGTGTTCAGATACTTCAGTTACCTGATGCTTTTTAAAAAAGGCAGTGTCTGAAGATTTCAGCATTTAAACAGTGGTGATTTTCACCTCCAGGAGCATGTAATCAGGGATAAATCACACCTTATACATATGGGAGTTGCATTTTCAGAGTGAGAACCAGTCCTTCCTTTTTGTTACTCAGAGTAATCATTGCATTACCAACCATCAATCAGTGCCTCAGCTGAGATTTAACACCAAAAAGTATTAAATGTCCCCTAGAAAGTTTTGAATTCTGTCAAACAAACCCATAATCTGGCTGTGATCTAACACGTGGTACCTATGTCACCCTTCAAGTACCATCAGTGAACCAGTGGCCAGGCACTGGTTTCCTCTTTGTTCAGCACAGGAACATTTGGCAGTGCCAGTTCTGAGGACGAGGAGCTACTCAATGGAAAGGGACCTCAGTGACAGATGATATACAGTTTGTTTTGATACACAGTTCAAAGCAGCATTTAAAGGTTTGTGGTGGAAAGTTAATTTTCTCTCATTATAATGCCTGATGGTATTGTACAACCGGGAAGCGTAGGAAGAGCGATCCTCTATGATTCACAGTCAACTAGTTCTGAGCTTTTCAGACTTAGATGCTCCGTCTAATGAGGTGCAATAGTTAGCAGCATACTCTGTGTACTTCTCAAGATATTTGAGAACAACTCATTCTGACAAGGTCATTTCAACTGCTTGGACCAATTAAACCTCTTAAGGAGAAAAAAATAGATTGCCTGCTTGCACAGAAAATTCAGCTGTAAATTCAAGATATTTCAAGGTACCTGCATAGTTCAACATAAATAACCTTATAATATTGGAACAAATTTGCTAACACAAACGTGTCTGCAGAACCATTTTCATTTTGCTAAACATGATCAATTTACAGAACGCCTATAATGGAGTCCTATGGGTGTGCAACCTCTGCATACAAGATACCCAAATAACTAGACAAGCAATCCTTTTGCATTCTTCATCCCCAAGTATCTTCCTATTGTTCACAACAATCTACAACATACGAGCAAAATCTGAGGAGGATAACTGACTGGTGAATTCCTATTGCTTTGTGGGGATGTGGGTCTGCAGAAGCTGAGTCACCATCCCACAGGTGTGCTCTTAAAGTATCCAAAGAAAACATTCAGAGAAGAATACCAATGCTCTCTGGTCAGATTGCTATTCTGCCTTTCCTAAACTGATGAGCCCACAGAGAAGGTTCATGATTACTATCTATGTTACTAACACTAGTTGAGTGTTTTGAGAAGTGCGAGTCCTGCTGAATTGCAAGTCTTACAGGCAGTGAGAGGTTTGAGGCACTGGAGGTTGGTCCTCAGGGCGGCTGAGCAAGCGTTGTCCCATGTGGTCCCTTAGCACAGACTGCGGAAGCCGGAGTGTGGTGAGATCTTTGCTGGGCTTCATAGAGGGGCAGGCGTTATAGCTGTTGCAGTGCACAGGTTCACCTGGTCTATGTTTAAAAGGTGATTTAAGATGGAAAGCAAATGCCGAGTCAAGTGCAGTTGCCCCCTTGGGTGCCTCTGGCTACAGGAATTGTTTTGCCTGAGACATGCTGTACTGATGGGTCATTTGGGTACAGCTGGACTTCGGGGAATGCATTGATATGGACAAAGTCAGGGTAACTTCACAGTGGAAAAATCTCAGCTGTGTTACTGCTTTGCCTGCAGCAATCATTGTTATCTCTTCTGTAAGCATATCTGCCATTTGTTACAGCTGAACATAACTGCAATAGCAATTTGTCTACACTTTGAAAAAAAATTGTAGTTTCCAATGGTGTGACCCTGCTGTCACAGACTGTCTTGGCTCAGTTGTTCTCCTCTGTACCACATGTTTGCCACATGTTTGAGGTTTTGTTTTCCTCTTAGTGAGAGTAAATAAAAGAAGCATGTAACAAAACCTCTGCCAGTCCCAAGGCCTTTAATCTGTACAGAGGCAAACATACCATTAAAGCTCAGCAGACACCTGCCTCTGTTCAGAGGGACTGGCCCTGGGATCACCCCTGACACTGAAAGGCCAGGTCTGGCTTCTCATAGTCTTCCCCATTCAGACCATCCCTGGGCACTGGCTTTCACATGGGAGCACTGGAAGAACAGCACAGGTATTCTCCCTCGTAATGAAGAGGACCATCACTATCAACCATGAGGTCTCCCTTCCTGCTCTGGAAAACGGAGGCCTTTCTTTTTGAGAGTTTTTGGGGCAATGGTGTACACACTATCTCTCCCCAGGGGTAGAAAGGGCCAATTCTGTCTTGCAGTCTCACAGCATTTCTGAGGCATCATGCTCACAGACAACAGAAGTGAAAAAAAAGGAGATGAAAAAAATGTAGGCAGAAATACCTATGCCTGTGCATCATTTATGACAGATTAAAAAATGATTTTAATCTCTGGTCATCTAATACGTCCAATCCTTGAAATATACTTCTATGTATACATGGATATATATGTGTATATATACACATATATATATATACACACATATATTTCCTGACATAATTAGTTCATTTTTTTAGCCTGTTTTATGCTGTTGGGGGCCTTCTGGGAGAAATACTAGGGATTTCATGGATAGCCTGAACTTCTCATTCCTCCTTTTTAAACAAAGTCTATGGATTATTTATCCATTCCCTTCAAGTGTGAACACATTCTGTCATACATTGTTACATGAACCTCCTTAGGGACTATATAACACAATCAGATCCCCTTCTGTCACTTTTTTTTTTTTGGCCTGGAGATATTGTACTCTCCAAACCTCTTCTCATACATAACACATTCACTTAGTTCCTCACCATACACTTTTTGCCCTTCTCTGCACTTCTTTCCATATATAAGTACCATCTTCAAACTTTTGTTACGAGACTAACCAACAAAACAGCACATGTTGCAAAGGAATCAGTCCAATTTTTGAAGATGCTGTCGAGATATCTTGCTTTGACTCATAACTGTGGTGGTCTTGGTCTTCCGGCAGCTCAGGCCTTTGAGAAAAGGAGACCCAAAGGCAAACCATTTCTAAAAGAGAGCTACAGCTTGTTGCTTTCTCTGGTGCTCTTCAGTCATTTTCAGGTCTGTATCGTACCAAGTATCCTGGGTTATATGATTTCTTTCTGCTCAAGGATGTCATCAGCATCTCGATTCTGTTCTGGTAGTGGTTAAAGTCAGCATACAAACCGTGCAAGCAGTGAATATCAAAATAGATACACTGAGAGCTAAAGGGCATGTTCTTAGGTTTCAAAGTGTTGTCACAAAGTGCTAAAACCTTGAATACCTATCGGAAAGAATGAAACATCTACTTAGGAAAGAAAGGTTATATTTTGTAACAGCAAGAATTTCTATTCTAAAAAAAAAAAAAAAACCAAAATGAAAGTGAGGGAACAAAGCATCAGTCCTTCACCAAGCAATCCTCTGAGAAATCAACTGTCTCCTTGCAAGCAATACCACTTACGAGTGAAGCACTCTCCACTTTTCTTTCTCAAATGAATTTTGTGCTCAGTAAAAGCATGAACGTGTGACTACATTATGCTTCCTACAGTTGCCAGTGCCTGACTATATTTAGTCTGTTTCTAAATGCTGCCAGGTTTACATTTTCCCTATCGTTAAATAGACTATTTTGTGCAGTTTGTTTCCTCTGCACAATGATGAGCAGACTGGTATGTGTCACTTCTGTACTGTCATTAACAGCAGACTGGAATGAGGCCATGTCTTGCAGGAGCAAAGCCATACCAGAGAAGTGTCTTAATAAACGCCAAAACTTGCCTAAGAGAATACCCCAAAGAGAGAATTTCCAGCAAAACAGCTTTTCACTGAAATGTATCTGCTTCATCAAACACAAAGTACAAAACAGAAACATGTTTTTGGTGAGAGGGGCCCTGAGGAGTGTGACTGCTTTCCAGCCAGGTGGAGCAACCCTCAGGAGCCTGGGGTCAGTAGAAGAAGCACCTTTGCTGTCCAGAGCCCAGCCCATGAACAGATCCCACTTGCAGGCTGCCACAGGTGAGGTGAACTATGAATTTATCAGTAAGTTTTCTTCCCTAGTTTGTCCTATTTTTTTTCACTGGAAGTTTCACACACATACTTCTTTCTTTCTGTAAAATTAAAACCAAAACCAAAATCAAAACCAAACCAAACCAAACCAAACAAAAAAGCCCACACAAACAAAGAAAAAAAAAAAAACCACAACCAAAAAAAAAACAAAGACAAAATCAAAAAAATATAATAGAACATAAAAACTACACCACAAAGCTCCAGTACTTCTGAATACCTCGACTGTGAAAAAAACCCCAGTTTTCCCCTAGCTCTGTTCTCCAGTTTTGACTTCTTCAGAGTGCTTGTAGTAAGTTTGAAACACAGGTCTATACAATGCAACACGTTAATAATGGTGCAGTGTTGCCCACACTTGTATGTTTCTCATATTTCTCCTTTGGTGAAATACACCATATTTCAAATTTTTCACTGGAGTCATCATCAACAGTGTACAGTCTCTGAGTACGAGAAGTAGGGTTCTTGAAGAATTCACTTGGATTTAATGGTGAGTTTAATGGTCCAGCCAAACTGCTCCTCTTCTTAATCTGAGTGTCACTTCAACTCGCCTGTCTGAAATGACATGGAGATTCAAAACAGCTGAAAGGGTACTACATCTGCAGAATGAGTATAACATTGAACTCTGGTCTTCTCACTAGTGGAGTGCAGTGCAACTGTAGAGATGACTTATGAGGCAATTCCTCTATATTAATATAGATGACATGCTCTCCCCCTCAAAAATAACTTAGGCATTCTTCTGCCCCTGCTGCAAACACATTCTGCTGAGTCAGCCTTCAGCCAGCGCTTTGTTTCGATGCCATAAATTTCGACAACTGCTGATAAAATATACACTTTTTCTTGCTTAGCAGCACCAAAAGTTTAAGATCTACATTTCTCTAACCCTGGATCTGGGTTTGGTCATTATAGTTGTGCCTGAGGGTAATAATTAATTGTTCCTTACTAATATTTTTCATAAAAACAATTCATCATTTGTATATATAAACATGGGGGGGAGGGGTAGGGAAACAAAACCAAACACAACCAACCAAAACAAAACAAACAAACAAAAAACAACACACAAAAAAAAAAAAAAAGAGAAAAAAAACCAACCCAAAAACTCTTAAACTAAGCCAAAAATTCAAGAGATGTGAAAATTTGCTGACAGCTATATTTACAAATGAAACTGCATTCTTTTGGTTTCAAGATCCAAACTTGCCTTAACTATTCTACCAGCAGCAGCAGCTGATTTTTTTTTTAGGAGATCACTTATGCATTCCAAATCCTGAAAGTAAGATTGTATTTGCTTATTACCCTGAGACTGACAGGGTAATTGCCACTTCTGTCGTTTTAATCCTCTTATTTGCTGGCCACATTTGCCTGGCATGTGTGGTGTTGTGCCATGCAGTGGAGAGGTTTACTTTCCCCTGGAGTGCTGCAAACACTGACTAAACGTTCACATACTCTTAGTAGTATTAATTCCTAACATGCTCAGTTCCCTGTCATGCTTGCACACTCAGTATCAGACTGTAAGCCAGATTCCATGTCTAGACAGATTTTATATCCTGTTGGCTTGGCAAGGACAAAAAATGGGGGCTTTAGCTCTCTATTTTGTGGAGTACAAAGTAATTCCCAGGCTCAGTTGGGCATTCTACCTGGCAAAACACTGTACCATAGGAACCTATGACATTGGTGTGTATGTATATATACACATACATACACATATAAATATACATAGGACCCAATCTTAGTCTTTTTCTGTTCTTATCTCTGGCTTCTCTCCAGTGCAGCTTCTTATGCTTCATTATTATTTTTGCCTTTGATTCACTTACCACAAGTCTTATGTTGATTATTGGGTCTCAGAGTGATTTGCAACCTGTGGAGGCTGACGACAAATGGAGTGGACGTTTTGTGGACCCTTGTAACCCAGACATCAATAATACAGTTGTCTGTGATAGTGATCAGATGATTCCTGCATTTAACATATTTGGGCATCCTGTCCCTTCTTTCTTTTTGTTCTTCCTCTTAAAATACTATTTGTAGAGTTACACTTGTAAGACAGAAAAATTTCCAATTCAAGGCTAAATTTACCTTTGCACATGTATATCTAGCCTGCAGAAGAAAGGGCTGTAACACCTTGGACAAAACACTGTAGTTCCTTGGAGGAGAGAGATAATCAAAACACCCAGTTTGAAGAAAATATGTACCCAGTTTCACCTAAAATATCTGAAGGTGTGGATGGGTATGTTGAATCTTTTATTTAACTTAGTGGGGAGAGGTTATCTTTGTTTTGTCTGTAAATACAGTGAAGGACCGAGCCCAAAGGCACTGGTTCAGCTCAAAGGTTGCAAATGCATCTCAATATTGTAACTCAGACCCTGTAGGTGGGTTGCTTGCTTGTTCCCACCCCTGGAAAAATCACCTAAGTACAAATGTCTATAGTTAGTGTCTCATATTGATCTTTATGACTATTGCAAGGTTTCAACCTAAAATAAAAGCTTCAAACAATTGAAGACAACTGGAAATAGTGTGTTGTACTGGAAACCATTTCTTTGTTCATTTCTTTGTTCATTCATGTTTCTTCCTCTCTAGCAGCACCAATTTACATCTACGGTATGCACTTGTCTTCCAATGTGAGTTATCAGTATGCTCTTTTGGTGATGAAGATTGACCACAACGTGTCTTATACTGGTAAGATTGGTGGCAGCAACCCAAGGAAGTGATTTTTCTCCTCTTTTTAGCACTTCTCAAACCACATCTGGACTAGTGTGCTCAGTTAAACACTCCCCAATACCAGCAGGATTTGGACATACAGGAGCAAGTCCAGCAAAGGGCTACCAAGATGCTCGAGGGGTCTGTGAGAAGCATTTGAGGGAGCCACTCAGTGTGGAGAAGGCAAGAAGTCCTCAGCTGTCTAGTGAGTGGTTTTAAGGAAGAGAAAGCCAGATGCTTCCTGGAGGAAGGACAGTGAAAAGATAGGAGGCAAACGACACCAGCTGCACCAAGGAACAGAGTTTAGCTGTGAGGGTGGTCAAACACTGGAGCAAGATGCTCAGAAAGGCTGTGCCATCCCCATCCTTAGAAGCACTCAAGACTGCCTGAGCAGGCCTGAGCACAGACCTTGTCCAATTTAGACAAGGAGGCTGGACCAAACAGCCCCTAGAGGTCCCTTTCAACACAAATTTTTCCATGATGCTGGTCCGCAAATTTAAAATTCCTACCAAAACCAGAGCAACATGTGAATCAACAGGCAGAGGTATAAAAAAAAAGGGAGGAAAGCAAGGCAATTTTATTTGTGAGCTGAATTCTGCTGCTATTTGAGATGGTAAATTATTTCATAAGCATAACTAGAAAAATGTCCAGTTCCTGAGGCCCATTTATGAAATGCACTGACATTGAAAGAAGTCTTCCAGAACAACATCCTTCCCCCTCTCACAGAATGTGTTCAGATTTTTGATGACATTTCACAAAAGGAAAGTCAGCCCTGAGAGAGCTGATTAATTCCACTCGCTGTTCACCAGGAGTAGGTTAAAAGCTGGAATGCAGGCAGCTAGCCTAGCAATGCCAATTATAATAGTAAGATGACTAATGAGATGAGTAATGGAGGATATCATGGCTTAAAATTTCACCTTTCCCAGAGATTAAAGGTTGAGGCAGATAGTTGTATTTATACTCTAATTCCTCCCATATAGGGACCAGATGGCTTTTAGAATTTCTTCCATTGATTATTTCTGCCTTTTTTTTTTTTTTAATTTGACATTCCAGCAAGAGAGCTGTTCTTTCATAGCAGCTATGCGACTTATCTTTGCATAGTCCTCCAACGGTTCTTTCTTCCCTTTCCTTTTCCTAATCTGTGCCTTTTTTGATAACCAAAAAGTCAATTTTGCAAAGTTTCAATGTAGCAGGAGTGCAAGACAGAAACATTATTCTTTTGCTTGTTATTAACATGGTTTGTCACTTATGCTAAACAAAATTTCTTCCTTCAGATAAGAGGTTACACACAAGAGAGATAAATAGTGACTTACTGTACAGCATGTTAAAAAGTTTCCCCTTCTGCCAGGCCCACACTCTGTCCAACATTGTGTGTTTAAGTCACACCTGGGAAAGCACTTAAACGCATACCTATTTATAGCTGGCAGAAGCAGTTTGCTAACTAGGAATGGACTACTCAGCTGGGGACTGCATTTGTTAATTGCACATCTATCAGCAAATCTGAGTAAGTGTTCTAAGTGGAACCATCTGAATAGCACACATAGGGTGCAGAAATTGCCATACCACCAGAAAGAAAATATACAGACTGGTAATGATAATCACTATTCTTAGTATTTTAATCAATGCAAATGGTGAGTAACTAGTAATAATGCACCCCAGTGTTTTGATTTGAAAGTTTTCTCTGAGATTAGGAGTTCTACAAAAGTTTGCACTATAAAGGGTAATATTTTAAGAAGGAAGGAAGCCTTAATGTCATGTTTTAACGAGCTTTAAACGCCGGGGTATTTCATCAGTTCAGGCTCGTCCAAGCAGGATTTTGCAGGGAGTGAGGAGGTAGCACTGTTAGATCCCACGCCAAGAGGTCTCCTGCTCCCTGCAAATCCATGCCTGCTCCTTGCAGAAGTACTGACTGTACTCACATCTGTTGCTAAGGGTCTCTCCAAGTGGAGTGAGGGCGTTGGAAATGCAAGATACTTCACACTCTACTTTAGCCTCTTTGCCTGTTGACAGCTATTGAGGTGAATAGGTAGCTTCCAAAGAATTTAGCATTGGCATCAGCATCAGACTCTCCTGAAAAAGGAGGTTTCCCTATGCTGTTTCACAAGCTTTGCAGCGGGAATTGTAGCAATTAACAAGTTTGTTTCACAAGGAAACCCTGACCTTTATATCCCCAACTTCCCTTTGACAAGAAGACAGCGTGAAAGACTGTAATATCTGGTGCCTTTTAAAAACAGGATTATATCAGGTCAGCTGTATTGCATGTGTAGAATACTGGCATCTACGGACATATTGAGAGGTGACCACAGGGAATCCACTGACCTCCTGAGTCACTTAGAAACTTTTAAGAATCTTGCACATTGGGTCAGATTAATCATTGCCAGCAGACTTCTTTCACCTCAGCAGAAATCGTGACAACTGAGTTTACAATTTTTACTTCACAAAGGGCATGGAGGGTGCCACTGGTCTTTGCTAGGTGACTCAGAGTCTTAAAATCTGTAGTAAAGAGATATCTCTCAATTTGGAAGGGGTTTTTAATGTTTTTAATTTACTACCCTGCGTTCCTTTCAGTTGAATGAGAGATACTCAGTTTAATGACTTGAACTCATAAGCCTTCTACTAACAACTTCGTCTGACTGTGGAGTGAGAACAACAGCAAAGACACAGAGTAGACTTCTAACAAAATAGCTTTTGAAAAATTGAAGCTGAATTTATGCTAATAAAGCTATAAATAAATGTAACTAGTCTATGACATCTCAACAGAGAAAAATAATGCAGCAGTGGTACTTATTACAATCTTTCTCATACTTCTTTTTGTGATTATTCAATGACTTCACACATTTCAGACAAGAAGTGCAGCAATGTCTTGTTGCCATGGCAGTACTAAGAAACTGTTTCAAATACACCATGACTGTAGTTTCTTACCTATACATTCTTTTCCTCCTGCCATAAGAGGCATGGTCCTGATTTGTTCAGTGCCAGTGGGAAATGTGGAGTATGTAACCCGTGTGAGTGCAAGACTTGAACCCTCATGTGGGCCAGGATCTCTTCTCCACTCCATACCTCCAGGAGCTATTCTTGTTTTCACTGCTGTAAGGCAGACCTAAAACCATCAGTGGACACTTTGGAAAAACGGGCTTTTTTCACAGCCCTTCCCTCCCTGTTCCCCTCCGTTTAGGGGTACTACCTAACACACCTGATAAAACTTTATAGAACAAGAAGAAAGCATCCTCATTTCTGACAGGAATGGCTTTATTTGCAGTTGAAATTTGTCCAGAGTTTAGACACCACCTATCTGTTGTTTTCTTCAGCCACGCCCCACTCTCTTCTGGAAACATGAATCCTTACGCTTGTGTTGCCCTTCCTGACTTGTAGATGGAGTTTTGACAGCAACTGAACTTCAAAAAGTCTCTGTTACCCATTATTTTTTTTCTTTCCATAGCTATACTGGATTTCAGCCACCAAAGCCTCATTCAACTACAGTATCAGGAACTGAAGAAGCAAGAGGCCAAATTCAAAGACAGTGTTCACACACACACACACACAAAACCATTGCTAAATTACATTTTTTCCATAATTTCAGTCTGAGACAAATGAAATCGCCCCCCAAAAAATAATGAAAGCCAAATTGATCTCCTAAGTGGATCAATAGAAGCTAAACTGAAATGGATAGGGGAGCTTATCAGACCTGATGAAGCAAAACACTAATAAGATCACTTCCAATTCACACATATAGGACTAAATTTTCAGCACAAATTGATCTCATTGCCAGGGATGAATGGGAACCTTTAGTAATAGATTTGGGCTGTACAGCATTTTTTTTCTGTACAAACGGTAGATTTTTCTCTTATCCTTACTGATTGCATGTTTTTAATACTGTCTGTCTTCTGCACCAAACAGCAGATTTCTTTCTGAAGTGTTAATTTGTTTCAGAAAACAAACTATCGAGTCATCGTCTGCACCATTTTGCACTGGTTGATATCAGAGAGAAAGAGCATGAGAGAATAAAAAGTCATGTATGAGCACGAACGTGAAAAGCATTCCTCTCAGAGTACTGGTTGTTACCCCTGCCTGCAGAGACCATGCGAGGGGCTTAGGTGGAGCGCAGCAGCCTCCAGAGAAGGGATGGAGAGAGGGTCCCCAGCAGCACTGCAGAAAAGGGAAGAATTGAACTAGAATATGCTAGTGCTGGCACTGACCACTGGATATTTCCACCTTCTTCTTTAAATTTTGATTTTGCGGTGATCTGTGAGAAAGAAAAGGCTACTTTTTCCCACACTTCTTGATTACAAAATTGGCAAAAGGCAGGTTGCTCCCTCTGCCCCCGTGACAGGCGCCAAGTCACCTTTTGAGAGCAGGGCTGAAGCACCCCCTTCTCTACCTTCCTCACTGGTTAGAGGGGTGCTTTCCTCCCTCAGCACATTATCCTGGCTGCTTACCCAGGCATACATACTGCTAGTTGGATGGATACTCTCATTAGGCTTCTCACTACTTCAAAGGGTGGGATTTATTTCATCTATTTTCAGCTGCCCTGAAGTTCAATGTGTAGCTTATGTTCTTCTTTATCCAAAGGCTGTTCTCCATGGTCGATGGGGAAAAATAGATTCCTCCAGAGGGAGTGATGAGAAAACCCATCGTTCTCCAGCGGCTGTGAGCTGTGTCAAAGGGTATCGGTGTGAAAGGCAGCAAGGTCCAGCAGTATGGGAGACACAAAACTCCACTAAAAGCAGAGGGTTGGCAGATGGAAATTCATCCCACATGCACCAGAATAGCTCGCATCACCTCCTGGAAGGATCAGTTTCTCTCCAATGACTACAGTGATCTTCAAACCTTGCACTAAATGCTCAGTTTTTAAATTGTTAGAGGCAAGTGAAAGCAATACATCTTTGAAGATCCAGTATTCACAGTTGTGAAGTTAGCTCTTAATCTGATCCAATTTTTTTTCTGGAAGGCCATTTATGTAGCTAGAATATAACTTGTTTGCTGCATTTGACTAATTTAAAGGAGAAAAAAAAATGAGGTCAGGAGTAAACACTACTCATTTTTTATTATATATATGTAAATAAATATAATATTAATAGGTACTCTAAGTACCAGCAATTTCTGAACCATTCTGCATCAGATACAGTTTTGTTGTAACCCAGTCTGAATCATCATTTTGATACAGAGACATTCAGTAAGGAGTTTGGTATGATCTGGGATTAGAGGATCCAAAAGACTTCCAGCACCACAGAGGGAAGATGGCTGAATATGGAAAAATAGGGATGAAATTTAACACAGCATAAAAACAAACCTTTCCTAATTTTTTTTTTATTATAAAGCAATAGTTAGCAGGATCATTTGTGCTTTTTAATTGTAGAACCAGCTATATATCATAAAGAAAATGAAATTAATAGATAAATTTATAAAAGTATTCCACAGAGGTAATAATCTCTTTGTAAGGAAACCCTGGAGCAGTGTACAAGAATGAACACTGCCTACCAAGGCAAGCAGAACAATACTGAAGATATCTGACAGCAAGACAACTAGAGACCAAATGCAGGACTCTCAGCATTACCAATTACTACAAACAAACTTAACGAAAACTAGACAGAATTGAAGAAAGATAAGATTTCCTGGACCAGAACTTATGAACACGAATTGTTGTCTGAAAGAAGCACATTGAATATGGCATATATAATATATGGGAAAACTAACTAAAACGGAATTGCAATCAATTTTTGAAAGAACAGAAGCATAAATAAAAGAGCAGCAGTAGCATGATACTCATCAGACCTGTATTTTGTTAATGAGGAGTAAAGGATTTCTGCAAAATAGGCAGTTAATGTAAAATCCATAACTGTGCCTAGACAATAGCTGTCTCTGGAATGATAGCTCCTGGTCTGCTCCTAGTATTGCCAAGAATATAAACTCTATCCAGAGTGCAGATAATTTTTTAAAGTTTTTTTGATTTGGTTTGTGGTTTTTTTTGTTGTTTTTTTGTTTTTGTTTTAATGAAGAAAACCTTTTAGTGAAAGCCTGGAATTGCAGGCTTTGTAGGCAAAAATTCCAAAGCACCATTGGAATCCGATGAGCAATATGAACTCTGTTCAGAGGGAAAAAAAAAAAAAAAAGAAGAAAAATTACTGCTCCAAATAAAGTCCACAGTTTCTAAATTAAGACTCTGGAAGTTGCTCTTGTCTGAAAATTAAGCTCAAAATATATTAAATTAGATGCTCCAAAACAGAGATGACCAAAATCTTAATTGTAACTGAAGCACTTGCACTTTGCCCATGCCCTTTCCATAATCATTTGAACGGGAATGCTTGGAATAGGTGTCCTAGTAGAACAGAAACAATATTACATGCCTGTCTCAGCCAACCACAATTGTTTCACGGAAATAATTTCTTAAATGTAGGCTAAAGAATTCAAAACAATATTGCTTGAATGTGTTTGAATATCAATAGGTTCTCAGGGAACTAAAACTTGTTAAGTGATACAAAAATAGCAGAAAAAGTTGATGCAATCATTACAAAATTCATTGTGCATATATTAATGACAAACTATGCCAAGAAATTAATTCGTATTGGACTCATATACGTTGAGGGCAGGATAGAGATCTACCAGCCTTACAGTCTAAATTGTCATGGTGAAGAAAGGCAGGATGGAAATGACATAAAAAAAGCAGTACTACAGGGAGATTTACCCCCACAGAGAAGGCATCACACTTTTACAAGTGAAGGGTGGTTTGTGCACCACTTGAGAAGCATCTGCAGGGGAATTGGTGGGCATCCAGCTGACAAACAAGGGGTTCATCTTGGGCTGTGTGTTACCTGTGTCCTCTGAACTCAGTGGGATTTGTGTGAGTACCTGAAGGGTCATGTCTACTAGGTCTACCTTGCGAGAGCATCACTTCTTTCTTCACCTCTTGCCTGAACCTTTCACAAGAGGAAGTGAGCAGCTCTGGACAAGGGGCAGTCATGGCTGTGAGCAGAGGGATCTGCTGCAAACAGGCACTTGATGAGGTTCAGCTCAACCATTTTGGAGCCTGGAGAGGAACATTTTGCTGGGAACATTTATGTGGGAGCTCAGTAACACTCAGGTTTTTTTTCTTTAAAGCGTTTTGCATATGGCACAGCTACCTCTTAGGTGTCTCACCCTTAGTCAGGGCCAAATAGCATCTGCTACACAACTCATTAAAAAAATTGTTGCCTTTCAGGAAACTTTGAAATACGTGTTTTATCGAAATTATTAGTTCTGATGTGGAAGAAAATTAAAGTCAAATCAAAAAAAAACAAAAAACAAAAAACAAAACCACAAAAGAATCAAACAAAAACCCTAAAACCCCAAACTTCTGTTCTTTAAACTTGCACACTATTAGCACAAACACAAATGGTTATCTAAATTTCTTTCTAGATAGGTTCGTAAAAAGAGAGTGAGTGCATTTTTTGAGGCTATGTTCCCCGCAGCTATTAAACAGCCTAGTCCAGATGTCAGCAAACTCAGCAACTTTTATATTCATAGAACTGTATATCACTCATTTACATTATTAAAAAAAAAAAAAAAAAAAGATTGCGCAGCATGCAAAGAAACTCCTGGGTCTCAATTTCTTGTTTCTTATGGTTCCATCTGGTGGCTGGATCACACACTTAGAGCCAAATCAGGCCTTGCAGTGCAAGTCACCCAAACTCAAATACATTTGTTGCCTGAATGAAAATAGGGGAAAAATATGGAAGGCAAATCAGAGAACTTGAAAGGTTTATATGAATGTCCATTCTGTACTTGTACAAATGAATGCTGCAACAGCTTTGACCTCTGTTCAGCTCATTCCTAGTCAATGTAATTTGTCCCAGATATCTGTTGCCTGCCCTCAGATTTCAACCATCAGCCACAGGTTTTCTCTGGCAAGGAGAGATAGATCTGTTTTTCTGGCATTCTTCTTTAAGAGGACTTCAAGCCTGCAGTTACCTCTTCAAGTCACCATGACTTGGAATTAATGGGAACAAAACTGCCTATTCTTTCTCTCAGGCAATGACTCTGTCCATGTACTGCCCTGATCCTCAGTTTAGTCTGCCTCCCTAATGTTAGCTTTCTTCTTTTTTCCAGTCTCTTAAAACAAGCCAGTTTTTACAACTGCCCTCAGGAAATTAGGCTTTCTTTTTTTGAGAGAGAGATAAGCTTGCCTCTCCAGGGTGTTGAAGGAATTATACCCCATGGAGACAGGAGCACAGAAATACGCAAAACACTGGCAGCATTGACACATTAAGTTTTGGGTCCTATTTCTTTTATATGGTCCATTGTAGCTTGGTATAAAAGACTTCATGGTTTGCAAGCTTCCAGTAGCTTACATTCGACACGAACACCAGTTTCTGGGTGGCATCTCAAAAGCCACCTGTTTTTTCCCCAGACTTTGTTTTCATGAAATTCAAAAGTACTCCTGGGTCTGGTGAATGCAGGAACCAGCAGCTCCCTGCTCGAGAGCCCTGTGGCGTAAGTCACGGCCTCATCTCCACAGGAGCCAAAGGCTTTCCCAGGCACACACTTGCTCCGGGCTCCAGTTGCTTCTGATGATGCTCTGCAGCTCATGCCTCTGATTTCCTCCACCCAGCTGGGAAACCCCACTCCAGCCAAATTTCTCCATGGTGTCAGCACCTGAAAGGCTGGTGCTGAAGGCACTCAGAAAGAGAGATGTTAATATGTGAGCATTGTCCCAAAATAGTGGTAGCATGATGACACTTGCTCCTTCGCCACGGTCAGTGGTCGACAGCTCACCGTTAGGACACAGAGCCTTGTTCTACACGCTGCTTTCCACTTGTAATGCTTTATTCCCTCTCATGCACACGCTCATACACACACACCTATCCATTTTTATTAGATTGAAAAGTTTTTATATAAGTCTGGAGGATTGGATTTTATTTTTAAAATGTTTGCAGGTGTACTTCTGAAGCATCCTTATCATCTGGCAAAAAAAGGGAATTTAATGCAAAACTATATTTCAGTCGCTCTCCCGACACTGCTGCTTCCCCTACAGAAATTGTTTTATCAAATCTGATTTTTTTGAAATGAATATGGTATTCATGAAAGAGCTTAGATTGATAGCTTGGAAAGCAATGGCCAGATTTCCACACAGGTTGCAAAATTTATTTCAGACCAGCTGCAATGACTCCTTGAAGAAGCCCCATTTTTAAAGGGGTTCAAATGGGGTTTTGGTTCTGATCCAGAGAGAAACATTTCACCCCTGTGCACAACTTCATGCAAGGAAGTGTTCCCACTGACACCCAGACTCCTTCCCAGGCTCATTTTAAAGCCTTGTCACCCAGATTGGGCTGTCGGATACCAGGCTCTGCATCTGGTGCCTTTGGGAGGCAGCACAATGACAGACAGGGACCAATAATATGGTGAGTCAGTGATTTAAACAACTGATCCAACATCAAAAAGCTGATTTATTACCTGACAGAGTCAATATTCTCATTCATCAATTTAGGTAGAAAGAAAGGAAACGGTTGTATTTTAAGAGCAATGTTGAAAAATATGGTATAGATGAAGTACAAAATCAAAAGCTTTTGCTTAGACTATTGGAAAAGACTAACTGAAACCTTAGAGTAGTGGCCAAATTCTCCACAGGACTTCAAAGTTTGCTGCAGCTGTGTTCACAAGACCCGATATGCACAGACACTTTGATATGAGTAAACACAGGTGCAGATTTGCATCAATCAAAAAAATGATCTGTGTTATATTTTTCCAGTAGTTCCCTTTTATTATCTTTCCCGTTTCCATCTAGCTTTGTTCCAAGTTAAAAATAACAAGACTTCACTTCAGGCACAGTTGTGGTTTCTGGCAAATCAGGGCTGGTATGATACCTCACCAATAAAGATGTTGCTATTAACTATGCGTAAGGAGAAGAGGATCCGTCTTATTTTGTTTCATTTATATTAGCAAAAAATAGATTCTGAAGTACTGTAGATTTATTGCAGAGAGCTTGAAAGGACTTCCTAATTATTATCCACTGCTTTATAGATAATTGTTAAAAGTGTTAATTTCAATTATCTAAATGTTTTTCTGGCTTGTATGTCATTTGCAATAAAATTACTAGGGCCAGATTTACTGGTGTACACCATTTTCTGTGTGCAATTCCAACCTCAGGTTTATGACTGCTTTGTGTTACTGGAGTGGTGCACTGAGCTTTCTAATGTTTCTGGCTTATTGCCTCTTCCCCACACATTCTATATCAAGTTATTATTCCATGGTGGATGGTTATATGCTTTCTGCAATTTACTTTAGAAATAGCATTAAAAATGAAGTTGACATGCATTAAATAACACTTTATGGATTTTCTTAACCTTGCAACACAGGAATGAAGCTCTGCATCATGAGCCCTAAACAATACATACATATGTATCTATATACAGAAAACCACATGTGTAATATAAGAGAAAGCCAATTGAAAGCCATACATGTTGAACATAAGTACATTTAATGTGACATCTTAAAAAATTGAGAGGAAAAAAAACCCAACCATTGTACTGCACCAGTCCAGGTTTTGTATGCAAGCACATTCATAACATAAATGAAATACCATTTCTTCATAAGCACAGGCTCCAAATGAGCCACCCTGTTACAATGGTCACACAAATTGCTCCAGAATACACCCAGGAAGGGGAGATGGCCACATGTTGCTCCCCCTCGCCGTCTGCTCAGGGGAATTGTTCCTTTTCAGACTGTATTTCAAGTGCAGAATTTTGGTGCAGACATCCATCGTCGAGAGCCAAACAGCAACAAATCAAACCCGAATCTGTAGGACTAGATTGTTTCTGATACCCGATTAGACAGGATTTTTTTTTTTAAAGCAGGAATAAGGGCGAGTGTTTGCGAGACCACCTAACCTTTTGACTAATGTATAATGATTTCATTTTTAAAAGCAACAACTCTGAGTGCAGAGACTAGATATTTTATTACCCACATGTGTCTGCTTTAGATAAAGGCTTTACATTTCCATTTTGGAAAGGATTTTGAAAGCAATTTTTGTTTAAAATATGAGTAAAGGAATAACAATGGGTCAAGGTGGATTCAACACAAGAGATAATTATTAGTGTGAGCTACAACCTGAAGAATTTTAGAGTACACATTCCATTAGATATATATGACGCTGGTGCATCTTTGTATGCTACTTTCTAAGCTAGAGTGCTTTCCATCATCCAGATGCCTTTGTATGATCTAAAGTAGGGCTGCATGAGACTTGCAGTCAAATGCAGTGCTGCCAGAAAGCTGTGATCAATCATCTCTGCCAAGCTGACAGTATAGAATCTGATTTATCCTGCCTCTGACTCACATATTTATTGTAAAATCAAAGGTAGCTAGACTTTAGCATCAGTACAAAGTGCTAGAGTTTTGTTCAATAGTGAGCTGTTGCATGTGGAACAAGCATCAAATCTCCTGGCATTTAATGATTCATTTTAAATGATTCAGATTCAAAATTCATTTAAATCTGGCACATGAATTAGCAAACAGCTGTGAAATACTAACAGCAGACAAAAGTAATTTATGAATATTGAATTGCACTGTGCAGTATGTCAAATAAAAATACAGCACAAACTCCCTTAAAAGCTTCTTTGCCTGTCCTTGCTTTCTGGTAATCAGAACACCTCAGAAAACTGCACTGAATGTAATGCTCCAAATCTAACCCCACTCCCCCGCTCCCACTCCTCCCCCCAAAAATGAACCCAAACCAACCAAACAAAAAACAAATCTGAAGTGTCCTGCTACAATGTCTGGATAACAGATATTTTTTAGTGAAGCTGTTGGTAATTGAAAATATGTCAATAATTAAGTATGCATAGATGGCTAATCGTAAATTTCACTGCTGTGCACATAGTTATTCAGTTCACATAAATCTATTAGTATCTCCACAGAGTTTTAATAACCTCCAGCAGGGTTTGGCATGTGTCCAAATTTTCTAATGCAATTTGGCCACGTCAGGACATCTGATGGGGTAGTTGAGTGCAAGGATTCTATTAGAACACTGAAGCACATCTGAGATACTGTAGAGGAGCCAAGTATTCAATGTGAGAAGCTTTGAGATCCCCTGTTTGCAATCTGCAAACAAAACTGTAAGAGCCTGGAAGGGTGGAGCTGCTTGGAAAGGTGTTAGATCCTTATATGACCATAACTCATGATCATTTTAGTTTTTAAAAGTACTGCTACAGCCTGGGAAACTGGTTCACTATGACATGACAGTTTTGAGATGAGGAAAAATATGAGGCTTAAAAAAATCGAAAGTGGATGGGAAAGAATAGCACCTAGCCTAAAATTAAATACAGATGTCTCAAAAAACTGGCTTGCAGAGGAGACACTGAAAGGAAATGCCTTCAGTGAAAAGCTATTTGTAACCTTCAGTCAGGGTGAATGCAGGAGAAAGCCCTGGTGAAATACTGAGAAAAATCATGTGCCTAGGAGTTCATATTTATACCTCTTAAGACTTTCCTCATTTTTTTCCAGAAATTTTACCAAGTGTAGCAGAATGCACACACATACACAGCCTAAAGTACCTCAGACTTTGTACACACCATGTCCTGGGCTGTGTCACAAGCGCTTTTGAAATCTCCCATCCACTTTAAGTCAGAGAACCTTCCTTGAAACTTTTAGACAGCTTGATACATCGGTACTGTGAAAGCTCAGGTTCTCATGAAGACTTATTCATCTACACGTCTGTCTATGCTATGCATATTCATTGATTAGTATCCTTAGAAATCAGCTGGATGTCATAATTAAGACAAGCCAGCATCGCTAGCAGCAAATTATACATGTAGTTTGGATCCAATTACAATGTAATGACTGAGTGGCAAAGAGATATTGGCAGTTAAAACTGCATCAAATAGCTTTCTTGAGGCAGAGCAAACAATATGAGATAAAATTAGAAAACTGTCCCATGACATTTTAACTTCTTCTAAGAGGGAGTGAAAAAAAAAACAAACCCAAACAAAAAACAAACAAACAAAAGGCAAGAACACATCACAGACAAACAAACAAACCACCACAAACACCAAAAAAATCCACACCACAATACCACACCAAAGTTCCTAGGTAACAATTTTATAAAATATTGTCAGTGCAAGTATAAATGGTGATTGCAAAAGCCAGAAAAGCCAGCTACTTTTTAAAACCCAGGACTCCAGCTCCCCTTGAAGAGAACAAGCTCTGGGCTCAGCAAGGCACCTGTCAGCAGCTACAGTCACTTGTCTCCTTCCAAAGCACCAGCTCGAGGTGGTGAGGTGCACCCCAAAGGGAAGGATGGTATTTCCCTTTCAAAGGAGATCTACCTGAATTCCTGGGAGCAGAAAAAGGCCTGCAGAAAAGCTTAGCAGTGGGAAAGTTTTGTAGCTTCCATTGTGAGAAGAGAATGATCTACAGAAGCCTGAAACTGATTGTAGCCACAATGCTTTCATAACCACGTTGGATTGTTACCAATATGATATTTAGAAAACATCAAAGCTTTGGTTTAGATCACAACACTATAGATGTTCCTATTACAGTGAATGTAAAGAGGTTCCAAACTCTTGATAAAGTCAAACCTTTGTTGGGAAAAGGTGTTTTATCCATTTGGGTCTTTGCACTTCAAGGAAAAAAAATATTTCAAAAGTTCCTTTGAATAAAAAGGAAAACAGAAAGCAAATGTAAACAGGCTTTGTGTCTCAATTGTAGACATACTCCCCAGCAGTTCCCTGGCAAAAGACAATAACAGAAATCAAATTAAAAGTGAACTAGCGTGCAAGAAAAATATCTAGGCTTCTGAACACAAGCAGGAAATTTAACATTTGTTTGCCAAGTCTCAACAAGTCACCAGCAGCTGTTCAAGACAAGGAGACATTGCTGAATTACCCCAGACTCATCATTGCAAAGAAATGAATAAAACAGTGCAGGGAAGTATCAGAGGGAAAACAAACAAACAAAAACAATGGCAAAAAATGCCATCTTCTGCAGACAAGATCTGTCTGGGCACAAGGATATCTCAACCCTTCCATCTGCCTTTGGCATCACCAGCCCCTCCTGGGGACCAATCCTGCTAGGGGGAGAGCCATGCCAAGAGTGAGTCCACAGATCCTTAGGCTGGCATGGGCACAAGTGCACTTCCTTAGGATTAAACATTAACATGCTATTTGATACATATTTTGGAAAAAGGAAACATCTACTTCTTCCTGAAGAAAGATCAGCACCCATTTTTCTGAGGGCTATATTGACTGAAATCTCTCTGGATCCTGATACATACCTACTGCTTGACCTCAAAACTCATATTTACATCCCTATATGTATAGTCAAAGACAGATTAACTTCTTGCTAGAAAAGTTTTTTGGTTTGGTTTTAATTCAAATTGGACAATCTGGGAAATGTAGGATATTCTAGTCAAAAGAAACCTGTATTGCAATTTGAACTAAAAAAGGTCATTCTTATATGTTAATTGTTGTCATCAGTATCAATCAGTTTATAAGACAAAGGCTTTAGTAATGTTATTATACTGGCTGCAATAACTTAGGTTTCACCTCATTCCAGCTTGGCTATCTTACATGTAAAGCATGCCTAAACTAGTCTTCAAGAAAAACAGAGCCATGAGCCATGAGCCATGAGCAATTTCAAGCATCAGTTCATCTCACCTACCTTAAATACCTGTCTCAGCATGGGATGTATCACATCCTGGGACAGCTTAGTTTCCTCAGGCTTGTGTTTCTCTAATTCAGCTTGGTCCTTATTCTATGATGTCGATCAGATGCATATTTATATTAAATCAGATCAAATGCCTTTGCTACCGTACACTAGGATTAGAAGGCTACTTTTGAAATGCACAAGTCAGAGTGAAAATAATCAGCAATTTCTGTGTCAAGTGAAAAGGTACCAAAAAAATTTAAATGTGGCATAAAAGTTACAACAGTTGCTTTGTTTTGAATGGCTTTTCTAAAAGTCCTTAGAAGTTTTCTCATAAAAATATAGCTTGAATACATGCTCTGGCAATATATACAAATACATATATATGTACACACACACACGTGGTCCTAAAAGATATTAGACGTTTAGCTGCTGAAGCCACTGCTCTGAGCTACCTGCCTCTCTTCACTGCTGAGAGGCTCCAGAGCCAGCTCCTAAAACACTGTGATTGATGGCAGCACAGTATTTTAAGGCAGCCCAAAATCAATTCAGGTTAACTTAAAACACTACACGGCAAACTGCTGTAGTCTAGGAGCTGATTGACAAGTCACAGGCAAGTAGCTGGGGACAGGCATCTCACTAAAGCATCTTGGCTCCTCAGTCACAGCTGGAGGCCACCGTGTCCCTGGGAAGGCGTTGCCCATCAGTGGTGTGTTGTCATCACTGCTTTGCAACTCCACACCACTGGGACAAAAAGCAGCCCAAAAAATTTGCCATTACAAGCCACGTCAAGGATCTCAGTGTATTTTTTTTTTCTTGTACCAAAAAATGTTCAAGCATGATGATGTAAAAGTATCTATGAAAAACTCTATAGGGTGAATCTGGGAGTATTTCATGTGACATATACAATTCAAATTTTATCAGACCACAGACACTTCATTCGAAAAAATAAGGTTCTCTCTCACTTGTTTTGAATCCTGTGTATAAAGGAGATTACCTGGAATAGCAAAAATGAATTGTGAAAACCCTAAGTCCAGACAGGGATGTATTCCTGATGTAGGGAAGGAACCCCCTGGCTCCCATACGATGGCAGGGACAGATCTGCAGCACGTAGCACCAGAGATAAGGTTGCCCACACTGTGACCATGCAGAGCTGGAAGGAGGCTTCAGAAATCAAAATGCATCCCCCTCTGATAAAATTACACCTTAGGGCACACAGCAGCCCAGCTCAGGAGGTGCCAAAATAGGTCAGCATCTTCAGAGGCTTCAGATGCTGAACCGATTCTCTAAGAACTGTTGTACTAAACCTCCCAAGTATTTGCTAACGTGTTCATTTCTGTTCCCTTTGGTGACACTTCTGCCTATACCCCGGGAAGGCGACATGTTCAAAGAAGCAAAACAGCAGCACCTGCTGAACATAAAGAGAAAGAATATTTTGACCAAGTTTAGTCAATAAAAAGGTGCAATGAGCAAGAAAAAAAAAAAAGAAAACTCTTCCCAGAAGTAGTTTCACTAACCTGATCACTTCATGTCCTAATAAGAAAAACTATAGATGAAGCTTATATTTTATTCTAGAAGAGTTTCTTTTATGAGTCTGAAGACAATACTTTTTAAAATGTCTTTAAAATAACTTGGTGCTTTTAAAAACCATTTTGTAACCTGTTTTTCCTCCATTTGTGAGGATATACCTCACTTCCAGGTGTAACAGAAGTCCTTAATACTGACTTTTATAGCACGGTGGAAACCCCATTACAGTATTTTCTATTGGGATTGTATATGCTAGAGTAACTAACTCTAAACTTAGAAACTTAGAATCCTTGTGCATTTTGAAAAAAAAAAAAATATTTTTTTATTTTGCAGTTCATTTTTTTTCATGAAATGAACCTAATAAAATGCAGCCATTAGATCAGGTTTCAGAAACATTTCTAAACACGAGAAAATACAGCAACATTCACTTATATTTACAGAGCACATTTATTTCAACAAGTTAACACTGCCTCCATTTAAACTTTCAAGTAATGTGGCGCAACAGGAGTGAATACATGGAACTAAGCAGTTGGTGTTGAAAACCTGACACCCACACAACCAATGTTCAGGAGGTTTTGCTTTAACACCAGCACTGGTGGGATCCCAGGCACTCAGCATCCATCAGCGGATGAGTCAGTCAGTCAGGTGTGCTCCTGGAGGGCATCATGCAGTTTATTTTTATCAGAGGGAAATGCAGGGTCTGTACTCTGAAGATGCTCCGTGATGACACAGGCAAAACCTCAGTGGTACTGGGGTGGCAGGAGAGGACCTCAAAAGCAGACTTCTGACCCAAATGTAAATAACTAATTAAACACGTGCAGTGTCAGCATAAAAATCTCTCTCAAAATGTGTGCCTAAAAAAGTTCCAAATAAACACTTTAAGTTACTGTAAACAGAAAACATATAAAGAAAATTCATTTGCAAAATGTTCTCTGTGTCTTAAATTACTGCTCTTCTACATAATCATACTCCCATTTCCCTACTTCTATGAAATTCCACCATAGAAATACAAGGAAGTAGAACATATAAATTTGATGACATTGTACTGTACACCCTTAAAACAGTAGATATTCTGTAAATATACAGCACACATATAATACACAGTCTCCCTTTACTGTAGTGGTCTGGCTACTAGTTGTGCTTTTCTCCCAATTTAGGAAGTGTAATGTTGCTCAGTTTCATAAAACTTTTCATGACTTGCTGATAGAAAACAGCTCAAAAAGTAGTGCATTCAATATTTAGGCATTATATTCTTAAAAGAGTCATAACAAACCTTAATATTAAGGTTGAGTAGTCTTTCGCTAACAATATAAAACTGAATTTATAAGCATTAAAAAATTTCTTTATCTAAAGCTATCTTTAAAAAAAGGGCAAAACTTCAGCTCATACCTGAGCCAAATCTCAGCTCAAACAACATTTGTTGTTTGATATTATCAGTTTTGATAGCCTTTCTCTGTTTCGATTGAGATAAAATTGGGAAGACAACACTGGCAGAGCACCTGTTCCTTGGTATTTCAAAGCCCAATTAATTGGAGTGTGCTTGAATGAAAAACCCACAGATTAGGCACATAGCCTACTCAAATCAACAAATCTGTTATAGCTTGCCTTATATCTTATTCATAAAATGGTCCTGCATTTATCGCCATGTCCATACAGTACTCACACTGATTATATAACCAGTGACTGTTAGTCATTTCTGCCCAAGAATGATATAAAAGCTTGAAGTCAGGTTTACCTGACAGATAACTGCAGGTCTGTATGCTTCCAGATAGAAAATATTCATACAGCAATGGAGGTCACATTCAAATGTTTTGAATCTTTTGAAGGTGATTACTCAGTTGCTGTATTTCTTATATATACATATACAAAGAAACATTAGTAAAAATAGTAATCATTTCCAGACTGGTAGAAAATATAAAATTACCATATAAAATTACTGCCCTCAGGCTAAAATCTTCTTACCCCACTGGTAGAAATATTAATTCTCAGAAGATGCTTGTGTCAGCTATCATATAACACCTCTGGAATAAAGTAACCTTGAACTTGCCACCACAAAGGTGTGGAAACCGCTGTGTTTCTGCAACAGTCTGTTGGTGCTCCCAGCAAGCCAAAAGAAGTCAAATTGGGCTTCCAAATGAGGTGATGGGAAGAACATCAGTAAGTGAAACTCAGCAGCTTTATCTCACCCTTCCTCTGGTGAGAGTTGGGTTCTTCGGGGACAGCAAGCAGGATACATTCTTCATAGTACACCTGACTATTACTTACACATTGCTTAAATCTATTTTCAGTGACAATGTGACCAAAATCCTAGTTCGATGAACCTATGTTTTGTTAGAATATGACACTATAACAAAAGAAATATTGATGAGTTCTCTCAGAGCAGAAGTTCTTGTTTTCTACATATAAGCCAACCACATTAAAAAAGATTTTGCAACAACATGAAATACAGTTCTGGTAACTGACTTGCTCAGTATCCATCTCAGCTGTGACTTGTTTTCCAGTTTGCAGAGCATCAGGTGATGGAAGAAATCTCTCTATTCTCTTCCTCAGGTTGAAAAGAAACAGCACGCTAAATGTTGTACATGAAGATCATGATTTCTGGTCTTCCTCTGGTGGGACGACTTCCAAGAGGATCTGCAGTATTTCAGTTACTCTGTCTGCAAAGATAAAAAACATACACATGGGAAATTCGAGAGTGAGTGGAGGAGAAGGCAGAAGCAGGCAGGAAAATTATCTTAGCTGCAATACAGCCTGCCTGCACATACAGTTCACAGCGGTCATTTATACCAGGTGCATATATAATTTAAATGTCTGACTTTTTTTTTAACTATGTTTTCTTTGTCTCTGACCCAAAGATATGCATATACAATAATAGCAGAAGGATATGTAGTTATAAAGTTGTTGAATAAAGATCTGCATGTATTTAGAGGCTATCTTAAAACTTGAGTAACCTACACAACTGCTTAGTTTTAACAAAATTGCAATGTTGAAATAAAAGTCTGAGATAGTTCAAAAAAGTTAATTCAGCTGTGCCAAGATCTGCCTAAGCAAAAGAAGGAAAAAAAAAAAATCAAAGGAAACAACGATTATAAAGCTTCATAGGTCTAAGAAGGTCACACATCTGAAGTAACATCATGCTGTCTCCTTGTCACTCTAGACATTTATTTCTTTCTGGTGTTTTTGCTGGTTTTCTGTTTAAGGTACAGACTAATAAACGGCACAGTCGATTTACATATAGAATGAGAAAAGAGCATTCTCTTACCACTTCTTTTTCTTGCCACCTTTTTTTTATTTTTTTTTGTAACCTATTTTAAAGAAGCAGGAGTTGCAACAGAAAGTTCTGATTTTCCTTGTCTAGCACTACATGTCAGCATCTACACCAGTGTAAAGCTGGGAGGGTAAAATGTGCAACCCACAAAACATATGAACCAAAACTACTTTCCTGCTATCCTGTCTAAGGCAGACCCTGCCATCTTTTGCTCTTTTCTCTGGAGGTCACCAGTTCAGTGCAAAGCCAGGTTGCCCTTAGACTGCAAACTGATGGGGTCAGAGAGGTTGAGAGGCATGAGGGGCCACATTTCCCTCCCCTGCTCACAGCGGGGACTTCAGAGCTGGGCTGAGCACAGCTGGGGTGAAGGGCAGGAGGAAAGTCAGCAGCAGGAAGCCAGCGGGGGCTCGCCGCTGCCACCCCACCCCTTCCAGGTTTGAGGCTGAGCAAAGGAGGAAGAACAGACTTTCTGTCAGGCTGACCTGTGGTGTAGCAACTCTTGGAAGAGGGCATGGCAGAGAGGGAAAGCCTGGGCCTCTCAAGAGCTGGCTGTGATTTTAAAATCCAGTTTTACTAACTGGATCAAGCCACCTGCGGCAAGACCTGGCACTCACTGCGGCAGAAGGTGTCTGCCACTACTGCATTTCCTTGTGGTAGTTTTGCTCTGTGCTGAGATGAAGCCAAGCAGAAGCCATCAAACAAGCTGGGGGGCTGGGGTGTTTGCTTGTTTTTGTTTTTTTTTTTTTTTAATGGCAATATACACAGGATAAGGCTGGAAAAGAGGTATCTTCCCCCTGCAAATGTTCCAATCTGGCTTCAGTCAGTATGTCTATATTGTCTTCTTTGAGCAGTAAGTAACTGGAGTTACAGGACCAGCTTCACATTTGTAACAAGACAAGACACCATGACAATGAAGACAACTTCCCCTCCACTCCCAAAACCCTAATTTTCCCTTTCAAGAGAAGATTTCTCTGTAAATAAGTCCCAGGAGACAACCTTTGTAAAAAATCCAGATATGGTGTCTATATAGGCACCACATAAAGCTTGGGTGAGAAGAGAAAACAGTAATTTACTACATATGTGTAACACTGGGTGTTAAATCTGTGGCAGCAAAATGCTGAAATGATTTCCTGTGGATCCCAAAATCACAAACTGGACAAAGAGAATCAGGCTGAGCATATAACACTATGTCCCGAGAGAGCGAATATCATCCTCTGGTGTTTGTAAATAACCCTGAAAGAGACATTTTGTATTTATAAACAGATCTCTTTTCCAGCATGGGCTCAGATTATGAAGAAAGCAGGATTCAACTTTTAAGCTCCTCACAATTCAATCCACTGTAAAGAAACAGATGTTTTAAATATGAGTCTAAGGTTGGGTTTTCAGCTGTGGAAGACCAAATAGAAGCATTCTTGTGCTGGTGCAGCATCCTTTTACACACTGATCTGCTTCATAGGATTTGCTAGGCTTGACTTTTTTCATTTTCACATTAGTTCTACAAAAAGCAAGAAAGCAGTGGTCAAATGAAGCCTGAACTAGCTGAAAATTATTTGTCCCAACACATCTGGTGCTACAGCAAAATTTCTTTGGAAGAGGAGAGAACAAAATGTGGTTCTATCTACAAAATACCACCCAGACCCTTATTAACCTCTGAATCTATGAAGCTACCTTTTGTTCCATACAGTCATTTGGTGAGGAGAATGGGCAATGTAAATGCCATTAAGGATAGTCAAAAGGTACAGAAAAAGGTTTAGAGAGGCTTTCTTGGGCAAACCATTCAAGGGCTCTGCTACTGTACGGAGCCTGAAACCCCTTTCATAACTGTTACTCACCTTCAGGCTGGGTCTTTTACCCCGCTGCTCATACTAGCTGGTCAACATCCCTCTCCTCTGATCCTTACAAAACCTAGTCTGAGTATCCAGCCTAATCTTATGTGGGCCTGGTCTGTACCCATGTGTTTTTGGACCAGCACTGTCCTTCACTTAAGTAGCACATGTTCCACGTAGGGTTTACAAGCAGCAGTCATCTCTCATCTCCGAAACATGCCTGGGTAGCTGAGCAAGTCAAGTTCCCCAGTAAGGTGACTTTGCAAATGGGTAAAGAGGGTCCCACATTGTTCTGTTCCTGCGCTGAGCTGCACAGATGAAGCAGCCTGGGAATAGACTTGTTTGTATGATGCTGTGTTCAGCCTAATAGGCTTTGACTCCCTGTGTGGTACTACACAAAGTGCTTTGCTGAAATCTAAATAGATTAGATCTACCGCATTCTCCTTTGTCTAAAAAAATCAGTTATCTTCTCAAAGAAAGTTACTCAGTTGATCTGGCAAAAAAATACCTCTGGTAAATTACAAGTATTGTTTCAAGGTTAAAATATCAAGCTTACAGCTGCCCAATGACTTGACTTTTCTCTATCTCACAGAGGTACCTTAAGTGAATTTATCCTCATTCAATGCCTTTCAAAAATGCTCTCAGGCTATACAGAGGAGCTCCCTTAACACTCACAAAATAATGCCAGTTTAATGACTCCACGCAGAAGGCTTATTGCTTCTTCTGAGGTTAAAAAAAAAAAAAACCACTCATTTAACAAGTAAATCTCCACTTTGCTCCACCTCAAAATTGTCAACATCAGTTTTCTGTCATTACTCTTGTTATTTTGGGAATAATAATTGCAAAGCAGGCAGCTGTTTCACCCACTGATTGGCATCCACTGCTTTTCCCTACAAACCAGTACACTGTATCCATCTATTTGTATTACACAACCACCAGGCCTTCTTTCTAGGAGGAGAATTTTATATTATCTTAAAAGCTAGAAGATTCACCTTCGTTGTCACAGCTGGCAGAAAAAGCTTGACATCTACCCAGTCTACCTTAAAGAGAATATTTTTTCTCTCATCCAAGTAACGTAGTTCAACACTGGCATCCTGTGGCCAGAGATTCAAGTAACTGTATTGCAAAACCTCTGAGACTTCACGGAAAAATGCCAAAAACCTCCTGGGTTTGATAAGGGAAAATATCCTACTCCCTAAATGTCAAGGCTGAGAAATTATAAACAGACAAAACCCGACTATTTAATAGAATGTCTTTTTGCATGCAACTGTTTTCATCTACACTGGAGCTTTCTAGACATTCCCAGGACATTGCAAGTAATTTATAACTTTATCGAAACAAAATTAAGAAGACCAGAGTGTGCTAGTCTTAAACTAACATCTTTTCCTTAAATACTTTCTGCACTATTGTCTACGGACTTTCCAGCAGGAATTGAGAGGCAAATTCACAGACCCTACAACAAATAGGGTATAACTATATAACCGATATTTACATATATATAGAAAGTACATATCAAAGGTATTGTGTAACATATATATAGAAAAGCTCATTCTTTTGTGAGCAGCTGATTTTAAATCATCTCTTAAGACTGAAGCACAGAAGACAATGCGTGTTTTTAATTCAGCACCTACACAAATATACTATTTTTAGCTTAAAACTTTAATTATTTGAGTTTTTCTTTTGCGTTTTTCTTTTTTTTAATAAATTATCCACCATTCCTCAAATATTTTGCCTATAATCTTGTTTCAGATTTTAAAAATTACCTCAATTTTACAAAGTTCATATCATAATGAGTAATAAAAAAAAAAAAAAGAGTAGAACAGGGAGCTGTAACAAATGATACTGCTTCTTTCTAATTGAAATGCTCCAAATACCACTTCTCCAACATATCAGAACTTCCACAAATGCTTTCAAAAACTTTTAGAAATGGTATAAAAATTATTCTCAGTGTGTTTCAGATGTGAAATACTACACCCATGTCCCTCTGAGTCGTTTTTCATGAAGCACAGGAATAATTTCCACCAAGGTGTGTCAGACACAGTGTATTTTGCTCTCATTTTGTCGGGAGCCACCACTAAGAACAATATCCCCACACCAAGCCTGCCTGAGCCTGTCCCATTCTAGATACTCCTCAGTGGCCCACAGACATATCATCTCAGCAGGGTGCATCAAGCCCATTCTGTCATCAAAACTACGATGTTCAAGTTTCCAAACCAGTTCTCCTAGGAGTGAAATGCTTTCTCTAACAACATACATCAACAGCCAGGGGAGGGAGATGGGTGATTCAAAAGGAATTAGGTGTTTGTAGGGGAGGGAGGGGAGAATGAGCCAGTGGGGACAGGCATTCAAAGTCAATCATTTTAGCTGTAAATGTATCTTGTTAGTTAGCAGACATTGATTGTAACTGGCAGCACAATGCAATCACATGTGCCAAAAAGAAACTTGCATTGTCATCCCCAAATCAGAGCAGCTGAGAGGATCAATTGGGAGCATCTCACAACACAGGGAGCCCTGAGAAATTCCTGGAGTCAGCACAAAGGAGAGGAATCCCATTGGGACTTACCTAGGAGCTTTCTGAACCACTTTGGCTTCTTGTCCCATACAATAAAGAGGTAGTAGGCAGGAACTCCAGTCAGGGTTATTACAAATCCAATCCCTGTATTCACTGGATCAGAGTAAAGTGACAGTGCAACCATAAAGAGACAGGTGAAGGAAAACAATGCTGGAATAAATAGAGGCACCTGAAACATAACCACACAGAGATCCGTTACTTTACACTGACCTTGTTACTGAATGACAATGGCATTTAATGTTCCATGAAATGTAAATTGGATAAAAGACAGCAGTACAGAATAGTTCTGGAGAAATAAGGGTAGCTACAACATGCACACAAGATGACAGTGACCACAGAAACCAAGCTACACAGAGTTCTATACAGTAAGTACCACAGGAGACTTTTAATTACACACTAAAACACTACAGTGTTTTACATCTTTTAAATACATTACATTACAAAAGTCCTTTCTCTAATCCTCTAGTAGATAAGTAAGCAGCACTAACTGCAGTATAGATTTCCTCTTTGATAATTACCTATTAGAAAACATTTTAAAACACAACCAGGAGCTCAAGTCACCTTTTAAAACTATTAAGAACATATTGATTTTCTTCCTAAGGTAAAAATCAAAATCTGGCAGGAAGAGAGCAAATTAAACACCAATTTGACCAGTGATAAAGATATTTGATAGCATTATGCAACTGATAGCTACTGAAAGAGCACTTTTTGACGGTATGACTGATAGGCTTATCAGCGTCATTGTTGAAAGTACAAAAAAATAACGATATCAAATAAATTTTCTCCATTTTCAAGAACACCACTGCAATCACTGTGTTAGCACCTCTCTGAGAGAAACACCTACTGGCAGGGCTTTTGAGACATTTGGTGTAACAGAGAATTGGAGAATTCCTTGGGGATTATTCTCTTCCTTTTGTGCCTTGAAGTAATACTGTTCCTCTTCTGTGCACTGTTGAAGCTTTTTTTTTTTTTTCCCATAAAATAAAATTGATTGTGCTATTGACCTTTTTATTTACAGACATACCTACAGGAATGTAACAGCACACATTCTTAGTTTTTCACAAAATAGGCTTCTTGGCAATATATAGATAGGGATAAATTACTTGGTTTTTTTCCATGGTAGACGTTATATTTCTGGACACATTATAGGACAACTTACTTTGTAAGATGTTACTTAAAATAAGCAAAAAGAGTGGCAGAACCAAGGCCAAAACAGCTACTGTCCAATGGGCCAGACTATTAGCATTTTCTTTCTGGGTTCAAAATAACTGCCTCTGCAAATCAATTGCAAGTCCCAAATATCCCAATAATAGCACTGGTAACTTATTTGCACAACAAATTGGCATATTCTGTATTTGATAGGCAATGAAATAAACATTTAATATTAATGCTTATGCCAGATATGAATTCTGGTGGTAAAATTAATATGGTCTTTATCAAAGTAGACATTAAATAGAGGACTGGCTGAAAATTAGTTTGGTACACCTGTGGTGTAGCAACTCTTGGAAAAGGGCATGGCAGAGAGGGAAAGCCTCTGATATTTACAGTTTGAAGCCCATGCAACTACATAGGAGTAGAGGTGTTTTCACACAGTTTGCCCCACACTGCCTCAACGTGACATACACGCAAAACTGAGCAAACGCGTTTACTCTGGCACAGCAGTTTCAGGCGCTGTCCCACAGGCATCAGGGAACAGACAAGAGTTATCTTTCAGAAGATGCCACACCTGGGGTGGCTCTGGGAAGCTTGCAGGAAAACACAAGGAGACCCTTCAGCGTAAAATACTATTTTCCATTAACTCAATTTTTCTCTAAAAAGAGCTTAGCTTTGTACAGCAGAAAATGTTCCTTTACTGTCTGAATACACAATAGGTACAATGGAGGAGGATTCATGTAAAACAGTAGAAAACAGAGGTTACCTTGAACGGACGAGGCATATCAGGACGTTTATATCTGAGATAAATCAACCCAGCAACTGCCAATCCAATAAAAAGCCACCTGGCAAAACTGAGGAAATTTAGGAGGCTGTAGAGATCCCCGTTGAATAACATTATCATTGTGAGAGGATGCTGCAACAGAAATTCAGAGCATAAGAGGGATTTAGTGAATTGATCTCTATTATTTTACAGCATTGATGCCGAATCTTTCCATGGGGACAGGTGGCACAGCCTTTTGCAGGGACACCTGAGGGCCACAGACTTCAGACCTGACTTTGTCATGCAATCAGGTGTGTAATCCACACCTAGCTGTCCTCTGAGGTCACGTTAGATTAATATATGTCTGTCCTGGATGGCCATATCTGATCTGTACATATCTGTCCCCTGTGATTCAGATAAACACACAGGCACGCAGCTCATGGCATTACCAAAATGCCTGAGCATCCTAGGCACCATTCTCATGGGACCTGACAAATATGTTAGCCCAAGTCAGTTTTACTCACTCATCACTGATGCAAATGACAAGAGCAGCTAAATTTTGGACACATCTGGTCATATGACAGTAAAAGATTCCAGGTGTCTTGTGGAAGAAGAAAAAGTCTTACAGGCTGCAAGAGGGGAACTTAACAAAGAAGGCATGGTAGAGGTTAGCTACACATCATGGGATGCCAGCTGGGCAGACTGGCTTATATTTGCAGTGTGCTTTTCAGGCTTGCAGGGTGTAGAATCACTGCACATTGGAAATGCAAACATTTCTAAGCATATAGAAACATTTAGCTGTCAGTCAGGTGGCTACTGAACAGCAAGAAGGAGAGGGGACACTAGAATAAATAGATTTCCTCATTAAAAAGGTGTTCTGAGACACGAGGTTTCTGTGAGACAGGAAAAAGCTTACATATAAACTAGAGTGCTGAGCCTTGGTGTAGATGATTAGTGTAGGCTACAGGGATCTGTTTTAGGGTAACCTCTGGATAAAACCACTATATTAGTAGCTTGGATCAACTATGCAGGGTGGTTTGCACTTCCCATATGAGGCACCCAGTTCCCACAGTGACACAGTCCTTGCATTTGGGGATGAAGGAATGAGCCAACTTCACTGTAGCTCTTACTGCTCAGCAAGAGGGAAGATCCCAGCAGTGACAGCCTCCAGCCTCTCTAGGTTCATAATGAGGCAACAGGTGAAGTCACTTGCAGATGTGGTAAAACACTGGGCTAAATCTTAATGTACGGAAAAATAACTTGTACTGGTTACCTAGACTTGCATCCTCTGTGTTATTTTTTGGTGGCCTTGTTTGGTTCTTTGGTTGGTTTGGGGGGTTTTGTTGTTAGTTTTTTTCTTCTTAAAACAAAATCCATGCTGTGAAGACAGCATGAATTTGGGTAAGAAAGATCAATATTTCAAATATGGATCTCTGGCTTCCGATCTCTAATGACTTATAAAGTGCCTGGTTCTTTACACAGAGATATTAAGCAAACTCTTTCTCTGTAAAGGTCAAAGGAAATTTTAGCACTGAATTATAGTGGTCAAGATTTTGTCTAGATAGACTTGCCCCCTAAAAGTTTAAAATCTTAGTTATAAGCACGATAATACAAGGAAGGACCACAGACAGCAAAGGAGAGCTATCAAGAAAAAAATGAAAACAGAGTTACGATCAGATTGCATGACTTCTCAGAGCTGCTGCACACACATTATCAAATATCAGGACATAAATACATAAACAGATTTCTTAATTCCTAAAAGTCCAATTCTATTTAACAAGCCTTAGGCACAATATATTCTGCAACTACTCCTCAAAGGCAAGAAAAAAAAATACTATCTGAAAGAAAGCCATCTTCATACAAGAATGAGACTCTTTCAAAGAAAATCGATGCATTAGAGTAACAGGACAAGATGCAATACCAGAAAATGTCTTTCAGAAAAAATAACATTAGTGCATTCAGTGCATTTCATTCCACAGAAAACAGTCAATATTTTTACCCCAAAGGCATGACTACTTCAGCCCAAAAAAAAAAAAAGAAGCTAAGTAAATGTTTGTATAAAATTAATTCCATTAAAACTTTTTACCATAATCACATTGCCTAATTTTCAAAATATGAATGCCCCCAGTTGTATGTGTATATATAAATTCGACATTTCAGCTGGCACTTCAGCAGTGAACTCATAGGCATCTATAGCAAAAAAAGACTTAAATTTCAGTAGAAGCACATGGTCTTACTAGCGTACACTCATAGATGCACACATCTTCTGCTGTGGTTGGAACTCCCCACAGATGCAGAGGTCTGCCCGGATACATTACAGTCACTGGTCCCAGAAGAGGGGCTGAATACCTGCGGTCGTGAAGACTGCATGTTAAGTGGGAATCTCTTTGGGACTATGCAAACCAAGATTTGAGGTCTGCCTTTTGACATTTAGTCCTAACATTTTGCCACACAAATTAGTCTACAATGCAAACATGTGGCCAACATTGAGCTCTGCCACTATTTTACAAGTCAGTAATAGGATTTCTACTACAATACTGGTGGTTTTCCTTAGACAATTCACAGACTATTGCTCAGACACACATTCTCTCATTTTTTAATCACTGCTACACTGCACTGCTGAGGGTTCCCCTTCCATTATCTTAGTGTATAATTGTTTGCATTTTTCACTATAAGGCAGTATAATGAGCCTTTAGGGTGCTCCCAGATGCTGGTGTTTAGCTGCACTTTCAGTTAAATGTACCACTTTTTTATTTGTTTGTTTGGCTGGAATTTGTTTTTTCTGAAAGGCAACTAGCTCATCACTAGCAGGTCCTTAGAAATAAAGGGCAATAAGACATGAATTAGGTTGCAGCGATAGGCAGCCAAGTGCTACCCGACAAGATAGCATGAAGGAGATGATAGAAAAAGAACAACTCCCAAACCTCATTCCTTTCTTTACTGTCCTCTGCCCTGCCCAAAGCCCACATACACATTAATAAATGAGACTCAAGCAGTGCTCGAATTCTGTTTGAATCCTCCAGAGCAAGCCTATAATAAGAATTCTTGTGCAGGAACATTTGTTTGTATGATTTACCAAAACAATGACAGCTGGCAGAGGAGTGTGCTTGCGGACATGAATCATGGAGAGAATTTCCGGAAGGTGACCCTCACGGGATGCAACGAAGAACATCCTGGTGGGAAATAAATGTGGACAGACTTTAAATGTGCTCATTACTGTGACTAGGCAAAGCATCTCATGAAAGTCACAGAGCACAGCAGCACTTCTTAGGCTTGTTTGAGGTATTCTGCACGAAAAGGCAGCGGGAGAAGCCCATACGCAGAAATCAAAGTCATCTCTGAACGCGTCCCCTCCTTACTTTACACTGTGATAGGTGGTTTGATATTAGTCAATATTTTCTCTCAGATTTCCCCCCTTTACATGAACAAGGCAGCTATTAATTAAGGGCTGCGTTCAGGGGAATCCATTTCCAAAATGAAGGGTTTTAATAACAAGATACTAAACCCAACAGGAAGAAAGTGAGAAAAAGCCCCACACCTGGTAAACATTATAGTAATTTTTCATTTTCTGCTAAAGGAATGAATCCTACTCTCCCTTCCCCTTGCTTCCTTAATTTGAGTGTATATCCCATGTCCTTCATCACCAGCAATGCTCACCTGGAGACTGCAAAAATGCCACCATTCATTGATCCAAAGCAGGAGAGAGCAACAAGTACTGGTACGGCTAAAGAAAAGTCTCCCATTAGTCGTTCGGCAAAGGTCTGTTAGAGGAGAGAGAAACACACAGAGATTTTTCATGAAACAGGAAAGCAACTTGACTCTATTAACAAATTATTAATAAATATTTTAAGTTTTATTTATACTCCTTTTCTGCATCCCTCATTGAAAGCTGGGCTGTGCATTTGTCACCTCTTATTTTGTGATATCAAGGCTACTGCAGACAAGGTCTCCCACCCGTACTCCTGACTGCGCATGGAAGATCACCAGTTGAGGCAATGCTGTGGAGGTGGGATTAGGCTCTGATTTGTGTCAATTTAGATCACTATGACTCCAAAAAAGAAGACTCAATCTGAATGGATCAAAGGTCTGATTTGGATACTCCACGTTCTTTTCTACAGCCTTCATTTTACTTGGTGCTACCGAGAGGTATAGTCCATCAATTCATGCTTTATTACTGTAGGTTACCAGAGGAGTCTTAATTGGAGTTCGGGGCACCACAAGAGACATACACAATTTTCTTGATGTTTTCAAAATGTCCTTTTTCTAAACCTCCTACAAGCTACAGAATTTGGTCATTTTCTAAACGCCACATCAACAGAAATAGCCATGGGCACTGTCATGACTGGAAATCAAATGGAAATTTTTATTTTCTTACTGAGAGTTATATATCATAAATATAAAAATCAGTGTCATCACCACAATTCAGGAAGAACAATCAGAGTAGTATTTCCAAGGCAGGTTGCCTTGCAACTTGTTCCCAAATAAACTCCAGTATTCACAGCAACCCCCGTCCTAAGTATTTGGGATGTACGTTGTGCAGAGACAGCATTATTGCTTCCTGCTACAAAAAATACTTCAGACCTCCCCCTTCCACAGATATCTGTGTTATCTGTTTCCCAAGAGTTCAGCCTATAATTTAGCAAAAACTTTTTCAATATGTACTTGGCTATAAAAATTAAGTTCTATTGACTTTGTTATATCACGTATATAAATATGGTCTAACATTACATTACAAATGTTGTGAATGGCCTCAAGTGCAATCCCACTCATCAATTCAAAATCAGACTAATTTCACAAGGATGCTAATATGTTGTGTAAAAAAGAGGCCATAGAAAAGTCTGATTGGATGTGTCCCCCCATTTTTTCCCCCCGGAAAAAAAAAAAAAAAAAAAGAAAAAAAAAAAGAATACATCAACAAACACAACTGCAGCAGGGATATAGCTTTGTATTTTTCTTCCATAACTTACCACTGCTACAGCTTTTGAAAGCAGCAATTCCCCAGCACTGATTGTAGTGAAATAAGCCACGTTTGTTAACACATAGCCAACTGTGACGATAATCATTGAAATGCATATTGCGAGGGGTATATTTCTGAAATACACAAGGTAGCTCATTATTTTGCAATCTGGTTGCTATTCGCTGAACATGAAACAAATAACATAAGAAGGAGCCACTAATGATGGTGACTGCACATTTGGTGATCCTGAAATACCGCAATTAGAAACTACCAGTATAAATAACACATCTAAACAAAACCATCTCAACAAAGCAAATAGGTTTATAATGAAGAGATGAGAAACCATTTTGAGGGAGGAATCCTTTACAGATGCCTAGAGGTTGTGGTCCCCATGCTTCACATACAGGAAGTAAGGCCCATTTGAGCTGTCTGTCCATATTGGCTTTCAAGCTGAGGCCAACAGGAGTGCAGCAGCTATCAGCAGTGCTTGAACCAGCAATAAGGCAGATGACAGATACTGGTGATGTAGCTCTGCCTACCAGGAGAGCAATCACAGTGGCATCTCCAACACACCTCCTGGCACTCAATAACTTCCCACTGGGAGGTGGTTCAACACTTTCCCCTAGGTGCCAAAATGTCTAAAATATTAAATTCTGCCCTTTTGTCCCCTGTGAAATTCTTCCCTCACACACCTCACTATACCCAAATTATCTCTCCCACTATCCAGGGATACATAAGGGCAGAATATGACACAGAAATAAGAACAGCACAAATTCATAGTGTAAGCACAGCACAAATAGCATTGAACATCACAAACCCCCTGACATCTTAGCTAAAAGACAGAACAAAATACAAACAAATAATAATGCCGAACTTTTATATAGCATGTCCCGCCAGCTGGTAAAGCAGAAAAGCAAAATTATTTCTATTTTAAAGAAGAGGAATAGAGGCACAGTGAATTTGTCTGAAGTCACACTGCAGGCAAATGTTCGGGATAGGAAGCAAAACCATATGCTTAAGTGTTACACTACTCTCTTTCCAGTTTATATCCTTGCTTGATATCATTGATGTCTGCATCACACCAAGAAGAGACTCAGATCTGAAACTATTGCTTGGTCCTTTAATTCTGAGGCTGAGAGTTGCAGTGGGAAAGACACAGTATGTGCACTCCCTCTGAGGAGAGCTCAGAGCTGCTGCTTCATGGGCAGCTCTCTCCAGCTATCTGTATTAAGATTGCTTTTGAAGAGATGTGAAGGTTGCTATATTTAGAGAGCTTTGTTGTGAAGGTCACCCTCTCAGGTGGGAGAAAAGAGACAGACTGAGGAATTCTGGTGTCCCAGAAGAGACTATGACCACAGTCCTCAAAGGACAAGGTGTTTTGAAAACCAATTCAAAGATACATTCTTTTCTGTTTGGATTTTGTTGTGTTTGTGGTGTTGTTGTTGGTTTTGGTTTGGTTTGTTGGTTTGGTTTTGGTTTTGTTTTGTCGGGTTTTTTTTTGTTGTTGTTGTTTGGTTCATTGGTTGGTTTTGTGTTATGTTGTGGTTTTTGTTTAGTTTTTTCCTCAAAGAAACACAGCTGGGTCAGAACTTCAGGATTCTTTTCACTACAGGTCCTTATTACTTGAAGAAATCCGTTTCATTGGAAAAATAGAATAGTTAGGGTTGGAGGGGACCTCTGGAGATCATCCAGTCCAACCCACCTGCTAAAGCAGGTTCACCTAGAGTAGATTGCACAGGAATATGTCCAGGCAAGTCTTGAACATCTCCAGTGAAGGAAACTCCACAGCCTCTCTGGGCAGCCTGTTCCAGTGCTCTGTCACTCTCGAAGTAAAGTAGTTTTTCCTCATGTTCAGATGGAACATCCTATGCTTCAGTCTGTGCTCGTTGCCCCTCATCCTGTCGTTGGGCACCTCTGAAAGGAATGTCTGTATGGAGCTCTAAACCAAGAGTAAATACATTAAAAAAGTGTGACAGTATCACTGTCACACATCTTGCCCACCTTAGAAACTATGGTGTCAAATACTGTGATTAACCTAAACACACAGGCTGGCAAGAGGATTATGCTGTATGGCAGCACCAAATCTGGGCAGACACAATGATACTGCATTAACCCATAGCTACTTCAAGCACAAGGAGGAGAGGAGACAGTCAGCTAGAAGCATAGAGTGTCCTGAGTTGGAATGGACCCACAAGGATCACTGAGTTCAGCTCCTGCATCTGACAACCCCACAGTTCACACCACGTGTCTGAGGGTGTTGTCCAGTGTCTCCCTGGATACTGTAAGGCCTGGGGCCCTGACTAACTCCCTAGCTGGTGGGATGTGCTCGTTGATGGAGAAGGCAACAGCAAGGATCAAAGCAAACAGCCCAGAATACAAGTGCTGGGAATACCACAATGTTACTGACGCAAGAAATACTGCAGAACTGTGTGTTGATAATATGCCTGTGCAAAAGACCTTTTTCGTAGTTCAGTTGCCAGATATTTTGCAACCAGTATGGTTAAGCTTCTTACCTGACCTGGGTGTAAATTGAGTTCAATTCACCTAGCATCTGATTTAAGGTAGGAATAGGTGGTTTCAGAGCCTCTCAGAACAGAGATTTTAATTATATTTCTGCCCCACAGATAAATGCTTCACTCACCAAACTATGGGATAAATCAGAACTTACTCCAACCTAAAAAAAAATGTTGCCAGCCAAAAATAGCAAATTTGGGATATTTTCACAAATGCCATTTGAATTAATGAAACCACATTGTTAAAATTAGCAAACTATCATTGTCCATTCAAACTCTTACCAAACACCTAATTGCTTTATTAACTTCTAATTTAAATTCTAGTCTAATTTCTTCTAAAAGAAAACATCGGATCAAAACTAAGGGCGTGGAAAACAAAAATAATAATTAAAAAAAAAAAAACACAACACAACAAAACATACTTCCAAACATGACCATTCTTAGCACTGTGAGTCCTGCCTTGTTATGCTGAAAAGCACTAGCCCCCTTGAATAGTAATATATAAAACAAACGAACAATAAAACCACACGCAAACCAAACAAAAAAAAACACCAAGCTGGAACTAGTCAGCAAGCACTGTTCATTAAAAAGCCCACAGATCTTAGCTCGTGCCTGGAGTCTCACAAGGGTTGCTGTGGCTTTTGAGCTCCCAAATCCTCGTCTTCTGAGCAAAACAAGTGCCCAGGTTGCACGTCCTTTTGTCTCTCAACAGGGGCAGCCTTCAGAGGCCTGCCATACATCTGCACACAGCCTCTCAGAATGCTGCTGATTAGGCAGTGACAGATTTAGACAAAAATGAAAAGCCAGTTTCAAGATTTCAGGGATGAGTAATACAGTATGGTTCATTTCTCACCGACACTTCACTCCAGGTCTACACTTGGTCCTTGAATCATTTGAGAGCACAGACAGATAGGTAGGAACCATATGTAAAAGTACTAAATGAAAGCTTTAATCATGTCTTTTCTATCCATCCAATTTAAGAGGCAGTTCCCAATTTGCAACAGGATACCATTATCAAACTCTCTGCTATGAACTACAGTCACTGCACTGTAATAAAAACTGTAATACCATTGGATTACCTCCTTTCCTTGGAGGATCACTGTACCAGTTTTCTTGTGTTTTAGATATTCTCCTAGACTTCCAAATCAGAAAAAAAAAAAAAAAAAAACAAACCTTATCTAAGTTCTACTCTCTATCAAATTGCCTCTATCAATGCAGATTTCACCTTTTCACTTCTGCATCCTATGAATCAAGCTCAACACGGGGCGTTAGCACAATGATAAGTAATGTTTCTGATATAACGCAAAATCACAACTGGCACACAGCTAGACAAGAGTTTTAGACTACAGGTAGTCAGAAAAATCAAGGAAAAAAAAAATTTTTCACTCTAAGATTTTGCTTCACTGAAGCTAAACCTTTTGATGGGAAACTTGACCATTTCAGTAGAATATTTCTTAGGAAAAGAATCTTAGAACAAAGACGGAAATCTCATCCAACCAGCAAAGACCTCAGAATAGCCGATAGCTTAAAAGCCATAGCATCACGTGTGCTCAGATACGGGAGACTGTAATATTTGATTTACTTAAAGCAGGCCCAGGGCTTGAACTTGCATTGAAGTGGCTAGTGGTTACTGTAGGGTAGCACTTTCCTTTTTCATTTCGTCTCAGAGTGAAATCTCAATAGATTTCAAAATCAAGAAAAATTATTTTCAAATCAGCTGTTTTTGTGAGCAGACCTTGAGGTGCTGACATTAGCCTCCAACCTATACAATGATTTGGAATTGTCTAATGCATTACTGCCAAGACAATATTTAAGCAGGCTGCTCCTCTGGTAGAAAGGCAAGCCACTGCCAGGAAAGATTTTTGTAATATTCATCTCTTCTCCCAGAACTTTGAAGAAAATCAGTACCAAAAGAAAAAAAAAAAAAAAAAAGTGAGGAAACCTGAATCAGGAAAATATTGACAACATCATTAAACAGTCTTTATAAAATCAGATGAGAGACAATTAGGATGGTTTCTAAGTATCTGATTGTTGTTTACAATTGAGTTGAATGAATCTCCACACATTTTAAGATTTACCCATTCCCAGCTACAATTCAAAGTCAAATCTCTGCAATTGTAACGAAGAATCACACCAGCTTAAACTAAGAGCACATCTACCTTGTTCTTACCAGAAAAAAAAGTCACTAGTGAGTCTGCCATCACAGAGAAACTCAGCATTAGGAATAGAGCTAGTCCATCCTCTGGCTATAGAAGGCTGAAATGCGTTGCCAAGTTGTACTGTATACGGCTTAGAAGGAAACTTTCTCCTTCTAGGGCCTGTAAAGGACCCCAAAGCCAGGACATAGGGTTCAGTTAATAAGGATATCCACTGGGTTTTGGATTTGACCTGCAGTGTTGCAGAACCATAGGTCTGATAATCTGCTCTGATACTGCACTACTTCCTAGAAATGTTAATATTTTTGAAAGAAAAAACATGGAGCTGACCCAGGGGAAGGCAGGGGGCAATGAGGAGGAGACAAAAAAAGGAAAAAGAAAAACAAACTCAGAGCAAGAACCTGGGGATAAGAAGAACAATGTCAACAAATCAACCAAGGAACATTCCCAGAAGTCTACAGCTCATATCCCAGTTTAATGACAACTTTTGTAACAGCAAACAGTGAGCGCTGAGAGCTGTGACCACTGCAGGCTGTTCTTTCCACAAAACAACAAGCACACAGTCAAATATGCCCCACTGAGTCAGCTGAGTTCGCAAGTATAAAATACATTGTCACCACATCCTTTGTTGTTTAGAAGCCGTGCCAAAAGATTTTCCTTGTGTCCATTTCAAATCCAGGTTTTACAAAGGCTCAGGCTGAGCAGACTGCCCTAGGAAAAGCTGTGCCAATGGGACCCAGCCAAGAACATAAGTAAGAAGTTCTAAGAAAATCAATTACTTCATGGTAATATTAGATGAGATAAACCACATTTTTACTGTGTTATAGGAATTGTAAAATATACATTGTTACATTTAAATTAGATGGGAAAAAAAAAAAGAAAGAGGAAAAGTCTTAACTCCTTCACATGATTTCCATGCAATAATTTGCTTGGTTTCTGCGAACATGACCTGTATATGCTATATTTCCTTAGTTGAAAATTTACCCCCACAGGAGGATCCTTTTCAAAAATCCCTCTGTGCAATAATTTATTCACCATTTGCAATCTGTTAAGCAATTTTCCAAATAAACTATTTCCAGGTTTTGACACTCTTAAAAAATCTAGTCATCCATTGTGCTGTCCATAGGGCCAAAGTTTGGCAGAAGTCAAAAGTGCAAATTTATCCAAATAACCTTATACTGGAAAAAATAAGCAAATACAATACAGAAAGCAGCAACAGAGCCCTGGAAAATTCGTATTCCCAGGACTTCAGTGCAAGACAAGAAGACGTATAGGCTTGGCTTAGTAAGTGCCACATTCCAGAGCCCAGCCTACATCTCTCACTGTTCCGAGGTGGTCATTTCGTGAGCTGTAGCAATCCCAAACCCTGGACAGCAAAGCAGAATGTTTTGATATAAACTTACTTATCTCTGATGCATGTTTTTCATGTGAAAAGCAGCCAACAAACCAACCCGTTACACTGAAGGGATACAATGGTTCTCACTACATCAATGTGTGAAAATACACAATTTCACCCATCTGCTATGAGAAAAGGAGGATGCAAAACTCATAAGGAGGCCACCCCCCAGCACAGAATCAAAGCCAGGAACAGAGAGGCAAAAAGGATGGGAATCTTCACAGTACATCTCAAATCCACCTATTTGTGAATGTTAACAGGAGTGTTAGCAATGACTGATTTCAGCAATGAGCTATTATTATTTTGTCTATCATAGCAAAGATTCTTCTCAGCAGATCACCGCTTCTCTCCCTTTGTTGCCTCCCAATATGTTCCGGCCTTACGTTTCAGCCTGGAGCTGCTGTTCGTGGGTTTGCAGCTCAGACGCTATTAAGTAATGCAACTTCTCCTCATCTCCTTTTGATTGCGATTTTCGAGGACAAAAATGAAACGGGAAAAAAAAAAAAAGAAAAAAAAAATACTATCTATTAAGCTGTGCTCTCATTTACGCCACCACACAGTCCACGGTTGTTATTGCTGGAGTGAGCATTAAAGGGCTCCTTTCTCCATTCCGATGCACTGGTTCTGTACCTCTGACATTAGCAGCGACACAACAGCATGGCACTGGGATAACAGAGTGAGGAATCAGGCCACAGTCTGCATTTTAAAACCTTCTCACCTAGCAGGAGAAGAAAAAGGCTTACGCTGTGTCTAACTACTTGTTTTCTTCCTAGTGTTTGACTTCACTGGTTTGGATTATAATTGGTTACAGTTCATAGGAGTCCACTATGGCCAACTGACTTCAAAGGGTCAAACCGCATTAGAAGGTTGCGGGGAAGGGCAGTAGATTTTATTAACTTCTCACATATTTTAAATACCCTTTCCAGCAGGGTTTCCTAAAGAGTGAATTAGTGTAAATACTTTCTTGGCTAAAAATTAAGACCTAGAAAGGTACCAATTTCACAGGGTAACACTGATCCATAACATCTCATTCTAGCCAAACACTCCCAGCTGAAGTCCCAAGCAGAATCAGATCTGTCCACAGTCTTTGAGAGACTAAGGGTAATCGTTAGGCTTGCAAGGCAATTTGGTTTATTTTAATAGAGATGTGAACCTGGCTGCAGTCACACCATGTACTGACTCAAGCTGGCTAGCCAGATCTCACCAAAGCACCGCATTCATTTATGTCATGTTCCAGTCTTAATTTGTCAAGTCAATGCCTTTTATGGAACACCTCTCTTTGAAGAGCGGAATTGTTTCCTCTGAAACTTGGACTGCCAGGTAGGGACACTTCTCACATTCCAGCTGGATCCTGAACCTTTTCACAAAGAGCAGACAGCACTCCTGGCATTCCCAAAGAAAACTACGCCAACAGAGCAGGTATTAAATATGACAGCTAAATCCATAAAGGACTTTTGATGTCACAGCACTGAATATTAGGCACACTGTCTCTGCTTAACCATGCACATTTCTTGTACAGTAAGCACGTGAGCACTGATAGGAACCAGAAAGTGAGCACAAGAGGCAGCACACATAGCTGCTGGAACAACAAGAAATGCAAGTAAAATGGGGGCTTAATTTTAAAAAATATCACTTTAAAAGAAGAAATGGAACACGGACTTAAAACATAAGATATATTAATAAATCATCTCATGTCACTTCTCAGTCAGCTCTTTGATAAACCATTTCCACACATCCATCAAGTGCCAGTATCTAACATCTTCCCATTACCTCATTTGCAATCTCATGGTACAAAGTTTATGACTGCTGCCAACAGATGTATAAACAGACTTGGCTTTTATTTCGCACTGTAACTTCACTCCAGGTCACATCCCTCCCAAGGATGTAAGGGTCCCAAGGACCTAAGCTGTCTTTTTCCCATTGTAATAGTCAGGCCCAGCCACCCCTGGGAGCTAGGCTTGCCCTGGGAACTCAGGTGTGCATCAGAGAGCCAGGAAGACTTGAAAAGTCAGCTGTCTGGAAATATGGTCAGCAGCCAAGCAGGATCTCTAGCAAAGGATCTGCATTTGGTGTTTCAGAACCTGAAATGACAGTGGAGATGCTCAGATGAAGATGCTCACTTATCTAGTGTATTGCAATAAAGGTGTGGTTTTGGTTGCATCTGTAATTAAAATGGTATCTGCTGCTCTTTTTCACAAAAGCTTGCCTATTAAAAAGCAACATAATCTACATTCAGAGCATTTAAATACAAATATATTGTCACTCCTGGGTTTGATGAATGACTTCTATGCTTCTACCTAACATGAGCATTTTTACATTCTCTATTTGTTTCATTTGTGGGAAACTTTCATGTAGTCTGGGAAGTTTTTGACCTTTTCCACCAGAGATGCAAAAACTCAGGTTTTACTTCTATTGCTTACTAGCTCATGCTCAGCCAGGAGATGAAGGGAGCACCTCTGCTCTTCCACAGGCTCCAGCATTTTATTTTCTTCTGAGGCCTGTTCGCTACAAACTTTCACAGCTCTGCCAGTAGGGTAGATTACGGTGAGAAGCGATCGTAAATCACGGTGCTTGCTTGGAGGCAGGAAGCTATAACCACAAACCTGACATGGGGCTGTAAAAACAAAAACACCTGCCTGCATCAAGTTCATACATGGAAATGAAGGGGAGTGGAGCAGAGGAGAGACTCAAAGCATTTCCTCCAAACTGCCTAGTTTAGCACAGGATCGCAGGCCTAGCGTCCTCTCAACTGCTCTGCACACCCACCTCACTTTCAGACTAAAAAAAAACGTAAAAAGGGTGTGAAGATGTAATTGAATATTAGTAGTTTTATTTATTGCAGGAGTCTCTCATGGGAATTTGAAATTATTCATTCTCTGAGCACCTGATTTATGAACAGGGTCTAATTTCCCTGGGCAAAATCAATTTTCACGGGAAAGACAGAGTCTCCTGAAGTTCCCTGCAGACTCACCAGCAGGCAGAGCTGCCGTCCTGCATGGCCACTGTCCCGTGAAGCACAGAGACAGTAGTCAGCAGAGTGCTGGCAGGAGCCAGGGGGGAATATTTACCAGTATAAATAAGGCAACCTGAGGTGGGAAATGAAATGGATCCGGAGTCATAGCTGAGAAACCTAAGCCAGCAGCTACCACATACCAATAATGTCACTGCCAGGAAAAGAGATTACAGTGGTTACAAAAGAAATCCCACCCAAACCCATGCTACCTGTCACACCAGCCCTCCCAAACCACTGCAGGCACCCAGGCATTTGCAGGTAGCAGGATCAGGGTGGAAGTGAAACGTTGCCTTGATTTGTATGTATTTCTGTTGTCTATATCGAGGACGTATGTTTCTGATTTACGGCAAGGCAAATAGTAAAGCGACACTTTGAGTAATGCAAGGGAGCAGGCTGGTGAGGCTGCTATCATTCCCAAAATGAGCTGCACAAGTTCAGAGCCTGGGAACAAGTGGCCAGAATACAAAACAACTTGCTCAGCTCCTGCCAAGGGTGCAGGAAAGAAAATCACCCCCTTGGCCCCACAGCTGAGCTTTTTAGGAGGCATTACTGGCAGCATATTAATGACTCCTTATGGTAACAAGGGAAGACAAGTGCTTAGGTGCACAGAGAGATGGAGGTAGGAGCATGTGTCTCAGTGTGCATGCATAAAAGGAGTCAGATTTTTCATACTTGTTAAATTCCTTGACATTTAATTTTGAGCAGGAGAGTTTCCACAATGCCAAGGATCATAAAGGAACAATTTGCTGCTGTATGTTCCCATTGATATTTCAGCATGAATGGAAATTGCACCATTTGGTGATGAAAAGAGCAGCTACTTGTTACAAAGAGCACCATGGAAACAGAAATATCATTTACCAAGAAAGGGTCCTTTTCTGAAGGAATTCAAAATGAGAAAAATGGTAACTGTGGGTGCCTTGAAACACTGGCACTTTAACAGATATGAAAGGGTTGAAACAAAATTAAAAGGAGATGTCTTAACAATACTGCACTGCCATAAAGGGGGCTGTCCAGCAGATAAACAATTTTCTCTGCAGAAAGCAAGAAGTGAGGCTCTTGCTAAGGACAGCCTGGCTACTGATGTGGGACAGGCCATAGAGCACACTGAACTAACAATAAGACAAGACTGAGTTCTGACAGAAGAGAAATCCAGAAAGTTCCAAGTGTGAGCTGATATATGCCTTTGCAGTGTGCAGTAACTGGTGGTGCCTGAATGGAGTTCAAATGGGAATATCAACTTTTTCTATTTTATTATCTCTACTGTTTTGAAAAAAGAAACACCAGTAAGCTGAAATATTTTCTCACTAAAACTTCCTAATAATTGAACTGCAATCACATGCAGAGGGGATTTTTTTTTTTTTTTAATAATAAAAAGGGATAAAGTGATGTCATGACAAGAAATATTAAAAAAATCTTCAAAATCTCTGGTAAGGCTGGATTTTCATTTTTCTGTGTCCAATCTGAGAAATTTTAAATGTAAGCCTTAAAGACTTAGTGCTGAAACATTTCTATAAATCAAGTTCCTTCAAGGTTTTTCAGATTGGATAGTGGTACGAGGTAGAGAGAATTATTCATCTTTTGCAATTATCTCGGACAGGATGGTCAATGTGACATAGGATTTTAAGACTGACTCATCTTTGCCATTGCACATTGTACAGTGTACCGTCTGCAGTACCCTTTTATGTTAAAATTAGAGTGATGATGATGGTTTACACAGAACTTACTGCACGGTCTCTTATTCTAACATTTAACGATGCCATCAAAAGCCCTACACCCTGGCACTCCATCGTACGCTGTCCAGTACCAGCCACCCTGGCATTTGCCCTTCAACATAAGCCTAGAGAAAACACCAATTCTGTGGAAAAGGACAAGTTTATGTACTAGTTCATCAAAAGTGCTTACAAGGCCTGTTCTAGTAACCAAAGTAAACGCAAAGCAGATGGCAGGATTTGGGCCACCATGGGGGAAATTGTTTTCTTAGGAGAAGAGAAAATATGTAACTTATCATGGTCCAGGGGTAGCTGCTCTAGGACAACATCTTGACTCTGACAACAGTCAATGTCGTGCCCAGAGGGCCCACAGTTGGGACCTACTTGTGTCTGGGATAGCCTGTGCCTAAGAAGAAGAATCTCCTTGTGACCTTCACAAGTACCAAGGAAGAATGCTAAAGTGTTTCAACTTATTTTCCACATCTATAGAAATATTTTATCCTTAGACCTATAAGAAGCTCATCCCCTAATGAAGCTTTGCCTAAGGAAAAGGAATTTCATGGTCTTTCATGTTCTTTGTAGATAAATCTTTACTTTTATCTGGTTTTGCTTAGCAGCTGTTTTTTTCCCTGTAATAAAGAGATATTAAAAAAACAAAATGTCTGTCATTCCTTCACTGTAAAATGAATCTCATTCTTCATTCTCAAAAATGGCCCCACACGGAAGTTAAACCTCTTGTCACACTACAGTGCTCCTATTTCTCTATCTATTTTCGTCATCTATGGAAGAGGTCTCTTTATTGCTGTTAGATCTTTTCAAATGACGATATCAAAACTACCATTCTAAGGGACATTTCAGCCCATCACACTTCGAAAAATTAAATACCATTGTTATTCTATAGTTCCTTTTTTTTTGTGATGAACAAAACATAATGACAAGGTGAAGATGCAAATAACAGTACTTGCTCAACAAGTTTTACAAGTGAATGAGAATTGACATAATAGACCACAGCAGTGCAACTTGTAAAATGCAGATTATTCACTTCACAGCTCCTCTGGAGCCATTGTAATCTTATACAAATCCTCTTAGTTTACAGTTCATGGACACAGGCTGTACTGTAATTTAAATGATTGAAAACCCTTATGGGCTGTTAGTCAACAATATTCTTTCCTTAAATAAAATATCACTGTCACTGTGTATTTAAAATTCCAACACACAGCCAAATATCAAAGTATATGCTACACTGTAATGACCCACTTCCAGAACACTGGTAAACCCATAAGCACACACATAAAACAGCTATCATGTGGGGAAGTGGTGTGTAGGGGATTATGAATCTGAACACTCACTGGATGAGAATAGCCTATAGCCTCCTTTGATGGAAACTCTGTGATCACACAGAAAGGGATATGCTCATCTACAGGAAAGGTACACAAAGCCAAATTGTCTTGTTTAGAGACAACTATTACATATCTTAAATACAAGTCTGCAATTTCACTACTTATTGAAGATGAACAATCAAATAAAACAACCCCATTGAATGTCTTATCCAAAAAGACAGTGTAAAAGTTGAATAATTTATTCTACTAGCTGAGACAGGTGGAATATATCTCTTTTCTTGTGTATGACAATACATTGCTATTGATATTTTGACCACGCTGTTCTAAAGGATAAGTACCTTTAATAACTCAGCACATGATAATAACTTTGTGCAGTTATAAAACTCCAATCTGATGCATAAGTACACATAAGTACAATAAAGAACATTAAGTCCCTTCCTTTATTTGCATTTTATTCTCCCATTTCTGTCATTTAGCTGCCAGTGTAAGACTCCACAACTTTTAGATGGTGCTCTAGTGAAAGGTTGTTGTTAATGTCACGCAAGATGCTGCTCCCACTTCTGGTATAACACCGTGCTCACATAATGGTGGCTTAGCACTCTACACTTAGTCATTTTTGAGGTTCAGCATTAAAGGCAAAAGAAACAAAAAGGGCACAAAGAGGCTCTAGATCTTTTGCAACCAAGAAAGGATGCACCACAGTATGGATCAGAACATCAAACTGTGAATTAAACAGGCAGTCTCTGTCACGTGTAACTACCCACAGCTAGCGGGTGTTGGCTTGCTTATACAATTCACAGGAAAAACAGCTGTGAAACTCCCTTATTTTTCTACAAACAGAATGTGACCTACAGTGACAGCACCCATTAACAAAGACTTATCTACATCTATGCAATTTTTTAAGGACTTCCTTGGTTTCTTCTGCATTTTGCAGTGAGATTTCCATGCTATTGGAATCCCAGTTTAAATCTCAGACCAAAACATTAAGGTGAGTGCTTAGAACCACCACCCCTCTGGCTAATGCCCAAGCGTTGGTAAATAAGGAAATAAAAGCACCAGCGTCAGAGGAAACCAGGATCCTGTTTTGAAGTGTGAAGGGGAAAACCCACGAGAGTTTTACCTACACTGCAGTGCAGTATGAACACCAAAAGTAGCATAAACCATGCACGGTTTCTTTCCAGATGTGAAGGGTACAGCAGCGAAGGCTGGTGGGCTTGGCCACCCCAGGTGCATCCTGCAGATGATTGGTGCCATGCTAGCATGAAGAGTGAAGGTGGCATCACCTCTCCACACCCTTGTTTCACAAAGAGTACATCACCCCCAGGGCCCAAGGCCCAAGGTGATAAACATAGAGGTCTCTAGGGAGTTGCAGCGATTGTGCTGCTTATCAAAAAGCACATTTCACACATTCTGTTACCTTGCCCAGCTGTTAGCAGTTATCAGTACAATCAGGGTTTTCATGCATTGCATTAGCATACAAAGAGACAATACATCATAGTTAAATGAAAAACTGGTTTGAGAACCAGTAATTCTTACGCAGAGAAAACATTCATTGATTTGGCCCGGTATATTTGGCATGAAGGACTTGCTGCTGTGGCTGATGCTGTAAGTGTATAGACACAGCTTTATGTGATTCCTACTCGGACAATTTTTTTTTTTTTCTTTCTCCACTTGCCTATAACTGATCTGGTGACTTCACTCACTTTTCTATCTACCCTTAATACACTGCTGTCTAGCCTCTTTGTCAGTAAATTCAGTCAGGCCACCTGATTGTGAACCACCAAAACAGAATTAAAATGTGTAGTAAAAGCCTGGGACCTTCACTGCAGTCAAGAGCCAGTTCAGCCCTGAGACACGTATGATCTCTTTAGTAAAACACAGTACATTTTACAGCTCTGGAGCCTTGGCAGTACATCAGTCTTACAAGACTTTTTTTTATTCCTGCAATTAATACTCTGCTGAGCAACTCAAAGTTCCCATAAAGAGGATACTGTCACCCTTCCATACTGGTAGTGCTACATCCCTCTGTACAAGAGACATAGATGTTAAAATAGGCTCACCTGTATTTTGGGTGCTGAAGTGGTGAAAACGAAGAATAATGCAGGGTAGTGGAAACTTAGAAGGTTACATTGCTTTGTTGTTACACTACATTAGCCTGCTGCTAAAGCAGATTAGGATTTTGCCAACTACCTAGGGAGACTGAGTGAACGTTTGTTTTACTTCCTTAGCAAGGCTGATTGTTAGTAACAATGATTCACATAACAAATAAAAAAGAAAAAAAAAAAAAAGCAAAGCAAACACAACTTGCACTCAGCAGGTTATCACATCAGAGAGCAAACTGAGCCACAAGAGCTTGAAACAAGCAGCCTGCTCTGTAGGGATGTGATGCTGCACAACGCAAACACCACAGCCACCAGCCAGGTCAGCCACCATCCCAGGCCGAAGAGAGCACTCACACTTATCACATACTTATCCTAGGAGCCACCACAGCTTTGTGAAACTCTCAGGGCCAGAGGTGCTGCAAGAGTCTCTGTGACAGCCAGCCAGCTCCTGCAGACCTGTGGGGTTTTCAGCACCCCAGCAGGGCGTGGAGGAGGAGGAGGGAGGGCGGGAAGCTCCAGCTGAGCTCGCTGAACTTTGCTTCCTCAGAAGAGGTGCCATGTGCTTGGCAGAGGATAAGAAACTTGGCTGAGGTTTTACCTCTTAAGTGTCCACTTCCATGTAGATGTTTGTCTCTTCTATGTACACTCTGAGCAATAACTCTGTACTTAGTTTATGACACCTTACATCATCAGCATTACATTGACAAGGTTAGTCATTTGTTAAAACCAAAAGCTTAAATAGCCTTGTGCCCTGCAGAAGAGATTAGCCCAGACCCACTTTCTTTACTACATTAGGACCAGAAAAAGTAAGGCTGTGCACCACGGCAGCCCACATGGCTGATCATCCCTCCCTCCTGCTAGTGGTCCCACAGGAACCTCCCTCCTCTAGCAAGAGATCTCTCCTTCCATGGGAGCCTGTCCCAGCGATGCATCTGAAGAGCTACAAATGATCTTCAAAAAGTTTCGAGTGCTTCCAGAATTCTGAGAGATCTCATTCAGTCATTTTCATTTCAAGTTGGGCCTTTTATCTTAAACCCTGAGTCAATGTAAACAGAAACACACATATCAAAGCAATGGCTTCTGAAGTATTTCCTTAATGTGGGCAGGGGCTTAGCACAGAGATCAGCAGGCAGGCAGCCTGTCCTCCTGTCCTGCCTTACTTTGCACCTCCTAATAGCATGTACAGGAACAGAACCACTACCAGCCCTGTGTCCTGGCATGTATCACTGGGGCATTACGGCCTCTACCTTTGCAATTTATATTTTCCTCTTTCTTTTTCCCTCCGCCCTCCAGCTACGTTTGCTGAACATCTTTGATTTTTCAGATAGCTGACTATTTTCCTGATTTCTGTGCTAGCATCTTTGCAATACCACTATTACATTCTTGAGATATAAAAGGAATCAGAATCAGCTTCTGCATCAGATAACGAGGAGAAAAAGAATAGTAATAGCCCTATTAATTTCAATATGCATATCCAGAACTAAAACCGAACCCAGCAATACTGATCTAACGCTGCCTCTGCAGCATTTGTTTTTGTGCTTCCATTTTTTCACTCTTCCTTAAACACCCATTCCAGGCATGTTCTATAAGTTAACTTTGAATGTATGAAATAATAAATCATACTAAAAAAACTTAAACAGAACAAGCAGATAGTGTCCCCTCAAAGCTTAGGTATGAAATCTGCATTTCCTCATCCTGAATATTTCCACAGCCATCAGCTCCACTTTTGTGTAAGAGCGTTTTATGCAAGGAATATAAATGTTAGAATAAGTAATTATACAAGTGACCTTGCCTTTCTTCATTTGATAGTGAATTATTAGTCTCCTCAACTGTAATTTTACGAGACATCCTTATTGTCTTAATTAATGATCAAGGTACATCTTTGAAATCTTTACAGACAGTATAGATTATATCAGTCTCTTTTCTAATTTACACATATTGACTGGCAAATCAGTTCAAACCCTGTCACAGGTAGGTCTTCACTGCAGTCAATTTCTAAACAGAACAACACTTGGGGTTTTTTTACATGATTAAAATAGAAAGATAATGAAGTAGAAGTAGGAAATAAAAAGACTGGAAGCTTGCTGAACCAATTCAAAGCTAAATTTATGTTTAGAAAGCAGTTTCCAATGACAAAGATACCAATGACTGCAAACTGCACCCAAAATCCTCTCTCTCTCTCTCTCATGGTGTTGGATTTGCACCACAGGAGGGGACCAAAAAAAAGAAACTGGACAAGGGAAAAAGAGAAAGAAATATTAACATTTGTTGGAAGTGCATAATGTACACATTCCTGGACACCATAAATTGTGATAGTATCCGTTAGGTCAGTCCCCAACTACATGCTTAAGGAAAACATGCAGCCCCTGGGCAAGCATGGTGCACATACAGCAGCCACCTCTGACTGTCTGCAGGGCTAAGAGGAGTCCCCAGTGAAACCTGCAGCCTTTTTGCTGTCCCTGCTGCTGAAGCCTTTATTCTCAGTGATCCCTATTCCAGATGACAGGTGAATTCATGCTGTGAGTCATCTTCCCAGCCCCTTCGCTGTCTGCACAGATCACTCTGTTGAACTCAAAGCAATGCACAGACACAGAGTGCACGTGTCAAAGACAAGGCAGGGGATTCGAGTCTGCACAGTGGCTTTCTGCACGCTTGCTTTGGGTCACTCCAGACTCAAACTGTACACCGTATTTTCCAGGTGTGTTTTCAGTTTCCTCTCTCGTAAGACGAAACTGTTGATATGCACCCACTGATTGATATGGACCCACTGATCCCAGAAGGCAAGGAAAACCTAGGTGTCATAAGAGGATTTTGTGTAGAATAGGGAAAATAAGAGTTAAAGGACTGAATCCACATCCTTAGTGATATTATGTATGGTAGCCAGTGTGCTGGAGCTCTCAACAATTGCAGGGCCAAAGATATGTTTGCACTGCAAGAGTACAGGGTAATTTACATTATCAAATCTATAAATCTAGTTCAATGTAATTGGAGTTAAAAAAAAAAAGAAAGAATGCAACTACTTGGATTTTCATGTGGGTTACTGAATTTCAATTCCATCCTGAACTTTTCCCTGTTTTAACTCAAGCTGCTAACACAGTTAAAATCAGTTTCCTTTATTTACTCCAGCTAGTTGGAAATGTTTTGTGGATTCAGTAACCCTCACCAAATCCTCTCACGAACAGATCCCATGTATGGCTCACCAGCAAGTTGCAGCCCTTCAAATATTTGCATGCCTCACATGTGGCTTGCTTAATTGCATCCATCCTTGACAGAACCAACAGATTGTCAAGGTTAGGGCATTTGCAGCACGTATCAGGGGGAGAGGGATGGAGAGGGGAGGGAGGAGGAGAAGCTGGAGCCAGAACTCAGCTGAACCTACTACAGCATCTGCTGCTCCAGCATGTGACTCAAAAAATTCCGCTCACTGACCTGCAGGACAGTGCAGCCGCAAAAGCAATGTGTCCTGAAGGAAGCCTGGTGTTTTTTTATGAAAGCACATTATTCCTTATTGATTTCCTGGCATCCACATTAGGAAGCGTTGAGAAAACAAAACAAAAAATCTAACTGCAACACTACTATGTCTAAGCTGAGATTGTAGCTGGCCAAAGTCTATTTTCAGTATTTCTCCACCTGGTTTTGAATCCAAGCTGCCCCAAACTATCAGCAAAAATCAGCTGAGATCAGGTGCAAAATTTAGTAATTATTACTCCTTCCTACCAGCAAGTTGTATTTATGAAGCATGTCATGTCACAGCTAATGACTGCATTGCCTCCTACATAATATTTTGTCAAGCATTTCTCAGCCTGATGTTGTACCTGTGGCCTTCAAGTGACAGTGTGGTAAACCCCTGTGTCCCAAAATACAGGTCAATTAAAGTCTCCCAAAGTAGACGTTTTAGTGAAAAAAAAAAAAAAAAAAGATAATTAAAAGACAAGCAACTCGGAACATTTGGATCCCACTCATAAGAGAATTCTCAGTTTGCAGCAAGAGAAGCAGCAGCATCCTTTAATTAAAACATTATTTTTTTTTTTAAGGAAGTGCAAAAAATTAATTCCCAGATTGAGATTTCAAAAATCTGAACACACCTAAAAACATGCATCCAAGACTGAAATACATAGTTTCAGAAATGAATTATCACTCATTTATAAAAAATTATAATGAATGAGTTGACGATGTGAGGCAAGCAAGCAGTACGTAGTTAATAAGGTTAATGAGAGAGCAAAAATAAAGGAAAGCTCATTTTATTGACGACAGTTTCATGCTGGCGAACTAGCTCCCCCGCTACGAGCTATTAATAGTCTTTTTTTTGTCCCTCTCAAACACACACACAAATACTACTGAATTACATTCTTAATTAAATACTTTTTCGTAAAATTTACAAACAGCAAAACCCATTCTCAGTTTTGTTTAAGTATATTTGATCTAGCAAACTATTTTCTTTAGTTGTCAGATTCACCTGCCTATCAAGGGATTTTGTAGTTCTGAAGACATGATTGTGATTTTGTCACTTTAGCCCTCACACAGGACACAGTTAAACTGTGGAAAGCAATGTTAGGTTCACCAGTGTCTGGACACCTCATCTTCTGAGATGCTTAACAGGTAACTGGGGCAATTTAGGTAGCCTGTTATGCTGTTAGATAGAACAAAATTTAGAAAATAATGAGATTTCTATTAAAATGGCACATAAAAATGAGGGGGGAGTAACTAGAACATGCTCATTCTATGATGGCAAATAGGTACTCATATAGAAAAATAACCCAAGACACAAACACTATATTGAAGAAAAAATGCAAATGCTCACTTAAATGACCTGATTTTCCCTTTAAGGTAATCTGATGAATTCACATGAGCAAACAGGCTTTGCAAAATATTTGAAAGGTTAACATTTGTCTCTTTTGATTATCTTCACATAATGTATCACAATGTAATCCTATAATTTGGCACTGTAGCCTGACACAAAGAAAATGAATTGGAGTCAAATGTATTTTTTACAAGTAAGTGGAACAGAGTAACACCAGAAAGATTTCAGACTCCTGCACCAAAGCTGTTCCGTCCATCTCTAGGCAGGATACCTGCATCCAGTGTCAGAGACTTAAAAGGGAGGAACTGTATTTATGCCCAGCTACTTCATGAGAAAGGCTTGTCCAAAGTTTATTTGGAAATATTATATATATATATATATAAAAAAAATAACATATATTCATCAGTGGCTCAGATGAGGGGATAGAGTACACTGTCAGCAAGTTTGCTGATGACATCAAGCTGGGAGGAGTGGCTGACACACCAGAAGGCTGTGCTGCCATCCAGAGAGACCTGGACAGGCTGGAGAGTTGGGCGGGGAAAAATTTTATGAAATATAACAAGGGCAAGTGTAGAGTCTTGCATCTGGGCAACAACAACCTCAGGTTCCAGTGTAAGTTGGGGAACAACCTGTTGGAAAGCAGTGTAGGGGAAAGGGACCTGAGGGTCCTGGTGAACAGCAGGATGACCATGAGCCAGCACTGGGCCCTTGTGGCCAGAAAGGCCAATGGCATCCTGGGGTGTATTAGAAGGGCTGTGGTTAGTAGGTTGAGAGAGGTTCTCCTTCCCCTCTACTCTGTCCTGGGGAGACCACATCTGGAATATTCTGTCCAGTTCTGGGCCCTTCAGTTCCAGAAGGACAGGGAAATTCTGGAGAGAGTCCAGCACAGGACAACGAAAATTATGAAGGGAGTGGAGCATCTCCCTTATGAGGAAAGACTGAGGGAGCTGGGTCTCTTCAGCTTGGAGAAGAGGAGTCTGAGGGGTTACTCATTAATGTTTATACATATGTAAATGTTGTCAGGAGGATGGAGCCAGGCTCTTCTCGGTGACAACCTATGATAAGACAAGAGGCAATGGATACAAAGTGGAACACAGGAGGTTCCACTTTAAAATGAGAAGAAACTTCTTCACGGTGAGGGTGACAGAACACTGGAACAGGCTGCCCAGGGAGGTTGTGGAGTCTCCTCTGAAGACATTCAAAACCCGCCTGGACACATTCCTGTGTAACCTCATCTAGGTGTTCCTTCTTCAGCAGGGGATTGAACCTAACAGTCTGTGATTCTGTGAAATAAGATTGCATCCCTGTTGGGAACACCCCCAGGTGCTAGTGACTTGCAGGTTTTTGTAGGGACCTCCACAGGCTTCCCTGTTCCATGGATACCATATGAGCCTTTACAGGAGTGGGACCTGAAGAAGCCACACCCAGTGTTAAATAAATCTGCTAAAGCCTTCAGTTCAAGGAAGGGGCAACTTAGATTTTTAAATCAAAATAAACATTTTCTGGTTCCTCATAGCCCATGGCTTACTCCCAACCTTGGAAGGACATAAATACTCCAAAAGTGAAGCCAAGAGGTCATACCTCCCTGCTCCATAAAGTAGATAGAGCAAAGAAGAGGAGGAGAGAAAGGAAGGAAACAGGTGGAGAAAAGATTAAGTAACACACCATCCATTGTCACAGCAGGTTTGTGCCTGACCTAGATCTCCTGGGTTGTAGTTCAGTGCTTCAACTACATCATCTGTCTTTCCAGAATAAAAAACAGTGATGAGGTGTGTTTGAAATGATAGACAGCATAACTATAGGGAGATAAACTTCTGACTTAATTAATTTTCTGGTCCCTAAGATAATCAATATCTATATTAATATTCCTCTTCAGAGAAGACCTTGTCATTAAATTATAAGATAATAAAAATGAACAAAGAGGCAGAGAGGCAGAAATGGCAAAGGCTTGAATCCTCAACACTAAAAATATTTTTTCATTGTTATGATTACTAGGAATGGTCTAGATTGGTAGTGAGCAACTGTGCAATTCAAGTTTCTGATTGATTTTGGAAGTGGGAGCACATCCTAATGCAAAGTGCCAAAAATCAGATGGGTACAAACAAGTAGGGAGCTGGAAGAGTTTTAGTGCCTTAGCTGCCATTCCCCTCCCCTCCATCTGCATCTCTATGATGCTTAGGCACCCTGAAAAAACCTCTAATACCACATTTCTCTTATTCCTCACAGATGCAAAATGCGACTTAAAACTTTAATTAATACAAATGAGTGGTACATATTAAATTAATTAGACATGACACTCACATTATTTAAACCCAATATAGGAACAGATTATATAAAACTTTTTGGTACCCTGATTTTACAAAATGTCTGATGACATCAAGCTGTGGTGACTTGTCATGCACCTACTGCTTCTTAGCTCCTTAGAAAAGTAGGAATAAATGAAGTGAGAAGAACACTGGAAAAATCTAATAGACAAACTGACTAATCTCAGACCCCAAGGTCAAAGCAAAGCAACTCATTTCTTGGCTTTTCAACTACACAAGACATGATTTATCAATCTGAGACCAGGCTTATAAACACTATACATCTCAATAATATGTTCTTTGCACTGTGTAACTTTTTAAACAATGATAGATTGCCTGGGCTGGACCAAAGTTATTTTACAAACAGAAACAGAATATTTGCAAATGAAATGGCCCAATAAGGGAAGGAGGGGAAAAAAAGAAAGATGAAAAAGAAAGAAAAAAAAAAAACACACACACAAAAAACCCACAACAAAAAAACCCAAAACACTACCAAAACACTACCACCACACACACAAGAAAAAGGATTATGTCAGATAGCAGCCTATAGTTAACCACAAAGAATCTAGCTTTTTGCTGTAAAATATTTTGACTCCACGTCCTTTAAAAATCTCCTATTTCTCATTTTATGTAACTGAAATTGAAGACCACTAAAGGAAAAATATTTTCTAAGTTCAACAACGCTAACAAAAACTTACACCACCCAAGAAATAATATGATTTTGAGATAAAGAAGGACTGTGAGTTAGCACCTCTAGTTGCCCACTTGATCAGAGACTTCCTAGAAATCATTACGGAATTCAAGTCTTCTCTTAAAGCGAAATTACATTTTCTTTCTCTTCTACCAAGAACCTAATCTTTATATTGTGAAGTCTTCAGGCTCATACTGAGGAGGTCGGACACAATTTTTTTAAAACAGGGTTCTCTCCCAATCTGGCCCTGACTCTGGTGAGGCTTTGAAGACCTTGCTGTAATGTAAAAACGCTCCTGTGTTATTTTCTCATCTGGAGTCCATCAAAATTCCTGACAAACTAGAGCACTGATGCTGGACTCTGCTCCACCTCGGAAGGGAGGAGGGACGTGCTGTTTGGGAACAAGCTGCTTTTAGGGTCTCAATTGAAAAAGGCTTATTCTGTTTCTTGAGAGCACAGAGTGGACACTCCAGAATACAGATGAGCCCAAAGACTATGTATAAGTAATGAGTTAGAAAGTTCAACACGCTTGATTCGCAGTACTCTACGCTTACTGCTCCAGGCAACAGGGTTTCTGTCAATTTTCAGGTGACAAATTCTCTCTCAGAGACCTGGCTGTTCTGTCATTCACTTATTATTTAGACAATACAATCTGACCTCAGTTTGAGTAGGGCTGATCCTTATAATGTAACAAAATAAAAAAGATCAAAGCTGCACGTGATGTGGCCGCATGAGGTTACTTTAGAGAAGCTCTGCTTCAGGGATTATTCAGATATTTTATTTCAAACAGCAATCACTACTACCCTGGCATACATATGCAAAGCATAATTTTAAAAAGTAAAAAATAAATTTGTTACTATATTTCAACATTGTACCACATGTTCTCGATAAGAAAATTATTTCAGGTGCCTTTAAAAAAAAAAAAAAAAAGAAGTACATTAAAGCAGCTGAACACTGCAACCACAGCTCCTTGTAAACAAACATCAAGTTCATGTTGCTTCAGGTCCTACTAATGCTGTATGGGGGAAGCACTTTAACAAAGAAGAATAAGGAAGTGAGTCCAGGCTTAAAAATGAGACATCAAAAGGGGGTTTAGCAGGAGACAGAAACAGCTACTTTTACATCCTATGATAACGGGGGTTATAATAATGTCCTTTTTATTATACAAAAGAAGGGACTGTGACATTTCCAAAGTGAGAATCAGAACTGCTTCCAAAAATCTGTTCAAAAAGTAATAGTATTCACTTTCAGATTTTTTTTCTTCTTTTTTCCATTCTCCCTTCTATAACTTAGAAGGTGCTTCCTCTCCACTTAGCTCATTTCCACTGTCTCCGTGTCGGCTTTCTCTGTCTAGGATTCCATATCACCTAGTGCCTCAGGCCTGTAGCATTTATCCTATTTATAGACCTAAATCTGCAATTTATTGCACCTAGGCAGGCTGCTGCACCTACACAGACTCCCACAGCCTTCAGGAGCCCTTTCTGCTTGTACAAGCAGCCACTTCGCAAGAACACAAAGGCGGCTTTCAACTGGGCAAGGTCACAGGCATCCCCCCTTCCCCTACCTCCCTCCTGCATTTTCAATGGCGCTTGCTATGCTCCAGCAAGCTCCCCTGGTGCTGCAAATACCACGGCAAACAAAGCAATCCCTATCTGAAGAAAAACAGTGTCTATAAGCAGAAGTTTCCATCTTCCTGTGCATTGCAGGGTATGTTCTAGGGCCCTGATCCATCTCTCTCTCTCACCCTCCATGATACCACAAGAGCAGAGAGGCAGTCTGGGACTCATCAGATAAAAAGGAACTTAAAGTCAGGTCTCTGATAGAGCATTTCTGCATTTCCCCTGATGTAACTGCTAATTCTCCCCACAAGCCGTTCAGTGCACTTGACTGCAGGTTTGCAGAAGGCTGGTTAAGATGGGGACATTGTGGATCATTCATCTCAGCACCAGCTGTCAGTTACTTTAAAAGCTGCTGCACACCTGGAAATAGGCAACTGTGACTGATTCTCAGACAAACATTTACCTTGGCATGCACAATGCAGAAGGCATCACCATGTTCACCTCTGTCATTGTAAATAATTTGCATCCTTAACCACTGACAAACATTACAAATTGCACACATGGAGCTGTTACAAACCATAAGTTGTTCAAAACAACACTTCCCTCTTCCTTTTTAAAAACCACTACCTAGTGTCTCTGCAGCACTATACACAACCTTTAACATAAGGCATGCAACAAGAATGAAAGTCAGCATTTTAGGTGAGGAAAAAAAAAAAGTAATAAAAACCAGTTGAATTCTACCAAATGCCTACAGGAACAGGATGGTGAGAGGTTTACCTAATGTCTGCACTGAGTTTTGGTGGGAGACAAGACAGTTGTCCCTGGGATTAGTCCACACCACTCCCTTGGCTTGTGTCTTTGAAAACAGTGGTGGTACAGGACCCCATTCAGCAGGACATCTTTCCAACAGAGCCTTTCACAGGTGGCAACTGGATAAAAAAATTATTCCAACTGTTTCATTTAATTGCTTGTTTCACATTAACGGAGTCCAGAATCGCCATTTGCAGGTGGTGCAGAGGTCTCTGTCAGCACAGCAGGCAGCAATCCGCTCACCCTGCTATCACCTGCCATTTATTTAGCAACATCTCTTCTACTGTATGTTTTTACCTGATACTCTGATCCCAGACACCCTGTTGTAAATACTGAGCGTCTCTTCTTCTCATTCTCTCAAAGTGCACAACCCCACAAAGAAGAGTGATGAAGGGAAATCTTAACAGCTTTGCGACAACACTGCATGTGTATCACTGAGATTTTTTTTCTAGAGCCACCCTAGAATACACCCAATGAGCCAGGCTACATGGCTTGCCCCCACATACTGTATTTGCACTGGCAGCACATTTAACTTCAGCAGATCTCCAAGGGTAACCTGGAGAACAGATAACCTCATCTGAGATGGGGCCAGAAAGATTTTCTCACTCTCTCACATCCCAGCTGAAATTAAATCCCCCAAATCTAACCCACACCACTTTCCTTAGCTGCGATACAATATGCTTCAATGGGTGCTCAGTTAAAAAAAAAAAAAAAAAGGAACTATGCCTTTCTATCGTACACAGCGGAGGGCAACAAGTTGGAAAATATGCACTTCTCTGACTCAAACCACAAGAAATAAAAATCAACATAAACCAAAATAGCTGTAATGAAAAATACCAATAATTTCAGTTAATCACCATACAGTTCAGAAGACTGCAGAGTCGTGTAAGTGTACAAAAAGTCCCAAAGGGTGGTAAGCATGTTCATGTTCAAAAACATCACACAGTATTCACGATAACCACATGATAATTTACGAATTATATTGCCTCCAGCAAATAGTTTTGATCACATCAACAAGACTCTGTCTCCTAACTCTTCTCTCCAGAATTTCCTGAAGCAGTCAAAGTCATGGACAAGAATCACTTCCCTTCTTTATTTAGTTTAACATTTCTTTTCAAGTCAGTCTACCCTACAACAATTTTTCAAAACTTTTTTTTCCTAAATGTCTGCCTCCCCTGACTTTATAAAGCACACAAATCCTTGGTAGTTAAACCCAGATTCACTATTAGGTCATCTAGCCTGAGTCCCTGTGTGTCACAGAACTGGGAAGCGTCAGCCAGCTGCTCTTCACTGAGCCAAATAACTTATGTTTTACTAAAGCACGAATTCTAACAAGGCATTCCATCCGTACTGAAGACTACCAATCAAGAACCCAATTTTACATAGGTACCCGTGCTAATGATCAGTGAAGAACCTTGTTAAATATTAATGCTGTGTTTTCTACTTGCATTTGTTTGGATTCGGCTTTCAATCACATGTTTATTGGTATATATGATCACATTAAAGAGTCTGTTAACACCCAAGACCCCTCAAAGGCACTGAAACAACAGAAATCCATCAGTTTTTCTGCCATTTTCATGTTTTATCATCAGTTTCTTTATACATACTTTCAGGTCTCTGACAAAAATAACAAAAAGCACCGGGATTGGTTCAGACTTTCAAGAAACCAACTAAAATCCGTCTGTATGCTCCCCACCAATAGCTGTTTAGGCTTGTTTTCTTTCTTTACATGTCTCAGATACATAGCTTCATATTCTCTGAGAGTACTGTGCTGGAGTTCTTTTTAAAGAGTAGGTTATTTTTTATCCAGACAGGTATTTTATTAAAAAAAAAAAATCTATCCAGTAATTTTTAACAGAATAAATTGTTAATTTTCTCAAAGAACAAAATTTGATTTGACAAGGCACATTTTCTTTAATTTTTAGAAAACGTCATTATTGTTTCATTACTGCCCCCATGTACCAAAACACGTCTATCAAAACAGATCCATCTAATCAAACTCTATGTAACAGGACAGCTTTTCTTTCCATACTTTACAGGCAGGTGATGTAAGAGTATTCATCTTGGGTTTGAAACCTATTTCCACCAATATTCCCCATAAGGCTTAATTGGATCGGACGCTGTGCTATGTGTATTCAAGACCCTGCAACTCTGACACATCTAAAACAAGTAGAGCTACGTATTTGATTAATATTTAAACATAGCAAAACTGCCAAATATTTCAGCAGATAAGTTTCTTAGGCAAGATTTCCCTGACAGGATACCAGTAACTTCCACTGAAAGGAGCCACTGATACTTGTATCCTGAGGGGGAGAATCAGAGCCCTGGAGATCTACTTAGTTTTCTGCTTTCTGTGCACATAAAAGCAGAATACATAACAAGGTCACGACAGGCCAAAAATAGCAAATCTTCAAGCAGTTGCAATTCAAATAGATACCAGATCTGCTGGAAAGCAAGCAACTTGACCAGCATGCAGAATTTCTGAAAGCACTACTTTTATAGCTTTTAAAATTCTACAATCTTTTTTCAAAAGTCAAGAAAAACATTAAGTACATACTTTTCAGGGTTTTCCACTTCTTCAGTAACAAAATTGAGGTAAAACCTAGAAAAGAGTTATAAAATACATTATAAGGGTTTGTTAGAATCAAGAAGGTGCTTTTAGTTAAATACTGCTGTTAATTATAGCAGACTTTACAGACCCGTGTTTGGAGCAAGAAGAGTGTGAGATTTAACCTTCTCTCATCCCCACACTCGGAAAAGGATGTCTGCTTTTGGATTCTCAGAAAACACAACAAAGCAGAGAAAGAGACAAAAGCCATAATGTCAGCGTGGAATTATTTTTTTTTTCTTTCCACTGACATCCAGGGCAAACAATGGTTTACCCTAATCCTATAAACAAACACACATGCACCCTCAAGTCTCATATTCCATTTGTAGCTGTAGCCTTTTATGATTTCAGGTTATACTTGCAAAAATTCTCATCAGGGTACTCTGCAAGGACTTCTCAACAGTAAAAATAAATGGAGCCTCAACAAAACCCCTCCTAAAACCAGAGGTTTGACACTAGCATGTTGCATATGATTACAAACCCAGGCTGCTAATCCTGCGTACCCTTGCACAACCTCCAGTACAGGTTTGCACTCCAGTCATATTCCAGCAGCGTGCAAGAGCCAGCTGCATATGGGAATTCATAGGAACTCCTCACCAGGCGTAGCCCTGCACAAAAAGGAACCGTAAGCCTCAAGTCACTGAACCCACTGTTCTGCATTTATTAGCACTAGGTCTGTGCATCGCTGGAGCACACGGATGTTCCTGGCTCAGATACGGGCACAAAGTCACATCCCAGCTAATTAAACAGAGCAGTCAATGCGGTGCTTTTGCTGGCTTTCTAATTCTAGGACAGATACAGGAAGACAAATTATATCTGACTCAACACTGCTACAGTGAATAAACAAATGATACCTGATCTGGTAGAAAATCTGGTAACTATTCTCCATCACAAGTCTTGGACCAGATCTGGGTTAGTAGAACGGCTCAACACGGGCTCACAGTTTTGAAAAATGTGGGTTTGTGACCAAGCATGAAATTCCGCAAAGCTGGATTTACAACCTTTCACAATCACCTCAGTATTTGTTTCTAAACCTGCTAATGCACAGAGCACAAAACAGGGGCTTGGGATAGTTCAAAGCCTTCTGACAAGTAAGGCATTCAGCTGCTTCCTTCTGGTCTTAGTCCTGCTTCTGGACAGAAATAATTTGACAGCCCTGAATCAGTCCTTTTATTGATGCAAAGGCATGCTTCCTTGCATTCTTTTCTCTACTTCTCCTTTTTCACCCAGTGTTTTACATACCAAATAGCCTGCACTTGCTCTTTGCAGGGTGAATCCACACACAGAAGTAATACTACCTTTATTTTGTTTTTTAAAGCTGTATCATTAAAAGCTAATAGTCTCATAGGCTATACATAAAATTCTGCCTGAGTTCTGGGATACAACACCAAGATTTGCAACACACCTTCACGTTCAGCTTATTGGACTGATTTAGCCCCGTGAAACTGATAGTGCAAAGGTATTGACACTCCACTTAAGTGTCTGCTATTCTGTGCTCTGAGGCAATCAATTCTGGTTGGTGACAAAGACAAATATGCAGCTGAGAAGAACCACTAGCCAAATCAGATATTTTCCCGCTAATTTATTTTATAAGTAGCAAATAAGGACCTTGAAATAAAACTCAGAAGGTGTAAAGGAAAAACAGAGATTATTTTTATTGTCGAGGTTTGGAATATTAGGTGGAAAATGGGAGGAAATGGGAAAGAAGCAACAGAATAACTACTTTTGATGCAGCATTTTACAGTAAACGCTCGGCCTTGGTGATGAATAATAATAAAGAGCTTTTAAATTTGCCTTCATACAAAAATGTAGAGTCAGGGTAATATTTTAAAAGTGAGAAACCATCACATAGATATGGGAGACAGAAGTGGTTATATGAGAGAGTAGGAAGAAGGCAAAGACTGCCTGCATAATGAGTTCCATTTCTTTTAGGCTTCAAATACCAGGCTCTTTTCTTACGTATCTATCACAGATAAAGGCTGTGGACTCTCTTGGGTTTTGCCCCCCACCATTTAATATAAAAGTTCTGTTCAATACTTCAGTGTGCCTGTTTACAATGCCCCTGCAACCGGGGAGTTCCAGAGCAGCAGAAAACTCAAATGCTCAGCCCATTGTGCCTCAGAATTAAATAAATAAACCCCTTATCTCTCAGCCCTCGCCTTTTGTGCCAAGTAAAGAACTTGTCTGCCTGTGAGGCTACGGAAAGGAAAGGGAAGACCTGCAGACAAAGCTATCTCAAAATAAGCCCACTCTCTGCATTGTACTCTTTTTCCCCCACACGCTGCTGCTGCAAGAGCAGCTTGGCACTGTGCGATGTGGAGCCCTCGCTAAGCATGAATAAATTGTGAGGCAGATCGGAAGCGTGGCAGCACCTTTCAAACCTGCTGCTGTGTACTTTGGTGGGGGAGAGGGAAAGAAGTTGAAAGAAAGTTCTGAGCAGGATAGTGGAAGTCAGAATCTTGTAGCTTTGCTCACAGTCAATAGCACTTGACTTCTATGGAAGTCAGTTGCACTTTTTGTTAAGTGAGGTCCAATTCTGTCAGAGCAAAAGGTGCAAGAATCTAGTTTTTAACTTGTTTTGTGGTGTCTACTGAAGGTATTATAGTTTGCTTCTTAGTTTTCAAAAGCTGTTTTTACAAAGTAAAGGCCGAGGTCCACACAAGTGGAATGGAGACCCACAACTTTGTAGCAGTTCATGGACTTGCTTTTCATGTAGTTACTAACTTGGTCAGCAAACATTAGGGCTTTATTATCCCTTTTATCGTTTTATCAAAATACCTAATGAAAATTTAAGAACATTCTTTTCTTGTTACCTTTATATCTATTTGTCCTGGCTTTGTTAAAAAAAAGTTTCTCTTTTAGTGAATTTTGCCTGTCAGCTAAAGCTTTCATATTAGCTGCATTTTCCTGGAGAACCAGACACATGTTTTGGTAAACCTAGCAATGGAATGCGAACTTATTGATAAGCACAGATGGACATCTCGCGAGAGGGGCAACGAGAAACCGGTGACCAAGAAACTGACCAACGGTGTATAACATTCCATTCACGTGAATACTTCATATAAAAGTGGGAGATCATGAGGCACTTGTCCCTTTTTTCCCTTTTTCCTTATGGCCGACATTAGGAGAGGACCTTGCTGGTCGTCCCTGCAAACTGAGGCCTAGTGACAGACTGAATCCAGCTCCGGTTGGCTGCAGAGTCCAATCCAGGACTTTGGGTGCCGGCTCTGCAGTTGCTGAGACTTTCAAGATTGATGTTGTCTATTTTGTATTATTTTCTCTATTCTTATTAGTATCATTAGTAAAACATCTTTAATTTTTTCCAGCTCTCTTCTCTCTGTCCTTCTTTCCCTCCCGTTCGCCTGTCCTGAGTGGGAAGGGGGAGAGGGAGGGGCAAAAGGGGGAAGTGTGGGGTGGGAGGAGGTTAACAATACATCTGCCAGGGTTTGATTGTCACCCTGCAATCTAACCCTCGACACTATTCTTAATAACAGAAATTAAAATCTGACTTTTTTTTTTAATGTTCAGTGAATGCTTACCTAGCACAGAAGAAAAACATCTTTCCTTTGTAGACCTACTTGCAGAATAACTACTTGCATACTGAACAGTAGTGAGACCTACCTAATGCTTACTACATGGTGTAGGGGCACAAGATGTAGAATGTGCTACTCACTTCTTCACAGAAATAAATGCCTTTGTTAGAGCATATTAGTGTCTGTTTTCAGTATAAATACTTATAGGTTTCAACAACTTACCAGCCTGAATAGGCGTACATTCCTGAATAGAAAGCAAGTGGTAACCCCATAACACTGGCATCATTCCCCGCAAAGGCATTTTTAAAGTGCTGTGTTTCTCCTGCAACATCAACAAAAACAATATTGAAAATTAACCTCTTTGGTCACCTACCACTTCAAAACAAATAAACATATCACACCATGGAACATTTAATCACCCTACAGCTGACTGACTTCAAGTTCTGCCCTTGACCTGAATTTCTGATCCAAACCTTGCAGCCATAAATACCAGCAATTGTAAAAGGTTTTGTGGCGTCCCTGGTCATGCAATAGCAGAATTTGACCTATTCCTTTTTTTTCAAAGCATTCTGAGCTTGATGACACTCACCGCACTGTCATCTCCAGCAGTGACTTACACCAACATGAAAGAGCAGTGTGAGGTCTGTAGATTCTGCTGTGGAAAATTTCACTTGCTTAACATTTCAATCAGAAGGAACACAGCTAGCATTTCACTCACAAGCAACAATTTTGAGGTAAGCAAACACAGTATCTTAAGCCTTTCTGCCACTGAAAAATTTAGTAACTACATACCACATTATAACCAGTACTGTATCGATATTACACTAGGAATTACACATCTATAAATGCAAATGTGCAAGAGCTGTGCTATGCTCTTATTCATTTACAAGGTGCTTTGCGGTTTTTAAGACCTCCCTAGAACCTCCCATATTTCCCAAGGAGCAATAATCCTCCGCAGAAAAGGAGCAGAAAGAAGCAGTATCTGCTTTCTCTTCCTACTCTTAGGTTAGCCCCAGACTATTGCCTTTAGCAGTACGCTTTAGTTTTTCACCTGGAATTGAAGCACACATGCAGCTTGAGCAGGCAGGAAGCCCATGAAAGCAACAGCTAACTACCATTTCTCTTGCCAGCACAGCACCTTTAACTTGACAATTTACATCACCAAAGTGGTAGAACAGCATCCATGATACTGTTTGTTTCATATATATTCCCCAATTCTAAACCCCCTCCACGACCACATATCGAGTACCAAACAGAACCAGGCACTAGCCTGGTTAAAGGAGACATATTCTGCCTGGACTAGACCTGTGCTTTGGGGAAGGGTATGCTCATCTATCATTAAAACCAATCCTGCCCCTTTCACAAAGTTCACACCAAAGGCAATTAACAGAGAAGAACAAGCTCGTTGCTCATTTGAAAACCTGGGTCTGATCTGAATAGACTCATTGGCATGCTGAAAGAAACACCAGTTCATCCCAGTGCAGTTCCACTTCTAATCAATTACATGACAGTACAGAGCTTCAGTTAAACAAGCACAGACTAATTAAGAGATTTTGCTGCTATAAGCATTATTTGCTGGAGGCAGGTGGGGAAAGACTTGGGAGGGTAAAGATAAAAGTACTTTAAAAGCATTTACTTTTCATTTCGTACCTTTAATTAGCTGGATAACTCCAGGGACTATAATTATCAGAATTGCTACAAGCTTGCAAAAGGTAAGGAAAATCTGAATGCGGGCACTCCAGCTGACACTTGTGCTATTCAGGACCATCACCAGCGCTGCAAAAGGAAAAAGAAAAGTCAGAAATAAATCCTTGTGCTGCTAAATTGCCACAAAACTCTTTACCAGCAGAGAGGCCTTCGTGAACAATAGAACCTGATGCATTAAATGAAATACACCCTGATAACCTTCTCCAGCTGTTGCCCTCCCGCTTCTCATATTCCCCTTCCAGACACTGCACGAAACATTTGAGTTGAGCCTCTCTCTGACCCACAGTGTGGCCCATCCATCTCTCCATTCTCAGCCTCAGTGCCTCTGCACCAAATTACAACTTTGGTTACATGGACTTTTTAACTCTCAGTAGATCATAGGCTGGCAGCACCCTGCCTTGGATGAAAGAAATTAATTACCCAAGCCTTGTCACTCCAGATTTCTGTATCAGTGCCGGCTGGATTAGAGATTTGCATTTTCAGAACACAATAATACTTAACAGTCACATCAAACTTTCTCACCTCCATTTAGGCCCTGCATACATTTGTCACTCACAACCTTATTTACACCCACTCTTTTTCGCTCCTTCTGCTCTCTTACAGCTGTATCACCAGAGATGCAGGAGGGCCAGAGGGCAAGTAACGTGTTTCTCCTTGTTGGAAACTGGTGAAGAAACAGAGGATTTTTACTTCTTGAAAACAAAGCCCAGGTCTGTGCCTCACCAACAGGTAGAGATATAAGTAAGAAGTTCTTGTACATCCCACCTGCTGGGCTTGCTGGGTCAGGGAGGGCATTCTCTGGCCTTTACTACAGCACTAACAGGATAACGGTAGGTCAGTTATTCTAGCTTATATAAACAATTACTCTGGCAAAACAGAATCAAGAAAGGAGTTTAGATATTCAAAACAAAATAGTATTTACTCAAAGAATGGAAAATGTTCATCATTTCACCAGCTAAAATGCTCTTTTTCTCCACTCTGCTACAGAGGAAAGTGAACATGGTAAGAGAAGCCTGCTCACTAATCTTCTCTCTCTTGTCATCCTACGGAGTTAATGAATTAGCTGCTCATCACAGTCCTTCCTTACTTCAAAAGTTTGTCTGTATCATCAACCATCTCCACACATCATGGGACACATAAAAAGCACAAGTGGCTATTTCCCATGAGAGTCTGGGAGCTACTTTTTATTAGCTAGCATTATAAGCTTGGCATGGTACAAGCTTTCCAGCAGCAAAACCAGCTGATTTATCCCATGCCTTTTGTACAGATTCTGTCCACCAACAAGGCCAAAAAACGTATCCTAAAAATTTCTTCACAGCTTAAACCAAAGGTAGTTTTGGTTTAAGCAAAAAGGCAGACAATGCCTGGTAACTGGCATTCCAATAGATTTTCAGATCTTTTAAATTAAAAATTCCAGAAAAAAATATAAAAAGTATTTTCCTGAATTTTTTATTTGGGAAAGAGAGGGCCCCACATGCAAACAAACAATTTACTAAAGTCAACATAAACTTGCAACATCACTTAATGTACATTTTTCCACCAAAAAATATCTTAAAGATCAAAATATTTTTCCTGTTCTGTACTTTGCCGTATTTCAAAACTGAGGTATTATTTTCTGAGTCACAAAGAAATCTCCCTGACTTCTGCAAAGTATCACTTGAGATCCAAGTACTCATTTTTTACTTTATTTCTACTGTGTATACATATACTTGGCAGGAGACAGAAAATCCCAGGGGCTTGATTCATTATTCTATTGTCCTAATAACACCCCAACATAACTTCACTTTTTTAAATGTTGAAATATTCCTTTAGGTTGCTGTTGAATGTTAATGCTGATCGAGGTTCCCCCTATTTTCCTATGATTTCATTACCAGGCAAAAAGTGAAACAGGGTTAATGACAGTCATTTAAGCAGAATATATTTAAAATACTTATTTGACCAACAGTGTTTACATTGTAAATTAAATCCAGTGCCATAAACAAGCACTAGCTTATTGCAAATTTCATGGAAAGTTCAGTATATATCATATTTTTTTTTTCCCAGACAATGAAGCCCAGACAGGGACTAGGCCATTACAAAAAGTCAAGGAAGATGTGTCAGAAAACATCCACTGTTTGACATCTAGCTTATTCAGAGTTCAAGCTCGCTGCAGCAAATGGTCTGTTAACTTACTCAGGTCAGAACAGGTAATGTGAGCATCCTTCCTGCAGAGAGCCCTCCTTGCGGCTTTTTAATGCATCCATATCACCTTTCTGATACACCTATGAGAATCTCACTGGATGGCAAACTAATACGAACAATAACAGCAACTCACACAGAAACTCATAACCTTCCTCACTGGCCAGCCACACGTTAATCACAAAACACAAATCTGTATAAGAATCACACTGGCTTGAAAGGGTTCTATTTTCATGAAGATGACCTGCTTGTGAGCAGGTTGCGCTAAGCTTTCTCCAACTTTAACTGTGAGTTCAAGTCAATAAAATGTTTCATCTGATTCTTTCTAATCAAATAACAAAAGCAAGGACCTTAATTTAACTGAGAGGCTGAAGGGACACTATACCTGCAGTCAATCCCATGCACATGCCATGAGCTCTGATGGTCCTCTATAAAAATGAGTCCCCTGCAGAGCTGGGCAACTGCACAGTTGTAGTAGTTCAGATTACAGGGCTGAGACTTAAATTCTTAGAAGAGTCAAGAACAACTTGGTATTCTGTAAAATATTGTTTTATTGGACTGAATAGGCTATGAGAATTTATAGTCTTCTTATAATATCCAGTCCTAGCAGCTGTATGTGCATAACAGCTATGGGGCTTATACTTCTATCATATATCAGCCCCATACTGGTTGTGTTAGCAACTGGATAATGAAAGGCAAGGAATAAGAGGAGCCCTGATGAAATCTGCAAAAGAGTAGGAAAATAATATGACAACTGTGCCAGGATTCAGACAGAAATCGTATCTGGACTATGGTCATTATTTAACACTGCTCTTCTAGGAATAAGGTCATATGGAGATACTTCAAGAAACTGATTGCAGATGTTTGATGCAGGATGACCACGAAGATCAGAAGGACTCAGATAATCCCCAAACAAAAGGACAGTGAAAGCAGAACTCATCCCCAAATTTGCTAACTAGAAGTCAGGCATCTAGTGTGGCTGCATGGTCAGTGAAGACACAGTTACCTTCAGATGATGAGTACTAACACCTCTCTCATGTACCTATCTCAGGTGAGATAAGTTGCTTTCAGGAAGTGTCTCTTTCCCTCTTCCTCCGCTAACTTTAGGAGGAGAATAGACAATTATTCTAAACAAAATACCTAACTAACAGTGAGATGAATGGGCTTCTTGAACAAAAAACCACGATGGTAATACCCATCATGTTGCTTTTCACTGTCTCTTTCCTTCACACAGCCACAGCTTTAAATGGATAACAAAATCTAATGGGAAAAGCAGCAGTAAGCATTACATCTTGGCCTACTTTTCAGGAATATATGTACTATTGCCTCATCAGGAAACCAAGGAAACAGTCCTCCTCTAACTTGTCGAGCTTTTAGGGTCAAGGCATTCACACAAAGCAAAAAATACCCTCAATTTGCAGATTCTAATGCATCAATTAAAACGAAGTCATGGGAGGCACAAAAGCAGCCACCAGAGCAGCTTTTGCTACCCCTGCAAGTCAAGAAATGTCTTAATTTAAACTGCTTGTTTGAAAACTGTCAGCAGCAGAAAGAATGTCAGTAACATTTGCCATGACGGGGGGAAAGAAAAAAAAAAAAAGACAACTAACTATAGACTCACATACACATCAGATTTATGGCTATAAAACTTTGGTCTGCAGTATCTACCAGCAAGCACTGATGGATTGGTTTTCAAGTATAAGATTGCCTCTCTCTAATACTTGTAATTTGGGGCATTTGGCTTTTTTTTAGCAGACCTCCATAAAAAGGGGGAAACTAAACATTATTGTGGCATGAACTGCCCAAAATATGCCTAAATGAGTGTAAAAACTTCTAAAATGTCTGTGAGTTGGTAACCTGCTTTCAGTCTCACAGTTCTTAATAGCTGAAACTTGATTATCTGATTTCTGATATGGAGGCCAAGTGAAAATATTAAAACTTGCTCAGTTAAGATTGCATATCTAGTAAGGTTACATATTGATAGTACAGTTCAGTACTTTTGCACAGTAAAATCTAACCCTTCCAGTTATCACTATAGTTGAGCTTACCATTAGGAGAAGAATCAAAAGGTACAAATAAAACAATATGTAAATACAGAGGGGTTTTTTTGCTTGTTTGGATTTTTTTCACTGTTTACTGCCACGCTGCACAATGGTGATAACATATTTCTTCATTGGAAGAAACAAGAAATATGGAGGAGTCTACCAGCTTTCATTTAAAGAGATACGTGATTTTTTAACTCTTTCTCCTAAAAAAAACATCTTCAGCATCAGAACAAAGAAGGTCTGCACCCCTTCTGCTTTGTGTCCTGGGGCTGTTGTGTTCAACTCAAGCAAATTTCGGCATTCAGAAGGCCTCATCTCCTGTAAGCAATTTTTTTCTGCATTTTCTTCTTCTGTGCTTTCCTGTACTAGGTCACATGCAGGTTGTCTATCCTCTACCTGGCCACCTATTTTCATTAAAATTGTAGTAATTAGACATCTTTAAGATGTCTGCTCTTCTCTAAGGTCCAGTAAAGTGATCAAATTTAGAAGAAGTTTATGGCAGACTGACAAAAAGACTGAGATACACATATCCTATATTTGCCTAGCTTTTTTCCTGACAGGGATTCACTTGAAAAATATCAAGTGAATTAAAGTGATTTCTAGGTTTGAAAAGAACAGGTAGCCTTTTCTGCACAGAGGCTCAGAAAGCTGGGGTATCTCAAGAGAACCTCCACCCAACAACAAGTATCCTTCTCTCCACTGAGCAATTGAAAGGTTTAGACTTTCTGGTTAGTTGGGCTTTTTTTTAATTATTTTATTTTTTTCAGACAAGGGAAAAAAAAAAAAAAAGGCGCACCATATCATGGAACAGGAAATTTGCTTCTATAGATAGTTCAAAATTGCTCAGAACAGACGTTATGTTAAGGGGAATTTTGTGCCTAGCATATGAATTTTCCTATAAATAATAAACAAAGAATGAGGTTTTTTGAAAGGTCACCATCTCTGGTAGTTCCATTTTAGCTCTCATTTGATCTGCATCTCCTCTGCAGGACCCTTGTTGCTTTTTCAACAGAGATACTGAGGGACAATGGTGGGGAGCAGAATAGGTTGTAGCCCCTTCATGAGTTAGTACTTACTTGTTTGCAGCTGGTAGATGAGCAACAGTATCTGCCACTCCCCATCATAATACTGGTTCCATTAATCTCATGCAATCTTTTAATAGCACACTTAAATTGCAGAAAATGAGGTTTAGGTGGAAAGAGGAAGGAAAACCAACCAAACAAAAACCTTTCTTGTGACAAGGATAGAAAAAGCTGGGCTGCAGTATTAGGTGAGGCTTTAGAAACTCCCTCACTGGAGGTTTTAGGATCAGTTTAGACTCACATCTGTCAGAAATTGTTTCAATATACTGACTATGTTCGGGGGCAGGGGATCACCTGGAGATTTCTCAAAATCTCTTCCTGCACTTTCTAGTATGAAATGACAAGGTAAAACCACAGAACAAAGTCTCATCCAAGGACTGAGTTTAACAGCTCTTCCTATTTCCTTTCACCCATGCAACGAGGACAGATCTGCAGTGAGCATCATGTTGTCAGGCGTAGGAGGGAGAAGGGACCAGGAACGGATCAGAAGACAAAAGGCACATCAGTTCACTTCCTGATTAACTTAAAATTTTCAGTGGAACTAAACACTACCTTCAGCACTGCTAAATTAGACTGTAAGTACTTCAGGGCTCCAGTGTGTCTGTTCAGGTCAAAACCACCTAAATTTTGCCTATCACTCTGCCTACATGCACTATACAGAACATTCATAGCGATTACCACAACAGCTAATTCCTGCCATAGAGAAATAGCAGTTATACACTCTTGTATCCCTTAGCTGAAGTGTAGCATATGATCAAAAACTACTACAAATGAAACTCCGCTGCAGAGAATGCTACAAAGAATAAAGATAAAGCCTCGGTCTGACATGTCACTGTTTTCCACAGCATTGTCCCATTCACCATCACAAACTTTCTACAAGAATCCCTTCTTTCGTTGAAATGACAGCTCACGTTACCTGTGCTGCACAGACCCGCAGTCACCATAGGAACAGTCTGCTGTGAGCTCCTCTTTTCCTTTAGGCTGTAATTATTTCACCATAACTCCACCCCCCCTGCAACACTACTTCTTTATTTAATTACTTTGTGAAGCCCTGGTTTTTCAATTAAATTAAAAGCAATAAAAAGCTATTTCAAATTGTTCACTTATTGTGCTTGAATCACATGCACTTAACAAAACGCTTTGATGGAGTCCTCACTTAACATTCCTTCTGTCTCAGTGACCTTGAAGTTACTGAACATCTGTTTCACCCTTATCTTGCACTGAAATATTTTAGACAGATGTAGCTATAAAAAGTCATTGACCTCAAAATTCATGCCTTAATTCAATTATTCCTATGAAACCTATAGTTTGTGCATAATTAAGTCGAAAAGAAATGCGGTCACATACTGATTTTTTAACACTCCCAGCAAGAAGGGAACTCTTATCAAGAGAGCTCCTACCAAAAGCCGCAGTAACCTGAAGACTGGAAATTTCAATGTTAATTGAATTCTCTACCCCAAAGAAACAAAAAGTAATCTGAACCTGTTATTGTGCAAAACTAAAGGAGTCTCCCATGTGCCTTTGATTGTTTTGCATGTCTCAATTCCTTTTTTCCAGTCCTTTTGTTTCTGATATGTGCACTGACCACACTGAAAGGAAAAATCTGTTACTAATAACTCAGGTCTACTCTGCACTCACCCCCCAGTACAGCTGAATGCAGGTTGGTGTGCACGTGTGCCAGGAGCATCATCCCCAGTGACCATGCAGATGGGAAACATGCCTCGAGCACTACAACCACACAGCTCCAGAGTCCCATTCGTATCCAGATTTGTGCTTTCCCACTTCATGCAGCCTCCTTCACCAGGCCAGGTACACTGTAAAGCTCCTGGTCTCAGGATAGCCTCTCTCCTTCCATGGACAATTATTGGCTCTCTGTAACTCTCAACGGTCACTTTTACACTAATTGCAAAGTCAGTAAGGCTAAGACAAGCAATTAGTGACAGACATCCATTTTCACAATGAGGGCAGTAAAGCACTGGCACAGGTTGCCCAGAGAAGCAGTAGATGCCCCATCCCTGGAGACATTCAAGGACAAGCTGGATGGGGCTCTGAGCAACCTGATCTGATTGAAGATCATTGCAGGTGGGTTGAACTAGATGGCCTTTGAAGGTCCCTTCCAACCCAAACTATTCTATGATTCCCCAGACTGTACACACTGTTCCCAAACTCATCAGCTGGATTCCTGCTCCCTGAAACACAACTGCCTAGATAAGTTTTATTGCTATGCAGGACAGAGTGGAACTAGCGAAGATGATCTCATGTTGCCTGCGCTGTGCTCGAGACAGCTACATTTCTTCATGGCATCATACTTGGCACTCAATTGCATCCTAAACCAGAGGTAGAGCAAAGCACTTAAAATCAGGTAATCATTCTTCCATATCTCTGGCACTGGCTCACCATCTCTTAGAGCCTGAAATTGCTTCTACAAAAGTAATGAGAGTTTCACCATTAATTCAGGTGGCAGAGTCAGGCTCAGCAATAGATTTTCCCTGTCATTAATGAAGTCTGCTATTCCTTTACTACTGCATATGTTCACAAACACACATACCCAGGCAAAAAGTCATGCTGATGCCCTTGGCACTGGATGCACAGTCAATCTGTGATGATTCACATCAAATGACTACCTGTTCAGTGTGCTATTAGTTGTTTTTTTTCTTTTTTCTTTTCAATTACATCACCTCTAGCCTTCCCTGAAACCTTAAATTGGATACTTACTGATGCCAACAGCTGTAATAAGTTTAATCGCAAGTTCTGGGATTTCACAGTGCATAAAGAAAGGTTCCAAAATGTAACGTCCAAATGCCAATGATATCACTGCTGTGGCAGCAGGGCTAGAGTAAAAACAAAACAACAAAGAATAAATCACAAAATTAATCTGCAATAGTACATAGACAAGATTCATACATGATCATGCTGTAACTCTGCTATCACAGAATTGTGAACCGTATTTAATTTTGATGCCTGCTTATAAATATGCTGCCATGCACCATCATTTCTGAAGAGAGCTAGGAACCACAAGCAGTTCAGCTTTGCTCAGTGGTTCTGACCTTGACAGCAACAATTCTTACCAGGATCAATCTTACAACTTCCATGTTGTGAAGCAGTCATAAACAGAAAGGAATGGTGTCAATGCAAATCTTCATTTAGTCACTTGAAGTGAACGTAGCCAGAATTGGAATTATATGGGCAAAACCCTGAGTAAAAGTTGTTAAAGACTGAATTTTAGCGGTCAAGTATATCTCTGCCTTCACAGTCACAAGCAAATTAATTTCAGTCAAGCTGAGAACTCTGCTTTACTGAAATAAGCATCAAACACCTACCCAAGGCTGTAACTAAAGTCTCAGGCAATGAAAAAAAAAAAAAAGAATGAAAATGGGATTTTCTAAAATGCAAACAGAATTTTTAAAATATTTGTTCTTTTTATTGACTAACAACTTCCCAGCACTGCAAGTGAGAGTAAAAATCCTTAAGGTACAGAAAGTACCTACTATGAAACAGATAAATGTGAAGAAGGGCAGGCATGCAGTTGTTGAATCTACAAATTTAGAATACTTATAAAATTAACACAACCTTTCCCTTTGAGGCAAGCTAAAAGTCTGCCAGAAGCCTTAGCACTGACAGATATTAACAGCAAATTACCCTGTGCCTCAAAATCAGATGCTGTCTGCATATAACAGCTCCAGTGGTCTGTTCACATTTGGTTTGGGAGAACACTCTCGCCCTTCTTAGGACAGATGGTGGCATCTGTTCTTCATTGTAAGCTCATGCACTATAAGGCGAAACGGCCATAAGATTCTGCCTCACAGGATTTTTGAGTTAAACAAGTCCATGTAAATTTGTCATTAAAAAAAAAAAAAATCTACAGCATTTAATAAAATAATGCTTTTTGTACATGAAATACCTCACCCTATAGAATTTTAACAAAACTATGGTTGCTAAAATGCTACAGAACAGTGTAAAAATTCTGCAGAGAAGTTATTATTCTCCATCAAATGACAAAGGAATTTTCCACAACAGAGTTTCACCCTCTGAAGAAAATCCACTTTCTTAGCATTATGACTCAACCAAAATGTCACACATTGTGTTGGAGCAAACTGCAGAGAAGCAAAGAACAGAAGTATCTTCCTCGGAAAGTTTCTGTGTGGACAAATGAGGGCTGTTGCTCACGCATCCTCAACACACAGGGACTGTGCTTGCACTGGCCAACAATCGTCTTTGCAACTTTAGCCTTTGCTCAGAGACCAAATGTCCTCTGTTCTAGATTTACATGTATATTTACTGATTTTACATTGGTGCAATATTTCTAATTTACATAAGATGATCACAAGATTTCTGGCTTTTAAATATTGCAGACTGCCAAAAGCAGTTTGAAGTGTCCTAGATCAGATGAAAGATCAGATATTTGGAGCTTACCCAGATTTTTTTTCCTCCGTCCCTTCTACCAGAACTTGGATTTTTCCCTGACATTTTAAGAAAGTCCTTTTTAAAGAGTCAGTCACTGCTATCCAAAACACTATTTTTAAAAACATAGGTCCTAAATTATACCTCTAATAAGTACCTCTCATAGTCCCACATTTGAGGGGAGATGTTGTTGGCAATGTAGTGGATCAATTGAGGTGGAAGTTGAAGGAATGGGGCATTTTCTTTTTGACTGTCAGCCCCCTAACAGCTGTGTGTTGAGGAGCAGACAATAAAGTGAATTAGCAGTTTTCATTTAAGGGCAAGGAGCACAAAAAGCCAGTGATAAAGGAGCAGGTATAGTGCCGCCAGCACATACCACAGGTGAGTGAGTCACTTACTTGGCAGTGCACTCTTACCCAACCTGCGGTTAACAACCACCATAGTTATGCACTACAGGTAACATGTTCACACAGTCATCTACGCTTGTTTGAAAGCTGGCTCTTTTTCTTTTTTTCTAAAAAAAAGTCTGTAATATACCCACAACCTGACTTTTGGAAAGAAAAAAGTTCATGCTTGTACTGGATGAGGAACATCACAGTGTAAGGCACTTCTAAACAGCACATGATGCTGGCAGAGTGTAATCAGTATATGGGCAGAGTTAAGTGTGTCTGAGACTGTAAAATAATGGTTGAAAAGACATATGAGAGTAGAAAATGTTTGTTTTGGTTGCGGCTGCTCCACCAGCCCATGGGTGTGATAATCCTGCAATATTTCAGAGGAAAAAATGGCTTAGCTGAGAAGTGTTTGTGCAACTTCACCCGTCAAAAAAACCCTAGATACGTATTAGGTCTCAACTTCTTTGATAGCAGTAGCCAATTAGTTTACTGATGCAAGAGTCAGATATAAAACTCTACACAGAGTTTTGGCAGCACTGTTCTGATTATCACAAGCTATAACAAGTTCAACTCCCTTGTTGCTTCTCAGATTTGACGATTAAAGAATCCACTGATGTTTCTTCCCATGCAAGATGATTATTTTCTGGGTGTGGGGCAGATCATGATGACTAAGAGTGTTTTTGTGGCACTCCTGAGACAGCGTCATAAGTAAAAAAAAAAAAAAAAAGGCACCTCACACACACACAAAAAATACCTTTGAGAGGAATTTATGTGGCCTGGTTTCTTGTGGCTATTTGTTCTTAGGTTAATAAGGTCCCCCTGTCTATTAAGTGCGGGTTAAGAGGGGGATTTCTAACACTTATCTCTTCTGTCAATTATATGATGTGGTGTGTTAGAAGGGCAGTGGTTAGTAGGTTGAGAGACGTTCTTCCCCTCTTCTACTCTGTCCTGGGGAGACTGCATCTGGAATATTGTGTCCAGTTCTGGGCCCCTCAGTTCAAGAAGGACAGGGAACTGCTGGAGAGAGTCCAGCACAGGACAACGAAGATGATTAAGGGAGTGGAGCATCTCCCTCATGAGGAAAGTCTGAGGGAGTTGGGTCTCTTTAGCTTGGAGGAGTCTGAGGGGTTACTCATTAATGTTTATAAATATGTAAAGGTTGAGTGTCATGAGGATGAAGCCAGGCTCTTTTCAGCGACAACCAATGATAGGACAAGGGGTAATGGCTTCAAACTGGAACACAAAAGGTTCCACTTAAATTTGAGAAGCAACTTCTTCTCAGTGAGGGTGACAGAGCACTGGAACAGGCTGCCCAGGGAGGTTGTGGAGTCTCCTACTCCGAAGACATTCAAAACCCGCCTGGATGCCTTCCTGTGTAACCTCATCTGGGTGTTCCTGCTCCAGCAGGGGGATTGGACTAGATGATCTTTCGAGGTCCCTTCCAATCCCTAACATTCTGTGATTCTGTGATGCGTGATGATCTACAGCTATGTTCACAGCACTGTGCTTCTCGCAGTGAAAATATAGGTCTGTTTCCTCCTTCTGGTTTTCCTTTTTGGCAAAAAGTTAATACAGTTAAGACATCTGCTCTTTCATCACGTTTGATGGAAATTACACAGTTAATTCAAAGGTTACATGTGGGTGGGGAGGATGTAAGGGACCATCTGACATACACTATTACTTCCTCTGGAAACAAGATAAGAATTTACGGTTTCATAATGACTCGGCACTGTCAGTGCTTTTAAACTCAACAGTCTATGCTAGAACTCGTCAATATTATGTAAACATTGTTGTGATTGGAAATGGGGCTTTTGCTTTTGTGATTAATCTGCTGATTCTGGAAGAAAGGGGAAAGGAGTGCTCACTAGCCTTAGGCTGGAATGGAGTGTTCCCAAAGTCATTTTGCGTAAGTGAGCTGCCTTGTCCTACATTAATAAGTTTCCAGCCTCAGCAGTACTGTAAAATAAATAAATAAATTAATTAATTAATCAAAGAGTTTGATACAAAGATCCATTTACATTTTGAAAACTCATTTAATATGGTTTGATGATTTGGCATCTTCATATTGTAATTGACCTATACAATGCCACAGGCTGCAAGAACCACAGGTTTACACAGCAAAACAATAATGTGGATATTTTAAATATGTAAAGACTTAATGTGGTTTTGTTTGGTCACTTGATGCTTTTCATAGTAATCAATAACTAAGTTCTCCAACACCCCACACAAACAAAAAATGGGGACCTGAACTGACATACAGAGAACAAATTATGCCCGCAAACCTAAAAGTTAGTAGGCAAGAGCTTCACCAGGAGTTATTCCTGTACTGACACACAACAGCAACCATTCCAAAAGCTAGTTCCAAGACTGAAAAAAGTGAAGGTGACTTCCTTCTTCCACTATACTGTATATAGGCACGGGTATTAGCATTATTAGTGACATTAATGGATACAGTAAGCTTCGTAAAATTAAAGCAAGTAGCTGAATTGTGTCAGGCAGTTTTCTTAGAATCTTTCCCCCCATATATGCACAAATTACTTTTTGAATGTTTCAATAGTGATGAGCAAAATGGCTTTCTTAAATTCTCTGAAGCAACCATACTAAAAGAACACAGCTAATTCATCAAGATATATTTGATTTATTTTGCACATCACATATTGGAGATTTTTCTTTATGACTGAAAAGCATATTGCTCTCAGAAAAGAAACACAGAAAAGCCATGATACACTTACCGAATGACGAGTAATTCAACCCACATTCTCACAAAAGCAGGTAATGGGCCAAAGGCCTCCAGGATATAGGTGTAGTGACCACCAGATTTCTTAATGCATGTTCCTAGTTCAGCATAGCAGAGGGCACCTGTGAGAATTAAACTGTGGCATCACAAGAGACATCCAGAAATAATTTTCAAAACATTTGTAAGCTAAGCAATGGAGCTGCTGTGGTATCACAACTACTTTTGATACATTTTAATCACCTTTTTTCAAGCAATTTTCTAGGTTTTAAGTCATTCAGCTAGACCTGCAGTTAACCAAACTCTATGTATACCCAGTTACATTTGTGTGCAAGCCACTGAACAAACTATTTGTTATCAACACGTTTCATTACTCATCTCATGAAGAGGGACAATAAAGTGCTGTGTCACACCAGCTACCCCAGCTCCCCAGTCAGCCTGGCTGTCCCACCCACTGAAAGCTTCTGACACATTTGCTTGTTGTCAAATGATGATTGGCTCCTTTCAGCCTTGGAGATACCTGGCTCACCCTCTGAAGAAAACCTGAAAACTGTATTCCCCCTCCTCAGCCACAGGTGTGGCAATCAACTGGCCAAAATTTGGAAGCAGGAACCACAGGTTAAGAATTTTCCTCGACAGTACTCCCAAAATCTTGCATAAAAAATTCAGGGGATGTCTTAGCCCTGATGCAGTGTTGTTGGGTACTACTAATGCAGTGAAAGCTCAGCTTATTTCTATATTGCCTCGAATACAGGCAACTTCATGTTTTTATAGAAGGAGGGTCACTTCACTGGCTAAAAAAAAAACACAAAATCATCATCACATCATTGTATTAGGGGTGGCAAGTTTATGCAGAAGTGGTTCAGGCCCCTTTGGAGCAAATGCTAGTGGCATTCCCAGCAAGTAACACCTCTCGGAGCTTCCCAAGGTTGCCTCTGCCATCACACAGCAGACAAGAGCGTGCTGCAACCATGAGGACCCACTCAAAGCCTTCTTCACCCATGGACCATCTGCTACTGCTGCTTAAATGAGCTATCACCCAGCCGCAAAGCCAGCAAGTTCTCAGCTCCACGGATGGACAGCATCAGTAGAGAAGAGGTGTACCATGTCCTGTAAATGTAGGCGAGCCCTTTGAGGAAAGTCTGTGAAGCCACAGGAAAACATTAACAAAGTTTGTAAACACCACATGGCAAGATCAGTGACATATATGAACATGCCTGGACTCTGTTCCCTTGCATGCCTTTATGCTGCAACACTTTAAGATTAAAACCACAGTTGTCCAAACTACATAGCATGCACAAGCCCATTAAAGCTGTACCACATTATGACAAATTCCACCCTTGTTCATTTGCTTTGTTTGCGGTTTTGCAAAAGTGTGGCAGCTTTTATCCGCTATTCTTCAGCTTACCTGAAAATGTACTTAAAGGAATTCTTACAGCCACATTAAAAAAAAACAGCTACTGATGGGTTTACTCTTCCCATCCTCCTCTGTTGAGGTTCAAGATGAAATGAAATTGTGTTTCGATAAATGCCATGCACACAGCCTCAATAAGACCTGAAGTGATCTTTACATGAGATTTTACTATAATTGAGTAATGCAGGGAATTAAAATCATTCATGGCATTAAAACTACGAAAGAAACAACTGTAACTGGTCCATTTAGAAAAAGAGATAGTATGTGTTGCCCTGCCAAATTACACAGTTCTTCACACCTTGAGATCTGGAAAATGACATTGAAATCCTGTCTGATAAAAGACAGATTTTTTGGTTGTTTTTTTTTTCTGTACAGGTTTTACTTCACAGTCAGAAAATTCTTACTATTAAAGTTAAAGCAAAAATTGGAATGACAAGCAAATTTTGATTTTACTACATCTAAAGACCAATGTCTTCTGACAGGGTTACAAATTGTATTTGAGGTCTTTCTTTCCAGGGGAATTTTGGTTACAGACAGGACTTCCATGATTGTACAACAGATTATGCTGCAGTATGGTTATTTAACATTTGACTAAAACAGGTCCTAACTTTCTTGCAATCTCTGTTTGGCTAGGGTGGGCTTATTCTGTAGTCAGTGTTTCTTTTAAGCTCAGAGCCAATTTAGCCAGGGTGGCATTTGCATGTTCCACCTGTTACTCCGACACGTGTTAGTCCATGCTTGGCCTCTTTACCTCCTGCCAGAGAACAAGTTGTTTCTGTTTTAAATAAAGCCAATATTCATGTTAGTTCTTCAGCTTCTTCAAGATTAACTTATTAAGTAGGTCAATGGACCCTCTGTCTCACAGGGGCCAGGGTGGTGCTTTTTACTCTGAATGGGGGTTTTGTATACAGAACAAAAAACCTGACATTCTTCAAAACTTAATACTCGTCAAGAATACAAAGAATTAGTAAAAACTGTCACAATAGGCAGGCCAGTAATAAAACTCTCATTACAAATGTGTTTCCTTCGCACTGTTGTTTGTGGCTCAATCTTTCAAAGCAGCATCATGAGCGGGGAATAAAGTAAGGAGCAGTAATACAAGACTGAGGAGAGGGGTTATTAGCATTATTATTTTGCTCCTTTTCATGCCAATACAGTTTACATTCAGTGGGAATTATTCCTCTCAGACCCTGATCTACCCTCTGGGGAACTAAGTCGAGCTATCTAAACATTTCATCAGTGTTCAAACAGGGTGACCCGCATCCCCAGCTGCCGGTGGCCTTACAAGCAAACCGTAAACTACATCTTACAGAAAAACATTATACATACAGCATGCTATATGGCAGAAAATGGACATTTACTTCTCCTGTTCCTTTAGGGACCCATAAGAAACAATAATTTATATTTCTGGTTTTTACAGATGAGGCACTGGGGGACAGGGGTTGTGTACCTCTGTGCCCTCCACTCAACCTATCACACAGCAAAAAAATTCTGTAGCCTTATTGGTCCTCAGGCTCCACACTGTGCCTTGATATCCAATGGCAAAATCAGACAAATAATAATAATAAAAAAACACCAGCCACCCCTCTGGACCAATTAGAAACTTTTAAGCAACTTACCAAAGAGCGAGAGGATACCACATGCTGTCCAGAGAATCAAGGACATGCCTACACTGCCCGTGTTCTTCAGGATGCCTTTGGGAGAGATGAAGATGCCAGCTCCAATGATAGTGCCAATTATGATGGATATGCCCCTCAAAAGTGTCACTTTCTTCTTCAGCACAACTTTTCCCTCCTGGGCTGGCTGTCCACTGTCCATAGTGGGCAACCTGCCATTAGATTCCCCCTGCAAGTAGCTTCCATTAGAGACGGTGGTTACAGCAGCTTTCCTCAACATGTTCCAGTGCCACAGCAAGCGCAGGCAAAAAAGTTTGCAGCAGAAACTCAAGGTTTCTTTCCTCTCTGTGTAGCCAACTACTTAGTCTCTTTTCTCTGCCCTCTCTTATCTTCCCAGCTGCTCCTACACACAGGTAGCAGGCTCCGAAAGTGTTTCAGCCTTGGCTGCTATCAGAGCACTGCTCAGGAACACCTGCACTTTCACACTGCGAGCTGGTACTGCCCCAGCATTGGAAACCAGCTCAGCTTCCGCGTGGACTTGTATTTAAGCTCTTGTCATACCAAGTTACTCCAGCTGAATGATGATGCAAATTCTCCAGGTTTGCATCAGCCATTTGAGAAACCTCTGGCATTACTCAGCATTTCTCTCTCTCTCTCTTTTTTTTTTTTTTTTTTTTAACAGTAGGGGCATGTTGCACAACCGACCTGAGCGTGGTGGGAAGAACAAAGTATTCGCAAGCAAACCGAGCCAATCAAGCTAAGCACATTGCCCTCGACGCTCCGAGACACACTCCCAAATCTTTTAAAGCAACTTGAAATCAGAAACAAAAGCCTGCCTAAACGCAAAGCTTGTCAGAGTTCAAGGGGAAAAGAAATCAAACAGGATACGTCATCCCTGGGTCTAATCCAATTTCTTGCTCGAAAAACTCCTCTTAATGAAAGTTAAGTTTGCGGGGCTTAACTTCTGGTGTCAGTTGATCAGCCTCTCTCAAATCTACAGTATTTACCTGGAAATCTCTATAGGGACTGCCTGTAGCTACCTAAAGAATACATACATAAATACACCTCGTTACCCTGTGTTGCCTAGCAACACACTCAAATCAACCTAATGAAAATCCTGGGTTATTTCCACAGTACAGTAATTTTCGTACAGGCAGTGTGTTTCTGGGATGTTGGTAAGCAACGTGGCAACGACATTTCCTTAAAAAAATACTATTAGCATTTATAGCCACATCTTGTGTAGGATCTGGAGGGAGTAGGACAACAGCACAGAGCACAGGATTTCCAGCTCCGGAATCAGAAAGGACTTTTCAAGTTATTGTAGGGCTGCCCTAATCAGATAAACAGGTAATCAGATGCTTATATACTTTTGTTTCACTACCTCTTCATTCAAATTTGAACCTGAGAAATTAAAGTGTTTAAAATAAGAGCATTCTCATAAAACGAAACTAAAATCAATAGCCTTCAAGTACTTGTAACCTAATTGAGGGACAGCCTGTGTAAGATATGCCAAAGGGGAAAAATCTTTTGTAGCATAACTCTTGCAGCTGCTCGTGGCTTCAGATTAGATCAGTGCAAAGAGAAATGATTACTGCAGTTACTGCTCTTACACGTACTGCTTAATTAGGACCCAGGATTGAGAAAAAAAAAAAAAAGATAGCAGTTAAAACATTTTATCATTTGTAAAGCGGGCACTGAGCTCAGGGTACAACTCTGCTTTCAAATTTCTTTGAGAAACAGGAGATCCTGGAGTATCAAGACACTGCAGCTGTGAAACTTCAGTGTTTTTAAAGGCTCATGTTTCCAGTTATAACTCACCTGCAATAACCTGCACTGAGATAAAGGAATTAATAAAAATAAAAATTAAAAAAAAATAAAAAAAAAAAAAAGAAAGCTTATCTGGTTAAATGCACACAGGTAAAACCAAAAGAGGTTGTAGTTTTTGACTACATACTGGTAGTGCTTGCCTGTTTTCTGAACACATCCTACTTCTTCCTCTGCTGATGTGCACAGCAGCTGGTCCCTCACTTCTCTGCATAGCTCATACTCCTGTTGTCACTGCACCGCGTGTCCAACCTTTCAGGGAACTGACTGTCCCCCACAGGTGACCGCACAGCCCGACTGCGGGCAGGACCTCCTCTTGCCTCTGCACAGTCCAAACCAAGCCAGTTTTCACAGCACCAGCTACATGCAAAGCCACGAGTAGGTGGTGTGCTATGCAGAATTATTTTCCCTTGATGTAAATTTCAGAGGCTGCCCCCCAATAAAATTATAAATGCCTGAAGTAACTAACTAGATCAAAGCAAACCAGGAAAAAGCATTAACCACAGAACTGGGTTGGGCTGATGACCTTTATTTTAATTTTCAAAGGCCATTTAATGAAGAAACACATGACATCTTAAAACATCTAATACTTTAAGGTAATCAGTCTAACTAATGCTTACCCTTTATTTACACAGGAAGATGGCTCCAAGATCAAATCAGAAGCTCAGTAATCTCCCAGACAAACCAGAGGCAGCTCCCAGCAATCCAGCTGTCTGCATCAGTTACTGAGTAAAAACACTGGACAGTATAATGCCTTTCAAATTTCATGTGACCACTAGCCAGAATAATGAATCCTGGGTCCATATTCTATGACTCATATTTGGCCACCAGACATGGCTATTAATGCTCTCCCATGCAGGAAAAAGGGTGCTTGGTTCTTCTGTGGTGTAAGGACATCACGCATGTAAAGCTTGACAGCATGTGAAATTCCTTGTGAAATTTCTAAGGTGGGAATTAAGGAAGGCTGGATGTAGAAAACTTTTTTCCTACCTACTAGCAGCTTGCTACTGATCACACTATTTGTAGTGATTACTGTTGCATTAACCACTTCTCAATGTTACCCACTAAAAATTAAAAAAGTAGGATCACTTTTTCAAACCTTACTTCCAACTACCAGGATAGGGAATACTTATCTGGTTTTGAGCGATTATTTATTACTTTCTGGAAATTTGGTGAGAATTGTCTATCACCTGAGCCCTGTTCCAAGGAGGGAATGAAGCTGGTAAAGGTCCATTACTGTCTGCTGCCCCACATCATACAGCATACTCATAAAATCCATTCTGACTGTTTGTAGCCCACCGGCTGCTTTCATTTGAATTATTATCACACAGCAATGACTGTATCACTATGCAACCACAATACGCAATGTTCAGTGTCTTTTCAGAGAGCTCTTCTAAAAGCACAGGGCTTAACCTGTCCAACATTAAGAAGAGCCCTGTTCTTCCATAAAAATCCACTCTGAAAACAGAACAAAAAGGTATAAGTTGCCATTTTCTTCAGATCGATGAAATTATTTGAAGCAATGTCCCTAAAAATGATGGTCTGAAAATAAACTTTCATCCTCTAATGGCAGCTGGCATTGTGGATGGTCCTTTATTGTTTCTCTTCGGTCGTTCTTTTTTTCCCAATTCAGAGACATTTTCTCCTGAACAAACATCTTAAAGCATAACCGAGATCATCGCTGTGAAATGGTTTCCTTTTGAATCTCACCATCAGCGCTGAACTACCTATCTGCTGTTTCAAACAGAAACCCTTATCAGCTGAGCCCCGCGGGGCCTCCGACACCTACAACCTGCAAAGGGCCAAACCGGCAGCTGAAGGACATGGCTCCCAGTGACACCTGTCTGCTGCCACCCCTGGGCTCTCACCACCAGGACCTGGGACTTTTCACAACATCTGTAATAATCTGTCAGCTGCACTGCACTACTCCAGCAAATTAAATACTCAAGCATCATGTGAAATAGCAGAACCACAGTGTTTCAGGGGCTAAAAATGTCTGATATTGGGGCACTCTCACTTTTCACATCAGTAGAGCTTGTGCCAAATACCTAGACACAGCTGTATCTCCCATTCTGAACTTACAATTCAGATATTTCCCTGAGGAATGCTACAAAACACACACACACATTCTCCTTTATGGGAATGCTACAACATACACACAGCAAAGCGGAGGACCTAAAATTCAAGTCCGAACTTGAGTTTTCCCTTCCCAAACCCACAAATCCTCCTTAATTTCTAGGTGTAGCAAGCATACCTTGACAATCCTTCCAGGCATTTGCATATCAGCTTATTGCATCAAGTAAATCCGAAGAGTCACAGGACAACCCTTCAGGCCACACATTGCCACACTGACTGAAGACAGGGGAATAAAAAAGGAAGTATATTGAGACTGAAGAGGCGAGGAAAGCCCCAGTCTCTCCTGTGTGGGTGGCATGGCATGAAAAAGTTGTTTAGGAAACCAAACTGAGCCTTCTCTGTATAATCCCAAACTGTTTGTGAGCCTCAGAAAGCAGCCCTGTAGGAAGGTGGTAGTCTGGTTTCAAATGTCAGAGAAGGGCAAAATATCTAAAAGTATTTGTTTCATGTAGATAATCTAGCATTGAAAAGTTTTGACTGAGGATTTTCTGCTCATTTTGTAGTGCTAAGAAATAGTTAAACTAGTGTTAAGGGGTGGGGGGGGAAACAAATCAGTAAGCAATTTCAGAAGGTGTCATTGCGAATTAAGTGGGAACAGTTTTTTCAGTTATAATGAAAAACTAGAACTGTGAGAGCACTACAACAATTTGTTATTGTCTCTAGGTCAAAGTTTTAGTTAAAAATGGAATTACTGAGAATGTTGGGGGGGTGTTATTTTGTACTCAGAGACTCACTGATTACTTGCTTAATTATTTTGCATTCTGCTTTGTGCTGGATACAAAGAAGATATTTAGAAGAAAAACAAAAAATAAAAGGGAATGAAATAATGTCCAGCTCAGAGGCTTTAAAAATAAGACAAAATCCTATAAGAAATCTGAAAGCAATTCAAATGTTATTTCTTGTATTCCCAGTAAAATGCTTCCAACAAAATGCATATGCGGTCAGCAAATAGAAATGTGGTTCCTAGAAGACTGCAGACAGCTATAGCAGTTTAGAAGGCAAATGCTTCTGAAAGTTTCCCTGTCTCTAATTTGCTGATAGCTGCCAGTCAGTTTCCAGCTGAAAGAGAAAGAGAAAGAGAAAGAGAAAGAGAAAGAGAAAGAGAAAGAGAAAGAGAGAGGAGAGGAGAGGAGAGGAGAGGAGAGGAGAGGAGAGGAGAGGAGAGGAGAGGAGAGGAGAGGAGAGGAGAGGAGAGGAGAGGAGAGGAGAGGAGAGGAGAGGAGAGGAGAGGAGAGGAGAGGAGAGGAGAGGAGAGGAGAGGAGAGGAGAGGAGAGGAGAGGAGAGGAGAGGAGAGGAGAGGAGAGGAGAGGAGAGGAGAGGAGAGGAGAGGAGAGGAGAGGAGAGGAGAGGAGAGGAGAGGAGAAGAGAAGAGAAGAGAAGAGAAGAGAAGAGAAGAGAAGAGAAGAGAAGAGAAGAGAAGAGAAGAGAAGAGAAGAGAAGAGAAGAGAAGAGAAGAGAAGAGAAGAGAAGAGAAGAGAAGAGAAGAGAAGAGAAGAGAAGAGAAGAGAAGAGAGAAGGAAAAAGTTTCGGAAATCCCTCCTATTTTTCTCACTATTTAAGCTTTATTTCAAAAGGCATGATGTTTTCAGCTGAACTGTTTGACATTTTAATGATTCGTTTGTTTTTAAGTGGAGCAGATCTATTAGCACTTGGTACCAAGCAAGAAAGCTCTGAATGAGAGAAAGCTAATTCTTACTGGAGCCCTGTGTATGTGAAAACATGATTGTGTTTTATACCATCTCACTTTCACGTTCAGGATATATGCAATCATAACTTGAGCAATGCTGTACACAAATATTATTCTTGAGTTTTCTGTGTTTGCATTTCTCATCAGCAGAATGAGGCAACAATTTTCAGAGTCACTATGTTATTCTTGCTCAGCTTTTGGATATAAACACTGAGATACCCCAGGGCTTTCAAGAAATCAAGACCTCAGGGTAAATTTCCATCAAAATTGCCTGTGCCAGATACCTGGCACAATGGCAACATTCCTGTCAGGTTCAGGGAGTCAGGATTTTACTTGGGCTGTCTCAGGCTAGGCTGGGCATGTGAATAGAATTAATCAGCACTTCTGAAAAACTTAGGACTTCTAAAAAATCAAGACAGAATTACCACCAAGAATGTTTTCTTTCACAGCTCATTTCTTCATCTTCCTGATGAAAATTTTTCACACTAGATAAAAAGCTTATAATGTGAAAAAAATGATAAAACAGCTGCCTAGATTATCACATTTAGGTTTAGCTATTTAATTACTCCCTGTGCTTTTTAACAGTATTTTTTAATACAATTTATACGGTATTGTGTGTACAAAAAATAGGATCCTGAGGCATTTACATTACTCCTCTATTTTGCCGGGCCCTTAACTTTGTGCAAATCATGTTTTTCCACTCTGAATCAAATCTTTCTACCAGATCAAATCTTTCTACAAGATCTTTCTACCAATCTTTCTACCTTCGAAGGAGTAATTCCAAGAATTTAGACAAAGCTTTAATTTACTGACTGCTCCATTGGGAGCTCTTTCAGATCACTTGCCTCAGTCTGAACTCCAGTTCCTTATTCTCACCCTTAACAGAAGGTCACCCTCCTTTCCTGCTAGGCTTCACAGACTCATTCCCCTCCTGTTGCATACAACATAGACTACATAGGGCATACACTCAAATTTATTTGATTTTCTGAAACAGAAAACTACACTCTCACCCAAGAATAATTGCAATGGGATTTTTAGTTCCCTTCTCATTCCACTCTCAATTGCCAGATGCAGCAATAGTTACAGCCATGGATTTCTCTTTTGGTTTGTTTAATGTAGCTTTTTGTCTGGAGACCAGACTAGTCTTGTCTATGGCCTCTTGCAGGTCATGAACACAATTAGGTCAGGTTGCAGTCAATAAACTCCCAGGTGCTTAGGGCTTCTTTACTACCAACAGCAATGACATGATGTGAGCATTGAGAGGGATAGACAGAAGCATCTCAATCAAGGGTTGAAAGCATGACAGAGTTTATCACAAGAAGGAATTAAGCTGCAGAAAAGCCAAAGCTCTGCTCTGTGCATGTGTGCAGAAATGCTTCACTGGTGGTTGGTGGTCACTCACACTGTCATTGTAACTTAGCATAGAAATGCAGCCTGTGGATCCCACAGGGAATCATTTTATCGGCATCTAAATGCACACACTGTGTCTTCGTGAAGTATTAAAAACTCCATCAGTAGGAGCACTCATTTGGAGCGCTGCCAAGGTGCTTCAGCAGTTCGTACCAGTGCAGCTCCATATACTATTCCCACATTTCAACAGAGAGGTGCTGAGGTCAGCCTTCATTTCTTCTTTGAAAGCAAAGTCCCTCTTTTCCACATTCATAATACATTCTTCAGAGATACCATCTATTAAAGTGCAGTAATTTTATCATGTTTTGTGACATTTAGTAAGAAGAGTATGAAGCCAATATTAAGCAGATGCAGGCAGTGTGTGGGTATGGTGAGGGTATCTGTCTTGTCTATCCTAGTCTTTAAATTTTTGTGCAAATCAGCTACCACATCAGAAATCTGCCCTCCTCCCCCTCACCACGTTTGCAGGGAGGTACAAGTTATCCTAAGCCTTAGAAGTCAAACCTCCAGGACAACAAAGAGCAGTGACATGAATTTCTAAGTAAATTTCAAATTCATTCTTCACACATAAGCATATGAACAGCAAACAGCTCAACCACCTCTGTGTAAATGCACCAATTCTAGCCTTTTTCCACCCCTCTCACGTTGAATCTAGTTCAAAGATTAAGAAAGCTCTGCTACAAAATGCCTCCACTTTTATCGTAGTCTCTTTTAAAACAAAATGGACACTAACTGCAGTGTTTTATTTTTATTTGTTAGTATCTTGTTTGCACTTCAAGGAGGAGGGAGTGCTCTATAAAGAGCCCACCTTGAGGACGCTTGCCTTAAAATAAATTGATATAATCAGTATTGCTCACACTTTTCCAGAGACTCCAGGCCCTTCCTTGTAGGGAGGGTGGCAGACAGAGGTTCAATGGGACAAAGACTCCCACAGCTCTCACACACGCACCACTGAAATTTGGAGCCAATGCACAGAGTAGGAAATGCATATAGTTAGTAGTCTCTATGGCAAAGGCAAATCCTGCCCAGTGCACAACCTGTCAACCACAGAAAGGACCTTCCTCTGAAATACGCAATCCTGAGTATATAGATATCTCTGGTCATCAGCTTTATGAGTCAATGTACAAATTGTACTTCAGTAAAAGCAGTTCATGAAGTTAACTGTGGCCATTTTCAAGTAACACAATATATCCCTGCAAAAGGTACTCCTTCTGCATAAAGAAGGCTCGAAGAGGGAATACAGAAAGATACTGCACCATAAATAATACAAACATTTACTGGAGAATAGGTCAAAGTACCACAGAAATTTAGGTAAAGGGAAAGGACCTACTCCAGGATCAATTTGTATTTGAGTTACACCATGTAAGATTTTGTTTATTCTTAATTTAAACAAAAAATTAGAATAAATGTTTATTTGGATGAAAGTCCACTCTAAGCAGAGAGATCAAGTTAATCATCTGAGTATATGTTTTATTAATAATTAATTAGATTCAATTTATTGAACTCTTTCAGAAAAACTAGGGAAAATATCCCCATTTGTTTTTCTGGAAACAGCATAGATTTAAAGGCACCTCCTCACATATGATTGTACTGAGGGATATTTTTGCCATTAGTTGTAGCTTTATTTTCTCACATATTCTCCAACTTAAAGTACATTCTTTAAATTCTGAGGTAAGGTAGGAGCCATTCAGAATTTCCTCTTATTTTTCCACATCCCTTTCCAGGGTCAATGAATGCCCAGGTCTCAGTGAATCTCAATGAATAATTCATTCTCTGATCCAGCTATCGGTCATTATCCCAGATAGCTCAGTTAAGCCTGTACCAAGCAAAGCACTTGATCCCAGAGCTTTTTATTGTCCTGCCTGCCCCTCAGGCTATGCCAGTGTGGCACCTTAAAGGAGGACCTGACCAGCCAGCTGAGCCAGCCCTGTGTGTCCACACCAGTGCACAATCAAGCAGAAACCTCAGTAGGTAACCACTAGTTACCAGGTTGCCTTTAGGCATTGGTGCAATTTCTTAAGCTGGTCTGGGTGCTGCCACATCAACCTCCCTCTAGTGCAGAGTCAACTCGACTCTGTACAAAGACAGTAATTTCTAGTTTTCTCTAGACAATACAGCAAGAACAAGCAATATCGTTAGAATGGGAACCACTCTGCTATGGGTAATTTGGGAGTAATTCCACTGATTCTCTGATTCCTACCTGTATGCCTAAGAAAAAGAAGTCAGTTTCTTGTTTGATTTGGTTTTTCAAACCTGCTGGGGTATTTGGAGGAATTCACATACAGTGACAAGCTGGGCTGGGATTGTGAGCAGCCAGTTAGAGCAGCTGCCTGGCAGGGGGCATCCACCAAGACAGCAAATGGAAGCTGTGCCCCAAACTCAGCAGGTCCTGCCCTTCCGAATCCTGTAGCCAAAGTAGAGGGTTTTTGATGGGCTTTGTTCTTCATACAGCTGGCCTTGCTAATCTTCACAGAATGAAGCATATCACTACGAAGCACAGTGCAAAGGACTGAAAGGTCAAAGTAGTAAAGAATTTTATTTTATAGAAGATATTTTGCATTATATTTCTAATATTGTTTCTCCTGACAAAAGCTATTTTGAACACACTGGGTGACAAAATAGAAATTCAGCCTCCTGCCAGTTACTCTGTCAGAGAACTGGAAATGAGAAGTGATGCTCTGAACCACTGTCCATCTTCCCAACTCTCCCTTCCTCTACCCATGAAGAGGACAAAACCCAGTCTTTGGAGTTCCCTTTCCTCTTCTGCATGGCAGACACATGCAACCCATGTGTTTAGGAACCTATGCACCAACATATTGGAGCCACAGTGACAGATGAGTCTCCCCAAAATTTGGGAGAGCTTTTTACATACTCTGTTTTAATTTTATCTGGTGAGCTTATCCTACCCCAGCCTTACCTGTTCAGGTATAAAAAAATTTCATCTTTATAAGCTTCAGGATCTCCTAATAAGTGAATTCATCTTGTTCAATCTGAAAATGAAGTCATTTTCCCACTCCAAACAGCCCAATATATCATCCGCTTAGGACATTTTCTTTTGATTTAAACAAACAATACAAATGCAATTTGCAATAACTTAGGCTAAAGATCAAAGCTAAAACTCTTAGTCTGACATACACCAGGGTAGAACTTTTCTCATCAATTCTTATGCTGTGCTGAGCATAATAAACACAAGTGATATAAAATCACAATACGCCTTGCCAGAAATAAAGCTGCAACTCCTTGTAGTAAAAGACCTGTACATTTTTATTTCTTCTTGCATGGTCTTGCATTCAGTTCTTCTTCTCCATTTCTGATAATTACAAAGTGACTAGGGAGGGCGGCGAATGGAGACAAAGATGGAGAGGAAAGCCAGCAACTGTAGTATCCTCTGGTTTGAAAAAGTTGTTTTCTTCCCTATTTTGGCAATAAAATTTTGCATTAGTTTTCTTCTGTTCTGTAACTGTAGCTATCACTGAATTCATTTATAAGGGAAAACTGTCAGAGTATGCAAAAGTCATTCCAAAGCTAAAAAGCAGGAATGCTTCAGCCTCTATATTTTGGATTTTCATACGCCTGTTGGCAGTTTCTATAATTGAAGCAGCAGATTCAAAACTCAGCCCCACAAAACATATAATGAGGTGTAGCAGTACAAAAGTTTACTGGGTTAAAAGGAAACCTGTAACTATTTTGTTCAGCAAATAAAGCCTGAATGTTAAAAAAAAAAAAAAAAAAAAAAAATCTGGGAACAAAACCAAGTATGCATCAGTTTGTTTTTTTCCTTGAAAATAAATGTCCAGGTGCTTTACCTATCACCCAAAGAGCGAACATTTTGGCACACCAGGAAGTATGCAAGTGTGGATGCCTCTGCAACCAGTTAACAAGCTACTCTCTGTGTATTTGAACAAAGCCTAATGGTTATATGCCCTTCTCCCTGTTCATATATGAAAAGAGCCAGCCATACCTGAGGCAGTGCTACAAGAACTGCAAGACAGAAAGAGCGGCCAAAATGGCAGGCAGATGCCAGGACCATCCCAGCATCACTAGTGCAGAAGTTAAAGAGATCCCTATGTAAGGGATCACCTTGTGGTGCAGTCCATCAACCTCAGGTCCGGAATCTGCCCCTGCAGACACAAAAATGCGTCAGATTGTAAGGGAAGTACCTCGGTTAACATTTTCAGCTGTTTCTGAGCAAACCGAATTGGACCTTTTGGCAATATCTAGCATGTTGAGAAAGGGATGCTTCTTTCCTCCAGACAAGACAGATGTGCAGTTTCAACCTGTTGCTTACCAAAATCTCCTTCCTACCTAGCTACCAGGTAAACTAGTCAGCTTTGCCCAATACCCTGATAACATGAAGTGTAGTACAACCTCTCTGATATTTAAAATTAAGATGCTGCTTACAATCATCCTCAGTACTTTATGTTCATGGCTCTTCTGCCTCTGTTCGCTTCTTCTGATTTGAAAATACAGAAGTTTGTTCGTGTTCAGGGTTCTTCAATATATTATTTTTGGTTCTTTTTCTGCGCATTAGAACGATACTTTCATCTTCTAGTCTGACACCATTCTGAAGAGCAAAACGTTATAAACAGATTACAAGCAGTGTGCATTTAAATAAATTACATGTTTAAATGTGTCAGTTAAATTATAATGCTCAATTAGACAGCTAATTATGTTGAAAATGCAGTTGTGTGCAGAAATGGATGGCCACTCCCCCAGCCTGCCTGGCTGCTTCCATTCATACATTGTCTCTTCAGAAGTTTTATCTTTCAAATATCACCTGGTGAAAGGTTTATTTAAGTGCAGTCATACACTGCTTCCCTATCACTTCATTTAAAAGAAAAATTATTTCAAATACAATTCAACATTTGTGCAGAGTTTTACTACCTGTCATCAGAATTTTAGTCCCAGTAGGGTTTGCTGACCAGATTCCCAGACTTCTCAGGGTCACGTTCCCAAAGGGTTTTCGCTCTCTTTATGATGTCTCACTTTCCAGGATGCTTTTTAATCACTGTCACTACATCATTTTACAAGAAAAAAAAATTATACGCACATATCAATTTTACATTTTTAATTAATAAAGAACCTATGCATGAAACCATAGCTGACCCACTTATATTTATAATACATAGTATTAAAATTCTTATTGCACTCTTTAATACTAGTTAGGATCTGTAAATCAAGTGGGAAAGAAGGGTCTATCACCATCAACTAATCAACGTTTGATTTAAGGATAGTACCTTGGTATGACAAAATACATCCACATAAATATACGTGACACCTCATCCCACAATCATCATCTAAAATATATATTTGCAGATGTATTGTCTGTCTTTCACCCCTCATTTAATTTCTATAGGTTTACAATGTTTGTTTGCAAACAATCCAACCAAAACATTTATACACAGCAAAATCCAGGCTCTCTTCATTGATGAGATCTGTAAGAGTTAAATGACTTTTTTGGTGTTTGTAGAGAGTTACATATGTTGTTTCTTATAATACGGAAGGTATAATCAGTAAAGTTCAGCAGTATCACTGTGTTAAAAAATTAGGCAAAATAAAGACAGTGTGATACCAAAGAGACAAAAATAAACTCCACTCAAGCTCAGTGTACAGTGGCATTTCAGGCAGTCAGCTGTTCTTTTCAGTTCTTATGCTTAGATTATTTAGAAAAAAAATAGTGATGGGAAAAAAACCCAAGCCTGGTCATTTTCTTTCTTTCCTGGCTCTTTGGTTTGTTTTGGTTTTTTGTTTGGTTTTTTGTTTGGTTTGGTTTTGGTTTTTTTGTGATTTGTCAAATGTAAAAATCCTATTTTAATGTCTAAACCCATTATCACACAGTTTCTCCATACTGTCAGGCCATACGAGCAACAATTATTTGTGAAAGTGTACTCAATCAACCCATATTTCCATTTCCTGATAATCTATTTAAGATAACTCCCAGTAACAATAAAAAAACAAACAAACAAAAAAAACCCCAAACAGCTCCAAAAATAAAACCCAGACCAACGAACAAAAAACTTCAAACAACCCTCAACTGAAATAACCCTGTGCCTGTAGGTTTTGGCATATAAGGCAGTAAAATCCAGCTCCTTAAGACATAAATTAATCTGGATAAGTACTGCAAACAATGGTGTACAAATCTATTCCAACTTTGACAATGCAAGAGACAAAATGATCTATCGTACCACATCTTTTTTTATTTATTACCTCTAAAGTCATTAAAGAGGGAAAGTATTCAGATTTATGTTCTGCTTTGTCCTTTCATAACTTGTAGTAGCTCCTCTGAAATATCTCAACAATCAAAATCAAGATAATTCCAGGGAATGTTTTTATGACATACGCTACAAATTTTTAAATTTGACTTAGGAAATAAAAATCCTGTTTAAGTCTCTTTTCAAAAATTGCATTAAAATCCACACATCAATTCCTGACATGTCATTTTGAACCAGAAGTTATGGTGCTGCAGACTATTTGAAACACATAGAAGCAGAGTTAGTATTTATCATTTGGTCCTAGAATTCTAAGCAGTATCGGTCTGTCAGCCTACTGATTCAAAGGATGACATGGAGAGGGCTAGAAACTGCTTAAAGATTCTTAAAGGTTCTTACGACTGTCACTAAGTTCGCTGCTCCACAGCAGATAGAAAAATGTGAGAGGTTTTTCAGCTGGAGTCATGTATGTGGTGTGTTAAAGAGGATGAACATGAACAGCGAACTAGCAAATGGCAATTTCCTTCTTTCCATATTTTTAGTCCTTCTTTCCTTCTGTCCTTCAAGAACCTCACCCTTTTTTTTTTTTTTTTTTCCTCTTCTAGTCTATGTATTTTCCCGTTTTCCCCTTTTGGAATAACATATATAGGAAGCTGGGAGTCATTTAGCAGATGCATCTAGCACAATGAAATTCTAGCTACGAACTCTGTGGATGTAGACTGTGTAGTAAATCTCATTTGAAGCAGAAATATTAAATCACAGAACTGCTGGAACAACTGAGGGCCACAACTGTTCATTTACACAATTCAGCTGTTGTAAGCTTATCTCTGCATTCTCTCCTGTTCCCAGTGAGTATATCAACAAAACTGGTTCCATCAGAAAAAACACCTTTGGGTTAGCATCCGAAGCTCTTGTAGACAGAAATAAAATAGAAATACTTTGGGTGACTAACGCTAAGAGTCAGCCTTCACAGAGTGACAGCTCCACCAAGGCAGGAGGCAGCAACACAGCTTTGGGATGCTGTGCAGCCTTGTCCCATCAGCTGGCCAGGTCTCACCTGCATCTGCATCTCCAAAACATTAATGGTATCACAGCTTGGTCCAGTTCTAGAAATATGATTCAAGCACAGTATGTTGGCTGAGTATGGCAATAAAATTGAAGAAACAAACATTTTAACTAACAGATCACACCATTTTTCCAGGTTGGAATAGTTTAATGAATTAGTTGTATACTTCATGTTGAAGTCTTTCCATGATAACCTGATGCGTTCCCTTGGTGCACTCTCAACTAAAATTAAGAGAAAGAAAAAATACAAAGGTTTTTTTCTAGTGGAAAAAAGTGGGACTGGAGATCTGGGGTTAACGCTGAGGCAATATTGTTCATCTTCCTCTTCTAGGAACATTTCTTTTGACAAAGATACCATTTCTGGTTACTTCATTAACCATTGTGTACTAGTTCAATGCCACCACTGCAGCAGTTCTACAAAGCCTGGCAAACACAGTTCAACAACAAATGCCATCTGACTACAAGCCACAAAGAGTTGACTACAGCTGCAGTTCCAAGATGTCTTGATACAAGTGATACATCTGAATTATCACTATTTTAGTTCCCAGAACACATCACCACTATGAATTTGCATAAACCCTCTTCAGAAATACTTCAACTCTGGAGGAAAAAGTTAAAAATGTATATTTTTTTTTCTTTATTTTTGCTTGAAACCTCTTTCATTTGTTTTAGATCATTCACTCATATTTTTTAAAAAATACTATGTTCTTCAAATTCTTTGTTTTCAGTTTACAGTGAAGTTTTCTAAGCTGTATTTTTCAACAACTTTAAGGAAAGACATTAAAAAAAAAAAGAAAAAGAAAAATGAAACCAAATATTGATCTTCAGTAATTTCTAACATAGGATTATCTTTTTCATGAAAGTTGTCGAATATCATTCACAAAAGTAATTTGACATCTGTACGCACTTAAACTATGAGGATCTCAACATTTCCCTTTGGGAAATAGCGGTCAGATATAAATGCCAAAGGTAAGGAAGATAAATTTTGGAATGGGACCTCTGAGAGACAGATCATAGCACATTTTAACTGTTACATTAAGTTTTCTCCAGGTAGAAAAAAAAAAGGCAAAGGTAAAGGAGACCCCTGGGTCTCTTAGACTGTTCAGTTAGGTCAGAAAGCTTCATAATGCTTAAATATTTCAAGCTAATTCCCCCACAAAACCATCAAACAAGTAGTATTTCACTTCTTTTAGCAAAACTGTCTTGAAGTACAAAGTTGGCAGAGCCAATCTGAGCTGTACTTATGAAGAAGTGGTACATTCATACAGTGAGAGACTGATCTCTCTATAAAATAACAGACAAATGTTCTGGTGCAATACCTTTCTCTAATACCCGCTTGCAAGCAAAGTAAACCTGATTTGGGTCAACTCTGCCCTCAGATATGGCTCCAAAAATGGGGTAAATTTGGCTGTCAGAATAAAATAAACAGGATTTTTTTCCACTGTAGTTGTTTCATTTCTTATTAATTCTTGTATCTTTTTGTTTAATTACCTTACACCAGATAGTTTATCTATGTTTCAGACCCTAACAACCACATAATACCCTTCTCACATAGATCTTAAACTCCTGATTATTCAGGTAGAAGTTTCTAGACATAAGAAGGAACATTTTAGGAGATTAACATTGACCAGCAATGTGCACTTGCAGCCCAGAAAGCCAACTGTATTCTGGGCTGCATTAAAAGAAGCACGACCAGCAGGTCAAGGAGGTGATTCTGCCTCTCTACTCCACTCTGGTGAGACCCCACCTGGTGTCCTGCATCCAGCCTCCAACAGAAGAAGGACATGGACCTGTTGGAGTGAGTCCAGAGAAGGGGCACAAAAACTGAAGCACCTCTCCTGTGAGGAGAGGCTGAGGGGTTGTTCAGCCTAGAGAAGAGAAGGCTCTGGGGAGACCTTATACCAGCCTTTCTGTACCTAAAGGGAACCTACAAGAGAGCTGGAGAGAGACCTTTTACAAATGTTTTACACATGTAGTGATAGGACAAGGGGTAATGGCTTTAAACTGAAAGAAGGTAGATTTAGATTAGGTGTAGGAAAGAAATTTTACATTATGAGGGTAGTGAGGCACTGGAACAGGTTGCCCAGAGAACTTGTGTATGCTCCATCCCCGGAAGTGTCCAAGGCCAGGTTGGATGGTGTTTTAAGCAACCTGGTCTAGTGGAAGGTGTCCTTACCCATGGCAAAGGGGTTGGAACTAGATGATCATTAAGGTCCCTTCCAACCCAAAACATTCTATGATCATCAGACATTAACTTTTTCAATATAAGTTCAAGAGTAAATTAAAAAAAAAAAAGCATTCAGATGTTTTAGGGATCAAAGTAAGTTTGGCAGATCCTCATTTTGAAGCAAATAACATTTGTACACCAAAACTTGTAACTCTACTGTTACTCCCAGTACATAGGTTACATGCGAAAAACAGAGAAAACAAATTAAATAGAAGAAAAATTCATCTCTGTGTTCTCTTAGGAGGGGACAGGGAAGAAGGTCCACAAGGAGCTTCTTGCATCCAGTCGTTCAAAGAAATGTGTGTTGGCTGCAAGACAATCACTGTCATGAACCATGAGGAAAATGCTGACCCTTATAATATAGACAATCTCCACTGCAAAAGTAACTCTGCCAGCTAGAAGTAGTAATCAGGAACACAGTAAATTAATTTATCATACAACGCAAGCTGCATGAAAGAAAAGCGAAAGCAATTGTTACTTCCACTTTTTGCACTGCAGAAAGAAATGCATGGTTGAGTCTATGTGATTTAACTAAACTTATTCCAGGATCTCATCCATTAAAATAATTACTGACTCATCTCAGCACCTAACCGCAGAGATGCTGATGGTACTGATCATTTTATTTTTACATGGCTATCAAGCACTTTGTTCTGTTTCAACTAGAAAGCAGTCCACCCTTCTTTGTCTGCTGGCTTCAGTATACCCAGTCAATTACATGTCAATTGCCTCTATTGCTTTTTTCATAACTTTTGAAACAATCTTGTGCTTGCAGCATCACTGTTTGCTGTGAAAATCATAACAGATCAGTGAATTACAAACAGCAATGGGTTTCTTTTAGAGAACATATCTGGCTTTCTAATGTAAAATTTGGTAATTTTCTCAAAACTTCCCCCATGTGAGTAACTAACAGGGAATTTTTCACTCTATTTTTAAAATCAGGAAAGCCATTTACATCTTCCAAGTGACTGCGGACAGTGAAAGAAAGGATCCTCAGACTTCTCTTTTCCCCACCTGCCACTTCCCCTTTTTCTTGCACTCACAGCGAACATCGCAAGTCTCACGATCTACCCAGTGACTCTTATGCTTAACTTTAGTCTGCTAAGTACTCACATGTATTCCAGCAGGATTTAGATTGAAAACAGTTCAAGGCAGGGATTATGTCTTTAATTTACAGATGCAAACCAACCTACACAACAGAAATGCCTTGGACCACACAGGCATGCACAGACATCTTCTCACCCTGGATATTCATGCTGCTGTGGCTGCTCTGGTACCACTGCCCATCCACACCAGTTCTCTGACGTGGCAGGCATCTCTCCCACATGTAATATAAACACATCAACAAAACTCACTTCCCAAAACCCGGGTGGATCCAATGTTATGGAAAATAAAGTCAGAAGGTACAACATGCTTCCTCCTCCAGCTCCAATGATGGACCAGAACCAAAGACTTCCTTGTAATATGGGAAGCTGTGCAAGATCATCACTGCTTCAGTAAAATTGTTGCAATCGGTTATGTAAAGATGGGTGACTACCAAAGCCCATGCTAGCCTCTGTCTCTTACCCCAAGTATGGTGAATGTGCAAAATTGGCTCCTCAGACTGCTGTAATTCCCGTGCTTTTAAGAGGACACTGGTTATACAACAAGGTTTGCCATTGCTACTACACCAGTTAGCAGTGGAGGGGAGAATAAATCATTTTGTCAACCCAAATAAAGATACCAAAATCCCTGGTGTAGAAACAGATTCACTAACAGATGAGTACTTTTGTAGGCTTAGGTTATGTCATTTATCTTTTTTGTATTATGCAAATACTCTGTACCTCTGTTAGACAGCACCTCCACCTTCACCATGTCAACATCACGGCATATGCTAATCTATGTTACCATAACCATTCTAGTGCTAGCAAGGTCAGCATAAATGCTCAGTAACTCTGACAATTTTTTTTTCATTTACATATTTTCTATGGGGAATATAAAACCTGCCTAGAGAAGGTGGATTCATTACACTACTACTCCTTTTCTTCTTTCAGGTATGGGTCATTAGAAACAGACAGAGGTTAGGCTGGGCTCACAGAAAGACACAAAACATGCAGAGTGTGCTGCAAGAGCTGTCTCGTTTTCACCCCTCGCCCTATTATAAGTTAATATGAAAACTAAGCGTGATTTTTTTTTTTTTTTTTAATTGGAAAAGATGATGCCTAAGGCATCTATAATCAACTTGCTGGCAAGGTACATGCAATGCTGCTGTAGTCCTGCATGGCAAATAAGCTACACAGAATTTTAATACAGCAATTACCACCTGACACTTCAAGATAATGATTACCTACCAACCCATTTAAGATGTGTGTGTATGTGCATCAACAAGGAGGATAAATTGCAAGCTCCTTCAGAAAAGGAGGTGGCAGATGGAGGTTTTTACCAGATGAAGTACCCCATAAGACTCACGCAGGGTAAAAGGAGTCATCTAGGTGGGGTAAACTCACAGCAGAGTGTATCTGCTGCAAAGCATCTTTACAGTAATCCAGGGTCAAACAAAAACAAGAAACATGACCAGTCATTCAAATAACAATACATAAAGTAAAGCCAGTAGTCTGTCAAATATACTGCCACAGACATAACTTTGGGCAGAGAAAATGTTGAAAACTGAGAAAATAACACTGGGAAAAGTGGAAAAACGGATTTTAGGGCACACTTTTTATGGGGAACAGACAAACTTGGAAAAATTGCATCATTTGCTCCTCCTATGCTTGTCTTTTTGACCTGTTCCTGAGCTTCTCAGCTTTTCAGACACATCTATATAATCCTTCTGGGCCACAAAAAGCTCTCACAACAAAAGGCGGTGTAGTTCCTCTGCTTATCTAGCATTACACAGCCCAGCTTTAAACCAAGTGCAGTCAGATGGAGAGTCAGATGTCACTTGTTATTTTGAAGCTACATCTCTCTAGGAAAAGGTTTTCCCATGGATGTTAACTATCAGTTAAAGTAATTCTGTGTACTCCAGTGTGTGTGAAGGTATTATTGTACTTGATCCAACCCACATCAAACTTCTTTCTGTCTACACAAAAGTAATACTATGCATTATTATGACACAGTAACAGACAAAATTTGCCAGAAAGTCTTGTTGCATGCAGAAAAATGCAAGAAGTGGCCCCTGAATAGTAAAAAAATATATTATTACCTGTATAAGCATGGCTAGGCACAATTTGCTCATACTTGGGATGAGCAGACCCTCTGGGAACAGAAATCACAGAAGTAACACCTTATTGCTGCATATCACCACCCTATTTGAGAAAGGAAGCAGGTAGCTTTTGAAAACAGACCAGCTTTCTAAGGTGTTCCACAAGAGTACCTAGATTTATTCAGAAAAACAAGAGGTGACAGTGAGAAACATTGTAATGTATCAGAAAACTGCGAGGTTTTTACTCCTGTGGGTAGACACTGAGATAATAGATTTGTTGCAGTTAGTCTTCTCTGTGTTTTGTTTTTAGAGTATGAACCCAACACGGACACAAAATTCTAACAAAATGTTTGATTCTTGGTACTTTATACAGCATATACATATTATACACACAACTCAACACTACTTAAGATTAGTAGGATGGCAACCATTTGAGCTGTAGACAGCCTGAAAATGCCTACGTGAGAATTTTCACTAGAAATTTCTGAGCATAAGATTTCTCCTCCAACTGCAAGAAATTATTAAAATAGAAGCTGGAATGTAGATTCAGAGTTTCAAAAATATTTTTCCTGATGTTTCACATTCAATGCAAAAAAGTAAGTTCAGTAATTAAGAAAAGTTCTATTACAGATTAAAAACTGAAAGAGAGCAGTTTTTAAGGCAGAAGAGCATAGAGTTACACTGCACTCAACAGAATTGTAATAACACTAATGCTTTTTATTGTGTTCGTTGCAAAGTGGGAAATGGGGTAAAACAGGCAAAAATTGCTGGTGGCAGTAAAGTGTGGAGAATTATGAGGGAAAAAAAAATCTAAAGTCATAGTTATACTAAAGTATGGGGCAATACAGTGCCAAACAAAACTAAGTCTAACCGAAGGCCATCTATGAACAGCGATATCTCGTGAATTACTACAGTTGCAACATCTCAGGACAAAATAAATTAGAAAAAGTACACAGTTACTGAGGAAGAGCAATAGTGGGTCTTCTACTCAGTACACAGATGTCAGAGGAAGAATATTCAGTGACATGCTGTAGAGTGTTCTTCCTGAACATCTCCAGAAATACATTTTTTACTACCATTTGCAGCTTTATGAAGACTTGGAGTTCCATTTCAACACTAAACCTAATGTTTTGATCTCATATATGTAATTGCACATTGCCCAGCTTACAGCTTTGCAAAGAGTATTTGGCTCCATTTCTTTCAACAGCTCTGCTCTCCCCAGTCCATCACGCTCAGAACCACCAATGACATCTGAACTCAGTGCAAACGCCACGGGCTTTGGAGGAGTTGCACATGTGCACATAGGGCCTGAGACAACAGTGGCATCTGAACAGCAAGTAGCACTTTGTTAACTAAGTTGCTGACCAGACAGCACAGAGCATCTTCCTGAGTCCTGTCACTTGCACAGGGCTAGCAGGATTTTAATGTTAAAAACGCACTTTTGTTTCATTTTCCCCTAAGGATAGCACGTGTGACTCCAAATACCTAACAGAAGCTGAGACAACTCTCATGCTTTATTAATCCCTTTTTTTTTTTTTTTTTTTTTCAGAATTACTTTGCAGAATAAATCCTCTGTTTAAAACTTGGTTCTTCCTGTGCTTGAATTCTACTTTTATAAAAACACATAGAATATACCAGCAGATAACACTTTCCACTTAAAGTCTACAGTTCAACGTATCACTTCTGTGCTATTACTCTGCTAAAAACTCAGTATGAATGAGTGTGGGAAATCGACATTTTATAAGGTTGGAGCATAGCACGATACATGCCTGCATTCCTTACTCTCCCCTGACAGCTGCCTCATACTCAGATCTTGTTTCTGGAAAATTGCATATCCTTGCATGTCGTGAATGTTAGGGTCAAAAAGATTTGAGAACCATGAGAAGCATTTCTACCTGTTCCGACTTTGCAGTTAGCACTTTGTCCATCACACACTTGAGCATACTTAAAATCAAACTGAAGGTGTTGCTGAAATATTCATCATCTTTATAGGTATTAAACATGAGGATTTTTTTAGTTTTACCTCCACTTCATGTTCTTTAAGATTAATATTTTCTTTTTCATAGAAAAGTCTTCACTAATTTATAGTATAGTAGGAGGAAATTTTAGGAACATTTCATTGTCACAGTCACATTCCCAGCTCTTGATCTTTTCCTACTTCAAATCATCTCCCCAAATCCAGCACTACGCAAAAAGAAGAGGAAAATAATATCAGAATAGAACACAAAGAAATAGGATCCGCTTAGGCTGCATCTAAGGTTGAAACCTTCAGTAACTTTAAATCTGTACTAGCTACAGTAATAAAAATATGGAAAAAAACATCATGCAATGGAATCTTTAGCCACATATGAATAACCAGAGCTAAAGACTAAGCTGTGCAGTCACCTTGCTACTATGGCAGGAAGTGCTGATGCTGTTTTGCTGAAAAAGAAACTGCTAAAGCACAGCCTTTGCCATGAGGACATGACATATCTAATCTTATGTCCTGTGCATAGCTTTTGACAAGAAGTCTCTAATACACTTGGCTGTGCCTTTTTTTTTTTTTAATTATTATTTTTACTGTGGCAGGCAGTGATTTTTTGTGTTAACAGTGTTATCAGGCAACACTGGCATCAGTACTTCTAGCTGTGGGACAATGGAAAAATAAAGCAATCTACATTCTGCTTCAACATAGTGTTGAGATTAGTGCTAGACAGCTGACACCATCAGCAGCTTCATCAAAGCTAAATAATTATACAGTCAGCTTTGCTTTAAAATACATTCCACAGCTTGTATAACCTGTTAATAGCTTTCTGCTGTGCGCATAGTATCTCTGAAAGTTACACAGTAGCCAAAATAGATCTGCTCTCCCTCTAACCCCACTGATAACTTTCCAAAATCATGTTATAGTTCAATTGAATTATTCTTCTGGTAACATAACAGGAGTTGAGGGTGAGTATGAAGTCATTACTCTAGTCTGCAGTTGCACCTCAATTATAACATGCTTTTGCAGCACTGATGCAAGGAAAAATTCTAGTTATTCCCAAATGCACAAATATAGAGGAGGATGTACAGGTCTGAGTTTTCTGTTACCAGGTAATAATTAAAACGGCATAAAACTAAACATAATCTTATGTAAGTAAAAAATTATTGCGTAAATACAACAAAATCCCTGTAGAAAATAAGAGAAATATTTTTTTCCTAAAACAAAGGTCTTTAACTGGCCTAAATGTCACTAGTCTCATATCTGCAGAAAAAAAGCAACCTCCATGTATATTCATTGAAGGGTTGATTTAACAAGTGAATCGCCTAGAAATTTCATGGTGCCCAAAGGTGTTAATCTGGGCCCAGTAAGATTTGTTTTCTTACTGCAAAACTAAAGCCTGTTGAAGATGAACAAGCATGTATGCCTCCCTTCTTTCTGCAAGGTCGCAAACATGCTGATTACAGCACTGGAGCAGTTTTGAAAAAATGCTGCCTGCATATCTGAGGGATGTGGTGAGTCAAGAGAGAACCTTCCTGCATTCCACCAACTCTTGTAGAGTTACCAACAACATCTACTCACTATCACAGAGGCAGTTTTTTTACTATGAAAATAAGAGAAAGGATGATGTCTCATTAAGAGAGAAAACTGAAGCTCTCTATTGTCTACATGAACTATCTGAGATCATCAACTGCCTTAGGAGCACTTCCCCATCCCAAAGCCACCACCAAGGATTATTCCAAAAAAGGACATCATAGGCATTACATAAAATAGCTGGTATTCCAAATTCAGAGTCCAGTTAGGATCCAAGATTGAGTAGCAACTTTATAAAATCAGCTCTGTCAGTGACAGCACCCTCATTCAATTTCTACTCAGGTAATTGTGGTTCAAAGACTGGCAGCTCCTGCGGGCCACTCTGCTCTCCTCCCTTCCTACCTTCTCAGTTTCCTTCATGAAACTTGTCAGTGCAGTCGCATACTCTAAAGGGACTGCTTAATTTCAGGGGTGGCCAAAGTTAGCTTTGCATAGCTCAGTCTTTCCATGTGCTGTGGAGATTTGGTACCTTAAATAAGCACAGCAATGTGAAGTTTTTTCTCTTGAGAGACACCATAAACACTTGAAGGAATGACTTTATTTATTATCTTCAGACTGTCCTGGGACAACTTTAATTTTTCTGAATTCAAAGCTTTTCAATAAGAGAAAAAAATATCCCAATAGTATAACTTGTATTAAATATTACTGTAATTTTTTTTCTTAATGTTGCCTATCGTATTTTACAAAGAGCCTTTCTTGGGCCCCAGGCAGAAGAGTTTATGAGCTCCTAGCACATCTCAATTCCAGTGGCTTCACAGATTATTCAAGTCTACAAACTCTCTTCTGTCTAGCAACCAAATATCACTATAGACACACTAAAAAAAGGTACGTAAGGTGAAGAAGTTTAACTGCAGCACCCAAAATCAAGGCTTACTGATATTCTGTTGTTCTGCAGCTGCTTGCTTTAAAATGTTACTTTCTTTGTATTGTATTTGTTTTGGTCTACATCAGAGGCAGAAATTCATTCCCACATCAGAGTTATTCTGAAATAAATCCATGGAAACCTGTGTGGACATAACACCTCCTGATCTGAAATCAGACTTAGGCCTAAAGTCAGGATTTATAAACCTTGTGGTTCAATTTATGGCAGCACTTAAAAACAACACAGTTTGATTAAAATGAGAAATACTAGGGTGGATTTTTTTTTTCCTTTTTATAGTTTCATTGCCAGACTGTTGCAGTAATTGAGGACTCATCTGATTATTATGATCTTCATCATAATTATTTTTCTTCGTTTAATGTTCAAACAAAGTCTCGCTTCCATCTTTCATTTCATTTTACAGATTTTGATCTTACTAGGAGCCTAGAGAGTCTAATTTAATTCTCCTACATGTTAGGACCAAAAAAAATAAGTAATTAAAAAGAGAATCTAGGAAGTACAAAGAAGGTTTTGGGGTAAAAAAAAAAAAGGCAGCACAACAAAAATTGACAATAAATGCTCACCTAATCAGCAAGCAGAATTATTGAGGTATTATTCCAAGTAATATTCTCATGCCTGAGTAGTTCTGCCTTTCCTTACTAGCTCTGGAAGTGAGTTTCTAACCATATTTTCGTAAGACCCTCAGACATCTAAATTCCCTGTGTGACGACTTTAGGCCACATTGCGCCTTACGGGAGTCCTCACAATAAGAGTTTGTCCAAAACCAGGAATTATTTATGTCACAGATTCTCCTCTGTTCACCATTTTCACTGAAAAACTTCACCCAGCTTTTCAGAGTTCTGCAAGACTAAATCCTTATCACTTAAGGCACTGCTGGAAATTAAGTGCTGCATTAGCAGCTCTCATCTCCCATTTTCTTCTGCACATTCATCTTGGCCTGAGAGATAAAACAATATTTTATCTAGGGAAGCAATAAGTTTGCTCTTTTATTTAAATATAAAATAATTGATTTGAAAACGGGCATAAGATTACATCTGTTTTCAGTGAAAGTAAAACAGAATTATTTGCTTCGACTACACAAAGGTACAAATTACATCAACCATGCACTTAAAAAATTACTCCCCCTCTGTGGCAGACAGTAGTTCTTCATCAGTAGTTAACTACCATGTAGGTACTAAGGTAACATATAACCTTAAGCTCTGTACCAGAGCTTTTATATTTTTATCAGCTGTAGTGTCTGTCATTTTATAAGGTAGATTTGATACACCATGCAATCAAAGAGTCACTTGTTTAGATAACTTTGGGAAACGTTGCTGTGATATTTTCCTGTTTGTTCACTTACACTCACCTAAAGAAAAGCCACAGAACAATTTAAAGAGCATATAATGCCCCCTCTTTGTGGACTGAAAACCAGTACAACATTAAAATCTTCTATTTATTACAGAAATTATGAGTTCTGAGTATGTCAACCCAGCTATAATGGTGGCAGCCAAAATGTTATCCCCAAATTTGGCCTTGCTGTCTTTTTAAAACAAGTGTTAGCAGAAGTAAAGTACTAGTAAGGGAAGAGGAGAGCAGGACCTGTTGTACTAAGGAGCTTAATGAAGCAGGAGAAGGACCAGGAGGGCATTTAAATTCTCACCACTTTAAGAGGGATTCACGTGCCTAGACACTGATGTCTAGTCCATCTGCAATGCTTTCCGGTATCTTCCTGCCTCAGCTGATGTGTCAGGTGGGTACAGGTATCCCATAGCTCCTGTATCACATCTACCAACCCTACAGAGGTTATATCAACAGGTACAGGTGTCTACTACAGTTAAGTAGCTGAATCACTTCTTTTTTGTCTGTTTCTCACTGCCTACAAAATGTAGGCTTGTAAGAACATTCCTTGTAGCAATACTTCTCCTGATACCACTACTGCATCATCCATCACAGCTCACTGGGACACCAGTATTTTATTTTAGGAAAAGGTCAGATTTCCCTTTCTTGCAGTTGTCTAATACAATATATCAAAAAGGCATGCAGCATTTAAGTAGTGGAAATTAGACCACGCACCCTTGAGGTCAAGCATCTTTAATTCTCATGTTTATGTACCAAGCAGACAAGACTGGGACAGATCACATTGCACAGTGTTTCAGAACAAGGCATAATTTAAAGAACCAAATTGCAGCTTCCATGCCCATGGTCACACTGCATCCCATCTCCAAGAAAAGGAGATACAGGCACCCCAACTAGCCAGAAACTGTGCAACATTCCTTCACCCCAGCCCCAGGGTCTATTCCTTGAAAGGGGACCCACCTGTGACTCCAGGGCATGATTCAGAGTCCTCTGCAAGTTACACAGATGTCACTGCTTATAACATTCAAATTGCATTTACTCTCTAAAATGAACCCTGACTCTCATGTTCAGGAGTAAGAAGAAAAAAATAACAGAGTTAGGAAAACGAACAGAATTATTCTCCCTGACTATTGGGGTTTCAGGAGACTCTGGTAGAAATTACCAGCAAAGACACTGGCTTTGAATTACAAAGAGCAACAGGGAGACAGACTTGTTGAGCTTTCAAAATTGCTCTCATTCTATTTACACTAAAGAAATCACACAGTGCTCAATGCTTCTAATTTTCAATCACAGCTAGCCAACTCTGATCCCATGATCTCTTATTAATTTTTTCTTCTCACAGTCCCAAGCAGCTATGTTAGTTCACCATTTTACCATGTTTTCATCCTGCGTGATTTAGATTCCAATGACCAAACTGACAACTTCTATTACAGGTACCACTTAAATTGGATGGAGGGTTTCAGACTGCTTCTGCATTATAATGTGAATGATATCACACAGATGCAAATCTAATTTCACAGAAACATCTTGAAACAGTACTCCTCAGTCTTTTCCTTTAGGTGAAGTGATTTGTGATCAATGACACACACACACTTTCAAAGGAAGTGAAGGGGAGAAAAATCAAATATTCTGTTTACCAAATAAAGGTACATTCAGAAATAACTACCATAGTAATATATATCCTAATGTCCTGTAGATACAGACAGTGACACACGTGAAAAGCAGGATTAACATGTCAGGTTTTGTATCAAGTTATCTTCAATGGTCACCACATTTTCCAGCAAAGCCAGTGAAAATGAAATAAGATCTGCCATACCTTTGTGGTCTGTTGCTTGTATGATTGTTGCTGTAGTCCTGGTTTAGCTTTTGGGGAGCACAAAATTATTTGCAATTAAAAAACAATATTATTATACTTTATGAGATGGTAAGCTCAGCAAGGCAAACATTTTCAAGTAAGCCTGGACCCTAGGTATGGGAATATACATACTCACAGCATTCTGCTCCTCACACTAGTGCTTCTTCTGGGTTAATGACCATTATAAAGTTCCCCAAAACATATATTTATTTGCCAGCATTTAGGTTTAGACGACTAAACTTTGACAGGTCACATAAGGTAGGCTTCGTATCATTCAACTGTAGACTGCACCATAGGCTCTGTTAATAGACAACAGAGAAAAAGGTATTTTCAGGGCTGGGGTCATCTGAACTGTTTCACATGTCTGCCTTCAAAACAAAATCAGTCATGCTCCAGACATTCATCCTTTTTCCCATTGACAGCAAATGGAGTCTAGCAGTTTCTTCAGATGGAGACACACCGTAGCAGTCTACACTTGAGCAAATGAATCCCAGCCAAAGAGGCAAAGAGCAAATTCCCACTGTCCAGTGAAGGGCTGGGTGGAGATCCCTGAGCCAGTGGTGATCAAACTGGTGTATGGTCAGACAGCAGTAGAGGTCCACACTGCAATATCAGTCTGGGACCAGGCATCTCTGTTTGCAAAGCCACCTTCGCAAGGAATGCCCTTCTATATCAGGAACTAGTATCTTATTCTTATTTGTTGAATATAAACAGTCTGATACTATTCAGCACCAAGTGAGGCCCATCAATGCACTATTTATAATGATTATTTGCTGTCAGAATGCTTTCAGGCATATATTCAAGGTTCAGTTATATTTTACATATCTAGGAAAAATATATTATAAATAATACTAAAAAATATATGACAAGAAAATGTAAATAAATGCTTGTGCTGCAGAATGGAACTTTAAAAAAACTTGTGTGAAGCCTGTATTTCAGTATCTGTGGATAATTAAGTGTAAACAACAGCTTTATTTTTTTTAATTCCTAATGCATGTCAGTTTTTTAACTTCAGAGCTGTAGATCATTATACCTCACTTTTTAAATAGCCGTACAATTCTATGTACCACTTTATGAAAATACAGGTTAATTTACAAGACCTCACATTTAAAGCCTTCTGGAAGAAAAAAAATAAAATAAAATAAAAAGTACATCACCATCAAAACAAAATATTATAAAGTTTCCTGCGAATGTCCCTATAAACAAATACTGGAAAACAGCAAACCACCTTTTTAACAATATGTGATTAAGTCTTTCAAACTAAAAAAAGATCACTTAACCTATTGAGACTGTTGTTATGCTCAGATGTTCTTTAAAAGGGAAACATTTTGTAACTGGTGACTTCAACATAAAAGGTTTTGCTGATGTTCTGTCTCTGGCATGTAGGAACTTCATTTCTATCCACTTTAAGTGCTAGTGGGGGTAGGAACGGTTAAGAAGGGCTTACTTGAGGATCTTTATTGGAGCAACATGTGTCTCTATTTTTAAGAAAATACTTGAGTTTTGAAGTCAAAGCTATTAATGACTGACGAACAAAAGGTCCATTCTCTGTATTTGTTTCTTCTAGTTAGAGTGTATCCGTTTTCAGAGAATATGTTTTGGATGTGATGTCATGTAAAACCTAGATGTCATTTACTTCAGAATGTCTCCAAACTGTAAAAAAAAATCATTGCAGGATAAAATCTCTTTGGAAGTTACTTAATGGCACCGGCAGTTATGTTGAGACTTTACTCAGAAAACTGACTTCAGAAACTGTTGAGTTAGAAATCTATGTCAGCAGTTTCCAGAACAAGTCTGATCACTCCACAAACAGCACTACATCTGCAGCAACTGTCAGTCCTATAAATTTAGCCTTGGACATTAGAACTCAAACATAAAAATCACTTATTTTGTTCTGAGCACAACACAAAATAAAAAGGATTGCATGTGTGCGTTGTCTCCCAAGGAAGGACAGAATCATATTTTCATTTTATACCTTCAGGGTCTGACACCTCAAGTGTCAGCATATAATGCTTCACCCTTCAGATGTCCATTAGGATTAACTACTCGTATGTGTAACAATTAAATTTCAAGAAGTAATCATAGAATCATAGAATGGTTTGGATGGGAAAGGACCTCAGAGACCATCAAGTTCCAACCTCCCTGCCCTGGATCTTTCATTCTCTCCTGGGTATTTTTTTGTTTTAAGTTAACTGGAAATTTGGGTGTAATTAAGGACAGAATGTAAACCTTTGGGTTCTTTACCTGGGAAGTTAATTAAGCAGAAGGAATATGGATTGTGTTTGTCTTTTCTTCTTCAGTGAAGAAGTTGTGAGTGGGGTAAAGCTTTCAAAAATTGTAAAGGAATAAGATATTAAATACCATAACCAAGAGTAACATCTGCCCTGGAAAACAATCCTCACCTGGCAGGAATAACTTTACTGTTTTATAGACCTCTTCCACTTTATGATTACCAGAGCTGTAGGAAACTAACACATCCTCTACTACACAAGTTACCCAACACGTCAGTGCTCAGCAAAACACTTTGGGCTGGGAACATAATAAACTGTACAAATAAATACATAATCCTATAGCAGCTTTATCTCAGCTTCTTTGGAATTAATTAGACATTAGTCATTTGTTTTGCTGGCTACTCAGTCTTGGCCTTCTCAGGACAGAGCAATTCAGTTTTGCCTGCATTTATATAAGTATCATAAGGTGCAGAAGTGGAAGAATATCTTCTATAGAAAAATTAAGCTAATTTAAAACCTGAAATATTTTTAAATGAAGAAATTTGATTGTATTGCAACCATTTCAAGTTTGGGGTTTCTTACATGAAGAATGTGTAAAAGAATAGTTTCCCTAAGAATTATCAAATCAATCGCTCTTGCACACATTTCTATGCTCTTCTCCATTTCTTTGAAATAAAGATGATCAGCCTAGAATGTAGTTCAAAATGTGCAATGTATGGAAGATATTTTGTAACGGGATCCATTCAATTCAAGTGCAACATTAAAAAAAAAAAAAAAGCTGCTTCTTTCTTAGTTTCCTGAATTTACTCTTGAAGATTTATGTATATAAAAGGTGAATAGCTAGAAAATACATCAGATAACAATTGGAATTGTTCTTTATTATAACAATAAATATGCCATAGCAAAGTAGAGCATTGAGCACTTTCTGTATTTTCTTTTTCCCTAGGCAATATACCTTGTCCTGAAATACACAAAGGATTTTTTTTTTTTTCATTTATTTTAAAAGAGCGATGAATTATGTTGTTTGGGTCACTGAGTACATACTACCAGATTTCATTATTTTGTTCTTATTTCTGTATCTTCAGGCAGACAGAGGTTAAATAATTTGACCTTTTCTCTTAGGAGAGGGGAAAAAGGTAGTTATCCAATCAGGACTACACAGACACAAACATCGCTGTGGAAAACTTCTGAACTTCCAAAGGTTAGGTTAGCTTGACATACAGAATTTTGATATACTTCTCCTTTTACCAATTTAACTATAATAGTGCATATATCAAGACTGTCACCTGAAAGACGTATTTTTGAGCTGGGGATGACATCTTCATGCGGAGAAAGCTCTCAATTACCAAGTGAACACAGCTATTGCAGCCAGTCATCCTTAAAGAAAACATGTTTTCTGTTAACATCTGCAAGTGCTCTGATAACTGGAATTTCCAAAACCTGGATTATAATGACTTCAACTTGCTTTATTGATCTATGTTATTTCTTTATTGAAGTGTGGCTAGAAGCAAGATGATCTGTTTTATATAACGTCCTGACCTCCACCCTAAGCTTGGCAAAATCTAAGGCAGAACTGAAAGTATGGATGTCATGTAAAAAATAGATTTTTGAAAGGTCTTTTGAAAAATCCTTCTCCACTAAAGGTCACTGAACACTAGTTAAATTATATAAGGGGACTGGGAATTAAGATTATGCACCTTTGACTGTTTTCCTGCTTCACAGAATGTGAGAACAATTAATAATGCAAAGAGCTTACAGTATTTAATGATGCAGACTGCTTAGTAGAAATACCCACGCTATTTCCAAAGCACTACAAAAAAGACCGAACCATTTGAAGTTGGTATGCTCTTCTGCCTGCACAGAATATCATCGTATTCCTTCACAATTTTTGAAAGCTTTACCCCATTCACAACTTCTTTCCTGAAGAAGACAAACACAATCCATATTCCTCCTGCTTAATTAACTTCCCATATAAAGAATCCAAAGGTTTACATTCTGTCTTCAATCACACCAAAACTTCCAGTTAACTTAAAAAAAAAAAAATACCTAGGAGGAAATGGAAGATCATTTCCTAGATTAATCACTATTTAAAAGCTGTGAAAAGAAGGTGGCATCTTTTGCAGCAGAGGGAGGCTACCAGCAGGGTCTGTGCTACACCCCATTCTGCATGTCCAGTGTCTGCATAAGTAAATAATCTGAGAAGAGAGAAGACAGCAAAGTGCCAAACTGCTTGTGACACAAAATCATTCAGGTAAATCAAACCCAAGCAAGTTGGCTACAAGGAATGGCACAAAAAAAAACAAAAAAGCACGTTAACATATTATTACCCTGTCACTTCGTGAGCACTACACTGGCAAGTGCCTGACGGTACACGTGGAAATAGCAATCCTCAACACACATGTGCAGTTGCGGCTCTGAACTAGGTAGTACCACCAGGATGTCCTGAAGTCATGTTTTAATAATGCTGGCTTTGCATCACAAGATAGAGAAAATGGTTGAAACCAGGAATTATGAGGAAGGATGCAGAAGGTTGCCATCTGGCACTGCCTGCACCCTGGGGGTCAGCAAGGCAGAGTCCAGGAGCAGATTTTAGCAGACGTGACTAAAAGAGAGGGGAAGCCAGCACAACAGCCACCATGGTGGCTGAACAGCAGTGTGACAGCTCTGTGCAACCTGCTTGATGAAGAAAGAAAAGAGATGGGAGCTGCAGAAGTTAATATGTTATTTTAACTCTTTCCTGAAGCACGTGCTCAAAGTAATGGCTTTGAATATGAAAAATTATGGAGCTTTAGAAATAGCAAAGCTTCAGAGGTGATAATGTAAATATTCAGTTGATGACTTTACTTACAGCCTCTCAGTAGCAGCTCTTACTGTGAAAGCTGGAAAAATATAATGCTGAATATATCATAACAGGAGTCGGGAAAGACTGGTTGAGGGGAAATGAGTCAGAAAATTTGGGCATTTCCGGATTTGGGACTAGCAACACCTTCCTTCTTCTCCACTCTCCTTCCGAGGTAGGTTATAGTTGTGGATATTAATCCCTCGTTACAGCATAATTAGACATGCTGGGATGCGCTATGTAGCAAAGGCTATGTGGAAAAGAGGTTTGGAGGAGACCATTAGGGGTTTAGTGCAAGTCTGTCTGTGATTATGGTGCCCTTTCCACCCTCAACCATATGCAAACCCACATGAGATGCCACCTGTTTGAGTTACTTTGATCCATTAAACTGAGGCAGAACAATAGAGAGGCCCTAATCTGAAGGAAAGGACCAGGGAAAGCAGTGGAAGGAGCAGGAAAACAACCAAGACTGCACCTGACTAATGCAACACCAGCACGTACTTCAAAGAGATAGAAACAAATATTTGATGACTTTTATTCACATCTTCCCTTTTGTACTAAAAACAAAATATCTAAAATAAAACTTGGTGCAAACCCATGCCAACTCCCACATTAAACAGATACTTTCCTGAGTGATACATATTTACTTGATCAAATATTTCTTACTCGTTCTAAAAGAAGAGTGATTCAACAAACTTGAGTTAATTAAATAATCTAGTTAATAGTTTTAATTAACTGAAAACAAATGATCCCTCATTCCTTTAGGGGTCTGCAGAAGGAAGGACAGGAGCAGGTGAAAATACAGAGGGGGAACGTTTTATTTCTGAGAACTAGCAACTTATTTATAGGGTTTTAAACAGATTCTTCCAAACTATCATGCAAGTGTATTTAGTCTATAACTAATGTGAATCTAGGCTATGGTTATATAGAGACAAGACAGTCTTGGCTCATTATTGACAGACTAAAAATGAGTGAAGAGATACATCAGGACTAATATTTTCCTGTTCTAAGGTATATATCTGATTCAGCACTTTAAAAGATTAGTAATCTCATAACTGTAAAATAATGGGATGTGAATTGACTATAACAAAAGCATGGGGGTTTTGGCAGAACAAAGTTTTGGAGAGTGTAAGGATGTGTTTCACTGGGACTATTGAATTTTTTGCCTGTTCTGGGTATCTGCATTTTTATTTTTTCCAGTGCTCAGAGCAAATGGGAGTTGAGAGGAGCTCCATTCCAGCTTTTACACTTCGGCAGGGGTTAAACACTAGTAGCACTACTCCTGTTGTTCTCACTAATACATATAAATAAGAGACAATGGCTTGAAAACAATTTTAAAAAATTATGAAGAGAACCAAGGGGAAAAATTTCAGTTTCTGAGGAAGACTTTAATGAAATAGCTTGTCTCACTTACCCGCATGTCCTCTGCTTTCTGACATTCTCCCTCCTTATTCACCTCTGATGAATAAGTACTACCAGAGCATCCTACAGTGTTGTTCCTTCTTTCAGCATCACATATACTGAAGAAACTAGTTGCATTGTAAGAGACAAGAACAAGTGTCCGTCTTTTCTTTTTAGTGGATGTCATGCCAGAAGAAAGGCAGTACTATTTAGCAATGCCATTTTCATCATCGTATGCAGAAACAGAAGAGATTTGAGGTACATCTGTATCACCAGGCTTGGCAAGTACCCCACTCCAAGGCAGGAGCACATACCGTCTTCCCACTTCTGCATCCACATGCATCCCAAGTGACCTTTTACTCTTGAAATCTAGCTTCTATACAAAGGACACCTGGATACACCATAGCTGACCCCAGCATATAGCCTAGGTGTAGCTTCCATAAAATCCCAGAGGCTGTGACAGAGTATGCTACCCGATAAATTTAATCAGGCAAGCCAGCTCCTTCCATCCTACTGAAGTTTGAGGGGTTGGTCAAGAAAATACAAGTATAATTGACAACTTTCAGCACCTTGTACTTTACTAATACAGAGTTTGGTTGTAATTGAAATTTCTCAGAGGCTAGCAAGACTTTTTAGATGATTGGCATTCCTCAGCCCGTGGTCTGCAAGACATCAGAAAAGTGTTCACAAATGGCAGTTAGAATTTTTAATGAAACCACACGGAGACTCCTACACATAAAAGTGAGCCACCAAACAAAGCAGAAGGAAATTCAAATTACACCCAAATTTTTAAAGTTAGCCATTTCGGTTACAATACCCAGTACTGACCATGGGCTCTTGTCCAAAATAGGTGGTCCTTAGATTGAGAACAACTGGGACACCCTGAAAAGAGAGTACACTGTTGACCAGGCTAAGCCTGTAGTATTTGGATGGTTAACTGCTACCTGCAGCTCAATAAACATGGTCTTTAAGGCCTGAATGGGTTAAAGATTTCTTGAAACATATTAGAAAACTGTAGTACAACATAAGCAGGGAAAATGACTGAGCTTTGTAAAATTAAGCTCAGGTATTGACAGATCTAGTAAGGTGGAGAAAATGCCAGAGAAACTGAAAAAAAAACAAGAAAAGGCAACTGTTGCAGTTTCAAACTGCAGTTCCTCCCTCTTCCTGTGCTGTCTGTGCTGAGGGCTGAAGAAAGCAACACACAACTCAGGCTCATCTGGTAGGAAGAGTTCATTTTTGCAAGAGGGCCTCTGGCCATATGACGAGCAAAACCAGAACCTTTGATCCTGTTAAAACCTCAATCCCATTGAGAACAACAAGCAGCAACTCTCAGCCTGGGAAGGACATTTTAATCAAGGGCAACCCGTGACCTCAGGGCTCCTGTAGACATGCAGCAGCAGATGAAAGTTGGACAGCTGAGGCTTCTACCACTCCCTGCCTTCCTCCCCACCTGCCTGACAGATGTTGCTGCCCTCGAGGCAGGGATGTCTGATCCACTCATGAATCAACTCCCAACCCAACTTGCTTTTCAACCCCATGTTTTAAGGTAACCTGACATCAAAGCTGGTTTACCACCGGAGGGGTGGAGCAGACAGCTACAGGCACTAGCAGCTTTAGCCACCTGATGGTAATTCACTGCTGCATTCCTAACCAAGCCACCAGCCTGGGGAGCCATGCCCGAGGAGGATGGTGGTCCCGCCTGGAATCAAAGCAAGCCCTGGCAGAGAGGGTGGTTTGGATCTCTCTGCCCAAGCACCGACTTGTGCCTTGTCAACAAATCTGCTCCAGGCTTCAAAAAATATAGTGATTTGGGGAAGAATTCATAGGGGTAGGATATATGCAGCTGCTGAGCCTTTGCTATAAGCACAAGCTCGACCCTAAACACTTGTCTTTTTATGCCATAATTCAGTGCTTCAGTGAGTTTCTAAGACTAACCAGAAATAATAAATCTAATGCCTACTGATCTGTATCTACACATTAATTAGTTCCAATAAGAATCTTCCAGAAATGCCTATTTATATATAGATTTTCTACTATACCTTCATAGGTTAAATTATTATTGTGCTATTTAAAATAACTACTTCAGTAGGTGTTTGTTTATTTTTTTTATTTTCTCCCCAATTTCCATTTGCATACATGTACACATAAGGTCTTCTTTAGACAAGTGAGACCTTGGGCAAATTTTGCATGGTTATCTGCCTTGGAAGAAAATAGAAACAAACTTCAGGGAAAGACATCATAGTCCTTTGCTCTACCTATACTGACCACTATCACCACCTTCAGAACAGACCCTTCATTCAGAGTCTTTCCTCATTAAACCTTGCCCTTGGAGCTGCTTCTAACTAGCTTCCTTCAGAAGCCAGCTTGGACGGCCACAGACAGGATACTGTCAGAAAAATAGTCAGTAATAAAATGTAATTAAGTTGGCAGTAAGCATGCTTTATATTTAAGTATAATTGACAGACTAAAAACACAAAGGTTTGAGGATGTGGATCTAACAGTGTCAGTATAAATCCCAAATAGATCTATATGAAAACATACCCAACAGATAATAACTTATAGGAAATATCAAACAAGAGGCTGTGTTTTGTCTCTGAAAAGTTAGTTAGGGTGTTTTTTGCAGCTTTCCTCTGAGCCCTTTGGCATTCGTAGCTCTTGGCCACCACCCTGGGTCAGGCTGACCACTGCCTGATGAAACATTTCGACACCTGAAATAAGGTTTGCATGGGAACAAATAGCTTTTTCACTTCTGCACTGCCTGAAAACCATTTGTGCTCTTAAACCAGCGGGCTGGTACCATTTGCCCAGAATTTCTGATCGCAGGTTTGAGAAGGTGGTAAGAGCTATGGGCTACAAAACCACCCAGGACCCACTTCTGTCTCAGTACGAATCCTGTGCTGAGCTACAGTTTGTGCTGGTATACAAAAGTGCTTCCAAATTGTGCATGACATATGCAGAAACTACAGCCTTCCCATTCATTTCAACAGCTGCATGCTCAGCAGGAAAAGATCTGGTTTATACACAGCTCCACTCACAGTATCATTTACACATAAAATTACAAGATCTACTTTACATTTTGTTTTTCCACCAAGACAACTGAAAAATTACAGTTTTGTGGATATCCCAGGCATTGTGTCCCTGTTTAGCTCTAGAAGGAATATTCTGAAGGCAACATTTTATTCTTTAGCTATATCCATCTGAACCAGGGCCTAAGAAGTAAGCCTAGAAAAGCCAGTCATCAAAAAAAAAAAAAAAAAAAAGGAGAACCTTTTTATTAGGGGAGAAAACCCAAACACAATAAGGCTATCAAAATATGTGACACTTAGACACAGGCAGTAAAAAAACCTGAGTGTACTGAGGTCAAATTCTGTTCCTTAAAGAGTTCCTGATCTGTTTGCCTGAGGACACAATACTAAGGACAATATTATTTATAACACACAATAAAAGCACAACTTTAGGTCCTTTTAAAAAGTTAGTGATATTGATCTTGGGTTCTTTATACAAGACAATATCTTTTACTTTCCTAAACATTTACTGGATTGCAGCTAAATTTATTTTTTCATATAAAATGAAAGTGCGTCTGTCCCAATTTAGGTTTGTTTATTTTTTTAATATAATACCATATTAAATCAGTTCAGAGACACTGACAACAGAGCTGTAAATATTTAAGATTACATCTTCTTTCCTACAACATTATTCTTTTCCTTTTCTATCAGATCTACTGTCAAATAACTCAGTTCCTCCTTTTATTCTCAATCTTCAAACACTCTCAGCATCTCAGCTGCACTAAGTTCATCAGATTTCAGTAGAAAGATGAGCAGATGCTGAAAGTCTGAGAGAGCACTTAGGGCATGATCCAAAGTTACTGGAGTTAACAGGAAATGCTGTCTTCCATTAGATGAGCTCAACATTAACCTCCAAATATCTATTGCCACTTCTAGTGATCATATACCAGAGTCTTCAATAAAATTCATTCTAATGAAGTGTGTATTGGAAAGTTGCAACAGTAAATGGGTGAAAATATATCAAGATAGAAAATTTAATATTCATAACCCTTCTCGTATCTAGGGATTGCTAGAAGAGCAAAACAAGTATTTCTTTCCATTTCTCCATCTAAGAAAAAGACTAGCAAAAGACTTCAAATAAAGCTCAGAGGGAGCATTAGGAAAGTAACATCATCCAGCAGAGCTAGGATAATCCTGCGATTATTATTCTGATCTGGAATTCCCAGCAGGTTGGCAGCTACCTTGCAAGAAACACTGGAGAACACCAGGCAATCATTATACACTTCCTTTGGAAAAAAAGGCAAACCTTAATCATCCAGTTGTGCTTAGATATAACAGCACAAGACAAATGCTAGCTGCCATCCACAAACATTTCTCCAGAGAAAGCTTTTGTGTTTGCATTTCTCTGATCACATGTTGGGTGAAGCAGGGGGTTGTGTTGGTCCATTGGTTGGTTGGTTATTTGGTTATGGGCTCCTGCTGCTGTTTTGTTTCTCCTAGATCACATACTTGCCTCATTTGGAATTCTGATGCAAGGTGCAGCACTAGGGCAAAGCTCAACACTTCAGCTATCTGCCTTTAGCCATAATTATAGGCTCACCTTTGTGCTCTGCACTTTCAAGGGTGGCAGTTGCTATAAATTACCACAGGTGGGAAAAAAACAAACACAAAACAACAGCAGCATTCTTGAAGGGGCACCAAACAAGTTACGAGTTTGTCCATTGACATTTTCCTCCTGGATAACTCAGGGCAGGAGGTCAAAGCAATGGCTGACTAACGAGACAGCATGCAGGGAAAAGGTTACCATTAATAATGCAACAGAATAGCACTGTGTAGACAAGTAACGTAGGAAAACCACACCAAGACCACCAGCAGGATACAGGGGTCATGCAAGAAATGACTAGACACTAGTCAGAGAAGTGATTTGCTGAAAAGGGTGCAATGTTGTTAGCTAAATGTCCTTCCAAGTGTTCAGTAACTCCTGCACCCTATGTATTTCCTTCAGAAGCAGAAAATAAAGATCTGCTAATGTTCATACTTTATTACTAACCTAAGTCAGTGCGCTTTGATGATCTTGTTAGGTCACTTTCCTAAAGCAGACAACTCAAGAAAAAAGAAAAGAGAAAATGAAGGGGAACATGTGAATGGTGCCATTCAGGCAGCTCTGGAGCAGAGGATTCCCTGCCCACAGCAACAACAGCACAAGCAGTGCCAGGTCAGTCAGATGATGCCACCCATCCCACACAGTCATCCCTAACAGTTTGTTCAGTCTACACACTAATTCAACATTTGGTCTAACAGATAGATACCAATATTACCAAAAAGTTTCATGAAGTATTTCTGAAGGAAGCTAAAGTGCACTAACCAAGTCAGCTTCAGAAGCAGCCGAGAAAAGTCTCCATATTCCACCATTTCCAGACCTATGAAGAACCAAGTCCTATACAAAACACATACAATTTCAGCAGCATTCCCATAAGCAATATTGGCACAGAACAACTTTGCACCTAATTTGGGTGTAGCCTGCACATCTAGCTATCCTTTCTATGGACACTGGGGTGCAAACCTTGATAGCGGAAAACCAGGAGCTCCAAAAACAAGTACTACAGGCTGAAAAAATAAATGTACTCTTCTCCGGACATGATTGTACTTCAAATCCAATGTGGCAGAGACTTGGAAGCTTACCATTTGAATGGTATATCTTCCTGATTTACAAAACAAATTTCATTAGCAGCATTCTGACCAAGAAAATGCCTTCCTACAAGACACATGTAATTTTAAGGTTCCAGGAGTGCATTATGCCAGGCATTAATGAACTGCATACTTGTTCCATTTTCTTAAAGCTAAGTATTCTCTAGTTCTTCTCTTATGTTCCTGTAAACCAGAAATAACTTAAGTGAATTCATGTGAGTTACAGCAGCCTAAGGCTTATGTAAGTGGGAAGAAAATCGTTCTGTCTATGCTCTATAAACTACAAGCAGGTCAAAGACTTTACATAAAGGTTTTATAAACAAAAGCCTTGCATATCTATAATCCATGACCAGAAAATGAATCTGTCCTGCATAAAAAAGGAAAAATGGCCCACCTTACAACCCGTTGTATGAATAATAAACACGAGGTGCAAGCCAGTGATTCATATGAAGGCACTGCAAGATAAAACATAAACCTTGTTTTCCTTTCTTATAATAGCTTTGGAAGTAATTTTGCAGTTTATTTGTATGCAGACAATTCTGTTGGACAAGACGGTGTGTATGAAAGAGTATGTAAGCATAGTGAAGAAAACAGAGACAGCATGCAGGTAAGTTACCTGTTTAGTAATCTTTATTGCTAAATAACCCCATGTCCTGCCAACAGTAAAATGGAAAGCAGTTTCAGAGTATCCTTGCATTTTCTTTTGACTGCTTAACAAAATATACTTGCAAAGAGGTTTTCAATCACCACCTTCAAGTACAACACAAAAAACAAAATTATGTCAGAACTGCTTTGGTGAGGTGGGTGGGAAAAGCAGCCTCAGCAGAGTATCCTTCCCTTGTGAACTCTGTTTAAGTGAAGGAGATAACAACAGCTTCAGTTTCCTAATGCTCTTTCTAATTCTGATCACAGTCTTGTGATTTCAGCCAACCCTCATCACAGGCTACTGAAATAAAGACTTAATAGGACTACGATTTGAGCTTACTAAAAATAGCAAAGTGTTACCTATTTTATCAAGAACTAGCATAGATGCTCTATTAGGTCAGAAGCCCATCCTAGCAGTAATTGATGATGCCTAGCACAAACCAAGTTTCTTCACTGCAATGTGTCTGATGTATACGCTTTAAAGCTGAAGAGAGGATCTGAACATAGCTTTTTAAAAATAAACTCATTAGAAACACCTGTACTTATTCATTTGAAGGATATTACCACTTCAAAAATGATAACAAATTAACATGAATATGAGAACCTGAACAGATCAATCAAATGTGTTGCTGCTTTATCTTCAACATTGCCCAGTCAATATGAAGAACAAGCTTTCCTGCATTTTGTATTACTTCCTTCTTCTCTGAAATGTCATTTTCCTCAGAAACACAGGAACTATACTGCAGAGACTGATGAGAAGACAGATTTACACTCATATTCCACCTGATTCATTTCTAGAACCATTAAGCTACATTCTGGGACCTTCAGAACCTTTAAGAATCTATATGTTTTGTTGATTTTATACATAGCCTTAAAACCACTGTATGTTAAGACACAAAATCAAAATTAACTGCATTATGTGTTCTCAACTTCTGACATTCCTGCTGCACTCCCTTTTCTGACAGTGCAATATGTGAGGGAAAAAAAAATTGATAAAGAGGTAGTTCTAGCCAAGGAGCTAGACAAAAGTAACCCACCACTCTTCAAGGAGAAGGAATGGTTTTGCACAAAGCTGAGCCTCTCTGTAATTGTGTGGATATCTAATCTTTATGCCAGAGACATAGTAATGAGTTGAGAAGAAATGAGGGTAGTTAAGACAATGTTTCAACTACCTTGGGGTTAAAAATCCAAAGCAATTGGGAAGCTAAGGTGTGAGCAAGTAAAAGTGGTTTTCCTGTGAGAAAAGACTCCCTGAAAAAGTACACAGAGAGATGGAGACAACAGAGTGTCCAAGTCACTGCAAACATGACAATCTGCAGATTTTGGACTGGCACGCTTTTCCATCCTCTATTTAAAAAAAAAAAAAACACACAAACAAAACAGTGAATTCAAGGTAGCGTTAAAGCACACTATTCATGTCTTGAGCGCTCTGTTACACTGTCAGATTTTATCCACGCTACCTGAGTATAAAAACTGACAGAAACCAAAGTTTAGCTGAACATAAAAACTGAAATTATAGATGCCAATTTGTGCACCAGTTCTAATGGGGCCAGCTGTCTGTTTCCTCTTCTAAGTTGATACCCTTAAAAAAACAAGAGAAAGAGATGCAGAGAGGATAAGGCAGTGAACAAATACCGAAGCACCTACCTTTAAAGCCCCTGATTCAAACAAAAGATGTGACAAGGTCCAAAGGAGGCTTGCACTCCTTCATAAGCACACATCTGTGCAAGCCAAGGTGAGCAGCTGTTCTGTGCTGGGGATCAGGGAGCCAGGGGGGTAACTGGGGAAGGGCTTGGTTTGCACTACAGCAGCCCTTAGGGCTCTTAAGGAAGGAGAAGGGCAGGCCGGGAACAGCCTCCATTGCCATCCTGATGCACATCTCTGAAGATTAAGCCTCTATATGGACCAAAGTAAAACATCACCTGCACCAGCCTCTCTAAAGCTTCCAGCAGAGCAAGCACCAGCTGATGGTGTCTGGACAACCTGTACCACCAGTGGTGCTGAACCTGCCGCCAGCCTGGTCCTCCCTCACTGGCATGAAAACCCCTCCTCTGTCCATCAACAGCCAAACTGAAACACGGCTCATGTAAAATAATGGGTGTGATGAGAAGGGGGCAACTGAAGTGACAAAGAGGATGAGTTCAAAGGATATTAATGTTTATATTTATTACTGGAGGAGTTATCATCTCCACTTTGTCAAAGCGGAGAAGATGCTGCTCATTTGGCAGACAGTCATCCCAGCAGGAAAAAACAGGCACCAAAGAAAATCCAGTTCCTGTCCCTCCCAGTTTGCTCTTCCCCACTCACACATTCCTGCTCAAGGTTTACAAACTGGTAGAAGAAATATAATGATCAGAAAAGACTTTGGTCATGCCCAACATTGTTTTACACAGTAGCTAACCCTGAATTAGCCAAGATTCCTGCAAACCTCGCATCTGGTACTTCAGCAAGAATTTTCTTTGAAAGGGAAATAAAGTAAGTTTGCATATGTGACTGATCAAAGAGGCATGCAGAGCTATTGTTCATTTAACACCTTTTGTTAAGGTGGCCCACAACTGGATAATCAGAACACTCAGCACACTGCTGAGCATCAAATTATTCAGAACATAAAAGCATCTGTTTAATATCTGAAAGATTATCTTGCTTTATAACACACGAACAATTGGAGGATCAGAGTAATTGTTTAACAAGCACAGGCACTTTTTGTTCCTGTAATCCACTAACCAGAGAGAGTATGCAACCTGCAAAACAAACAGAACAGATTAAATTGTTATTTGTCACACATAAGGTAAAAGGGAGAAATCATTTCTGTGCCTCTGGTTGTGCAGGCAGAATTCAGTTCCAGAACACAGAGAGTCTTGTCAGTTCCTAGTATTATAAATTCATTAGTCAGCCTTCACCTCTCCCGAAACAATTCCTTTCCTCAAATGCCTTTATTAAAAAAAAAATTTAAAAAATTAAAAAATATATATATATCTTTCTCATGATGGATCCCTTTGTCTTGTGCTATCTGGATACCAAAGAGGAATTAAGTTTGTATTTTCAGGCTTTGCCCTGCAGAACAGCTGAGCCAAGAGATCTAAAACACATTTGCCTCTTTTTTACTAATAAAAAATAAGGGTCTCCCTTTCAAGAAGTCAGGCAGCCAGAAAACTGCAACGGTCTCTGATGAAGTGTTGATACTCAACACAACAGTTCATATGCTTCTGTGATACGGTGAAGAGAAACCAGTGGTGATGCTAATTTTGACATGAGTATCATTATGAGTAACATACACAATAAGCATTAAATTGACTTCTAGTTTTGAAATGTTTTAATATAAATCCATGTTACAATTAAAACACACACACAAAAAAAAATGGGGTTTTATGTATGACAAAGTGGAAAACTATAGAGAATTGCATCTTCAAGAGTCTGGCATAAGTCAGTGAGAACCAGCCACAACAGACATTTGTACCAACCCAAGTGTGTCTAGTTCAAACATAAAATATTGACTTGCTCTAGGCAGAAAGGGTAAATCTCTGTGGTCTGAAATATCAGTTTTATAAATACAAAAACACTAATTAACTTTTTCCATCTAGACTAGCTCAGGAAGTTCCAGCATAAGACAGTATTTCAAGAAGAATTGTCTGATTTTTTTGTTTTGAAGTTCAAAAATTAACAGACAAGGAACTTTTGATTATCCTTAGTTGAAAATAAAAGTACACAGCATCTCTGTTCAACTCCACTCACTAGAAAATTCTAGTCAGCTGTAATCCCAACTCAGTCCTCTGTTTTGTGGCTGTTCCTCATATCTGTATGTTCCCTTGTACTTTGCAGCTGAGCAAACTCAAAATGCTATATGGCCCACACACACATAAGAAGTAAAGTTGTAGAATGAGCTGGTAGGAACTCATTTGGGCTTAAGCCTTTTTTAAAGCATTAGCCACTCTCCTGTATCAGCAAAATAAAGTGGTTCTTGAAATAGGCATGGACAACACCCATTAAAAATGTCAATTACCATACAGAAATGCATCATTCTGCTGACAAAAGGGATATATCTACATCTGATATCCCCTACCCTCATCGATTTCTGTTACAGTCAATGGAAAGAAACAGGGCATAAATCAGAAGGAACTGAAAATGGATCAGGAAAATCATGTACTAAAAATACATGTTTCTCTCCTTTAACTACACGTAGAGTTTTTAGGTGACTGCCTCTAATTCCCCGTAAGCTGAGGCTTCATCTGACTGAGAGGAGAGCTGGATAAGCGGCTGAAGGAGAACCTTGCCAGAAGATGTTGGTGGAATCCAGAACTTCTCCGATATAATGATAAATGTACACATGGAGAATATAAAACAAAAGAAGAAATCACAATAACCAGAGGGAATAGTCTTGCTGAGAGCTCCTTAGCTTGGTCAGCTACCTTTTGACTCAAAAGGTCACTCCCATTTTTTTCTACAAATGCTGTGTTAAATTCACACGATGTTCAGGTTTTGGAGGAGCAGCCTCCATGACTAATTAGGTTTGTTTCTCCTCCAGCTAAGCTGTCTTTCTTCCATAAGTCTATTTTTATTATTTATCTCTATTTTTCAGTGCAAAGTCAGTCCAATCATGACCTTTAAATTCCATATCCTTATTTAAATGAAGTTTTTGTACATATATATATATCCATTTTAATTAGATCTATACGAAACTATCTATAGTATAATCTCCTCTAACTAGATATCCAACCAGCAATCTAGAAGATATTTTAAATGGCATCTCTAAAAATGCACTTCAGACTCAGAGAAGGATATATAGTTCATAAATTGTGAGTAGCTACTAAACTGTTATGTAAATGTCTTTACAGGATGGGGACTTTTTCTATAAAGAAAAGGAGCAGTGATTCTATTCTCACAGGGATTTGTTCAAAAAACAAATCCACATAAATTCAGATAATATTCAAGAACCACATATTATTCTAAGCTATTCAGAATCCAGGTTTCTGAAGGAATACAGAAAATCTCACATTTGTTTTAATCACCATTAAAGATTCTACTTTCCAATAATTTGCAATGAAGAAATGAAAAGTAATTAAAGACAATCTTTAATACTGGGAGAGAAGAAAATTTAACAAAAGGTAAGTATTCTGGATGAACACTAAAAAGGGAAGAACAAACTTTTCCTCTATTTTAATTTAAAGGGTTTTTTGCTTTTTACTTAAAAAGTGAAAGAAAAGAAAAATACTTTTAAGGATGATTGCTCTGTAGTAAATTATAATTTAAAGCTATCCAAAAATCACAAACTAGTATTTCGCAAACTGTATTTCAGGTAGTGACTGTTCAGCTACAGATTTAGCATACATAAAATTAAATCTCCAAAAATTAACAATAGAATGCATTTTCCTGATTTGCTTAGAATGAAACATTAGTTTTTATACATCCACCCCAGTCTCTGCTGTGTTCTCATTGTAACTTCCCAAAAGAAAAAAATATATTCATTTTTCCTGATGAATATGCTCTTCCCTGGTTTAGGACGTTCATCTCCTGTTGCTGCTACTGCAGTTTTCCAGTGGAATGGTTTCCACACACGATGCTTGTGTAACTACATACAGGTCTGGCAGCAGTTACACATGTAGGGTAGGGAGGTTTGTCCCCATACTATGAATGATGCAACCTGGAAAGCCAAGAAACTTGACCGTAGGTTTGAGACGGCTCTAAACCACTTTAAAATTTAAAAAAAAAAAAAAAAATCTCTCTATTTTAAAAGGCTACTCATTGGACAGCCCAGCTTCCTATTTCAATCTCGTGAAATTCCCATTTCACTCTCACTGCAATACGCCCTCACATTCCTTCCCCTCCTGAAACGGCAGGACGCATAAATCTAATCTTAGCACATTAAATCCTCCTGATATTTTACCTTCACCAGGATTTGACTCTGCTTTCAGTCATTCAAGAAACATTTTTCCTAACGGAGACCCAGTCCTCTGGGAAATGAGGCCCAAATTTGCCCATCGTGGCTGTCATTTGCTCAGGTACTCAGCACATACCGCCACACAAGGCAGGTCCAGGCCATGTAGAAGTACAGAGCCTGTGAGTGCCAATTAATGTTCAGATTCAAGCTGACTCAGCTTAAGTGGCGAGACACAGTCCAAATTTTTTGTGTACCGGCAATTTTCTGCTTTTTTATATCCATCCTGTAGCTATTACCTTGCTTCACCATTAAGAATTTTTTTCTTCCTCAACTCCAAATATAGCTATTGCTTGCTTGGGCTCTTGCCTTTTCTTACCTTTTGTCTTACAGGCTAATGATCTGTCAACTAATATTATATTATTTGCTTTCCTAATTGCCTGTTTTCAAATAATAGATTGTGTGTTAAGGTGGCTACCTTAGCACTTTCCCTGTATATTTCAAAAGAAGACAGAATTGATACATTAGGAATGAAAGGTTCAAACCCCAAGAGAATACTGGTCCTAGTTATTGCTCACAAAAATATTTTCTCCACAATATTAAAATATTTTATAAAATGTCTGTAGTATTTGCTTTTTCATCCACTTCCAGTATAAGTTACTTTCATTCTGAAACCTATGAGGTTTTCTCATTTTCAGATCAAACTTTCAAAGCATCCTGAAAATTTAATACTACCACAGTGTTGTATTTGAGAACAAACAAAAAATACAGTTGAACCCACTGATATTTTTTCCACCTTTCCACCTTGTAAGAATTCTTCCTGTATGCCAACGGATAGGGGGGAAAAAAAAAAAAAAAAAAGAACACAACAAACCACACCACCGTCACAAACCACAGACTTGAAGAGTTTCAAATGACGAATTTCTCCCTTTATATCAGGAAAAACACAAAGGCAGAGGTGCCAACGGGATGCACACATTTGGGAAACAAGCTCCCCTACCTGTCTTCTCCAAATCCTGTAATCATTTTTCTTGGATGGATTTTTGTTCATATTTTCTTCAATTCTTCCCGGACTCAGCAAGGAATCAATGACACCAGGGGAGCACTCTGGTTACCCTGAACCTCTGAATAGACTAAAGGTGAAAAAAGACATGGAAAAACATTGACTAAAATCCTGCTGGCAACTCAATAGAGACACACTGGAGGGAGCCAAATAAATCTCCTCTCTTTCAGATTCACAAAACAAATTTGCTCCAAGACTCCACTGAGAGCTTCGTCCACATTTCATGGGTGTGCTGCAGTGGAACAGAAAAAAAAAAAAAAAGAATGTGTGGGTCTGGACAATAGAAAAATGAAACCTTGCACTGTCACAGAGCACTTGCAGAAGCAACAAGAAAATGGTATAATGTCACTTATAGTACAGTTGTGGCATTGAAACCATTCACAACAGTATTCCTTCCTTTTTGTCAACCTTTATCTCTGAACTCATGTGCTTTATCAAGTAAGCTATCTCAACAGATCAACAAAAAACAAGATTGTGTGACACTGAGTTAACCATAGTAACATCAAATATTGATGGTTTCCTCAAGGAGATAAAGAAACTTTGTAACAACTTTTCACAGATTATTAATACAGAGTGATAGTTCTAACAAAAACATCTTCTTAGTAAAAAATAAAACTCACTATGAAGGGTAATATGACAGATGGATTAATGCAGAACATTTGTTTTAATTATTATACTTGAAAAAGCCCGGTGAAGATTCAAAGGATCCTCAAAGTTCTTAGCAATGTGTGACATTAAACACAGAAAATCTGTGAAGATTTCAGCTACACCTAATATCCTTTGTCAAGATAGGTAGAAAAATAAAATACAAAAGTACCAGCAAGACTTTATCTTGATGTAGGTAACCTAAAACCTTTAATGATTAAAAAAATCCTGAAGTAACCTCCATATAAAAAAATAGATAACTTGGATATCTTTAATTTTCCTTTTAAATGAGTTGGAAATCAACATAAATATCTGCATCTGTCAATGATTAACAGTACCTGAATATAACGTCTCAAAATCTTAATCGCAAGATAGTTATCACTAACTTAATGACATAATCGAGAGATGACAGAGAAACACTCACATAAACACCCATTTTGTCCTTGAATCCATAAGCCTGAAAGAAGACCACCACAATGGACCACACAAGTGGCAAAAGATACTTTGACAGTCCAGGTGCCATGTTATGTCACACCAATGAGATTGTGCTATCTAATGCCAGGTCGGGGTTTGTCACCTGCAAAGAAGGGGAATGCCTCTGTTACTCTTACATAAACATTTCATTTTCATTATTTTTCTTTTTGGGGTTTTTTGAGGGGAGGTTGTTTTGTTTTGGTTTTTTTTACATGCTTATTAATCAAGAGCATTAAGATCTGACTGTATTTGTTAACAGCACTGCCAGCCTCTTTACAAGAAGTTTGTGGGAGGGCAAGTCACACAAATATCCACTCACATATGTTTGCATTCCTGGTAGCATATAGCACCTTCCCAATCAAGGAAAATGATCTATGGTCATATCTCATGACTTCAGTCTGAATCATGGACTTACGCCTCTTCCACAGAAACTATGAGGAGTGAAACTGTTTGTGAAAAATAAGCGCGTGATATTAGTGCCTTGCTTATATGTTTAGACTCACATTTTCTAAGTGACTAACAGTAAAACCAGATAGATTCTAACATTAACATTCTAAACCATTACCTATTAAACTGAGAAAAGCACATCACATTCTCTTGGAAACTCCAGATTTTCTATAGTTACAGGGAAGTCACAAAATCAGAGATGCCAAGGTGAAACAGTTTTCCTGTCCACCTCCTCCAGCTACATTAGTTTTGGGGATTTCTTCCCTGCACAGAAGCATTCTAGTCCATATTCCACACAGTTTCTGGAGACCACCCTTTTCGAGCACATTTCCTTCCAAAAAGGAAAGAGCTTGAAAATACAGTCCTTCAAAACAGAGCAGGCACTGCACAAAGGCAATGGCTAAAAATTATTTAGAAAATTAATTCCGATCTGACCTCAGTGAATAGAGTTAGAATTTCACTAGGAGTTCAGTGGGTTGAATATGAATTCAGGGGTTTATGCTGTCTGTAAAATAGGATGCTCATTCTGCTTGTGAACGTCACTGAAAGAACAAAAAAAGAAGAAAGAAAAAAAGTTAAACAAATGTATTTTTCTTCAGGAATGTCAAGCAGTTTTGAGAGGTCTGGCTCCTCGTATGACTCCCAGTGCTGAAGGAGCCCAGCCAAGCTGCGAGGCCGCCGGGCAGGGTCAGGGTCCGGCTGAGCCCATCAGCCTTGTTCTTACAGCGAACACTGGACAGAGAGACAGGTAATCTGAAAAGCAGTAGGCCACCCTATGTTTTTGCAACAGTTCTTCAAGTCACAGCATCCTTTCCTGCTGAGCCAAAGCCAGATGTAATAGCGTTTCTACTGCCATGGAGAATAATAAAAGAGATGCCATTAGGCTTTAATTTAAGGTTTACGACACAGAAAATTTTAATGGAAGTTAAATTAACTATTGACATTTATCACAATAATTTGTTCTGCAGCCTCTGACCTGCAAGACAAAAGCAGAATAATAAAGGCTTTGGGACATGACTGAGCTGGGAGAAGAAACTGTCAGTTATCAAATGCAAATAAGCAGCCTGTCAAATGTGAGATGACAAAGAAAATCCAAGGGTGACATATCTTTGATATATGTTCACACACAAGCAATCACATCAAATTCCATATCCATTTACTCTACAAGTATATATAAAATTAGGTCCTGATGAGTATTTTTAGAGGAAGATAGCTAAATGTTAATGACCATCACAGCATACGAAACAGTCAGTGCAACATCCTAACAAGAAAAATGTTTTAAAACTTAAAAGATTATTTAGAGATTAAAGCTTCACTCCAAAAAGACTTAATGTATGAAGCAATAACGTTTTAAACAAATTTTTGGCAAGATAATAAAAAGGAGATCTGAGACAACGAGGCAGTCTTTTTGACTTAATGGTTCATTCCAAGTATATTTTGATCAACTATGAAATATTGCAGCTTTACTTTCAAAATAACTTTTAATACTAGCTGTTAATAACACATTGCATGCAAGTAGGTCTATATTCATGCAATGTCATTTCACTGGATTTCACATCATAGGTGTGTAATTGTAAACATATTTTTTAAAATACATATTAACAAAAGGATAATACCACAGTATATCACTGCTAAAAGCCTTCCATCTGGAATTTTCTAATTTAAAATGTTGCTATCAAGATGACAGAGCTTGTGCAGCTCAGGAGCAAAAATACATGAATAAATATTCTCCTCTTCCCATTCAAACCCTGTGCCTTTGCGCTCCTGCAGGAAGCCCAATCTGTCAGCATGACTCTACACAGAACTTCACACCTGGATCCTCACCCAAAACTGCCCTCTAAAAGTGTGGTCCCATCAAAGCCCTTAACATAAACTGGCTTTAATGTCACAGGGCAGGATAACTATAGTGCATCAAGCCAAGCCTTAGCTGACTTTTTCACAAAAACATTTCCCTAAAGAATGGAAACAAAAGCGATTTTAACGGTAAGCCTTGTGTTTAGGCACTGAGCAGTACTTATTTAAATATACTTTTTCCTATTTATACTATTATGTGGAGACGGCAGAATGATTAAGCCAATCACGCAGGCCTTAATTAGACCAAATTCTCCTGAATTCACAAGAAGTTTTGTCCCTTTAATAACTCAAGGCTCAGATATATCTTCCTGCACCCAGTAGTTGATCGTTATTTTTCCCTTGAAGTCTGATTAATTGCTCATATAATGTAACTTTTTTCCTGGCTTGTGTAACTGAACTCCTTTTTCATGTGTGTCTCGTCATTTTTATTACCTGAGCTATTGGCAATGGCATCATCCTGCCTCAGCAATTTCTATAGATTAAATAAATGTTGCATGAAAATGTGTTTTCTCTTTATCTGTTTTAAATTTGTTGCCTTTTAATTTCAATATCTCTTTGTTCTTTTGTTATGAGAAAGAATAAAAGCTAAGCATTTGATCAAGTTTCTCCATACTGGTTCATATTTTATACACCGCTAACATCTTTTACTGTGTCCTCCTTCTTTAACTGGGTCAGGCAAGCCTTATAAATATCTCTTCACTTGGTAGCCCCTCTGCCTCTAATAATTTCCATTGCCCTCTGAATCTCTTCTTTTTCTGCTATCTCCTTCTGTTGTAATGCAACTAGAACTGAATGTAGCGTTCAAGGTTAGGAGAAAGATATGCTTCTGCTTAGAAAGCACCAATTAAATATTTTCTGTGTAATTTTATCTCACTGCCTAATACACCCCACTACTTCACTTGGTCTGATTGCTACTGCAAACCCTGTCCCTGCCAAACTGACCCTAGGTGCCTCATAACCTTACCACACTTTCATAAGTCAACATATTTTCATTTTCAATCAAGACATGAAAATTTAACAACAAAACACTCCAGCTCAGATTGTCTTGTACAGCTCATGTTTTACCATCCCACTCACAGAGCCCATGGCTCTGCCTGTGGTCCCTGGTCATCACCGTACAAAAAACAGGAAATACTTCACCATGGATGCACCCCAAACCCAGACTCTGTCCAGGCAAGCACCTCTACACATACATGTTCACAAAAATTAAATTATACCTGTGCCCAGAAGCCTCCTAAGGCAAGGATCATGTTTATTTCTGTTTCACAATTTTGAATTACCTATTCCAATGCTCAGTATGTGTCATCCAATGCATCTGCACCACTCCCTAAGGTACTGGTTATTTCTACTCTGTGGGTGCCCATTTCTTTTAGCATACAGGTTATCTTTTTTACACTAACAAGGCAAAAATGTTACCCACAATTACAGCTTCTCTGCCATAAATTATTTATCACTCTCAAGAGCCTGTCTGCTTGGGGGGTAGGGAAAAAGGGTTGTTTACCTGATGAAGAAGCAGGCTGTGATCATGTGAGTAGTTTTCGAACACAGATTTATTAAAGAAAATATAAAAATCCAGTACTCTCACAGTATTGGAAAATATACAGTTTTATTTAGGAATGTTTACTTTTAGGTTAAAATACTGTTTTCTCAAGGTGTTTGAATTTTTTATTTGGTTTTGATTCATATCTTGTTTCCCACGGTGCAGTATATTAAAGCAGAAATAAATACCATATACTATGTTTAACTCCTTTGTTGTCCTCTGCTAAACACATCATGATATGGTATTTACATTCAGCACACCTCTGCTCTTAAACCTACCCCAGGAGGGACGGGGAGTCCTGCTTCATATTGACCTCTAGCAGCAAGCCTGGTACTAAACTTGAGGATGGAAATTGTGTTGGCTGTACCAGCTGCCCCTCAACCAAGCCCAGTAGATTCACAGCTGGTCTCATCTGGTACATGCGGACTTGAAGCTGGTTGAGATGGGCCAGTTCTCAAAACACCAGAAGATTTTCTAAGCAATATTACAATACAGTAGTTACATAAATATATATATATATACACAACTAAAAACTGTTTCTAAATTTCTCTTTTCAGGAGGGGACTGAGGGGGTTTGAGGGGTGAGGCTTGCTCTGGTATTTTTGCTCATCAGTAGCTCAAAACCAGCTAAACTACTGAGTTTCCAACAGACCATCATACATGTCAGAGACCCCACAGCTGGAGATTATCAGATGTTCATCATCTGACGACAGATCATTTGCAAAAGCAGAGCCTTAGCTATGGACCAATCTGTCAAGAGATATCACACTTGGCTCTATTGCACTTCATTCTCAGAAACTGAAATCTCCACATTGTTTTTGAGGAAACATTCCCTAGAAATTGCAAGCTGAACATAAAAAAAAAGAAAAGGAAGTGGAAAGTCATTGATCTCACTCCATTATTACCTCTCATCATCCTTCTTCACATCTAGTTTTGCAAGGCGTTTTGAATGCGTCAGTGAGAAACTCTTTTGAAATATCATGGACTGGATTAGATTTGCAGTGTGTGATGGAAAAGAAAGGCAGATCCCTAAAGAGAAGAAGAAAATGCAGCTAGACTCAGGTGCCCAGCAGTTGTCTGAGGAGTGAGTGGTTATATAACTGGTGTAGCGGACAGCAAGGCGACACATAAACCCCTCCTTCAGAACAAGATGTGGATGGCTTACTGCACCAAACAGACACTTTTCTTCCCTCCTATACTCTTTATCATTGCTCTGTTTTCAAGGATGGAAAAACAAGACACCCGGATTAGGAAAGAGAAGTGGGTTGCTCACTGCCAGATTGGCAACACACATAGTCAGGAGAGAGACAGAGAGTGCACTGTGGATGCAGTGCATCCCCCTCGATTACTTATAGTTTTGGTTTAGCCTCAGTCACTTGAAGGTTACAGTTGGGTATGTATCAAAGGCTATAGATGGCCAGCAGCAAAAGCATGAAAGATGCCATCAGAGGCAGCTCAGTGAGCAAGGACCAGAGTAAGGAGGAACCTCGGAAGGAGCAGGCAGGTGTATGTATAGGGTCACTTTATAGAAAAATAGCCACGTTGCAAAGCAATATTTTTGGCCTTCTTCAAAAATGATGCAAGAGTGAAGCTAAACCATTAAATAAAAGAGGTGGAATTCTTGACTCTGTTTGGTTTACTTTTATCGGTTTTATGCAGAAAACTTCCAATACCTGTTCTGGAAAAATCCTCAGAGTAATTTTAATGATTTTGTTTTAAAATACAAGAGAAACTTTTTTAACTCATAGAACCTTTTTTCTTTTGGAAAAAAAAAAAAAGTGTGTTGACCAGACAGGAATGAAACACAAGTCTCTTTGTGGTGCCATACCTGCTGACTGTTGCTGGTTTTCTTTCATAAATATTCACAATCCACTAAAGTCCTCTTTGTAGATCTAAGAGAGGATTTCTGGGGTTTGTGTATGAAGAAAATAGATTTGGATACTACTGAGAACAGAAAAGCTCTGTCAGAGCTGCTGTCATCTTCATTTTTATTTCTAGAAAAGGAAAAAAAGATGTTTTCCTTTTGTAGGAATAAACATATGATTGCCAGCCAGAAACAAACATGTATCAAAGTGATCAAACTTATCTTTCTTGGGAAAGTTCACACTATTGTTTTACAGACAGCCAAGCAAGCACCAGGTAAGTTGGTGCACAAAATAACACAGCAAGAGCTGTATAGAGCTTTCCTTAAAATCGTGTGAGCACAGTGAGATGAAGTTGATGAGCCAAACTAAGGAGGGTTCTGGTTCAGCACTAGGCAGACATGCCTATAGTTCTCCAAGGGCACTCTGCTCACTGGTGTATTGGATGGGATAGTCACATCCTAGAAAAGATCTCTTTGTAGGAAAAGCTGCACTGATACGATTTACCAGGCAGTTTCACTGTTCCCACCAGTGCCACTATGGGAGCTTCATCTCTGGTTTCAATAGGAGCCAGCTTATGCCAACACTTGCAGCTTTTGGTCAGCTCACCCTACAGACACAAACATTTAGGATCAAGCACTCTCAGCATAAGAAAATAAAAATCTGTAAAGAAATAGAAGATGGAAAGGACAGCAACAACTCAGCCACCCTGTAGGCAGCAACAACCAGGCAAGACACTTGTTTGAATGCACAAGTATAGTCACCTGGAAGATGAGATTTCACACTGGCTGTCGGGAAGGTAAATCTCCTCTACACAGTAGGCACTAGGAATACCCTCCAAATTCTTTTACTCACCATCAAGAAGAGAAAGTTCACAGCCTGCCCCTGGGCTGGCTGTCATGTAAAAGATGCTGGGCAGGATGACCAGAAACTAGAAGTCAAGATACACAGATGGATAAGAAAGCAAAGCAAGAGAGAAAGTCAGCTCAAGAACCCAGAGGGACAGAGTCCACTAAATTTTCTCTGATTCTTGAATTACACAAAAACACATAACCTATGTGGTAACATATTTCTTAACACAACCTTATGGAGGAGTCTGATTTGCTGAATGACACAGCAGAAATGGAGAATCTCAGGTCCTCTACCTTTACAAACCCAAAACAGTCAGCCTATTTTATAGCCCAAAGAGAATACAAATAGACAGTATCGCTGCAGTAATCACTGCTGCGCTAACATCCCCATGACAAAATGGATAAATCTATATTATTCATTTGAACTAACAGAAATGAAAAGTATCTTACAATCTGATTTTAAGAAAACACTGTCATACAATCAATGTCTCCCTGCTTTCCAATCAATACATTTGTTTTGCTTTAGTTTTTGCGAACTAGCAGGAGACCATTAGATTGTGACAACATTCTTCCATTTACATCACCTCTTTAGAAACTGTAGAAACACTCCATTGGCCAGATCTTACCATTAAATATTGATTGAAAACAAAAAAGAAAAACCAGCACAACCAACAGTCATTGGCATTTAAGCCATCTAACTTGAGCAGACACATACTTCTGGAAAGAGACTTATTTTAATGAAGAACAGTATGACAGAGAAAAATCTTTTGTAGAGTTAAAGCACACTTGCTACTAAATAGGCTCTTTGTATAATTAGGATTTGCAAAGTGGCAAAACACAATCCAATTAAGTGAGTTAGATTCATGTGATTAACATCAGACTGGCAGCATTGCTCTCATAGTTCATCAGTAGCTTTACTAATTAGGACACCGCTAAGCAGAGACATCTGACCTTGTCTCAGCCAGTTCAGATTACAGTTTACCCTTCTGAACCCTGAATCAGCCTCACTGTTTGTTTCTTCCCTTTATTTCCTTACTGGTGAAGATTTTCCTATGACAGTCTGATTCTTTTTAAAGTCATGCTACCAGCCATCAACCATCATCAAATAATTAGTGCCTCTCTGCTCACTGACTGAAGAACAAAAAACTGGAAAAAAAAAAAAAAAAAAAAGACAAAAGATCTTTCAACAGGGATATTTTCCTGCTCATATTCTGCATTCACTGCAATATTAAAATCAGTGTGGGCTAAGTAGAAAAGCAGGCAGAAAGCAATTTTAAGTTTCAAGTAGCAAAAAATGGAAATTATCTTTGCTCACCAAAGAGTAACCTCAAGTGCAAATGGTGCTAGAAACATTGTTCAGCAGCAGCTCAGTAATCAGAGCAGAGAGGCTACCACAGGGAAAACAGTATCTATGACTCCAGTCTCGGCAGCATCCCTGCCCCATGACAAAAGGACAAACCACAGCCACCGATTGCTTCGCTTCATCTTCTGCTGCAGGCACCTTCTTTTCCTGTGCTGTTGTGGGTCTGACTGCAGTGCTTGTGATCAAGGGCAAATTATTTCTGCTAAGTAGAAAAACAGAAAGAATACTTTCTAGATGCTGTCTTTTGCATTACAGCTTTGTGGTTATACTGTCCTTAAAACAGCAGCCAACAGAATAAAAGAATTTGGAAGTACACTCAGCTTTGTGATGGTGGTGAAGCAGTAACTGATAACCACAATACAGAAACTCTAAGTATCAAGAGAAAATTTTATAAAATTAAATTTTCTCTAAAGCAATTCAGCACATCACATGGTAGATATCATAAACAGAATTGCTTCATAATATATAGAACTTACCACTTAGCACAAAGAACTCCTATTTGAATCAGTTTTTCTATTTGACATCAGAATTATTCTCTATAAACTTCCTAGCAAAGACTGCTACGCTACAGAAGTAAAAATACTAAATAAAAATTAAGTGTAGATCTTTGAGGATAAATCCCAGCAGCCCAATGCCACTTACAACGAAGTAGTACCCATGATATCATAAGATGCTAATAATTGTGTCAGGGACAGGAAGACAAACAATAAGTTAAGCAAATTAGTGGAAAAATGAAACCCCTAAATACAAAAGGAAACTAATTATGGGATTAGAAAGGATTAAGTGACACAGCCTGTGATGACAGGGAGCTCTACTCGATAATCCTTGAGATCCCTTTTTGTCCCATGTTTCCAGTCTTCCCAGAAAAGATTCTAGCAAACATCTCACTGCTGTATAGGTCTCTCAACAGCCTGTTTAATTTCTCATCTAACCAGCTGTTTTACAGCCAATGCAAATAACTTTCCAAATAAAGTACAAGCAATGTGCTGTGCTCTCCACTTCTTCCTCTGCTTTACCTTCCTCTGTTTCCTTTCCTTCTTGGTCTAAGTCACTTCAGGCATTAGAAACACGAACACCAAGGGTGCTAAACCTTGCATGGACCTTGTAGTTTAGTTCTCAGCTAAGGTGATGACAGTCAGTTAATTTTCACTTGTTTCCTAGGCCAAGGCAGTGCCTCAGAATATTGTTACAGTACTGCAGCTTGTCAGAAAGCCTCTGTGCCACATGAAAAACAGATTTAAAAAAATATTCCCTCTGCTCTCCAGTAATACCAAAAAGCACCACAAAGGCTAATTTCCAATTCAGATTAACACCTTGATGCAGAACTCAAGTGCAACAAATTGTACTTTGTTCACATTTCAGTGATAAAGAAATTGCTTACGCTAAAATGCTTCATTTGTATACTATCAATTTATCTAATAAATAAGTCAAAACAAGTCACTCTGCTTTTCCGACACTTGACTACACTTTTTAAAGGTATTCAATAGTTAAATCTCCAGAGTGGGAAAGGTTTTCTTAAACTGTGTGTCCACATATAGTATATATATACACATACATATAACCACAAAATAAATCTTGGGATGGCACTGACAAGAAAATTAATTTCAGATGAAGAGATAGGTAACATGATACATAAAACTACTGTTTAATGTGGGGGGGTCTTAAAGATGTTCAGTCTCATGTATACCAGTTAATGCTTATTTTGTCCTGAATGCCAGCAAACAACATTGTCTGGGCAAGTGAAATTATCCCTTTTCACAGAGACCCCTGCGCAGGGATCACAGGGTGACTGCTTTACTGGGCACCTTTGCTTGCAAGTTCTTTAAAGGATCACAGCTCCTGCTGTATAACGAGCTCATTGTGGCTATTTCTGCTGCCACCAAAGAGCAGAACTGAGGCTGTCTGGATCCATTTACAGTGTTGTTTAACCTTGCATTTAAATCGAGTTATACCTTAAGTTACATCATTTAACCTTATATCTCTCTGATTTATAATGTATTATATTTGGGATAATTAAACCTAAACATACAACTTGGCTCTGAAACATAAAGTTATAATTAGAGGATAAGCCAATCTAACAGATTTTTGAAATGCTATTTCAGGGATACTGATTCCCAAGCCTGTTGAGCAACTTGCACAAGGCCTTGGGTCAGGATTACAGCTGTCAAGATTTCAACAACTTTACCAGTGACAATTCAGGAAAGAAGGGATTTGAAGGCTGCCAGGGATCTTTCTTTAGCTGAGGTAACTGCACACACAAATGCAGGCCAGCTACTGATACAGTGGACTTCCATAAAAGAAAAGGTGGAAGCCATCAGTAAGAAAAAAGGGACTCAACTCTTTCAAGAGACGTCCTTACAACAAACTGGATGAAAGAGGGATGAAAGACTGCTGCTTAGATATGGATGAAAATACGGATCTAAGTCAACTAGACATAATATAAATAATTCTCAGACTGTGGAGCCAAATTACCCCTTAATTGAGATACAGATAAATCGGTTCTTCCCACAGTGCCTCTGTGGAGTTTCTCTGTTTCTGTTCTTCTGAGCACAGTGGTGACTCCTAACCTTCTACTTCTTTCCTCTGTGTTCACATTATCTGCTATTTTCTCCTCTAGATCACATTGTTGTAATGTTTACTCCCCCTTATGTAAAGAGCAGGATTTTGAAAGTTTGGTGGAATCAGTCTGGCCACAATTTGTCCCCTCCTGTCCCACTGCCATCTGTGACAATTGCCGCAACTAAGCGCCTCACACCACCACATGCACCTCTCATCAGATCTACAGCCAGCTCTGGCAGATGAAGGATGATGACTGGCCCAGTACCCAGCACTGCGTGGGAATGCTGGGCTGAATCACAGGATAAACAGGGTGTAGCCAGGAGAAAAAAAAAAAAAAAAAAAAAAAAAAAAGAAGAACTGGTAGTAAACCTAACCACATACCATTTCCTACCATGGGTGACACTGCTAAATGAGGATTTGCATGTGAAAATGAACTGTTAAATTAATTTTCATGAAATACAGTCCCTAGTGCGGATACCACTGACCTTTCACTTAGATATTTATTTCACAGAAAAATTTTCCTTTGACACCACAGCTTGAGATCTAACAAGAAAATATGAGATTTTCTTGTTATATTTCCACTCAAAATTTTCTGCCCACAAGTGCAACTCATATCTATAGACCTTCCGGGAAATGAACGAATGTGCCTTTATTGTATTGACAGAAAAAACAGCCATTTAAAGATGTGTTAAAACTTAAGTGGTTTATATGGATGGCAAGAAATAGTTTATTGTATTCCTCAGATTCAGAGGACCTAACAAAAAAATCTTACCTTAAGGAAAACCAGCTTGCTGAAAACATTGCAGGAGAATATGAAGGCCTAGAATAAATCTTTACCTCAATTTTATATAGCGACACTGCATTATTTTGTACATTCTACTGCATACACGTAAATTTAATCTATGCTACTTGACACTATCTGCACATGAAACAATTATCTTACAGCACTTTCTGTGTTATTTTGGAATACATGTTCTATTGTAATCGACAGTATATAAAACAATAGTTATAGCATAAGGCATTAAGAATTTGATCTACATTTGTTTTAACACTTTCCCAATTAAAATTATGTCTATATGGATTGATTTTATAACAAGCATTTCATAGCAGAAATCTTCAAGTTCAGCATTTAGCAAGTTAAAAATACTCTTCCTCAGATAAATGCTATTCTGTACATTGGTGTTTAGATAGAGCTGCAACAACTAGTGTGTGTGATATGGCATCAGTTCATATCACACAAACCTCACACTCTTCTCCTTCTGGGCCAAATCGGTGCACAATCTATCTTTTTATAGACCTTAATGTTTCATAAAACCTAAAATATTAGCAGCAAAAAGGAGCTGAAAATGTCAAATGTTCTCTCAACTTCCCTTCTCCTTTCTTTGATCATTTTATACACAATTCTGAGGCAACCTCAAAAAAAGTCGACTCACCTAAAATATTTTTGTAATGAAGCCCAGAATGGAGCACATTCATTTTTTCAGCTTTGCGATAAGAATTTCACAGACCTTTCATAATTAGTTTAACATGTGTTCAGCTTATACTAATCTTTCAGAAAGAAACCAAAGCTTGCTTTTTTTTTTAATTCCAGAACTGCAAATAATAATTATTAAGGAGGTTAGATAAGATGATCATAATAGTCTCTTCTGGCCATATATAATTTCCCAGCTATATGAATAAAATATTCATATCTTTGATTACTGTTTCAAAGGACTACATTTTAGTATAAAACAATTTGGATAAGAATTTAAACTTAAAAGTAAAAACAGTCCCTCCCTTTACCTATCCAGTCCTTTCCTGAACACTTCACAAGAAAAGACAAAACACAGGAAGGCATTTTGTCAGCATTATACAAGTCTGCCTTTACAAGTTCTCCATCTTGTCAGCATTATCTGTTGGCTTCTAGAACTTCTACTCTTAGGAAAAAAAAAACAATCAGCTCTGAGTTATAGTCTCATTTTTCCAAAATGAGATAATTAACTTTCCCAAATGGCAACGGCATCTCCCCTGGTCATGCTACCCCTTTTTAAAAAAAAATCCTTTTTTACTCAAAACATATACTTTAAAGCTGGTTTAGTAAGTGTTCTTCCTGTTCTATGGTCCTCCAAAGAAGGGGGTCAAGCATAGTATATGGGAAACCTAACACGTACTTACACTACACATTAACAAAAATAGAGTCACAAATTATAAAGAAGACTGAGGAACCTGAAATAGGACTTTATAAGAACTGGAACACCAAAACAAGCCACCTGGCAGCTATCAATCAGAGTGTAAAGTCCCACCACTGCTTTGAATTCACCTTCTCTGCACGTTGCCCCAACATCCACATCTCTGCATACACTCCCTATCAATGCCAACGTGTCTTAAAATAAGGGCCTTTGCACAACACACAGAAGAATGCCTTCCTAATCTTGACTGGAGGCTCTGCTGTGCAAATAAAAGTGAGAGATAGACAGAAAGATAAATGTAAAATTTGTTTCGGTTAAGCTCCTTGTGTTTAAGCAAACACAATATAAAAATGCATTTTGTACTTTATTCTTCCACTTGCAGAATAACGTAACATAAGAGAGCACAATGTAATGGATTAGTGAACTGAATCTCTGAAATGTGCCAGGGTTAGATCACATCTGCTATTAATAGCAGCAATCTGGCTTTTATAATGCCTTTCATAAAGAAGAAACCTAAATGCTAGTCAGTTTAAAACAGATAGCAGCAACTCTGTCAAATATGTTGGGCTCGCTCTGTGCACAGTTGAAATGTGAGAATGCAAAGGTACCAGCAGTGCAAAACGACCTCATACAACCAGCGCGTACCTTACCCAACCAGGAGATTGTACACAGAACCGTCCACAGAGTAAGAACAAATCATTCTTTCACCTCTGAATAATTTTTCTGCAACAGCAGTGTTAGCCTTAATCAAGGAGGTTTTGCTCATAATGCACTTGAAAAGGCACGCACAGCTAATGCAGTGACCCAAGCTAAATGCCAACTCCATCAGCAAGAGTTGATCTTAGCATCTCTATCAGCATCAAAGTTTTTGAAATGAGTAGGTTTGCTCTCCATACAAAATTAGTCTCTCCATACAAAAGATTCAGGATACACTTGAGTGGAAAAATGGTGAAGAGACCTTGGCCTGAATACATTTAGGTGAATGATCAATTCTAGAAAATGTGCATGTTACAGATCCCTGTTGTATACCTGCAAGTGAGAACTAAACCTCAAAGCAGCTCTGCAGGACAGAAAGAAAATTAGCTGTACAGATAGAACTTTTATTATAGGCACAACCCAGTACTAAGGGTATCCAGTGACTCTCAGGAGGATATGGCAGCCAATATGACAAGGGTGTTTGTGTGTGTGTGTTCTTTTTTCCTTTTTTTTTTTTTTTTTTTTTTTTTTCTCTTCCAGTCTTGCTTGCTCTCATTGCTCAGCTGAAATTATGGCTGGAACTGTTTCCCCAAATCCAATACTTTGAACACTCCTTGTAATTTCCTAATCTCAAGCATAACAGAAAGACTTCATGGCAAGGAGTAGTTTTAGCCCATCTTCAGCATAGTAGCCCTCCTACATCTTCATTAATTACTTCAACTGTTAATCCACACTGTTAGGGTTAGGCAGTATTCCCACTGCTCCCTTGGCTATATATTAAAATAGCCAACACCATCATGTTTGGGTAGGCATGGATGTGTTTGATTCACCTAACAGATCAAACTGAATAGATCAAAGAGACAGGTCTTAGACATGAGCTGCCAAAAAGTGATAGGAACAAATTGCTTTTAGGCGTATGCACAAACAGATTGTAGACAGCTGGGAAATTGTAGAGCAGCCATAAACTGGGGGACCTAAGAAATATAGTCCAGACAGGCACAGGCTGGAGCTCCACACAGGGTTTTCAGGCTCACAATTACGGATGTATATCTGATTTGCAGTTAAGGCCACCATAACCAACGCCCTCTCCATCCTCCATCTTTATGAATATCTGCCCGTGATAACAAAAGCATCCATACATATTAGTTTCCTACCATTTCTGACTTCTGGACTTATCCCTCTAGCACCCAGAGTGGGCGGCTTATCTAAAGCAGAAAAAAGGTAATACAGAGAAAAGTTCAAAGCAGCATCTGCGCTACAGTATTAGCTGTAGGAGCTCAAGACAACATGAATTATCATTCCGAATTTTTCCCTTATTCTACTGATGACCAGAGCATCTTCAGCTATCGCATCAGCACAATCCTAGCCTTGTAAAGACTGAGCTCGATCACTCAAAAAACACCAAGGGTTTGCTGAGTGCATCTATCACTTATGTTAAATCATCAGGGATACAATACTAATCCCCAGAAAATAATAAACTAAGCTGCCCTGTCAAATTTTTATTTAGGTGGCCAGCAGTACTGTGCCATGAGATCTTAATGGGATTTGAAAGTGTCCTCTCAGCAGGCTGCCACAGACATTTTGCTTCATTTTGAGGAAGCTGACTAGTATAGTTTATACTAGATAAGTCACACCAGCTCATTCAAGGACACTTCTTCTGTGGACTGGATGCCAGAGAGGAGTTTAGGCTCTGGAACTTAGCCAACTTGAATACTATAAAAACAAAAAAACACACCACTTTACTTTCTTTCAACTGTTGATGTAGAATTTTCAATGATTCTTTTGATCAATGACCTAAAACACGTACACTGAAAACCAAGTGGTAGCTGAAAAGTACAGTGAAGGGACAGAGGCCTTGGAAGTATTAGACAAATACCTTTCCATACAAAACACATTTTTCCATATAAATGAAGGAATGTGATCTGAAGAGAAATGCTACAGTCAGCACAACACATCTGTCTATTTGCTAAGTCTCAAAGAATAGCATCAGCATTCCAGCCAAAAAATAATAATAAAAAAAAAAAAAAGTAAAATGAAAACACCATCATCCATTTCTACAGATTCTACAGAAAAAGATCAAACTTGGGGGAGTAGGAGAACGGCAGATACAAAGCCTTTTGCAAATAACAGAAAGAATTAATAGCCATCTTCAGCTTTACAAACTCTCTGGCTTCTACAAACAAGCACTAGAAAGAAAAATATTTTGCTGTTAAATTGCTGGGTAACTTAAAAAACAGGGTCACTGGAATTGCTTTTTTCCTAATTAACAAGAAAGAGAGCTTCTTGTAAGGCAACATTAACTTCTTGTTATATATAACAAAACAAAACACATATTTGCTCCCAGAAATTAGGAGCCTGAAAATTATTACAATGAGCATAGGAGAGAAAGACTTCACTGAAGCTTCTTTGTGAAAATTGTGACAATAAACATTTTTTTTTTATGTGATCTTTCAGTAGCCTTATTTTCACAGCTTGACACTGAGCAAGCTGCAGTCTCCAGTCGTTCAATGCAGAAGTCAGATTTTCCTTGGAGAAAAGCTGGGCTGTGCCCCTCAGCAGCCAGCACTGTCCTCTGGATGCTGCCTTTGCACAGCACCACAGTCACAACCCTGAACCACCTAGGCTGTGACCTACATGACTTTGGAACAATGAGAAATGATCAGCCAAGCACTAGATGGTTAGTGGGGATGCTGATGTGCCAGAATGGCCAATATTATCTTTAGCATATGAATTTGGGAACACTAAGATTATAGAGGAACCATGTTATGTTTGCACTAGGAACTGGAACGATTGCTGCTGAATTGGTGTGCATGCTGGTAACCTCAATCTGCAGAGACAGTTTTACAGACTAAAGAGGATAATAATTTTATCATCTCACAATAAAAGCAAACCTGAACTTACTTTCTCTATCAATATTGTTTTAGATTTTTCCACTTTACATGAACTTAACTTCGTTATGCTAAGAGCGAAGTGACAGCTTTCTTTCGAAAAATAACCTGATTTATAGGACAGAAAACATCTTGGTTTTGTTAAAAAAAATGAAGTTTTAATAGTGACACTGGAACAGTACATAAAATACGATAAGAAGCCCTGGGTTTCATATCCATTATCCTTTCACTGTATTTTCCATCACGCTCCATTTATACAGGGTCGATTTGAATAGGAACGCAGTAGGGAAAAGGAAAGGGAGGTCTGAAAGGACCCCTATCAAAAGCCCTCACTTCTGCCCTTCCCAGGCCACTGACCTTAGAGGATGCTGCACGCATCAAAATTTAACCTTTTAACATCCTGTGAAGGAATTTACTATCATTAATGAGTTTGACAACATCTCTCCTCATACGTTTTATTCAACACGCAGTCATTGCTGACAGACTGTTTTGTAGTTTTTTTTGGTTTTTAGCATGAAAAAACCATCAGGAAGAAATGCTAGGAGTGCTAGGTGCTAGGAGTGACAATCACATGAATTAGTAATTATTTTAAGTTCCACATTGCCTCATTTACATCCTTCAGTTTAGTACTCCTCTTAAACACCCATTAAAGCTTTTCAGCGTTCTTTTCCATTTATTTTGAGGAGGATAAAGAAGTACTGAAGCATTCAACAAGCTCATAATCTTAAGCACCTCTACAACCATACCTTTTTAAGCTACTTTCGCCCTTGAAGTTTGCTTGTTAAAGTCAGAAAGAGCGTACAGCCTATTAGAATACAAAGCGGGGAATAAACTGAACAGAGTAACTGCCAGCTAGAGTACTCCAGGAATTAAATAAGATTAAAATGTTTGTTTCTGAATCCCTTTCAAGTTAATTCCGTGCAGCAGAAAGAATTCAAAACAGAATGTATTTGTTGAACAGCCTGCTAGCTGTCATCTAACAAGTTTGTAAATCTTTATAAATTTGCCAGTTAAAAGGAACACGTAGTTTATATTTGATGCTGGCAGAGTTCCAGGTACTATTAACCAGGCAATCCATAATACTTGGGGAAAAAAATTCCACCACACTACACACAAAATAAATCATCTCTAGGTTTGCATTATTTAAAAGATGATTTAACAAGGGTTTGTATGTACAAGTATAATCTGATCTGATTTTATACAAATGTTACATTACACTAGGAAAACGGGATCTAAATAACAGTTACTATACAATAGGTACTAAATCTGTTCCTCTTCCCTACATTTCAGGCTCTGTTGTTCTACTAAACTACATACATTTTAGTAGACAGCACTTACGGATAAATTTTAGACTAGTCAGTTTGATTGCTCTCAGTGGAATTTCCAATAATCAATATTCTTTTCCTCCAGGTCACCACCAACACATATCATGTGGGATCTGCATGGCAGACCTTCCTATGCAAATCCTGTGGTGCTCACACTGCTCCCAATATAACCTACAGAAAGGTGCCATACCACATAACATGACTGACAGCACTCAGCATCCTTCTTTTCTTGGGTGGGGGTGGGAAGGATTTCAGATGTACATCTCCAAAAATGCACCAAAAGATCAAATAGGAATTTTCAAAAACTTCAGTCATCAAAAGAGTTAATCTATCCTTTGAAGGTTTACCCTCACACAAGAACTGCTGTATTCATTTACGGCAAATCCTTCTTCAGCTTTCCTTCTCTTTCTAAAACATACCCATGACTGTGAATCACCAGGGACTCTCTAAAATTCTCACAAATCCACACCATTACTGGACAATCATGTGAACTGCCAAGTGTGTTTGTACATATTTCAGGCAGAACCCTGAGTTATTACACCACACTGAAGAAAACCTTGACTTGTGAAGCAGAAACAATTTGGCAGGAGGCAGACAAGGGAGAGTAGCAAACATTCCTTCCCACTGCCCCCATTGCTTATTAAAACTGCATCTGTCCCTGCAGTGTGTATGAAAATATGACATCTACCAAACTGATTTTGCCTTATAATTTCACTATACCTGGTCTGAAAACAGAAGTTTCTTTATTACATTCTGTAATACATAGAGATATTCTGGAATAAATGACCATTGTCTTCAAGATGACAGAAATATCTCAAATATTTGCAGGAACGGGGGTGGTATCTTAGGATAGCAGTTTAGCTAAACTCTAAGGGAAGACACTCAAAAGGAAAATCTGTATACCACTAACCACAGCTGTTAGCTTTGACAATCACTTGCCTATTCATTTACATGGCTAGCGTGTCGGGATGCGTGTGTGTGTGTGTGTGCGTGTCTCTGTGTTCATAATTCTTCATTAAAAATGACAATGCTAATAGTCTAGAAAAACTTTATGTTCTTTTTTAGGGCACCGTTTTTTCCATCATTAACTCTGAATGTCAGTGGGGCAAGTTTCCAATATTATTCCCCTTCAAAACACTGTAATTAAAAGAGTTCTCAAATGTTTCTGAATTTTTAAGGCAAGTGAATGATTCAAACCCCTCTCAGCTTTTACTTTTCTTCTGTTGAATAACAGTCTCAGAAGCATACAGCACTCTTTTACTGAATCCCAGCAATAAAATGATGAAAATAAGTGACTGCTTCCTGTTACGGGCAAGCTGTGTTTCTCAAAAGCAATATAAAGCTCAGATAGCTGGAAATGTACTACAGGAGTTGGTGGTACTCTCAAGTCATGGATCTCAAGGTCACATTTGGCCCTGTGCCTCAGAAGGCCTCCCAAGAGAGACTGAAAAGATTGTCTTAGAAGTGGATAATTAAGTGATAACATCATTGCCCCCATGTTCTCCAACACGGTAGTCCAATTCACTTGCAGTAAAGTACTCATTCTCCAGCTTCATAACTCAGCCATCGAACATTCAATTATTCTATCGTGAAACAAGTGGGTGATGATGTTATTGTTGTTATAATTCCTAGACTAAAAAATAAAAAGGTAGACTTGCTAGGAAAAAAAACTAACTACCCCCCAACATATGTTAAATTGGTAGCAGGTAAGCACATGAATAAGATATTTCAGTCAAGTAAAATTACAGCAAACAACTAAAATCTGCACTTTTGAAAACTTTCTTGACCTTTCTCCCAACAGAAATTGGGCCACTGAGAGGACAACACTTGCACATCAGCTTTTCTGCATCCCTAGGAGCACCTCATGTAACTGGGCCTGAGCAAAACCGCAGTGCTTGAGACTGGCTATATTGCCTCAACTTTGGCCCTCTAAATAAAATACAACAATATCCTGTCAGAACTTACAGTAGCGCCACGACAACAAGATTTTAATTGGAACAGAGGGAAAAGGCAAATCTCCTTCAAAACAGCAACACCTGATCCTTGTCCCCATATTGTCTTCCTAAGGCTCTCTTTTGTAAGGAGGACATGCATGCTTGCCATACATATATAGCATGTCATTTCTTTACTATTTCCAGATATCTGTCTGGCAGTCTGGTGGTAATGAAATTCTCCATCTACGAAATATAAAATGATGTACAAATTAGTAACACTGGTGGCACAACCACCTCAGCCATCTTGTCTCAGTGTCCCAAGTTGCATGATAGGCATAAATTCTGCATGTCCTGAGAGAAAGAGAGGTTTCATTTGGGTAGTCTCCTATGAGTGTTAAGGAATAGAACAGTAGTGCTAGTAGTGCTGCAGTGTGGTCCAGCTGCCAATACAGAATTAAATCTTAGTTTCGTTCTCAGTCCCTAGTTGTGAGATTGGGTTATCTAGGGAGCGAGAGGTAAACCAGGGCACAGAGAAATTCCCAGTTCCACCCCAAATAATAATCTGATTATTAGTGCTAAAGCTTTTGTAGTCTCATTTTGCTGATTGCTGGTACAACAGGGTTTTTTCTATATCAGTATCATGAAAAAAAAAAATCCCCAGAATCCTAGAAGAGCCAGTCTCATCTTTAAGTTCAACACGTGAGCCAGCTTAAGTTATCACAAAGATCCAAAATGGTATGCAGCTACTGAAGTTTCTTCTCCAGCTCCAAAACTGCTCTCATCAATGGCAATGTGAGGCTGGGGTATGAAGTTTCCATTACATAAGCCAACATAGTTTGTAACCTATAAAATCCCACAAGAATCCTAATGACAAAAACTGATGTAGTCCTCTATTCCATATGTAAAGCAAAGAGAACAATTCCACAGTAGATTTCACTGGGTATTATGCAAGGTCAATGTTCAACACCATCAAAATGTACAATAGCATCCACTGAACTGTCAGGACACACTTTACCCACCCCAGCAGCAATGCAGACTGTGAAGAAGTGCTCCTGTGAAGTGCTCCTGTTGCCCATGCTGAGACTCTCCCCTCAGCTGCGCAATGCCTCATAACACTCTGGTGGACCACACAGTAACATGAATTGATAATCTCAGCCTTTTTAGTATCAGTATCTTGGATCTTGACCAGTTTGCTGGTCTGGATCTCTACAGGTGATCTCACAAACTATTGTATTTGTGCACAAGCAGTGAGGAGCCCCAGATGGAAGTAAAAAAGTGCAGCTGAGGAAAATGTACGTAAATCCCCACCGTGGTTACCCCTCAAGAAGCCAGGCATTGCATACTGGCTTTTCAGCACAGCTCCGACCTCACCAGAAATGCAACAATCTCAGTGAAATCTAAGTAAATATTTAACACAATTCTCATCAAGTTCTAAACATTTAAAACAAAGTAGTAAATTTGGAGTCTTAATGGTCAGCAATATTACTCAGAGTAAAAATTGATATATTCACAAAGTGCCTAGGCACCAGAACCTGACACTGAAAAGTAGCTACTGGCCTTTATAGTGGTGTTTATTCAAAAATTTATTTAAATGGGTAACTATTTGGGTAGAAAATCCTCCCAAGATGAGACAACATAGATTTGAGAGATCTTTTCTGCTGTTAGTTCGGACATTTTGCATTTGTTTTAAAGTTCAAATGCAAAGCAGTAACACAGAGAGAAAAAATACCCCAAGCCTCTGTATGTATCATCATACTGACTTTGTGGAACAGCATAAACACCACACTAAAGTTACATTCTTGTTGCAGGCAGAGATCTAAAAATAGCTAAAGCGTCCATATGTTTTATAAACCAGGAAATATTTATGTGAAGTATGGACTGTGAAAGAGAATTAAACAGGAGCACATTAGAATAATAGTGTTTGGACAAAATTTTATCTTATTGATAGCAAGAAAGAAAACAATAATTTCTGTATGTACTTCATGAATGTATGTGTAAAAGCATAACAATGTCCTTAGCTCAGCCCTTCAGTAGATGATGTTTAAAAATGATTTATTGTTATGACTGATAAAGGTCACAGCATACCCATTTCTAATATTTCAGCTCTCAGTCTACAAAGCTTTGCCGCCATAAGACAGGTTTTATCAGCAGAGGTTTATGTGTGAACACTCACAATTTCAGAGCAAGCCAGCAAATTTCTTTTTTTTTTCCTTCCGTCAGCAGCATCATCTCCTTAAGAACCACAAGCCCTCAGGTAACCAGTAACTATCACCAAAACACTGCTGCAGTCACCACAGCTTTTCTGTGCCACATAGCAGGTGAACTCTGCAGTACACTCTGCAGTCTGGTTTTCCCAGTCACTAGAGCAACTGGATGTGACTGGAGTGTGCCACAACTCTTTTCCAGTCAACTGGTCCATGTTTCCTTCCCAAAGAAACCATGGCACAGGGAGGGGGAACTGGAACACAGTCAAAGCACACATCGGGTGTATGTGTTTGGAAACAATGCTCTGGCCCCACTGTCCTGCTTGCCTTCCACCTCCACAGCTCCAGCACAGCACCAAACCCTCAGAGTGATGTTAAAGCAACCATGTTCCTTATTGGCAAATAGGTAATGCTCCATCCAAGGAAAAAAATACCACCAATGTTTTATACTCCTGCCTGGAAAAGACAAAGAAAAGAAATCCACATGGTCTCAGGATGGGAAGGGGATTAGTGGTGCATAAGGACAGCACAAGCCCAGCTATGTGGAAAAAAAGGCTCTATGTCTTGTGTTGAAGGCCAGTCGCACTCCAGGTTTAACTCCACAACACTCACATTTCTGTGGTGTCACAATTCCAAACTCTGATGCTCAAGTCTTCTGCATCAGGGGGATGAGATGAGAGCGAGCAGACACAGGGCTCTTTCTGGATCTTAGCAAGAAAGCCCAACAAACAGCTTAATAAAATAGTTGTTTTGATGAGATTTAATAGAAAGAGGAGTATATTGATAGTGAGTAAATCTAACCCTTCAGAAGCTGGGAACCCCACACTCTGGCAGCACTGGATGGAACCAAGATGGATTTTCCCACAGCATGCTGCACAGATGCCGTCCATGGAGAGAAGTTCCTCATTTTTGGTCATTTGAGCTACTCTATAATTTTCTTACAAGAAAACAACCCTTTTCACCATTTCTACCGTCAAACAGAAAGGATGTTGGCTTGTGAACTGGTTGTTGCGTAGTTAGATAAAATCAAAGCTGGGCAGGTGGTGTAATCATGGTACCACGTCGGAACTGTCCGTGGGCTCCTCTGTTCCCACGAGCAGGCTGGGGTGTTCCTGGGGCCAAGGAGTCTGTGCAGCCCCACACATCCCAAAGGCCAGGCTGGACACAGAATCACAGAGTGGTTGGGGTTGCAAGGGACCTCTGGAAATCATCTGCTCCAACCCACATGGTAAGCCGGTTCACCTAGAGCAGATCACACATGTAGGGTGAAGCAGCACAGCACGGCACAGGTCTGTGCCTACCTAGGGCAGATCTTATGTGGGTCACCGACTCCTGGACAGACAAAGGTCCCTGATGGAGATCACTACTTCAGGTCAGCACAACCAGCTGCCTCCCACCATTGCCCTGCCTGCCTTCCACCTCCACAGCTCCAGCACGGCACCAAACCCTCAGGGTGATGTTAAAGCAACTGTGTTCCTTATTGGCAAATAGATAATGCTCCATCCAAAGAAAAAATACCACCAATGTTTTATATCCCTGCCTGGAGAAGACAAAAAAAGAGAAATCCATACAGTCTCAGGATGGGAAGGGGATTAGTGGTGCATAAGGACAGCACAAGCCCAACTGTGAGGAAAAAAGGGACCAGAACACTTCTGAAGAAATCTCTGGGAGGGCTGCAAGCCATAGACTTCAACAGGGACAATCATCATCTTCCAGGAGGAGGTCTCTGAAGCTGGCTTTCTGCAAGAACAGGTCACACAACAAATCATCAGGAGCCAGTCCAGCAATTTTCCCTTTCATACCCAGGGGGGAATCACCCACACTCTGCTCCATAGCACTGATCTTCATGTGAACTGGGCAATGTATGCTTTCAAGTGCACAGCAAGGGAGAGGAAGGAGATGCCAAGGATGATGTCAACCCATCTAAGGGAGCCTGGAGCTCTTAGAAACACAACAGTACAGCAACTATACAAGTCACAAGGACCAGTCAGGAAAAAACTGATTTCAGTGATGCCCGTTTTTCTTCACTTTGATGTCCCTTCTTATTTGAAAATGGCAATTCTCCCTGATTTCTTATGGTTTTCATCTTCATTTCATAAATATAAGCTTACTAATATTAGATAAATCCAGAGCCATTAGGCATTATTTTAATTCTAAGCCCTTAGAAAATCATTTCAATGCAAAATATTTTATATATTTTATATATTTTATATGTTGTAAAAAAAAAAAAAAGTGACTTTATTAAAGAAAAAAAAGAGAGAGAGAGAAGAAAGAACCACCTCTTTGCAAGGGTTTGGATGACTGCTGATGGGAGAGAACAAAGTATACATGCGAGATTTACCTTTTAGAAAAATTCTGGGCTGCAGAAACACTGAGGAGTGAAAGAGATAAAGACGTGGCCTGCTTTTCCTTAGTATTCCTGAATCTTTCATGCTAATCCAGTATTGGACACCACACTGCTTTTGAGCGTTGTATGATGTGTTGCACCAAAGGGTGGAAAGCAGGTCCTGTTTTTTCTATCCAGAGAATGCATCAGCTTCAACTGCTACAGCAGTCAGCTACAAAGTAACACATAATCAACATTAGCATTCTGATGTCATTATGGCCCCAGAACAAATGTGTGTTGTTACTGGACAACAAAACTTAGAGCAGCACAACACCTCCATACTTCTGTAGGACTTGAAGAGCGATGTACTTGGCATAAGTGAGCATGTGTCATAAGTTATAACATAAATAATAATTACAAGTCACAGAATGAAGTAGATAAAACCTAAGTATGGCACAATGACTATTAATCATAGGAAAATTAAAGTACAGTGTTAAAAAACAACATGGTTTGCCTCTTGACAAAAGCCTACAGACAGGGTGTAGGTGTAGTTACATTTAGACAGTCCCAAAATTAACATTCAGCCCTTTGAAGGCAACCATGAGGCTGATGTGGCCCCCGGAGAAAATTAGTTTGTCACCCCAGTCTACAGGAAACTTGAACCTTTGCAGGAAAACATTAATATTAGCTGAGAACTGAATCCCATTCACATTTCTGCTTGTGGGTGTAAGTGCTGCATCCTCATTTTTTACCAAAGAAGAAGAGTAAAATTCAAATCACCTAGTTATTTAAAAGTACATTGGTTCCTACATCCCTCTTCCTTTGAAGCTTCCATCTGTAGGGGCATCAAAGGATGCTACTTTTTCTGTTGTTGTTGTGGCAGATCTAACAAGTTCTGTTCTTCTGAGAGATTTTAACAGGCTCACAAAAGGTCATATGAAAGAGTATGTGAAAGAGCTGGATGGAAACAGATGAACATCAACCTACCTTGCTGCAACACCTGCAGGTGAGACAGGATGGGCCTGTGGAAGAGGAATGGTGTGTTGGTAATTTAGCACTGTAATGACTGGGATGGTCTCAAGCCTGGTTGCAAGATGAAGGAGTTTGTAGATATTTACAGGAGACTATGGAGACTGTACCAAAGGGCTTGAAACTGGATTTCTGGTATATCTAGGGGAGCTTCAGAGATATGGGGCTGATTTATTTCTCTGCTGGAGCAGGAAACTTTTGCCAGCTTTGGCTCCAGTTCACAGTGCTGCCATGGGGACTGGAATATTAACATTCAGGGAAATGCTAGAATCTGATTTTTTTGCTGCTGTTTTAGCCTTTGTGGGAGAGGAAGGAGGGAAGAAGGCAGCAATGATTTTGCACCAGTTTCTTGAGAGGTTATATAAGCTCAGGGTTAAAAATTACACTTAAGAGGATTTTTTTACCAGCTAGAACTGACAGTTCAGGTGGTTATGTCTGAGAATATATCAATGACAACATATACCAAAGATACAGCCTGAGTTTTTACAGATTTTTTTTTTCTTCCCCATAGATTTTTCAAAATAAAATAATGCAGTAAAAAGCTGACCACATACCTCTGTGCTAGACTCACTCTGTTAGACTCATAACTATCTGATGGCAGGATTCTAAAAAGAAATCTCTTAATAAACCTAAATACATCTATATGTCTGATCACGACGTGCTTATTTCAGCTTGTTAACAGAGCCTGAATCATAATAGTGATAGTGGTTTAAATGAGTCATTTTTGCTCATATAAGTGAAGCTGTTAAATATGCCAACAAGTTTTCTCAGAGGATTTGAAACTGATCCACATCTTATACAGCTGGAAGGAAAAGTCCGGTGATCCGTGCTGCACCCCGCCTGACAAAGTCATCGTGATTCACTTTTAATGAGAGTCCCACTAATTGCCTCTACAGGGCAAAATCAACAGGGTTTTAAAAATTATGATGTACAAAGAAAGGAAGGCGTACTACAGGCTCAGACTCGAGGTGGAATCCAAACTCTTGCCCTGACAATATTAAGTATTACACCTCCAGGGCTGAGTAAAACCACAAATAGCAATTACCCTGACATCAGATATTAAAAATACCTCTAAAAGGCACCTTTCTTGAATACATATTTATAGCTTCAGCACAGGAGAATGGTTTCCTTCCAAATTTGTGAGAAAAATAAAGCTGATGTCCATTAAGTTCTGCTAAAAAACCACCCCATACTAACAGATCTGTTCTTCCTGAAATAGATTAGATCTTAATTTCTGAAACCTATTCAATCTCTAAATGGTTGGCTCCAAGACTGGTGCTACAGGCAGTGCTTTGGTTTTTTTGATAATGGCTGGTTTTATAAGACTCCAGTCCGGACAGTGTTATGCGGGAAAGGGTTATCTCGCAGAGGCAAAAGGATGCTGGGGCAGGAATTAGCTGGGCTCATTTGGAGAGCTTTAAACTAGGCTCTAAGGGGGATGGGGTTGTAGTTGGGCTTGCCCCAGTGGGGCAGCATTCTAAAACAGATGAGGACCGGGTGGCCTCCTGTGCCCCTAGGGAGAAATTGGTGTGCTCTGCTCGCTCCCTGAAATGCCTGTACACTAATGCGCGCAGCATGGGGAATAAGCAGGAGAAGTTAGAATCCTATGTTCGGTCGGGAGATTATGATCTGGTGGCAATTACAGAAACGTGGTGGGACAGTTCACATGGCTGGAATGTGGTCATGGATGGCTACGCCCTTTTCAGGAAAGACAGGCCAGCCAGGCGTGGTGGTGGAGTTGCTCTCTATGTGAGAGAGCAACTGCAATGTACTAAATTCTGCCCAGGAGCGGATGAGGAACGAGTCGAGAGTGTATGGGTCAGGATCAAGGGACAGGCTGGCAGGGGTGATACGGTTGTAGGTGTCTATTACAGGCCACCAGATCAGACTGAGGAAGTTGATGAGGCCTTCTATGCGCAGCTGAGAGTGGCCTCACAGTCACAGGCCCTGGTTGTTGTGGGTGATTTTAACTTCCCTGATGTTTGCTGGAAGGACCATTCAGCCAGCCAGCCCCAGTCCAGAAGGTTCCTCCAGTGCATTGATGATAACTTCCTCATGCAGATGGTGGAGGAGCCGACCAGGAGAGGTGCACTGCTGGATCTCATCCTCACTAACAAAGAGGGTCTGGTCGAAGCAGTAAAGGTCGAGGGCTGCCTGGGTTGCAGTGACCACGAGATGGTGGAGTTCAGCATCTCGTGTGGCAGGAACAGAATAGCAAATAGAATTGCAACCCTGGACTTCGGCAGGGCTAATTTCGGCCTTTTCAAGCAATTGCTGGGGGAAATCCCATGGGCAAGACTGCTTGAAGGAAAAGGGGCCCAAGAGAGCTGGATTGCATTCAGTAATTGCTTCTTCCATGCTCAGGATCAGAGCATCCCCACACATAGGAAGTCGAGGAAGGGAGCCAGAAGGTCTGCGTGGTTGAATAGGGATCTGTTGGGTATGCTCAAGCAGAAGAGGCGAGTTTACAGGTCATGGAAGCAGGGACTGGCCACTTGGGAGGAATATAAGGCTGCTGTTAGAGGATGCAGGAAGGAAGCTAGGGTAGCCAAGGCCTCCTTAGAATTACAGCTGGCGAGAGGGGTCAAGGACAGCAAGAAGAACTTTTTCAAATACATAGCAGATAAAACTAATACCAGAGGCAATGTAGGCCCACTGATGAATGAGGTGGGTGCCCTGGTGGCAGAAGACACAGAGAAGGCAGAATTGCTGAATGCCGCCTTTGTCTCTGTGTACTCCGCTGGAGGCTGTCCTGGGGAACCCTGTATCCCTGAGACCCCAGATGAAGCCAGGTTAATGGAGGAGTTTGCTTTAGTCAATGAGGACTGGGTTAGGGAACAATTAAATAGTCTGGACGTCCATAAATCCATGGGTCCAGATGGGATGCATCCGCGGGTGCTGAGGGAGCTGGCTGAAGTCATTGCTAGACCGCTCTCCATCATTTTTGCCAAGTCTTGGGAAACGGGAGAGGTGCCCGAGGATTGGAGGAAAGCAAATGTCACTCCAGTCTTCAAAAAGGGCAAGAAGGAGGACCCAGGTAATTATAGACTGGTCAGCCTCACCTCTGTCCCTGGGAAAGTAATGGAACAGCTTATCCTTGGTGTCATCTCAAGGCACATCAGGGATAAGAGGGTCATTAGGGGCAGTCAGCATGGCTTTACCAAGGGTAAGTCATGCTTGACCAACCTCAATAGCCTTTTATGAGAATGTAACAAGGTGGATGGATGATGGCAGAGCAGTGGATGTGGTCTACCCTGACTTCAGTAAAGCCTTTGACACAGTCCCTCACAGCATCCTCACAGCTAAATTGAGGAGGTGTGGTCTAAACAATAGAGTAGTGAGGTGGGTTGCAAACTGGGTTAAAGAGAGAAGCCAGAGAGTGGTGGTCAATGGTGCGGAGTCCAGTTGGAGGCCAGTATCTAGTGGAGCGCCTCAGGGGTCAGTAGTGGGGCCAATATTATTCAATATATTCATTAATGATTTAGACGAGGGAATTGAGTGTACTATCAGCAAGTTTGCTGATGACACTAAGCTGGGAGGAGTGGCTGACACACCAGAAAGTTGTGCTGCCATCCAGCGGGACCTGGACAGGCTGGAGAGTTGGGCGGGGGATAACCTGATGGAATTTAACAAGGGAAAGTGTAGAGTCCTGCATCTGGGCAGGAACAATCCCAAGTTCCAGTGTAGGTTGGGGAATGACCTATTAGAGAGCAGTGTAGGGGAAAGGGACCTGGGGGTCCTGGTGGACAACAGGATGACCATGAGCCAGCACTGTGCCCTTGTGGCCAGGAAGGCCAATGGCATCCTTGGGTGTATTACAAGGGGGATGGTCAGTAGATCGAGAGAGGTCCTCCTTCCCCTCTACTCCGCTCTGGTGAGACCCCATCTGGAATATTGTGTCCAGTTCTGGGCCCCTCAGTTCAAGAAGGACAGGGAACTGCTGGAGAGGGTCCAGCGTAGGGCAACAAAGATGATTAAGGGAGTGGAGCACCTCCCTTATGAAGAAAGGCTGAGGGAGCTGGGGCTCTTTAGTTTGGAGGAGACTGAGGGGTGACCTTATTAATGTCTATAAATACATAAAGGGTGAGTGCCACGAGGATGGAGTCAGGCTCTTCTCAGTGGCAAACAATGATAGGACAAGGAGTAATGGGATCAAGCTGGAACACAAGAGGTTCCACTTAAATTTGAGAAAAAAACTTCCTCTCAGTGAGGGTAACAGAGCACTGGAACAGGCTACCCAGGGAGGTTGTGGAGTCTCCTTCCCTGGAGACATTCAAAGCCCGCCTGGACACCTTCCTGTGCGACCTCACCTAGGTGTTCCTGCTCCAGCAGGGGGATTGGACTAGATGATCTTTTGAGGTCCCTTCCAATCCCAAACATACTGTGATACTGTGATACTGTGATATGACTTTTGCACTACTGGAAAGCACCGGGTGCCCTCCTGTTGTGGAGATTTTGGAGGCTGCTGTGCAATAAAATAAAGTTTAGCCAGCAAATGTGCTGTAGTCCCATTCCCCTCATTCACAGGAGCAGAGTCATTTTAAGTGAGTTGAGGACTTATCAGGAGAGCCTGCACTGCATTAAACCCTCAAGTGAAAATCTGCTACTTCTCTGAAGACAAAGGTAGAAAGAAACTCCTGAGCTGGAAAAACACTCCTGTTTAAATAGCTGTCTGTTATAGACATATTAAGCAACAAGGCTGGTTTCCCTCCAAACATCTCTTGCCTGCCTATCATCGTTCAAATATCCAACAAATTTCTTGTTATTTTCAGCAGGTTCAGATTACCCTAAATCCATACAGCATCCTGCAACTCCACCTGGAGCTTCCCTGACCTTCAGCCTCTGCGCATGGACTATGAAGGAGGGGAAAGCAGGCAGCAGGAAAGATAACAGGACTTCTTCAGATTTTCTCCTTGATCTGTGATGTTGAGCTTATGGCTCCCTGTGCCATGGGAATTACTTCTAAAGGCTTTCCCAGAGACAACCACAGCCTGGGAGTTCCCAAAAAGCAGGTCCTGAAAGCTACTGAGAAGTTGCAGGGCCACAAACTGCCAGACTTTCCCAATAAATGACAGCATAGCTTTAAAAGAAATCTCCAGGGGGATCTCCCAGCTTCTTCAAGAGGGGGAAAATCCCAGCCACTGCTGGAGCAAGTTCCACTTCAGCAACATCTAGCCCTGTCATTTCCATACACGACACTGTTTTGTTTGAATTCCTGTCATGCTCATGGGTGATGGGGGATGTTTCCCGGTTGGATGTACTCTCTTGGGCCAGGTTTCAATGTTTTGATCTGCAAGCCACTTTCCACAGTTACAACATAGACTGGTAACAAACAAGAGAGAGAGAGCACCAATGCAATAGTACAGTTAGAAGAGGGACAACATGTTTACAGCAAGGAAGAAAAATGTCACCAACAGAGTGAAGATTTATGAGTATTTAGATTTTGTCTCCAATTACTTGTGCTTTTCCTTCTTCTGCCCTCTTCCGAATTTCAGGGAAGAGAGAAACTTTCCCCCTTGATTTTAGTACACTCCAGCTCTCTTCATTTACCCTCATTTCACTTCAATACTCCAGCCCCCTTCCTTGATTTACCACTACCCCCAAAGAACACGACAGTCAGCGCACAAGGTGGTGGCAGGCAGATGGTGCATTGTGTGAGCAGTGCATACCGTCACTGGTCTCCATACCCACTTTCCTGTTGCTTTGCAGGTCACAGGCTTCTTTGAGGACATGATTAAAACCACTAGAAAGTACAGTTGTTTCTCTGTAAACAGAACAAACCCCAGCTGCTTATAAGCCAAACAACTGCTTACTAAAGGACGCCTCTTTGGAGTTGTCTCTGTAACAGGCAAATGGTCACTGGAACCAGGGGTGGAAATAGGTGTGTTTAATATGCTACATATGAAAGCTGAGCTACTTGGACTGCCTCATAAAAAAAAAAAAAAAAGCCATACTTTTTGTTTGCAACTGCAGGAATGAAAGATAAAGGATGCACTATGAAGAGTGTGTTGCAAAAGGAGAAAAAAAACCAAACAATCAAAAAAAAAAAAAAAAAACTCACAGAAAACCCACACACAAAACCAAACACAAATAAACCCCAAACAAAACAAAACAAAAAAACCCAACCAATGAACCAACACAACAACAACAAAAACAACAACAGGATGCTTGGTAGTTAAGCTAAAAAGCAGATCCTCAAATGTGGTACCATCAAGAGAGTAGAATCTGAAGCATAATCTATATTTGAACCATGTAAATGAATTTTCTGGTTTCGTATAGGTAGCTTGCACTTTCTGCATTCTGGTATCTTCTGTTAAGGGGGTGACAAATAGACTGGACTTGATGAAGAGTATTAAAAGCATGACAGTCTGTAAGCCACACTGCTGAATCTCTTGCTCTCCTGATTCACAACACAGTACGGCCATTTGCTTTAGATTACAAGAGAAAAGACAACTTTTTTGCCATTTGAATTTCAAATATGAGACAGCAGGGTGGCAGAAGTTAATAGTTCACATTTTACTACATACTAATTGCATCAGAAGCATTTTGATACCTTTTCACAGTTTTGTTTTTCCCCCTCACATCTAAACACCTTTACTTGTCTTCATTTATATCAGCATTTCTTCTGAATTTTTCTCTTATTCTTCATATTTTTGAAATTAATCTTCACTCTTCCCTCTTTATCTCTCCTCTTCCCAATCCTTGGCTTCAGTTATCCATCCATAAAGTCTGTCAGTTGGATTTTGTTTCTTCTCACCGAGGCAAAGAAAAACCTTGTTTTCTTAGCTTTTCTTGCTATTCTTTCTCTGCCAATACAGACAACATTGAATGCCAAAGCCATTTCACAGTCTGAAGTAGAAATCTTGTACAAACACTTCTCAAATATATTTTCATGGGTATTTCTTCTATCATTGCCTTAAAATCATGTTATATTTTCACTTTTCCAGCTTTCTATCAGTTATTTTATTTGATTTTCCCATTGAGTGAGGGCAGATTTGCAGGCTACACACAAATACTAAGTGGAGGGAATAAGAGGGAAGATCCAGATTGGGTGTGCATGTCACTGGGGAATTAATCCAGACCCAGCAAAACCAGCTTGAGAAGTCAATGTTCCTCAAGCTCTTGGGTGTCTAAGGGCTATCTTTAACAATTATGTTTAATGCTACACCAGAAAGGACTTAGAAAAGAAAATGCTATTGTTGATCTAGATTCTCCACACAAAAAAGATCCCAATCCAATTCTCTATCAGCTTTCAGGGAGCAGTGTGCTTGATTCCAGAAGTTCAGACACTCACCCACACATACACTCAATTATCTGCTGCCTGTCAGTATTCACAATTTGAGCTATTTTTTTTTCCACCTATAACAGCACCTGAGTGCAATACACCAGTATATGCTGTTTCATGACAAAAAGTAGACCAATATCATTATTAATAGCAGCTTTCATTCGTTTCAATATTGGTTTAATCGCTGCAAATACCACTTCAGTCTTCCCTCTTTGATGAGACTGCTGATAGTCTGGAGCTACTCCAGACTTAGCAATGGAGATGAAATAATCGCTTTTTCAGAAACAGAAAAGATGTAGTTTGGGCTCGTGCTACGAAACCACGAAAAATCACCCTGTCGTTCTCTGAATCATCACACATGACAGTGGAAGTATTACTGGCCTTTGATTTTGCAAACTCAAGAAATAGCCAAAGACACTCAACATCAATTTTCAGAAATCGCCACATGTTTTTAGTGTGAATGAGGTACCTCAACAAGGTCATGGACATTTCAGTCAAGACAGGATGTGGGTAAGTTAACTACACAGCCTGATGTACTGAAGCAAGTCATGAGACTAAAACTTGAAATGGGGAAGTGGTGATAAACAAAGAACTTTCCTCTCCCTCTTAGGCACATTCAAACAGATTCATGACTGAATTTCAGAGGGTCTAATCATTACTAATTTCAGAAGAGGCAAAGAGTGGTACAACACCTCAACCAAAGCCACAGGACATCCTCCACAGTGTCCATGGTCTCACCAAACAGCCCATTTCTCAACCCAACAGCCCATTTCTTAACCCAACACACATCACAGCTTCACCCAGCATTGATACTCAATACTTTATCAACCTGGTAAGAAGGGCATATGCTAATCATGGACCTTAACTTTACCAAAGCAGATCAAGTACATTTAGATACAGTAGAAAAAACTGTGACTACCATACCATATCTTAGGATGAGAAAGAAAAGAACTACCAACATAAAATAGTGTGTCATAACCCTGCATGTGGCCACAATGTAATTACCAAAACCGGACTTAATTCAAACATCAGATTTAATAAAATTCCTACTGTGAAAAGTACCAAGAAATGTCTAGTGACAATAGCTTATTAGGACCATGGGTTAATTCTCACACTACAGTAACTCAGAGTTCTTTGTACATGGATGAAAATAAATTCTCAATCACAAAGCTCAAACAACTTTTTACTAACATGCATTTTAATACTCACAGAGAGCAGCCAAGGTATTTTAGTACTGAAGAACCAGTATCATTGTAGGATTTAGAGTTTATATCCATGTAACATACCTATTACAAGGAAAAACAATTTAAAGCATAAATTCAAAAGCACCATCTTGACATAACCCTATGTTAGCATTTTTACTTATAGCCCAATCTCAAGGACAACAAACTGCTTTTTCTCCAAAAAGCCCTTCAGATCAGGACCCATGCTCAGTTTCAGGTCAACTGTCCTGTTGACTCCAAATTCAAAATTGCATTCAAGCTGGAAGTCTTTGGTAGCAAACACTACCTTCAGACTAGCTTCTGTACTTTGTTCTCTTCATAATCTATTTTGCCACTGTGGAGAGATGCAAGAATTCCCCGTGCTGCCTTCCATCTTATGTATTACAGAAATTACTATCTACATTGTACTATGTATTCCAGAGATCTTAAACGAAGGCAGAAGTGTTCATGCAACTGAAAGGAACTTATGAGAAGATATTTAAAGCCACACACGCATCCTCCTGTGGAGAGCTGCGAGGCCATGCACACACCCCTTGGCCGCTCAGCTCAGCAGCAAAACAGAAACCCTCCCACTCCGCCCACCCCAGCGACACTTGGGGAAAGAGATAACTGCTGATAGCCTGAGCCTGCTCTGCCTTCCCATTCAGCTCTGCAAATTGTGCAGAAATCCCACCAAGAGCAAGGTTTTCATCTTGTTCCAATACCTTTTCTCCCAACCCCATGCAGGCAGGCAAGCCGGCCCGTCTCCTTTGTGCTTCTGCTGAGCCTCGCAAGTCTTTTGTTGTGTTTCCGACTGTGTTGCCTGTAGCTCGGTGTTTTTTCCTTTGAAGGCTTGCATCATAGTCCCTCTCTATGGTTTTAGTGCTTCAGTAAAGGGTTTTCTTTGTCTTTTTTTACAAACCCCAAAGTGTGTTTTTAAAGAGCATCTTCCCTGTTTGCAAGCCAATACACTATGACATGACATTCTGCCCGTGAAATCTAGTGTTACTGAAGGAGGGAAAACATCTCCACAAGTTATCAAAATGCTCTTCTCACAACTTTTCTTTGTTTCTAAATCCATTCACTGAAAAAGATCTTTTGATTCTACAGTGTCAGTTGTTTATCGATCTACCACCAAAGATCAAAATAATGCTTGCCACAAAACGCAGGTATTTATGTTCACAAACTTAAGGACTCGCAACAACTGATCTATACCTGAAAGTACAAAAGAATAACAAAACCTGTACTTTAAATGTTGAGTCTCTGTCTTACTGCAGCTTTGTCTTTCAGCAGCTGGTCTTATCAGAAATGGCTTCACACCAGCTTGTGACCCAAAGCCAACCAAAACACAATGGAAACAAAGTAGCTCAAAACCAAGTTCTGAATACCTCTCTCCCTGTCCTACCTTGTGCTGTACACGTTTGCTTGTTTTACACCAAATGGAGAAAAGGTGTATGTGCAAAGCGGCGTCAAGCATATTCACAATTCAGAAAACTGAGGCTGAACATCATCTAGGTCACTGTGCACAAAAACAAGTTTCAGCCATATTATCTATGTGACAAAGCGCACCTCAGCTCACTGAAGCACTGCCACAACAAAGGTGGTTCTCTCATTGCTGTATTCCAGTACTTTTTGTCAAAAGAATAGAGAACAAAGAACAAATGTCACAGAGCTACCAGAACTGCATGGGGCTCATCTACGTGATGGAGTTTCCCTCAGAGTAACAAGCAATTATTCATCAAGTAGTTAATTCATAAGTGCTGACTTTACACAGACTCTCATGCCAGGCTGACAGTGAAGATGAGATCCAGCTGTAAACACTGAGGGAGCAGCATTTCCTAGCTCAGTGCTCCCAGCAGCTCTGTGGGACTGGGAGAGCCCAGATCCCCGTCAGGCAAGATGTGACCTTACCCTATAAGATTCCTACACCTGAATTTCTTTTTATAAATCGACTGGGAAGGTAGGGAACCTCCTTCACAGCATCAGTGCTGCCCTCCACAGAAACTTTGGCTGTTACAATGGAGCAGCGGAATGTGGAGATGCAGGGAGGAAGTGTTGGGAATTTGTACTTTTTAATACAGAGCCTACTGCTGCAGGTAACAAGATAAAGCATCTCACAGAGAATGTATGAACTACTTAGGATTAATATTTAAGGCCTTTGATAATTACATTTCTGCTAAAGCCTCTTTCAGAAAATGAAATATACTTTTATTTAAAAAAACATTTGTGAAAATGACCAGGATTTACCGATACACAAATTTGTGCAACACCAAATCTGTACCAATTAATATCCCTCTCTATCAACACACAGCAGGTGCTTTGGACTGCTCACACAAGATTTCGTGCTCAATACAGGACATCCTTGCTAAGTCTTTTCCTGAGCCTAATGTGGTTGGGATGGCAGCTAGTAAAGTCACATGGAGAAGTGGGACAGAAATGCAAAGGGACATGATGGCAAGAAAACACTTTAGGATCCAACAAAAGAATAGGATGGTGGGAAAGTTATAAAAGCTGACGTTTTAAGCACACATTTGAGGAAGCTGTTATGTGGAGGAAATTGTGCTGAGTGTAACTTTCTCTGTTCACATTTGCTCAAGATTATGACAACCAATTCCAGGAACTAAACCATGCATTAGCTCTAAGAATCCTGTAACGGCCAACACAAGCACACTTTGCTTGCCCTACAGGGCTGCTGATAGCTTCACCATTAAGACGTGAGGCTCAAGGACCGTGTTCAAGCTGCTGACCCCAGAACAGCTCTGAGCAATGAGCCACATCCCCTGTCAGAGAGTCATCTTTCTTACCTATGCTAACTTTTTTCCATGCTATCTTGCTGTTCCAGACATGAAGCCTGGTGCAGAGCTTCATGTCGAAACCCTGTCCCACCCCCTCTGCAACCCTGGAGCAGCGCTAGAGGTGTCACTTCGGTCTTTGATCTGCTACTCCCACCTGCTGTCTCCCTGCAGCCCTGCAGGCTGCCTCCCTTGTGACCCAGCACAAATGGGATCAGTTTCTTCATCCAGGGTTTGCTAGTCAAAAATACAAATACTCTCAAGGTATCATGAAACCAGCCATTTAACAGAAGTGAGGCATAGGCTTTCTGGTTATCAGATGAAAACACCACTAAAAGCAAGTTGCAAAGACAAGCTTTTTTGTGGTAGACACAAGGCAATCATCATGTTGTCCCCACACTCTTACTTTCCTCCTGGCTGACTTCCCAAGGCATGCAGCACAGGCCAAAAGTCCCAGCCCAGAAAATTCTTCCTAGAACAAGTGAAAACCGAAAGTCTCAATTAGCTGACACTTCACACATAACAAGAATGCAGAAGCAGGCCATAGGAGGTTTGAGGAAATCCAAAAAGGTATTTTGGGCTTCTACTCTAACAGGTAGAAGCCGTAACCGCATATAGTTCAAGGGCTAGGTCAGACCTGGGCAACCTAACCATGCTGGTACCTCAGAGGTGTTTTACTGCTGATCACAGGAGATGTGAGGGGCACAGCTACAAAGCAGAAGTCTGGTGCCTTTCCTGAAAGTCACACCAGCCCATCATTAGACCATCAAACTAGTTCAGTACAAAGGGACATATAAGTAAAGACTGCTATGTTGTGAGTTGGTTTGAGGCGAAATTACACCCTCTTCAAAGAGAAACAAAATTTCTGGATATACTTGTGACTGTATGCCACAGCAACAAGCTGCATTCTGACGGCTTAGGTTTTCCCCATCAAGGCAATGCAGCTTAAAAAAATACTTGAATAAACAATCCACACTTTTTGATACACAGGGCAAGAGGAATATAACAGCAGTGAACTAATGCCCAGCAGCATCCTGTTGTTCTGAACCACCCGAGACAAGAAAACAAGGACTTTCAGTGCAGAATGTGTCGGTACATCTAGGCACTCCAATGAGACACATCCAGCACACATAAACACAGGAGGGAGGATTTTTTTGTGTCTAGCACAAAAAAAGCTATATCCAGTGATAAGCAATAAAGCAGATGAGAAAGCATGGCCTCGGAGTAAGAGATCTGATTGTCCCAGAGACTCTCCACTCTCTCTTCCCATGGTCTTCCAAGCTTCATATAAACCATATGTTTTACTGCAGCTCTGAGTGCTCAACACTCTAGAAAATTGCACCAGTAAATTAGAGGACTGTTTATGTCTGCTTGTACAGAAATCCTTCCTGTGCTGGATACAGTAAAGAATGAATAAAGCTTTCATTTGCTGCAGTGTTGCTAACTATTTCTCTAACGCGTCGCTGCTTAGGTTTTGTGGAAATATTGGTCCTTGGCGAGACAGGAACTTTGCTAAACAAGTACTTACAAGCCCATTTGGAAAAGGTTTTGTCTAACTGCATTCCCCCTGTTTAAGCTCAGGAAGAACTGCAAGGCCAAAAACTGCCAATACTCCTCTATTAATATTTGGAGAATTAGCTGTTTTATTAGAGAAAAAGGCCAGGCAGTCAGGAAGAGATTTTGTGAGCTCAGACTAAAAATAGTAGTGCGCATTTATTCATCTGTAAGCCTGTTTATCTTGGATGGTTTTTCATTTATTTTACTGGGGCTCTTCCAGGCCTATAAGCTTGAAAAGCTTTTAACAAATAAAGGTACTACTTTGACAGATGGGTTGTTTCCAAGCTTTCAAAGCGAGAAGCTCCCTTTAACCTTTGTGGCAAGTCCATCAATAAAAGGGATGATCAAAGAGGGCAAAGTTCTACCCTAAGCAGTACAGATCTGTGTAAGCACATATCACCAAAGAGTTCAGGTTCCTTTTCCTCAGCACACATGCAACAGCAATCAGGTGGAAAGTGGGACTTAGACACAAATGCCACATGCACATTTAACTGTGTCCTGATCTTCTAGGTAAGCAGCACTACCCTGGATTATTGTAGAGAAGAAAGGTGATTTAGAAAATGGCAAGCCATACAGAAGTAGGCAGTGTGCTGTTGGAACTGCACCTCCTTTGGTATGAGACCTAATACTTGCCTAAAGAACTGTAGCTAAGCGTTAATTTAATTTGTGCTATAAAACACTCAGGAGTTACTTAGCTTGAAGGATTCATAACTGAAATGCAAACTCTTCTGATGTAAAAGCTATCAAGAATCATAAATCAACAAGTAACAGAAAAGCTGGGGGAGAAGGGTGAGCATGTCACCATCCTCAGTGAAAATTTAGCTGCTGAGGGATTTTGCCAGGGGAACAGGAGCAGTGACTGCTCCCAGCTACCAAAGCTTCCGTGGCACTTTGAGGCTAATGCTGCTGTCTTAGTCAAACATGGGTGGTTATACTTTTCTTTCTTCGGCTTCCCTCACAGCATCAATCACAGAAGTTTTCCTCTTTTACATCACACAAGCTTCTGCTAATCAGCTGCTGAGCTCACCAGCTTTGGTCCATAATCATCTGGGTAGGGGGAGGGACCTCGGTCTTACATACTGTGTACACAACCATCAGTGTCCTAACTGGATACTTTGGGGTACAACGTATATTTTAAGTGTCCTGTGCATCAGAGACCATAAAAGTAGCTTAACATAAAGCTTAATAACTAAGCTAAACCACTTTCGAAGCTTAAGAGGCTACCTCTACTTGTGATTTAAAGTAGCTTAGTGTGCCTAATTACAAAATCTACATGCCACAAAAGAAATCTTGTCCTCCCTATTACACAAAGGATTATCCATTGAGTATCAATGGAAATAAACTGGCTGGTTGAAGAAAATCCATTTAAATATATTTCTCAATTACCCATTTCCAAAACTAATTAGAGTGTACTGTATTATACAAATGAAGGATGTCACTGATTAAGATCCCCATGGAATCTCAACCTACTTCACACTACAGTTTAAAGGTCAGAGTTTTGGATTACAACCAGTAACATAAGCACTGTCATTTCTGGGTACGAAACCTGAGGGGTTTGAAAGAGAACTGCTTTTCAGAGTGCCAAATCCCATATTTTTGAGGATCAACATTTAATACCCAGACTAGTAAAGTCAATGAAAAACATTTTGCTGGCTCTAGTCAAAGGAGGATTTCACATCCTCACCTTTTAACTTTCTCATTGGAAGAGCAACTGAAAGTAGACAAAGTAGGTTTGACTGAAAAATAAACAAATCCACCACAACAGACTACACTTACAAAAAAAATATGAAAAATAATTACCTGGTGGAATTTGTTTAAACTTAATTTATAAAAAATTCTAAAGTGATGATTTCAGAATGTCCTCTGATCTATTGTATTTTCCTTCTTCACTAAGTATCAGATAAGAAATATGTATCTCTACATTAATGGTCTTTTATAGCACAAGTGTACCTTGTGCTAGTTCTAAAATCAATTCAGACCACGACTACTCGGTGACTGTTACTACAACGAAAAGCACATAAAAATGACTATCAAATATTCCTTCATGTTCACAGAACAAGATAAAATGAACGTAAGTAGTAATGAACTTCAGTTTCACTTGTATTCTCAGTTTTTCACTTAAAATTTCATCTCCTAGTACAGTCTTTATATTGAAGCTAGTTCTAATGTGCATATTTTAGCATCTGGATACAGAGCAGAAGTGCACTTTTAAAACAAGTCTCCCAATCATTCTCACTTGCAGTAAAAGATGAAATTGATAGTGATTGTTTCTTATTTCTCCACATATTTTCACCCCCTCCTTGGTTTTTTTGTTTGTTTGTTTTTCTTTTGGCCTCACGGGAATGTCCCAGAAACATATGTATTGTTGTCTGGGTTGCAACCATACCGCATATCAGCACCGCTTGCCATTTGGAACCTGCATGCTGTGAATGGTCACCCATCACTGCTTCAGAGGGGTTTTAAATGCTTCTTAGTACAAGTCTAAGAAAATAGAGATGCTATAATTATAAAACGTTTCACATCCAAAGACACTTCATATGCCAAGGCTGTTGTGTACAAAATGTGGACTGTCATTCTGTCTTCAGTGTATTTAAACACATCATAAGGACACAGCTCATCTAATTTCTTAAAATTGCATGAATTGGAAAAAAATGCTTACTGTAGGGCTAGTGACTTAATAAATCCAGTATATATCATTTATAGGTACAGGTTTTATTTAATTTACAGTAATTTTATTACTCAGTGTTTCACAAATATTTTTATATATACGCTGCCTACTATATTCTACAGGATTCAATTAGCTTCCCTAAAACTATCACATAATTTTCTAGTAAATTATAACAGGCATTTTCCTTAATATAAACACTCACATTTTTCCCATGTATGCATCTTTAGAAACGTACCTATGTTCAGCCCCCAAGGAAAGCATAAAGCCTTAAGGAAAGATCAGTGTGTTTAGGCAGTCTCTGTTGCTGATTTCTGTTTAGTTTAAATGCTGTCAGGAAGCAAGTCAAATATATGTCAGAGCACGAAATGGAAATACAGAGTTTATCTTCCTCTGTTTTTTGTAAATGATGTTGATCTTATCAGTGCCATACATAATACATAGCATTTATTACAGCTTCAGAAGCAGCATATGAGCGTTATTGGTACCTCTAACTAACAAGCAATAGGAGGATAAAGTGTGATTAAATTATCAGCTGATGCAGATTTACCAGCAGATTAAGAATCCAGTTTATGTTTTGATAGGACTGGTCAAATGTTCATTTCAAACAGGAAAAAAAAATCATTTTGCATGATCACTTTAGAGCCTCAGTGTACACGTTTTCAGATTCCTTTGAAAACTGTATTCTACCGTCAGAAATACTACAATATAATAAATAACATCTGACCAAAAGCAGTGACAATTAGAGCTTATTGCTAATAAATATTTAAAATTGAAATGCGTGGCTAGACTATCTGCTTCAACTGCATCATCCAATTTTGTAACTAATGCTGCAAATTGCCACATGCATCAGCACTTGCAAAACTGCTGCTTCTTACCCACCAAGCCCCTGACGCGGCAAAGCCACAACGCACGAGCTTGGAGGAACCCACAAGAAATCACCAGAAACTTCCTCCTTCACCGTATGTTGGCAGATCTCATCCACAGTTTGAAGGACTCCAACCCATGTCAGTTCCAGATCTATCAACCTGAGCATTCAAAGCCAAAATTCAGGACCTCGAAGTAAAGAAGTAAATTCTCAGAGTTTACAAGTTAATATGGTTGGGTTCTTCTTCATCTCACTGAGGACTCAGAGTCAGGGCCCTGAGAACACCAGCAGGGTGGGAGCACTTAACAGCCCCAACCCAACTTTCATCTGGGACACCCCCTCCCACGCCAAAACGCTTAAGCTAGTGTCTCATTATCTTTTAAGGCCACAGGTTGCAAACACATAAATATTCATATATGCATATGTTTCCTGAAAATCTTGTTTTCCAGTGTAAAACCTCACGGTTTCAATTACTGCAAACACTGCCAAAAGGCAATTTCTGTAAATGTGATCGCTACTCTAGCATTATTTATCCAGCATACTGAGAAGAGCAATACATGCTCTCGACTCTATAAGATTTGTGATTATGAAAAATTTAATTTTTAAAAGTCTCAGAATCCACTCTGACAGCTATCAAGTTATCTATTTTATTTATTTTTTTTTTAATCAAACACCCAGACCTTGTCCTCACTAGGAAAATGGAATGCTCTCAGCAAAGTTAGCTCTGTGTGGTGGTGATGTAGCAGTAGCGGATCAGATTAAACCTTCTGATTCTTAGCATGTGGCAGGACAGGTCGGATAGCCCTTCAAAACTGCAGATCCTTCACCTCCTGGTGTGTCAGTCTCCCTGAATCCTAACACACAAACCCATCTTTAGAAAGGCTTTGATGACCCTGATCTACCCAGGACCTCAGACCTGCTTTGAGCAAGGCTGGATGAGATGACCTCTAGAGATCCTTCCAACCTTTTATTTCCCCTCCTCTGAGGCTTTTCTTACACTAACTCTTTGGAATAACAGCATCTCGACAACAGCTGCACTCACTCACCTTTTCATTACAGCCAGGACTGGAAAATTCTAGAACTGACATTAAAAAAATACCCTTTATACTCTTTATCCAGTGATAGTGGCATAAGTCTTAAGTCCAGCAAGCTTCAGGGTACATTTCAAAATACATTGTCACTTTGAGAAGGGCTGGGTAGTGTAAAAGGGGAAGAATAAGAGCTGGAAGCAACACACAAGCAATGAAAGCCATTGTCTGGACCAGGAAGGAATGAATGCAGGTGAACCTTTCACTCAGGTGGGTCCCAGCTCATTTCAGAAAGTGCAGCAGAGGTGCTGCCTTGATTTCTTAACTGTTATAACCAATATTCCCAAAGTGTTATGTGAGACTTATAAATGTGGTAGAACTCCGATCTAGCTATAATACTATGAATGCAAGCTTGTATGAGGACTGCTCTTTCCAGAACTTTTTTTTTTCGTCAGAAGACAAAGTCTTTCCAAACAAACTCCTTAAACTAACCATTTCTTAAACCTCAAGTTCAGTAGCAAGAAAGCAGAAAAAAGTCACCCTGCAAAAAGCTCTCAGTAACTCTTGAAGATTTCCTGACAGCTTCCTTTTGTCTGTCCCTTCAGAAACATTTTCTACACTCTCCACTCCTATTTTACGATTTCTCTGATCACAGAACTAGGATCCTGGGAAAGGAATCAGAGTTCGCCACTCACGGTTGTCCGCATATTACAGTGTAAAGCTCCCTCAGTTGTTCTAGTTTAATTATTTGTGATTCATAGCGCAAATCATAAAATCCCACCTCTTTTTCTTTGGGGGATTAGACCTTTAATGTGACTATTTCACAGATCTGGCATATCTACATCAACCAAGTGAAGACAGTTTCACTCTGATATAGGGCATTTATGCATAGATTTAAATAGTTCATGTTAGAGAGTTCCTTCTTTCATGGACCCCATGATTCATTTCATTTTTTTATTCTGAGTAGTTACAAACTAGTTTAAGGAAGACATTTATCCAAGACTAGTGAGGGAGAGCCTCACATTAAATTTGATAGAAAGAAAACATGGCCTAGTAATAAAAGTATGACTCAAAAACCAGAGGCTTGACTTATGGACTTAACACAACTTGCCCAGTCAGATGAGAAATTAAGTCCTGTGAGTTCCAAGTGAAAACATTTTCTTGTACCACTGTTATAAGCACTGCTCATCAATGCTTACAGTTCTCAGAGATTCCCAGATAAAAGACATCATGCAAGCTACAAAGGTCACCCAGTCATATGTTTCTCTATTTTACTTTGCTGGCTTAACTTGTGATAAATGCTCATTGATTCTCTTATGTGACATAACTGCAGGCATTAAGTCTCCTATACTACTGCAATGTGTGTTGCAGCTAACGGCTCTGAACCTCTCGCCTTTAAATTGTAGGTGAGGTCACTTCTCCATTATATAATGCACCAGGTATTTTCTGAAATGAGCTGGGGATCAGTTCTGACTTGTTAAGCTTTCTTATTTCCTAAGTAGACTAGATGCATCCATTTTCTTCATTCTGCAGCATATTGAACTCAGAACCAAAGTCATGCAAACAGGGTAGCTGAAGTATATACGCAGCCTGAGCCTCCTGATGACTGATGATAAAATGCGTGTAGTAGGGATACTGAAATCTAGGATATCAAAAAGATTTTTCTACAAAAAGGCATGAAACAACAGCTGCTCAAAAAAAAGAGCATTTTTCTCTGACTTGGCACATTGCTCCGAGAGTTGACAAAAATTCCCAAAGGAAGTAGTCAGTAAATCCGTAGGGATGACACCTTAAAACATTCAAGTAACAAAACAGATGAAAAGTTTTAACAGGGCTCTAAGGCTGAACACTTTGTTCCCACCAGGAGATTTCTCTGTGGAAGTCCATGTTGTATTACAAGTGACAAAACACCAGCAGAGCAAGTAATAGGTGTCTCTGAAATCAATCAAATGTAATTATTTTACTGCTGCTATATTTTTATTGTAGTTTCTGAAAATTACAATATTTTATTAGTGCTGCTACCACTATAAACTTATTTTATACCTTTCATACCACAATTTTGCCTCACAAGGAGACTTGGCAATTTTTTTTTTACTTCTATTGTTATTTTAAATTTTACACTTTCACTGAGTTACAGAATCATAGCAGCAGACCATGGAGGAAGCCACTTGGTTAATCCATTTTAGCCTTCTGTATCAGAGAAGATATATCACTAAACTGTCCTCGCAAATCTCAGATAATCTTTTCAAGTTATTATAATTTTAGATATATGCAGAGAATGGGAAGGAGAAAAGGACTTCATTGCAAGAAGCAGCAGGAAAACAGCCTATTACTGCAGCATTACTACATTGCTGGTTCATATAAAACTAGATCTGAAGTCCAACACATCTGATGTGTGAGAAGCTGCCATGCAGGGGACGGATCACACATAGAGAATGAGTAAATCTAATGATGAGTACTAAATATTTCTCCGTGAGATTAGGTTTGCTCCATTATCTATCCTACAGAAGAAGTAAGTGTTTTTGAGAAGCTTATGGATTGTAAGGGAATAGTTTATTTTCTTTTATGTATTCTAGTATCAGCTCCAGAGACAATAGTGAAATTTTTTCCTTCCTTACATATTTACTCTTAGGTAATACCTATTTCTCCACCTCGTCAATATTCACCTGCCATTACACAAGTTATAAATAAACACGAAAGGAAGGAACGTAATATTTCTGAGAATTTTGAAGTTACTTGTTAACAAAACCTGTGAAAATTGGCAGAAATGTATCTACCAGTGCTTCACAGAAGACCTTTCCCAAAAGCTAAGCAAAAAAGTTACTGGTTCTCCTCACCTGGCTACATGGCTGGTAACCTATGTTCCTTCAGTTTCTTCAGCTGCTGGAGTCTCCAGCACCCAGTATTTGATTCTGTACCTGTCATCTACTCAGCTATAAATAATTAACACCCCAAGTGTAACAGAAGAAGGGAAAAATCAGGTCGATGTACATCTAAAGAGGTCTGAAGAAGTTTTTCCTCTGTCTTCTGCACAAAGCCATTTTCAGCTGGAGGTCAACTGCTGCAGATTAATTGCAGTTTTACTTCATGAGCATTAACTACCTACCAATCACTGTGCAGCAGCACCAATGAACTAGAAGTATTTTGGGTTACCCTTTTAATCACTTCTCATCACTCACGATTAGGTGCTGGCTTCACTGCAAATGTCATCATCCATCCTAGATGATAAGCATACACTTCTGTGCTAGCAGTACATAATACCAAGGCAGCAATGGTCTTTGTTTTCTAAAACCAAGAAAAAAGAAAGCTTCACAACTGTTGTCTTTTTTTCCCTCAGAGACTCTTTCACTCAACCCCCTCCAGTTATTCTTGCTCATTCATTTATGTTAAATTGAATGCTCAGAGTGGCTTTGCTAAGTTTTACTCAACTGATCATGAAGAAAACTACACACATTGGAAAATACCTCAGTATTTATCTAAACCCAGACAAACTTTAGGTCTAATAAAAACATGCAATTGTTCTTCATCAAATACATCTCCTTCATTCTTCTATCATTTCCACATAAAGTTTTAAGGAGAAAAAAATACCCTAGGCTTCCATCTTCAAGGATAAAAAGGTAAACTGGTTTGGTTACTTTCAATAATTATTTAGGGCCGTGATCTCAAAGCAAAGAATACTTACTTGCTTCTATCCCCAGATCTACCCACTCTTGAGCCTATCAGGTGGTTTGGTTTTGTCCATAAAAATGCTACTTTTTCTTTTAGAGTAAATTCTAATTTAAGTTTGAAAAATGAACTTCAATATATAGACTGGGAAGCAGATAGAGATAATTGCCACTTTAGTCGCATGTGATTAGAACAATTCAAATTGATTACAACTAATTCATTCTCTTGATTTCCACTCTGTTTCACTAATGTTCTCAGAGTATGCCATACCATGCATAGAAAAGGCCATCGTTGTGTCCTGGATGCTGAGCTAAAATCTGAATGTAATAACAAGTATTTAAATACAACATCCTAGTTTTATAATCCCTTGCCTTTATGTCAATTATGTCCCTACAGATGGTTTCTTCACAGCTCTCTAAAATTCCATAATCCCTTTCCTCATACATAAATCCTTACACTCTGTCTGTCATGTAGATGCTCTAGGACACATGCTCTACAATTTTAGCACTTCTTTCTTCAAAATAGAGTGAACGAAGTTGAGCAATAAATGTCAGATAAAATGAGTTCTACAAAGTGACAGCATAACACTCCTAGACTTACAGCCCACTTTATGCAAGCCAACATCTTATTAAACTTTATTACTTCTGCTCACTGGTCAAAGAATTTAAATAACCTGTGTATTAATACACCTCAATCAATTTCTTCTTTAGGCATGTATGAACATATTTTAGAGTCTGTGAATTGAAGCCACAGATCATCTGTCATATTCTCCTTTGAAGAGTTGGCTGCATCATTATGCAACTGTACAATGCAGCAACAAAAGACGAACCTTTGCATGGATACAGAACTATTTCAAACAACAACAAAAGGAGCACAGTTAACTACTGATTGATTCCCTTCTGCTACATATAATTGTTCCCTTTCCTTACCAGCTTGCTTCAGTGAAAAAGCTGCTTATTTTATGCTTTTGAACACGTTTTCAGAAGGGTAAGGAAAGGACAACTTTGGGAAATTACAAGATCTTTGTTCTGCATGACAGAATTATGACAGAGTGTGAATTTGCATAAAGTTCACTTTCCTTCAGGGAAATTTAATTTCTTTGCAAAGGTTTACACACCTTAGGAGTTCCGACACTGGATTTGTTTGGCTATGAGCAACACTCGCCATCTGGCTTCTTGTGTCCCTTCCACAGAAAAGTTTACTTTCCTGTCAATTCTGTGTATTTGAGATGTTTTTAATCTTTCTTTTGAGATCTTAGAAATGGCTCCACAGAGTCTGGCACGTAGAGGCATTTAGAGAACTTTGCGTGAAAATTAGTCATTTATTGTGCTGTGTGCCAGCTGTACTTTTGCCTGTTGTGTCTGTTTTCCTAACTGCAGAGAGGCCATTGAATAAAAGAACACAAGCATGAAAAACCCCTCTGTTCTTCATACACTGTGGACTGTGAGCGGGCTTGCAGGTTCACCAGGCTCTTGCAGTTGCTTGCTTTCTACTATCTGTTAAAAAATAAGGTGAATTTTCAATACAGAGAGTTGCCAAGGTGTCATTTGCATTTTTGCCAGTATATCTGCAAATACAAAATATCTTCATATATAAAATGTCTGCCTCCTTATGATGGCAACTACTTATGCAACTCAAAGTCTATTCCACCATAGTAGGGAGGAAATACCTCTCCCCCATCTGGTTGTTCATTTGCTTCATACTCATGTCCACATTTACCACTCCTCTGGGGGCACGTTTTGCTTCCTTTTTGTAACCAAACCTCTCTTCCCATTTTCTCAGCCTTTCCTTGCACACTCTTTCTGTTATCAATCTTATTCTTCACTTCCTCTAAGTCCATTCAAAATGGGAACAACTTTTCCCTTTATCTCATTATGAAAGTGAAGCAGGAAATAAGAAGATGATTAAATGTGAAAAAACAAAGGAGACGGTTAGCAGTATGTCTCTAAGGACAATGAAGGGGTAGAGACAAAGGTGGCAGCAGAGTAGCAAACAAATCAACGGGGTAACACTATTGGTAGGGGAATGAAACTGCAACACTTCAGGATGCGACAGAGATCCATATCCATGTGCCATGTTCAGCAGAGTTCTCAGTTTTCCTTCACTGCCTTAAAAATTATCCTTTCTTTTCCACCAACAAGAGAAAAACATCTCACATGAAAAAACAGAAATACTGTGAAATGCTGACACTGCATACTGTTCTTGGAGTATATGGCTGCGCAAGTCAGAAAGAGCGCTATGTCTACTTGCAGACAGTTCTGCAGGCTCTCCACATGCAGCCAACCCACAGGAGAGAGTGGCAGTGGGTGACGAGGCTCCGGCAGAATTGTGCATCTGATGGGAATCTCTAAACAAGTTGATTAACTGACCCGGAGAAGCAGACAACCTGCTTAAGGTTCCTGATCCTAAGTGACTCGAGTCATCGTATATGCCTCTACAAGCATTTGTATGTGAAACTCTCTCTTTGTGTGGGCAGGAATAGAGGATGAGCAAACACTAGCTGCGGTAGTGGCCTCTGACTCAGGCAGAAGGAACACAGAGGTGCGTTTGTGTGAAGCAGGTTACAGCAGCATCTGAAGTCTGAAGCTGCACTTGTTTATTTGTTTACTGACAGACACTAAATTTGAGTACATCCTCATTTCCATGCAAATGCAAGCTGCCGTGGCAGCGTGAATCAGCTCCAAGAACCTTCCTTACTGCGTGGCACTCCATATTTTCCAACCATACTCCTATCTTCACGCTACAGAACATTTTTTTTTCTCCATAAGCACAGCAAGACAGATGAGATGCAACGAAAAGGAAGGACGTTTGCCCTCCACAATTACATGTGGTCCAACACCCCAGGGCCTGGAACACTGATGAAGGATTAAGCTGAGCCACGTAAACTCCTAAGTGTTCTCATTGCAAACAGGACAGCAAAGGAACATCACAGTCAAGCCCTCCTTAGAATTACAGCTGGTGAGGGGGGTCAATGACAGCAAAAAGAACTTTTTCAAATACACAGCAGATAAAACTAATACCAGAGGCAATGTAGGCCCACTGATGAATGGGGTGGGTGCCCTGGTGGCAGAAGATACAGAGAAGGCAGAACTACTGAATGCCTTCTTAGTCTCTGTCTACTCTGCTGGAGGCTGTCCTGGGGAGCCCTGTACCCCTGAGGCCCCAGATGAAGCCAGGTCAATGGAGGAGTTTGCTTTAGTCGATGGGGACTGGGTTAGGGAGCAATTAAATAGTCTGGATATCCATAAATCCATGGGTCCAGATGGGATGCATCCGCGGGTGCGGAGGGAGCTGGCTGAAGTCATTGCTAGACCGCTCTCCATCATCTTTGCCAAGTCTTGGGAAACGAGAGAGGTGCCCGAGGATTGGAGGAAAGCAAATGTCACTCCAGTCTTCAAAAAGGGCAAGAAGGAGGACCCGGGTAATTATAGACTGGTCAGCCTCATCTCTGTCCCTGGGAAAGTAATGGAACACCTTGTCCTTGGTGTCATCTCAAAGCATATCAAGGATAAAAGGGTTATTAGGGGCAGTCAGCATGGCTTTACCAAGGGTAAGTCATGCTTGACTAACCTCATAGCCTTTTATGAGAATGTTCCAAGGTGGATGGATGATGGCAGAGCGGTGGATGTGGTCTACCTTGACTTCAGTAAAGCTTTGACACAGTCCCTCACAGCATCCTCACAGCTAAATTGAGGAGGTGTGGTCTAGACAATAGAGTAGTGAGGTGGGTTACAAACTGGCTTAAAGAGAGAAGCCAGAGAGTGGTAGTCAATGGTGCGGAGTCCAGTTGGAGGCCAGTATCTAGTGGAGTGCCTCAGGGGTCAGTACCAGGGCCAATATTATTCAATATATTCATTAACGATTTGGACAAGGGAATTGAGTGTACTATCAGCAAGTTTGCTGATGACACTAAGCTGAGGGGAGTGGCTGACACACCAGAAGGTTGTGCAGCCATCCAGCGGGACCTGGACAGGCTGGAGAGTTGGGCGGGGAAAAATTTAATGAAATTTAACAAGGGAAAGTGTAGAGTCCTGCATCTCGGCAGGAACAACCCCAGGTTCCAGTATAGGTTGGGGAATGACCTATTAGAGAGCAGCGTAGGGGAAAGGGACCTGGGGATCCTGGTGGACAACAGGATGACCATGAGCCAGCACTGTGCCCTTGTGGCCAGGAAGGCCAATGGCATCCTCAGGAGTATTACAAGGGAGGTGGTTAGTTGATCGAGGGAGGTTCTCCTTCCCCTCTACTCCGCCCTGGTGAGACCCCATCTAGAATATTGTGTCCAGTTCTGGGCCCCTCAGTTCAAGAAGGACAGGGAACTGCTGGAGAGGGTCCAGCATAGGGCAACAAAGATGATTAAGGGAGTGGAGCACCTTCCTTATGAAGAAAGGTTGAGGGAGCTGGGTCTCTTTAGTTTGGAGAAGAGGAGACTGAGGGGTGACCTTATTAATGTTTATAAATACATAAAGGGTGAGTGCCACGAGGATGGAGCCAGGCTCTTCTCCGTGGCAAACAATGGTAGGACAAGGAGTAATGGGACCAAGCTGGAACACAAGAGGTTCCACTTAAATTTGAGAAAAAAAACTTCCTCTCAGTGAGGGTGACAGAGCACTGGAACAGGCTGCCCAGGGAGGTTGTGGAGTCTCCTACTCTGGAGACATTCAAAACCCTCCTGGACATGTTCCTGTGCGACCTCACCTAAGCATTCCTGCTCCAGCAGGGGGATTGGACTAGATGATCTTTTGAGGTCCCTTCCAATCCCAAACATACTGTGATACTGTGATCATGTTGAGGAAGAGTCAAGAAATACACATCACGATACTCCACACATAGTATAAGAAATTCTGGGTGCAGAGAGAGGCTTAAACTTGCAGTGATTTATACCCATCTATCCAATCCCAGTTTTGTCAGCAAATCCCAGTTTGCAGCCAGTAGTTACCATCTGAGGAGGGGTCTGCCCAAAGATCCCAAATCCAGCACATTTCACAGGTGCCCCCCTGGAAAGCCTACATGAGCATTACCTTGAACATTCTTCTATCTCTTCTGGTGTTTTCCTCTGTGAGTTCTTCCAAGCCAGTTCACAAATTTAAGAATAACTCAGCAAATAACCTACCTGGGAGAAAAAAAGAAACATTGCAGGGGCTAGCTTGGCAAAGCAGAAAATATTGACATTGTTGCCCAGTGCAGAGGAAGTTCCAAGGGAGAAAAAAACAGGAGTCAATGAATTTTAGAGAGAAGTCTGTGGAGGCTTAAGAGAAATGTTCAAAGCAAGACAACATTTGGCAGCCTACCCTGATATCACTCTTTCATTTTAACAACAAATTCTATACATATTTATCAGCTACAAACCAGCACTGTTTTCTTTGCTCAAAACACCTTTTGTCATTATTATTCCATAGGTATTTTTACAAGGTTAACCCACGTAAACAACATATCACACTAATCATCAGAATATTCATAGTAAAATCTGGTGCCTATCCCAAATTGGGAACATTTCCATCACTTAGAGGTAAGTTATCAGGAGGCCAGTCAAAATACAGGTTCACTACACCTTGGATCCTTTTCATAGAAATAAGTTTCACAAACTTGGAAAATAAAATCTCCTTTCTACAGACGCAGTACACAGAATTTCCTTGTTCACATGTATCCCAAAGCCCCACACTAATAGATATACTTCAAGGGAAGTTAAAAAAAAAAGTGAAAGTTATGTGGACAGTGTAAAGTCCTCCTTTCTTCCTTGCAGCACCCTTTGGCCATCTGACTTGCTTTCAGCCCAGTGTTGTGCATGTCCCATTGACAAGGGCCACACAATCACATCCTTTACCTATCTACAAAGACCTACTGATGTCTGGACAAGAACACAGTATTTGTTCTTGTTGGTCTCCAGTCCTAAAAGCATTTCTACCCAAGTCAGTTTAATGATCCAGGATATACAAGAGTTTTCTGCTCCCTCTATGTTCTCTTTCACAAAAATACCTAACGTGGTTTTCATCCTTTCTTCACCTTGCCCCTAAGGAGGAAGGGAAACCAGGGCATTCAAAAATTTCTCTCACAGTGACAGTACTCTGTACTGTGCTGGAAACTGGAGCATTTGTATTAAATAGCATATCTAAAGGAAGCACTGGAAGGTAAGACCTGCCATTTTCACCAGCGGATGGAGCAGAGAGCTCTGGCATCTAGAAACAGGAGGTGCAAATCTCTGGTTTTGTTTCCCTCTCACAAGATTTCTAATTTTCCTACCTGATTTTTGTAAAATCCTTTGCTAGATGGAAGAGATTGTGCAAGAACTGCATGATTTTTCCTCATGGAGGAGAAGCATGAGTCACCTTTTGGCTCCAACTGTACTGCCTGGGGTTTTGCGGAGTCCAGATCCAGCAGGCTACATCTTCTTCAGGTCCACTAGCTGTCAAACCCCTTCTGAAGTCTGCATAATCTCCAAGTATATTCTAAAACTCTTTTGATTCACATGCTAGACTGTATTCCATTTACGTTCATCTCTTTTTTCCAAATATAGTATGTACCCATGCTCAAGCACACAGAGTTCACCCAAATGCTTACTTGCTCCTTTACCAGCTCAGAGGGGATTTAATAATCACCACGTATAGGCAGAAGTTATCTTATAGAGCTCAGGTAGCAGTTTGTTGCAAGGGGTATCGAAGAACTTCACTTTAACATTGTATTTCTCTACATATAAAACCGTTCCATTAAAAGTCCTTCGAAGAATGTTGACTTAAAAAAAATTACATCTATATATGCAGGAGTATATATAAATGTATACATGAACACACAGCTGAAGTCATATGTTTCATATGTGTGACATGTATTACACATGATACACACACAAAGCTTAAGCCATCTCTGGACCTGGTTTTCTGAAGCTGTTTTGTGTCGGGTCTTTTAGTTCTGCTTTCAAAGACCACAACAGCCAGCATGGTAGGCAGATTTCAGAGGCTCCCTTATTGACGGTTGTTAGCTGGGGCAGGTAAGCAACCACCCACAGATACAAATTGCTAGTGGAAGTAGCCAGGTGCCCAGCTCTTCCAAAAAAAACACATATTGAAATGGGAGCTAGTGCAGTATTCACAACACCTAGCTTTAGGTACCTAATTTCTGTTTCCAAATTCAACATTATCTCTTCCTCTGTTGCTACTGAATAGAAACAGCTCCTAAATAGGGAGGTTTAGACACTAGAAACATTTAAATGGATATAGTCTGAACGTGCCCCCTTCTTTCCATCTTCCAGCTCTCCCTTCCTCCCAGAAAGTGTAACCTGAAGTTCCTATTAAAAACACAGTGTCAGATGGATGTATTTCATATATAGACACACAATTGCTGTATGTATGTATGTATGTATGCACTCATACAAGGCAGGGAGACAGCTGTCCGTAATTCAACACTGCTTTGTTTAGTCTTGGGCACCAAAGCAACAGACAAAACAAGATTACCCTGGCACCTCCCAGGTACCATTGATCAGAGAAATGTGAAAGTATATCCCTAGTGGGCTGTATGGTTTCTGTATTTTTTACCTCTCTTCAGCCTGTTCTCTTATACAAGTCAAGCAATGAGAATATAAATGTCAACAAGCTCCTGCATATTGCTTATTCCTGTTTCACTTAATCCCTTTTTGGGTTTGTGAGCTTCAAGTCATTGTAAAAAGATGGTGGGGAGGAGTTACCATTATGCAGACCTACACTTCTCTAACAAAGTCCTTGTTTAACTTCCACTATCAATATAGGCTCAGGCAATATCTGAGACACACAGAGAGATGTTTCATATTTAAATTCTAAGGAGAATTGACATCATCCTAGTATGCGATGTCACAGCTCTTTCTGGCTTTGTCTTTGTTAAACTAATGGAAAAATGGCTCTGAACTTCTGTGGGTTTATTTCTTTATTTAATTTATCTCAATGATTGTGAAAATATAGCTGTCACTCGATTTGCCTGCAAAAACTAGACAATAAAACAATTCAAGTGCTGTACCCCTGAGCAGAAGATAATGTGCTCAAATAGACATTTCTATTTCTGCATCCCAGTTTTCCCTGTGCAAAAGCTACCAACACCATTAAACCTTTCTGAGGGTTGAGTTATGTCTGTGGGCACCTGGACTGCAGTGAGCTCAGACACCTATCCCACATATCAAAGAGATGTATTTTGAACAGCAACTGAGACGACATATTGGGGACAATTGGATCTATTGACTAATGAGTTGACTAGTGAAGCCTTTCTTTCTCCAGTTCAGACACTCTCCTCACTGCTAATTCCAGCCAGGGATCTGATAATCAAAAGAGAAGTGAGAAAAAATTATCCTCACATCATCAGATATCCATGAAGTTGGACCGGATCATTGTTGTAGGTCCTTTCCAAATGGAACTATTCTGTTCTATATCTGGAATTTCCACCTAAAATAATATTTTCTTCACAGACTACAGATCTTGGAAGAATAATAATGTGCGTTGCAATTGTCTGTGAACACCTTAACATACATTCCAGCACAACTGTAGGCAACAAATAACTACCCAAGTATGATTTAAAGTCTTGGACCACTGTAAGTTCCCAAACAGAGTTTGACAAATGAGCCCATGAACACAGAACACAAATGCCAAGGGCTGGGTACGCCAAATGTCTCCTTGTTTCTTTGAGCTGTACAATAGAGATGTCCTTTAATGCCTCTAGCAATATATGATGACATTTTAAATTGAGTAACACCTTTCTATCCATCTGTTGCATTACACAGTTGAGTCCTATGGCAATGGTGCAAACTTCATGAATGTCTAGAAAGCTTCCAGCTTACAGTGGGATTTTTGTCAGTCACTAACTCTCATCAATACAGGTTTTAGGGATCAGCACGATATTTTGATGTAAGTTTTTCTTTCCATCCTAATTAGAGGGAAGGAAGAGAGAGCTTGGCATCACTAGTTCCCTGAGGGCTGTTGGGGTTGGTCCCTATCTGTCCGCAGCTCAGAAACCTCCTGCATAGCTGATGGTTTTCTGAATACAGCAGATTAAGCAGCGAAGCTAAAAGAGAGGAGAATTTGACTGCAAGCACCACTTTACCTGGACTTGGTATTTTAAACAATGCCTTACGTTACTAAATCTCCATGCACATGCTGATTCTATAAGCAGAGCAATTATCTTCGATCTACATACACAACCCCATGGGAAAAATAATAAAAAAGGAGCCATATCTTGTTTCCCATTGTCATATCTATGAAACATAACACAACAGTTGCTGATGTTTTAGTCTCTTAATAAAAAACACAGGAAAAACCTAAGGAAAATTTACTTCAAATGATACTATTTCACTTCAAAAATGTGGGGTTTTTCCTGATAAATGCTAACGTTAAATCTTGTCATGAAATCTACTCAAGGATTGTTCAGGAATTTCAAATGTTTCCGAGCAGTTAGGTTTGTACTTAAGAACCTGTAAGAAGTAGCAACACCGCATCATCGCAGTATTCTCCAAGATATGTGATTTTTTCCAGAATTATTTTAGAAACTGAAGTGCTTCATGAAATTGAATTAAATTCTAATAAGTCACACCTACTTTTACACACTTCTGATCTAAACCTATCTACCAGTTGTGCAAAAATATTATCTTTATATTAAAGACTTCATAACAGAATATAGGCTTCCTTTTTAATATATGGTATATTTTACAGGTGGGAAAATAGCATAACAAACTCACCAGAAAATACTATATAGGTACATTTTTTCATATACATCATCATCTTAATTCTTACATTACTCTTATTTCTAAGGTCTATGGGATTCCACATTTAAAAATGGACTGGAAGCCTGTACCCTTATTTCACAGTAGCGCAGGCTACAGTAGCACACTGTATCTCAAGTGCAGCTGAAATCTGTGGCCAGCTATTTTTAAAATGAAAGATAGCTCCTGCAAATTCAAACTTTTGTAATAGCAACTGTGTCTTTGGAGGTAAGTTCCACTTCTGTTGGACTTGGGGCTCCAAGAAACACTCGCTCCTGAATTTGCCACAGCTTCTCTCCTAACTGCAACAATTCATTTTAGTGTCACAGCCTTGGGTCTGAATTAACGTAGATGAAGCGATAAAGAAGCAGCTCGACTTTCCTATGGAAAACACACCACCAAACAAACAAAACCACACACAAACACACACACAAAAACCACACACCAACAAACACACAAACATCAGCTCTAGTTTCTAGTTCATTTTATATAAACTGTCATCAGTCATTTCATAGTTACTTCATTGCTTGTTCAATGAGACACCAAAGAAACCACAAGTTTGGTTGAAATGACCACCATATGCAGCATAAAGGCATCTTCCATGAAAAAAAGGATAAAAAAAATCCTCTGTAGTTCTACTGTCATCACCTCTAAACCAAACTAGCAGATGGAAAGCGCAGCAGTCTCTCCTTCGCAGAGCCAAGTCACTGCTGCATTACTGGAAGTCCTCTAATCACATTTTGTTCATATTCTTTCCCAGGACTGCTGAGTCGCGTCAGCAAAAAATGTTCAGAAAATGCTAACATGCATCATTTTGCGATCAATTTGGTGTTTTCATTTGAACTAGCTTTTGCAGCCCACGTACGTCCTCCCAGTACGTGAAGAAGAAGTAAAAAAAAAAAAAAACAACCACAAACAATAAACCCCCCCGAATTGCTAACCTTGAAAATAATCTTGTTAAGTTTTAAAAACACCTAAGTACTCCTGAGGTTTGGAACTGACAAATGATCTCTTAAATATTTTGGCCTTACCTATTCCTTGAAGCAGATAGAAACAGACATTTGCTTTATATGTTAAGGAACAACAAAGAAAGCAGAGGCCCGACAGTTTGGCAAAGATGCACAGGAGGAGTCAAGCACCTTGTGCAGGTAGACCAAGCAGGTTTCTCACGAGCATCACATGGACACCTCAGTCATCAAGTCACACCAGACACTCCAATTTCTATAAGAAAATAAACGGGGGGAAAATAAACATACAAGGGAAAGAGATAGTTAATTCAGGGCATTTTGAAATAAGCTTGCCATGTGACGCAAAACAAAAGAGATAAATCCCACAGGTCTCTCTTTTGATCCTGGGTTCTTTACGAAGCCCATAATCAACCTTTCAAGGTAACAATCATTAAAGACAAAATAGTACAGGAGAAAATCTGTAGTAGCTACTAAGAGATGGTTGTTTCCTTGTCAAAATATGTATAAATGCATACACCAAGACTCATTTTTATGAAAAGGTATATTACCTACTCATTTAGTAGAATTATAAATGCTGATGTTCTAGTAATCCACTCACCTTTTATGTAAGAAACAGTTGTCTAACCTCTGTCATTCTATTTTTTGGTTAGGTACATAAAGAAAATCACTGTTTCTCCTGTTTTTTCTACTTAATTCTGAAAAATAAGAAAAAAAAAAAAATTCCAGTGTAAAATATGAGAAAACTAGGATTTTTTTTTTTCATTTTCCATTTATTAAATATCCTTATATTTTTCAGAAATATGTTGTTCTTCTCTTGACATAATATGCTATTGATGTTGCATGCAGTTCACAACATCTGAAAATTGCTGCAGGGTTTAAATGTTCTTATCAATATATGTTTTTGCCAGATCAGTCTCTAATCCTTGGAGTTTTTACTACCTCCAGAATGATCTTTTTACAGGCAAAGGGATGCATTATTACCTAAATCACAGCAATATCAATGAACAAAGGAATACGCAAATTCTGCTGTGAGGAAGACCTAAAAAAAACTCAGTAAAGTGAAATATCTCATTTCATTCAAACCAGGAGAAGCCTTGCAATAAACGAAAGACAGATTTCATTTACAAAACCAAATTCCTAGTATGTAACTTTCAGAATCGCTCAAATGTGATGACATAAATACATAGAGCCTGTGCTTTCCTTTCCTCTACTTTTTGGTATTTCCTAGGCAATTTACCATGGATGTGTTGGAACACAGGCTTTTCAGCTCCTACCTACATTTGAATGAACTACATGCAGCAAGAATTCCCATACCATTCTCTCTTTTCTGTCTCCTCACCCAGCACAGGCATCTTCTTACACTCAAAGTTTCCTTATTATCTAGGATGGTTTCTAATCTCCTGTCAAGCAACTTCTGGGAATTACTTGATAGTTAGAAGGAGGAGGAGTTGTAAAGAGCTTCTTGTCTTCCAACACTCCTTTTGATCCAGGCTGATTCCTCATAGGGAATTACTCCTACTGGACCATCTAATTGGAAAGTCTCTCCTAATGTAATATAATAAAATGTAACACAATTTAATATAGTAACTGGCAGAAAGTGAAATTAGCTGCTGCCTGTTTGGCAGAGTCCTTGCTTGCCATATGAATAGCTCAATGCAGAAGAAGACTTCAGGCTGCTTTCACAGTGTTGCTGCCTCACAAGATGTGCCCCAAGAGATCCTGCACCATTTAAAAATGCTTGGAGCTAAAATCCAGGACCCATTCCCTATAGGGAGCAGTGAAATAGTCCCAAAGATCAGGCAAGACAGGTTAAACAAAGCTCCATGAAATCAGAGCTTTTGAACTTCGTTGTGTTGGGCAACAATGTTCACAAGCTGATTACAGCCGTGTTCACTATCAGCCACCATGGGCTAAGAATAGGAAAGCTTCAGTCACTTCACAGCAAAAGGGAATCTACTGAAATTAAACAGCAAAAAGAAATAATACTGAGAAATAAATCTAGATTCATTACAAAGCACAAAAGAAGTTTGTTTGTTTGTTTGTTTGTTTGTTTTGCCTGAAAGTTACATGAAAGCTCCTCATCCATCCCCAGAATAGGAATGGGTGGGTTTGATTGATTTATTCATTTTCCATGCATCATTTTAAAAAGTGCTGTAAAACCACAGTCAAGCCAATGTCACTGGTTAACTATGTCTATGCAGACGTTAGGAGATAAAATGATTCCAACATCAATTTCTTTTTCCAGTTTGTTGCTGCAAAACACAGCAATAAATTGCAGACAGTTCACCACAAGGCTAAGATGCAATGCTGTAAAAACTTCTATAAAGTTTCAGTACCAAATTTAACTCCAGTGATAGCCTGTGTTACAATGTCCTCATGCTGTGGCAGTAGATGGATTTGCTAAACAGTAACAGCAAATCAATTAAAAAGTTGCAGTAAATAGCACAATCCCTTAAAAGCATTCACAGTACAAACATGCTAACGCTGAATGTTATATTTAGGAATAGGATATAAATAAGTTACAATTGCATTTACATTGCTTCAAGCTTTGCTTAAGGATAAAATATAACTGTATAATAATTATAGCTGAGGAGGTTTAAGGAAGTTTCACAGAGTATTGTTGTAAGTGCATTTAAAATACAAATGAGCTGCACCATTGCAATATTAAAACTCTGCTATTCTGTGTGAAATCCCTAACATTAACAAAACCCCATACTTTGGTGTATGTTCAAATATCACTTGTTTGTCTGGTGTCCATGTCTCCTGTGAAAGAGGGGTTTTGTTCAATGAAAGGAGCTTCACGGAGAGTCTCCCACACCAGAGACTCTGATGGGGCAGACACAATTTGGGGAGCACAGGTGGGAGATGCACATGTGGGGCAAGGGCCAGCTCTTGCCTCTAGCACACCAGTGATGAACCACAACATCCTTTCCCTGAACAGTGAATGTTGCCTCAGCTACACCGGGTTATAGAATTATAGAATCATTTTGGCTGGAAAAGACCTTTAAGATCACCGAGTCCAACCATTAACCTAGCACCGCCAACTCCACCTCTAAACCATGTCCCTAAGAACCTCATCTACACATCTTTTAAACACCTCCAGGGATGGTGACTCCACCACTTCCCTGAGAAGCCTGTTCCAATATCTGACAACCCCTTTTGTGAAGAAATTTTTCATCTTTTCATGCATTACAAAGTGCGTCAGCAGAACAAATGTGGAAAACATAGAATTAAACAGAGAGGGGAAAAACAGAGAAATGACCACAGGCTAACAATGCACATGCGAGATTAAACACGTATATGTTTTATGACCTCAGTCTATCACACTTTGCCAGTTACTCATTTAAGGATTTGGCAGCATAACTACCAGTTACAATGACCAATATTTTCCTACTGCGTTAATTTTTAAATTGAGTATGTCTTTAGTATAGGGGTGTGGGCAATTTGAGGACAAACAAAATTCCAGTCTGCTGCAATAGAAACCATTTTTGTGTACACCCATACAACACTAAGACCAGCAGAACCGCAAGAACAACTGGAGCCTTTGTGTACATCTATAATGTATACTTTACCTATTTTAGGCAATTTTTCTGCGGCAGAAAATTAGGTTGTGTACTTACCCATTTTGGATTAACAGCTTCTTTTCAGCTCCTTACCTAACTACCATGGATATTCTCTAAGGGCACTATGTTGAATATTATGTCACTTTAAAAGGTTTTCAGTATAGAGGCTAATTATCTAAAATTGAGAGCTCCTACCTATGCTTCTAAAAGGCCATCTCATATAATGTCAATGTATTAAAAATACACTCTAGCACTAAGAAGCAGAGAATTAAAAGTAGCAAAACTGTAGACGAGTAAGATTGAAGTGGGAGTGTAAGCCATTAGTTTAAAAAAAATAAAATAAAAAAAAAGGAAGAAAATAAAAGAAAGAAAGAATCAAGGGAAGAAATAGAGATGCTACATTTGTGAAGATTTGGGTTTTGAGCAAAACTCTATATAACAGTGGGGCATACTGTAGCAAGGGCATCACCTTTCTCATCCTAAGAAAATATATGTTAGATATGCTAAAGTTGCATGATAACTATTATGTCTGTCACTGTAAAGTGCCCTGTTACCCACACACTTGCCTCCTGTTCTTTGACACAATGCTAAGAACCATGGTTGTTGTTCCCTTCTTTGTTGATCAGACTCAAATTTGGCATCACCTCTCCAGTAGTAAAATAAAACCAAGACCATGAGCTTTCTCCTTCCCCTGATAACTTTGTCCTGTGGGTTTCCAAAGCACCTAGAAGGCTTCCCCAAAGGTCATCCCATCACCTCTCACCTCAAGGGCAACAAATGAACCAGAGAGACAAGAAAAGGATGTCTGCACAAAGAGCTATACTGTGAACCCCTGATGCTACTGCAAATGCCAAAATATTTTACTGTCAGTGATGTTATACCTTTCTTTTTTAAGTAAAGGCATGCCACAAACAGGACAGAGAGTAAGCAGAAGCAAGCTGAACGCATTGCATTCCACTTTGAACTTCATGTGCGTTTCTTGTAGAAACAGACACTCTACGCAATTCCAAAAGCTTATAAAATGTTAATTGGGCAAAAATTAATTAAATACGTCAGCTGAGGGCATGAATGGCCATGTATTCTGTGTACAAACCAGAATGAGCACATAGAAATTATGTCAATTCTACATACTCCAGATATTAATATAATTTCTATACATAATTATAAAATTCGTCATGCTAAATATGCTATAATTCCCATTTTATCTAAATTGTATCACTATAACCACATCTCTATACCACAACATAAAATTATAAAGATTTTGTTGTTCTTGCTGGGGTTTTTGTTTGTGCTTTTTGTTTTTCTTTGGGTTTTTTGGGGCGATTGCTTGGTTTGTTTTTTCATTCTGGAAATAAATTGAGATTCTACAGTTAGGTGATCTAATGTAACAGATCTTTAAACAGATCAGAGTTCTAGACCAAAACTTTTCATAGGGATTCACAATTATTAGCTTCTAACTTTTTAGGACCTCCAAATTCATACCTGTCACAAACACACTTTGAAAAAAAAAAAAAAAAAAAAAGCAATACCCTCCTCTTTCCTTTCCAAATGCTGAAGTGATATTTCAAAAAAACCCTTTTGTTCTGCTTAAAAAGTAAATGAGAAATGTGTAGATCTTGCACCGCACTGTTATCATGACTGAATTTATTATTTTGATGAATTGTTACAGTTAAACTATAAAGTGCAGAAAATATCTGTAGTGTACAACAGGAGTTACGGATTTTACAACTTCCCACTACCACTTTGAAACTCTACAGTAACTTTGATGTCAGAAAGCTAAAACTCACATTTTTGTTTTTTATAGCCAAAAAAGGAGGTAATACAAATGCCATTAGACAAGACTACTTTTCTTTCCATCCACACTTTCTAAAAAAGACAAATTATATTTTCCATATTACCCTAAAAAGTCAACATCCCAGCCCCTTCTTATGACCACATACTTCCAGAGAGGTGTACTATCTGAAGTCCCAAACATACACCTGCTTTCAGGATGAGGATGCCACAAGCATAGAATTTATTCCCAAAATATCCATGGAAGTCAAATCCTGCCAGTCTCCATTTCCCACTGCTCACCCCCCACTTCAATGGACAATTTTCTGAACAATTCTAGTTGATTCACATCTGCATTAAGAATAAATATTTCACCACAGATAGGTAACTTCTACTAAAAACGAAGTTAATTTCTCCTTTCCTTCCCTTATTTTCTTTGATCATCACTGTAGCCCATCCAGCTTTAATTTGATTCCCTTGAAAAGAATACATTGGCAAAAAAGTTCCTAGAGTCCGCCTATGGATACTGTCATTCCAAAGTGGGTATGTTTTTACTTCTGTTCCAGTTTTCGCTTGTCTGCTGTCTAGTGTCACAGTGCTTATTACCTGTTGCTACCATCAACAATACTCAAAAACAGCAAGCAACAATTTATTCTGCATATAAATGCACTTCAGGCACCATATCTCATTAGTAATCTACAAACAGCCAAAATTGCAGGATTATTTGTGTTGCCTACAGGTGAAATTCCCCAATGCCATCTCCTTCATGAACCAAACTGAGACTCAGAGATTAAGTATTACAAAATTCAGGTCATGCAGGGAGACTCAAGTGCCCCTGTCACACACAACTGCGTGGTACAGTTGTGCAGCACCTACACAGACAATCAACTATGCCAAAGGTACATGTCTGACTCCCCCAAGAAAAATTAAAGCTGGGGTTCAGTGCTTTTCCTGAGCTCAAGAGAGTATTTTGGTACTTGCTGTTAAAGATGTCAAGTGATGGGCACCTGAAAATATGAGACAAAGAGGAAGCATAAATTTGTTTTCAGAAAAAATTAGGGTCATGAAACTTAAATATTCTTTTTTCCAACAAGTGACAATTTGCACATTAGTAATACAATAGTGAAGGTATTGAGCCACATAAAGAATGTGCCTTCAGGGCACCTCTTTTCTGCCTGTCTTCTGATGGAAATCAATGTGATATATACACAGCGCACAAGTTGAATTGCATCCTCCATTTTGTGAGGTAAATGGTCAGTAGAAAATACTTTCCTCATCGATTGCATCTCGTCTTCACTTTTTCATTTGTTAGAAAACAAGGGCAGTTGCGCATTCCAGTCCCGGAGAACATTATGCTGCCACAAAGATATAAGAACTGGATATAAGCAGCCTGAATCCCTAGACAACTGGAGCCTTCTTTCTGCTCAAGTAAAGAGAAACAAGCAAAATAAGATTGAGCTGCATTATCTGCTGTGTGGCACATAAAATGATGAGAGATTATTGCTTCAGAACCCTTTTTTTGTCGGTTTTATCTGAATTCTCATATTATTTGCTTATACATTGGATTCTATGTACAGTGCTTGAGAATGACTGCATGAAAAACGATTTAATGTGCAAGCATTATTAGCAGTACCTGGAGAAGCTTGTTTTTGGCCTTGAAGAGTAGTTAAATGTGTGTTAGACTCTTTGGGGAATTCTGATCTTAATCCAGCAAAGCATCTTAAGAGGTTGAAGCTTCTCATAGGCTTAAAACTGAGTGTACATGAAAATGGTTCGCCAGGTTGCAGCTTTTAATAGCTCCACATATGCTTATAATTAATGCTCTGTGGCTATTTTTCATTATCGGATTTTTGTGAAAACTGCGGGAGACTTGACAGACCTGTCATAGTCTGCAGTCACTCAACAAAAACTAAGGCAGCCCACACTAGTGACATTTAAGACCATTTGGGTCTTGTAACAGCAAAAAACCAAGCAGTAAAGGAGACATTTTTACAGTGCCAGCTTAATGAAACAGAATAGTCCTGGTGGTGATCAGAATAGCTAACTACAGCAGTAGAGTCACCTTGCTAAAGAGCTGGATGCTGCCCAGTACTAAAATTGCCAGGGCTTTCGCATATTTAGCTGGCAATCACTGAAGGGATTTGTCCTCTACAGTTTTATGCAAGTTTGACTTGAAGTGCTACTAATAGATGCCCTGAAACAGGAGCCCTGGCATGGGACACTGCTTCCCTGGATGAGGAGGAGATGCCTGGGCAGACAAGGGTACTGCCTCCTACCCATCCGAAACTAATTTTTACCTTTCTCTTTTTTAAATATTTCAGTTAAACTAATTGACTTAACTGACTGCTTAATTGACTCCAGTTGACTAATTCACTGCTTTTTCTTCAGGAGCAACACATGCCACACAATCAAGTTCAGAGAAGACACAATTCACAGTGGTTATATACATACACTCTATAGCTGGAAACAGAATCACAACACCCATAGGAATACCTGCCCTCCACGTAACCTAGCCAGCTGAGGCATGGACCAGAGAAATAGAAAACAAAGGACTTTGGAACAACTTTACAAATGAAGAGTGTGCCCAGATGTCCCCAGAAGCCCTAGATATCAGCTGCTGGCACCCAGGCCACCACACCTTTGCTGCAGCAGTTAGCTGTGCTGAACATTGTAAAACAGCATCCGTGCATCTGTCGCTGCTACAGTATTTCATACAGTATTTCCTCCAGATTCACAGCAGGCACCTATTTTGCAGCCCCAAGGGGAGGCCAGCTCCTGAATCCCGTCAAGGTCTCAGGAAAAACCTTCTGCAGAAAGAGGCTCCTGCTTTACCCCTGCCCCATGGTTACCTTCCAGCAGCAGCACCAGCGGCTGGGCCAGGACTGCAGCGCAGGGCACATACACGGGGCCACAAACCAGGGCTGAATTTACTACCTTCACTGTAAGCAAAACCCATGAAAACACATCTGCACCTTCTGTTTTACACAGTATGCTGGAAACATCTTTTGTTACGCTATGCTCGTATGTAGATCTGTCACACTTCCAGTGCAGTCATATTGCTTAAAAGTAAACAATTCTCTTCAAACCAGTTCCCTTTATCAAAATTATTCTAGTTTTGTTCAGCTAGACTCCTCCCTGCCGATTGTTCAGGATGTCACCATAGAGGGTAAACCAGTGAGATGGGAAGGGAGGCACAAAAAATGCCTTTCAGTTTGTGAAGCCAAGACAGAATACGAAACAGTACCGGGGTGGGATGCTAGTCATTTTCCAGTGGCATCAGCTTATTTTCAAGCGCTTCAGCATATGTAGACACTCAGGAATCAAATAAAGGAGTCAGAATAAACACAGCCTGACTGTAAAACTAAACCAAAAACTTTACATACACATGGAAAATATATTTAACAGATAAACACTTAAGTTATGTGGTCACACACAAAGCCCTCCAAGGCTCTGTTTCATCTTTTGGTCCTCATAGGCCTTTTAGCAGGACTCCAATCTCATATTAATATCAAATCTAACAACTTTGTTTAAAGAACAGCTTCTTGGTGCCAATCAGCTAGAGCTGTCCAGTTCTCTAAGGAAAAAAGACGTCCCAATAACCAGTCAACTCTGATCTCCCTCTTATTGACATGCAGGAAAAGAAGCCCTCGCTTTTAATAATAGGACTTCCTTTCATGCAAAGATAGTGGAAGCTTTCAAAGTATAAATAATTCATCGTCTTGCAAGCTCTGAGAATAAATTTGTTCCTTTTCTGTTTTACTTTCCTTCAAGATATGACATCTTAGGAAAGCAGAGGGAAGGAGACTGCTCTTTGCTTCTAAGGATATAAACACTCTCAATGTTTCATTCCCCACTGCAACAAAACTATAAGATCAATAGACAAGCTTTGAAAAGCTTTCCCACCAGGCAGAGACTGTGCCATCTAAATAGTCTTTCAAAAGATATAATCTCACAAGCAGCAACAACAAAGAAACATCCAAGGCATAGCTAGGGAGCATGCTCAGAATAATCTCACACGGGGACAACTTCACAATAAGACATCAAATTAATTAAGCTTGATCATATCAGAGACTGATGACCTGTAGTTCTGTCTCCATTTTTTTTTTTTTTTTTTAAGTTTTATCTAAACTCTAAGGGGATACAGGAAAGCTGTTTTACTTATTGTGACACTTTTTGTAAACAAGGAAAAAAAAAAATCTGTAGACCAAGTTAAATAAAATAATGCAAGATACTCTATCTGGCAAACTGGGTTTATGTAGGTCTAAAGCAGTAGTCACCATTTTTCACCAATGACTAGTAACACCAGCAGGCTAATCATTTGTGCCCAAAACTGACAGGGGGGAGGTCACCCACTTCTCAGCCAATTACATTTGGCAAGGGATCCAAAAATCAGCTTTGAGGTTATTCTTGTGGCTCTTGTTTGTAGCACAGCAGGAATCACCTTGTTTAGTCACAAATCAAAAAAAGTGGACACAAAAACATAAAAGCTGACACTTGTCCAGGCCAGGTAGGTTCAAAGCCAAACCCATCCCAGGAAAGCATTTCCCACTAGGAAGGAGTTGATCTCTGAGTACAGTGCATGAGCAGGAACACGAGAACAAGTATTCCTATGTATTCTGCATAATTATCCCCTAATACACACTTACTAGTCTTTGTCTGGTTACAGTTTAGATTTATCAAAGTATGGAGCTTTCAGTACTTACTTTTAAAAGCTCCCCCAGTATTATGTAGACAGGTCATTGCCAGCAGCCACAGGACACCAATTGTAAACACCGTTCTGCAGATGACAGGGTAATATTTTCTAATGATAATTTTAAGCAATGGATCCCTCTACAGGAGACATAAAGTGCATTAATATGAGTGATTTGCTGACCAAAGAGGGAATAGCACCATTTGAAACTTATAGCTGCTTAGTACAAAGTCATGTTGAGGGGTGGGGAGGGGAATAAAAATCACTATATAAGTCATTAATTTATACCTCAGTGCTGTTAATTAATTATTTCCAGCAATAGTGGCAAGAGAAGCCATGAAAAAAAAAAATCACTACCAGACATTTTTTTAAATGACTGCTATTGTCAGCAGCACTAATCCAGTTAAGAGTCTCCTAAAATTATTAAGGAAATGCAAGATAATGCTTCTACAAACCTTTGCTGCTTGAAGCCCAACTCCATCAAACAGTGTGCTGGTATTCAAGAAACTGCAGATTCTACAAAGTATTATGAGAAAACAAACAAACAAACACACAAAACCACAACAACAAAAAAAAAAAACACAAAACAAACAACAAAACAAAAACAAAAAACCCACACTTTGCAGGCAGCTACTATCATACTACTGAGAAACAGTGAAACTTGAGGAAAGAGCAGAGGAGAGATCAGGTCCAGTGACAACACTTATTGCTGTGGATGTCATTTTATCTGTACACTCTGGGAGCAGCGATTCGGAGCCATTATCAAAACAGTATTGAAAATGCTTTCAATGCTTCTCTTCACTATTGTGTGCATGCTCACTTGGGGAAAGAAGTGGAAGATGTGTTTCCTTACTACACCCTATTTATTGCTTGTCTCTGTTGGTTTTGCTTCCACCAGAGCAGCAAAAGCGAGGGGTGAGTCCAGCAACACCAAATTGAGCTCTTTGGCTCAGCATGCCATACAGGTCACTGCTCTGGTATCATAGTGGGCGTTCAGCACCACCCACATCAGGAACCTCTGCATGTAGATATAAAAATATAGAGACAGTACATTTTCAATATCATGTTGTATTTTCAATCTTCCCTTTATGCCCTGATACAAAAATAAATGCTATCACCTGTCACATGTAAGGCAAACTTATCTGAGAGGAAAAAAACCAAACACACACCACACACAACCACATCTGCCATATTTCAACATCAACCATAAAAAAGTACTTGAAGAGCCGTCACACACCAGGCTGCCAGGGACAGAAATAGGCTGAACACCCAGTACCCCATTTCTGCAGAGAGAAATGGACGGAGTCTGGGTTTTGGTCCCGTTATTCAGCACCCTTGACAACTCCCCACTGCTAGGATCAGGTAGGGTCAGGATATAACTAGTCCCCGAAGTGACTACATTAAAATTAGTTCAGGTCATTCTATCCCTAGAATATCCAGTAAAATCTAAGTGTCCTCCCTGCCTAAAAGACACTGAGTTTTCAATGCCTCACTAGTACAGTCAAATAGCTTAAGCCTATATATGTTTATATGTATATTTCTTGACCAGTATATGTTTTAAAGAAGCTTGGCACATATATTTACTTAAAATCCAATGGGATTACTTCAAAGAAATTTAAACCCATTAGCTTTCCTACCACAAGCAAGCTGGCAGCATCCAGGGTGCAGGTGAGCCAGGGAAGTACTGACCCTGCAGCCTGTCGGCTTCACCTCCCCCAGCACAGTTTTAATGTACATACTGATGTGCAAAGGCACGGGAGTAAGTGCGTTCCCTTTGCTGAAACCGGAACTCATTCCTCGAAACTGAGTCAAAAGAGCTGCTCCGCTGTGTACTCGGTTTTCCAGCACATTTTTCCAGGCCAGGCCTTGTCTCTGCACTTTCTCAAGTGTATCTCTGTCAGTTGTGATCTGGAGATCCACATGGAAAAGCTGCTAAAGATACGAGCTACAGGCAAAACTCCGCCAAAGTTTATTCTCTTTAGAGAAGAGGAATAAGACAAGCTGACAGAAGAACAGTTTTACCATCCCCTTGCCATGTATAAGACGTGCCATTATAAGCTGAACAGTGTTACAGCTCTGACCCAAGCAGAGAAGTAGAGCAATTCATGATAAATTAATTTCACCAGATGACTGGAAAGACCTTTTTGCTTCCTAAAGTGAGTGCACTTTGTTAGGTCACTAGGGTTTGGCTAATTAAAGCAGTTTCCTCCTCTTCCAGAATTGAACATGTAAAAAAAAAAAAAAAAAAAAGAAAAACTCTCAACATACATTTTCCCACATTGAAATTGCTTTCAAAAAAAAAAAAAAGTAAACTTGGAACATGGATAATAAAGTCTGCAGAGATCAGTCCTAGATACTCTGTATGTGCTAATTTACTATTTGCTCACGGGGGTTTTAACAGCTCCTAATTCAGTGCACTTTTCAGGATTTTGGATATCTAATCGACAAATGTCCACTGTCATTTGTACAGTGAGCACAGTATGGAAACTTCTGTGCAACCCACAGGTCATGCAACTGTGCAGCTCCTTGTATCTCCCCAACTCCCTCCCCTTTTCTAGTTCAGATGGTCCCAGCTCAGTTCACACTGTTAACACACAGCTGTGTTTTCACCAGCCCTGCAAAGAGTCTCCTGAGTTTGCATCTTCATACCATGGGGTGCCTTCAGTTTCCAAGGAAGAAAGTTTTCATCCTCTTTTCTCTGCTGAGAACTTGATTAATGTAGTTTTGCACAAGTGAGACAGGGTGCTTTCTTTCAAAAAAGGCAGAAATGTCTGCAGTATATCAGATTCCATAGTCTCAGTTTCAAAAAAATCAATAATGCCATTGTCGTCACATTTTGCTCAGGCTTTTTCCCGTGTCCAATAGTCTGCTATTACATTACCCACTCATGACTCTTTCTCCAGTTTGATGCTGTACTACTTTTTGGGATCTCACAATTTCTTTTCTAAGCTGCTTTTGCTCCAGCATGTCTCTATTGGAGCAAACTGGATACAACAGCACTGAGTAGCCAAGTTCCTGAACTGTATGAGCTCTCCTCAGATCCCTCCCTATATAGAAATCCTTTTAAGTTATTGTCTGAAGAAGAAAAAGTCTTTTCAGGTCATTCTACTGATTTTGTTTTAGGGTATAACTCTCAAAAGGCACTCAGGGTACAGAAGTAAGGGGCTGTGAAAGATCATGTCCACTTCTGTCTGCTGTTGTATCACAGAATAAGTCAGTCCTGATCTCACCCACATTTATAAATAAATTAGTCCATTTGCTTCGATTAATATAATTAGTTTGCTTTTCCCATTCATATGCTTACATTTTTTTCAGTGGAAATGACAATCTGAAGCAAGTTTTAACACAACTGCACTCAAGATTAAACAAGCAAACAACAACAAAAAAATGAATCTCTCCACAGAGTTGTAGCCAGGGCTAATGGGACTCCAGAAACTATTTACACACTACAGGTTTTCCTTATATGACTCAGGACTATAGCCAAATCTAGTTGATGCCAGCCCGGTGATTCCTGTCAACAGACCCTGAGCAGTATTACACTGAGAACTTCACTGTTTCCAAGATATATCGAGTCAGATCTGGAAAGTAATTGATTCCTTGCGCACTAGAATGATTAAATAAGAAGAATCAAGGACTTTCTGAACAGCCTGCAGGGACTTGAGGCCCCTTCCCCACAACTACGTTAAAAATAGTTCTGAAAACATTTAGACAAAAAAAAAAGTCTTGAGCATTTCTTGCAAACAATCTGTTTGAGCCAGTTACTGTTTGCCTTCAGTCTAAGCAGTTGCATAATAAATAGTGAGAGTTTGAACTAACTTCAATAGAATTATGGTGAATTATTTTTTCATTATTCTCAGATTTATTGTTCTTATGCTGTAAATTATCTGCTCTCGTGCTTCATTAAAAAATTCGCTGTAACAGAAGAGTAAAACTCAACCTTTATAAGCAGTTTCACTAGTTTTTACAGAATCATAGAATATTTTGGGCTGGAAAAGTCCTTGAAAGCTCATCTATTACAACCCCCCAGCAATGAGCAGGGACATCTTCAACTAGATCAGGTTGCTCAGAGCCCCGTCCAGCCTGGCCTGGAATGTCTCCAGGTATGGGTCATCTACCACCTCTCTGGGCAACCTGGGCCAGTGTTTTACCACCCTCATTGTAAAAAATTTCTTCCTCATGTCTAGCCAGAATCTCCCCTCCTTCAGTTTAAAATCATTACCCCTTGTCCCATCACAACAGGCCTTGCTAAAAATTCTGTCCCCATCCTTCTCATAGGCCCCATTCAAGCACCGCAAGGCTGCGAAAAGGTCTCCACAGAGCCTTCTCTTCTCCAGGCTGAACAGCCCCAACTATCTCAAGCCTGTCCTTATGGGAGAGATGTTCCATCCCTCTGATCATTTTTGTGGCCTCCTCTGGCCCCTCTCCAACAGATCCATGTCTTTCCTGTGCTGAGGGCTCCAGAGCTGGATGCAAGACTCCAGGTGGGGTCTCACCATAGTGGAGCAGAGGGGCAGAATCACCTCCCTTGACCTGCTGACCACATTCCTTTTGATGCAGCTTGTAGGCACAAAAGCAGATCTAAAATTAAACATGTTTCAGAACCGTTTTTCATGTTCAGACCAATCCTTCAATCTCAGTTAAAATTTTGGATGTACAAGAAACCCGCACTCAGTTCTCCCATGTATATTCTTTACAAGGATCTGTAATTAAAGGAGAGAAGTAACTTTACATGCCTGCCTTTGAAACATGTCATTACAACATTTAAGGGAGAACAGAAAGAATCCATGCCCTCAAGCAAAAAACATGAACAAAACAAAGGTTATTTAATGGCTGAGTGTTTATTCCAGTTTCCTTCTAAAGAATAATTTTGCATTGCGGTTGTTGTGTGGAAGGCAGCACCTGGTCATTAGATGTTATTGCAGGCTCTAGGCTGGTTTCCAAAGTACACCTCAGCTGGGTAAAAAGTGCACACATCTCATTTATAGGCTGTAAATGCAGCTAGAAAATTGGCAGCTTGGATTTGATGATGTTCCTAACAGCAGAAGGTAAGAGTCACCAGCTAACCCCAGATCTACTTGCATACAATACTAAAATGACCAGTTGCACAACCCACAAAAGGCTTGAGGCCATTTCAAAAAAAGTCCAGTTTGCCCCAGAGAGGACAAGGCAGCACACTGATCAGAGAACCAGCACAATTTCAGCACTCCCACACACAGCAACATCTGCCTGCTTGGGCATTGCACCCACTGCTGACCCACACCTCGAAAGCAAGATCTTGTAGCCACCAAATTCACTATAACATTATTTTAGACATGGTTGCTCCAAGGATATTTGCATTTGGGATGTCTCCTATGGTGGACAATACCAGGAAGCAGTTTGTAAATTGTACAGATATTTTTCTTCCAAATACAAATGCTTTGGTAGCTTTATCTGAGTCTTCAATGTAATTAACCTAGGCAGGACCATACACGCAGCAACACGGGGTATTACTAGCGGCATAAAGCACATGTAGACCAATGCATGTCACAGACCACGGAAACATTTAAAGCATCACAAGATAATTATTTTTTAAATAACAACAACGTGCTGTCTGAATGACTCAATCCATTCCTTTTAAGAAGGCTGATGGTATACTTTCCCCTGGGCAATATTACTGGAAAGAAGTGTTTTAGTAAACCATTTTTCCGAATTCTTTCTCTCATTCATAAAGAGCATGGAAACAGTGAAGGTACATTCTGCTGACACCCTGCCCTGCAAAGGGACAAGCTCCTATGTGTCTGCTGTTGCTCTCCCAGCTCTGCTGCACTCCCCCAAGTTTGCCAGCACCCCAGAGAATTCCCACTCCAGTCAGCATCGGGCTTTGAACCCTACATCTTTGACAGACTTACAAACGGGTTTATTATTCCCACAGATGAAGGTGAGGATATCAAAGTGGGCCTCTAATATTCAGTTTTCCTCAGAGTACAGGCAGAAGAAGCAGGATTGTGAAGGATACTCTTAGGTCAAGTTTCTCCAGGAATTACAAAACTGGTAATTTTAAAACAAAATAAAGACCTTTTTCCCATGTTTTAATGTTTCAATGTGAAAATTATTTCAATTGAAGCATTTTCAAAAAGCCAGGGGAAAAAAAGGAACTAAACAAAGAGAAGAAATAAGAGAAGTACATAAAAGAAAGCAGATCATTTAAAATAGTCTATTAATATTTGCACTAGCACTTTTAAATGCTGCCTTGAAAACCTTTTCCCAAAACAGTCTTGAATCTGAATAAGACTTGCACAACTTCACATTTGGAGCACTCTCATTCAACGCAAGAGACCAGCTGAAAAAGAGGAATACTAATGTATTTGTGTGGATTCAAAGCACTCTGAGATGGTACTGGTAAAGATTCCCTGAGGATCAATGCATATTCAGAATAAATGTGGAATGTTGGCAGTAAATATAAATATATAGGGATCCTTATGCTGCACAATGGTGAAATTCAATCTTCCAAAATGTAAATTCGTGAAGATACGTAAGGAGATTTCCTCGAATCTATAGCTATTCCTGGGTACATCACAAGTGCAACTGGTTAGTAGCAACTTGTATAAATGTCTTCTTTCTAATGTCTGATGACAGATTTTGTAAATTCAATAAGCATTTCAAAGATAACAAGGGAGGGTGTTTATTTTTCTGTTAGAGAAATATCTATTGACTATGATGGCGAATCTGTGTACTGCACAGCACAAACCACATTGCATAAGATGCAGCTTTATAGCAATTACTAGTATGTGAGCTGTTTCTTAAAATGGAAAACACAGAATGGCTTACTTTAACCGAAATAGGAATTGCTCGTCCAAAATCTTTTAGTCTATGAACAACGCAGCACAATCATAACAGCATACACTTGGCCAGTATACAGATTTATAAACAAGCTGTTAATAATTGTATTGAGATTGCATTATGATTGATTATTAATTTCCTATGTGACTGAATCAATATTCAAAGTCTAAACTTAAAGCCCCTGTTAATTATGCAGGAAGATGAATGATCTTATAGGTTAGCTTTGTCAAAACCAGTTTGCACCATCTGTCAGAGACTAATTAGGAAAAGATTTATAAGCACAAATGATTTTGTCACATGTACTGAAGAAAAATGACTTGGCTAATGAAGATTATTTTCTAATGGATATAAATAATAAATATGACTAACCTCTTGAACTAGATATGAAACTTCAAATGAAAATAAAGAAAGAGACAGAAATATTAATTCAGAGCTCTGGTTGATGTTCACATATGCCACTCCAGAAAAATGTACTAAAGAAGATTCTTCTGGAAACTGTTAACCTTGCTTTATATTTTCTTAGTTAAGTCTACGGTTATTCCAGGTCCTTTTCAACAGGTTCTCTCTAACTACTCAGATAATTTCAAATCCAGCAGTAACTGATCAGTCAATAGTTATTCGCACATGTACAGAAATAAAATTATCACTAGATTTTAAAAAAGAAAATCAGAGGAACCAATCAGAGAAATACAAAGTGCTAAGCATAAAATTTTGCATGTAGTCTCTCAAAAAATGCAGGTTCCATTTAGAAACTGAGGATGGGCATTTGCACTGAAGTACATGTTAAGATAATCAGGCTGTTCTTTCTAAAACAAGATTGGAAATTTAGCTTTTTTTTTTTTAATGTAGTTATTAATTATTACTCACAATTTGTATTGTATTAGCCCTTTGCAGACTTGTCTGCTCTTATACGGAACTGTTTAGATCAATTCAATGATAAAGTTTTTTCTAAGTCACATGAAGAATCTTAAATTACATCCCCAATTTCCTACAAATTCATCTTCCAACTTCTAATTTTCCACTGGCTTAATCCTAGAGCTTTTGCTTTACAGAATAAAGCATTCTGAAATCTTATATTCCACACTGCTTTGAAGACCTGACAAAAATATACCACTACTACCCTGTTAATGTTCCAGCTTCTTCAGAAGCCGCAGTTCAAGTTGTATATTGAATTGAATGCCTGCTAGGGCAACATCTTTGGAGGTGTGTGAGCACTGAATGGTCCAGGTGCTTTGAGGAGCTGAACCAGAAGCAGGTAATAAACATCTCTAGGTACAGATACTGCAGAAGACATGTTGACAAGGCCATCATGACTGACCCATGCTACAGACCCGAGCATCAAATATGGACAGATTTTCCCAGCCCCAGCAGCCTGAAGAACCACCAGGGTTACTCTGTAGCAATAAGTGACATCATTTATTTTAAAATGCTGTCCCCCAAAATTTTAAATTTGCCTTTTCCAAACTATTTGCTTTCACTGTCTGCCTCTCTTTATTGCATCTTCCAGACAGCAATACTGACACCCTGCAAATAGTTCTGCTTAATGACAGCACTGTAAGACCTGCTGCATGGCTCTGCAAAGCACAAGCTGCCTTCCTACCCTGTCCTCTTTAATTAGCACTGCTGCTGCTGCTGTTCAGCAGTCTTAAGTTGAGCAGTATCAACAGAAAGAGCAGGGCCAACATTTTGTTGAGTTAATTGAAAATGTCTCGGAGTTACTGTGGAACAACATTTACAAAACACTTCAAGGCCTTTCAACAGGAATTTTTCTTTAATTCCCAGTTGCAGGCTCACTTAACTCACCTCCACTGACTCTTACATGTTGTGCCACAAATTCAGGCTGCAACAACTATAGTCTCTGGTACAAATTTCCAAGCAGCTGGAATTTGGCCATAAGAAAAAACGTAAACAAGGAGCATTCTGTACACACACAGAGTGGGATGGTCAGAAAGCACAAGAGACAGAGGTAGCTCAAGTAGGAAGAATAAAAATAAATTAACATAAGAAGGGAGGCAAACAGAACACAAGGTTCTTTTGTGGGAAGGGAAAGGAAAGGAGTTTGTTTTGGTCGCATAATAACGAATTTTTTATGCTCTCAAAGGCAAATGATAATGGTGAAACCTGCAACAGGCAACCCAGGCCAGCTGAGGCAGCATGAAAAGGTAGATATGATCCTTTCTCCTGGTCCTCAGAACCATCACACTGATCTCAGCCTCAGGGACCATTCACAGCAGTATTGGTAATAAGATACAAGTTGTCATCCTGTCAGCAACACAGCCTGTGCCTGAGCCCAAACAAGAGGAGGGACCCTAAGCCGTGTTAACAGCAATGCATTTGCTCTCTCTTGCAAAGAGGTGAAGTTCATTGCTGCTCTTGATCTGGGAGGAGGACTTGGAGAACCATGCGCATTAGCGAGCACAAGAACAGGTGGGAGAGAAGAGAAAAAAGAAATTGTTTGTGGCTGCCTACATTTTATACTGGCTCTGTCCTCAGCATAGGTTAGGGAAACTTCAGGGCTTGTACACTGAAGAATCTGACTTTTTTTTTTTTTTTCCCAAGTACAGGAAAAAAAAATAGAAACAGAGCTCCACTTCATGCAACTGAGAAAATTTGCTCTTTGCCTTCTGCCCACTTACATTATACAGCAATCTGCTCTACTTTAATAATAATCAAACAATATCATTTTTTTCCCCTAAGAAACAGAACTAATGAAGTTTGGCTCCTGATTCTTCCATCTCCTCCAGCCCTTGCCCCTCTGTTTTCTACCACTTCCACACTCTCTCCAGGTCCCTCCTACCACTTTTGCCAGACTGAATCCATTCTAGTTGGCGCTCCCTTTGAAATAGTCCTAAATAAGTAGAGCTGAATACCAACGGGTAAGGCAGGGCATGAGCAGAACACCCTCCGCAGGAGTCTTAGGTTTACAGGACCACAAATCCACATTATATATTTACCACCAATAAGATTTGCACCAGTGGCCAGTCCAGTGCAAGCCAAGCATTCACCAAGGGCAAACTGCTAGAGGACCTGACAGACACATGGCAAACAGGGCACTCCAGGTTGTGCCTTGGTGCACAATGTCAACTTTGGTTTGACCACGAGGAAGAGAGTTTCAAGTGTATCAGTAGTGCACTCAGGTGCATGACACGACACAGATTCAGACCAAAAAGAACAGTCAATTAGTGTAGTGAGCAACATTCAGCGAGACCTAGATAATAAGTTTTTAAAAAGCCTGCTATAATCTTGGGCTCCAAATAAAATGTGCAGGACTGCCAATTGCTTATAAAATTGGTTAGATTATAGAACAACCCAATCCAAAAATTAACCAAAGTCATCAAAATCAAATTCTTTGAATCCACAGACTTCCTGTTGTATGAGAAAAATGCTAATCCCCAGGCAGAGACAGAAGATAAACTAAACACAAGAGACTGACAGCCCGTGCTATTTTTTTCTTTCTTTCTGCTGTTTTTCTAGCTTATGGGACAATGTTTTAATCCTTTCTGGTACTGCACAGTTTAAACATGCCCACTGATGGAACCACATGGAAAACAATGGAAAGATTTGCTCCACCTGATTCAGGAGAGGGGGAAAAGAGGTCTGAGTTTCTTCTCCTTCAAAAAAGCACTACCCTCTTTTCAACATCATCTGTTTGTTAAGACTCATTTAAGAAACCTAAAAGCTGATGCAGTCCTTCGAGAAACAAAACAGTGGCTCTGCTGGGATTCAAAGGCCTGGCTTCAAGGAAAGGTAGGTATTTTGAAGTTGAACCGAGGGCATTTATCTTTCTCACAAATACTATGTAGTATTACTAACATAAATATATATATGTATATATATATAGGTTCCTCTTTTTCATTCTCTTCTGCTATTTCTGATTTAATGGAGAAAAATTAAGCTGTAATTTCAGTCAAGTCCTGCTGTTCTGTTCAAATCTATTTGCATCAGATTATCACTTCCAGCAGTGATAGAACTGTTAATGATATTTTAAAGGGAGTGTTGTATTTAAATACTTCAAAACTATTGGTAAGTTTGTGTCAATGAGAAAGAAACATATTGACTGGAAGCTGCAGCTAATGTTGCCTTTTATAAATCTCCTGTCAGGCAAAGAACGGTTCTCCATAGATTCCAATATGATGTAGAGCTCTAAAGCAAACACTCTTATTGCCAACAGGCTCAAAGGGAACTGCCACTGCAATATCATGGACTGAATAGCAGGATTTTAGTTTATCTTCCCTCCCATGGAAGCTGAGCAAAAAGAGGAGATGGCCTAGAATACTTCAAGTAGAAAGTTGATTGATTTACTGAAATGCCAAAACCTCTAGATAAGTAAAACTGCTATGCTGAAGTTTACAGGCAATTGCAGTAGATGACAGCATAGCAGTGACAATATGTTTGAAGCCTGCTCTTACCTGCACTCGGACTCTTATTCGGTGCAGAATTACACGGGAATGTACAACTTATACAGCATTCTGGCTTCGGTGTCTATGAAGACTACAAGTATGTTTTCAGTTATTCGGTGCAAAAACCATATGAAGACCAAAACCATGATGGAAAACGTAAATGTAAGAAAAAGATATGTTAGCATGATCTAAGCATTCCGAACCGCATATTGGGAGGAAAAACAAAAAGAAATCAGCAACACATGATAACTTAGCTAATTTAATCTCCTTCTTCTGTGAGTTTTAGCTCCATTTGCACAATTCCAGTAAGCACTTTGGGAACTACATTTCATAGCATAGTTAATTCTTTTTTCAAATATTCTGACTTACAAGGCATTGGGGCATCAAATCTTTTCAGAAATAGCAGAAACAAGTCAGAGAAAGCGTTGCCCTATCCCCAAGAACAGTCTCGCTGCTTACAAAAAGATGTTTTCATAGGGTTTATGCAACCACAGAGACTGCAGTAGTGTGGGTTTCTGCCTTCACTCACAAGATACAATACTGTTGAGGTGCCCTGGCCGCATATATTCTGCAAGATGTAGCACTGCTTTTCACATGGGAAAACCGCTCATCTCACATGGTTTAAATCAAATCAAGATTGAAGTGGTTTATTGATTTATTAATTACACATAATTAATCAGCAATCAGTAAAATATACATTCAGAATCAGCACAAGGGACAAACCATAGTACTGGACTATTACAAATCTTAATAAGCACATACAAATTTCTAGCCATCCTTCTCCAACTAAATTTGAAGAAATCCCTGTCCCCATGTGGAGAACATGCAGGCGCACACTTGCTCTGGGGGACACAACTCCCCCTCCCATGGGACCCCCAGCCCCCATGCTGCTCCCCACAGGAGCCCATGATTTGGAGTTTTCCTGCCACACACAGTGGGTACCCGCTCATGTGCCCCATCCCAACAGCTGCTTGCCATCCACGGCATTTTGTCTGGAATGAGGCACAAGAGCTACTCATGCTACTTTCTGCACATTTTCACAGGCTGAAGTGTTCAAGTTTCCAAATTCCAACCTTCAATTCATCAGAAAAACTTTTCTCCCAGGATTTCAGACCAGCAAAGCCTCTGTCTCCACCACAGCTGGGTGCCACAAAGCAAGGTTCCTTGGTGCCCCCAAACATGTAGGCTCTGGTTGGTGCTTCCTCTGGAAGAAGCATCTCCAGCCTCTCTCCAGCAGACACTTTCCCCAATGTCTAAAATGGTTGAGGTCACAAGGCAGCATTTCTGGGGCCCAGCAAGGTGGCTCTTCCCCAGACACCTATTTTCATGAGCTTTGTGAGAACCGCCTTGGTTTGTGATTGCATCTGTGCTGACAGCTAGGGCTGAAATCGGTCACAGGTCTCAATGGTGACAGATATGCACATGTGAGCACACCGTATGACAGCACACGGTTGTTTTGTGAGCAAACCAGTTAAACACTAGAAGAAACAGAGCATCTTGAGATTATAAAGGCTTGGTCAGGAAGGGCATTGCTTTCATAATAAGCAATAATGCTGCAAGCAAGAGTTATACCCCAGATAGTCTCCCCACCAACCACACAGCATAGTACCAGCTCCTGAGGACCCATCACAGAGATGTCACACAGAGGTAAAGCTTGGAGCTCAGCTCTGATGGACCTGTTAATGCCAGGCACCTTCTAAAATATACCTGTGTATCATTTTGTAAAGAAAACAGGAAACAGGATTTGGAAAACCTTGCAATCACCTTTTAAAACTATAAGGCATTAAATCTGCAGCTGTTCTTTGTGCAGATTTCCCCATGCTGTTGTTCCTATTCATACAAGCACCTGCAAAAAACTACTGCAAATATGTTTCCCCTGCACATACTGCTTAATATGAAAAAGCCTGCAAACTAAGAAGTGATTATTTTATGGAGTTTATTCACAGTGAACTAATGGATTTAAGCAAATTAAATTCTTTTTGTAGCTCTCCAGAAGCAATTGTTTTGATTACAAATGAATTTGGTCACTTTCTATTCCCCAAGTTCCTTTCCTATACAAATCTTCAAAATACATGTTTTAAACACATCTTACCACTCTGGTGAATCCTTCTCTTTGCTGTGGCAAAACCCCACAGGAAGCAAAGGAATAATAATTAAAATATATACTTGTCTGAATTTTTAATTAGTAACATAGTTTGTTCCTTTTGTTTTATTGAGAAATACTTCAAGCACATTTATTAAAAGGTTCAATGAACTTTCTAACCGATACATTATACATATCTGCTGTTCCCTGAGGATATACCTCCCACCAGCCACACAGAATCCTGATCTTCGGTTTATGTGCCACCAACTGTCTTATTTGCTATAGAGCAGGATGACATAGAGAGAGGACTGATGTTCAATTTAAGTTGCAGAAAGTCAGAAATCCCTGAGAACTAAGGAGTTTCCTTACAGAAAATCTCTGCACCATCTGGTATCAAAGTACAACATTGCAAAACAGACCTAGAAATCAAAAAATGTTTGGGTCTTAAAGAAGCATCAGGTTTTGAAGAGGGCATGCCACTAAAGTAATAAGCTGTTTTCTCATTGAGGTTTTCAGAAGAATAACTGCTCAGCTGCTGGACTATTTCTGAAGAAGACTAAAATAAACCTTCTTCCTCTGCTACAGCCTCTGGTTACCAGTTTCTGATTTATTATCCATTTATTTGGAGCAGGGGAATTGCCTCTAGTCTTCTTATTCTCATCCCAGCTGCCTACCCTCTCTATATATGTGGATGGCAGAAATGGCTCCATGTTCTTTCAGATGGGGCAATCTTTTTAACCTTGATAGGTTTAAGTGACAGGAGGGAAGCACTGCTGCAGCAGAGAACAGTTTCTTTCTTGCCTTTATTGCTTTCCAAGACTGTAAATCTACCATCTAACCCAGTTTCCCCAACTTCTGGTTCACAAAACCTCATATTCAGTTTCTGATCATGCTTTGACCTGGCAAAAAGAAACACATGCTACTCCAGATGAACAATTCCTGCTCATTATCTACAGAAACAAAAATTCAGTTTTCAAGTAAGTTTTATTTTGTGTGGGCAGAGGTGTACAGCCCCAGCTCTTGCATCCGCAGTGCAAAAACATTTAGTTTTTTTGAAGTGGAGCAAGCAACAGTAAAATATTTCACTCAAGGGTTTTTGGAAGTAGAAAACAAATGTAATAAAGTAGAGGATATTTCTAAGTGCCTGCAGCCCTCAAACACTGTGCTGTAGCTTTCAGCATAGCCTGCTGGCCTAAGAGTTTCAGGGAAGCAGCTCTCTGACAGCTGGCATCAGCAGTAGAAACAGGAATGTTCCCCGCTTAGGGAGGAGACCCAGTCCTGCATGTTCATCTACTTTTGGAGACACATGTCTTCAATAAAAATACATTTAAAGCTTGCCCTTCATGTTACACAGCACACAAACAGAACTGTACTTAATTTCCCCAAAGTGAAGCACCTCCCTGAGCAAAACCTGTTCCAAATGGCTTTGCAATGGTGCATACCTCACAACAGGCAAAGTGGGAAGTGGACTGCTGTTTTGCAGAGACAGGAATTTCTGGTAGCCCCCCGGCTATCGATTAAGTGCCCTCTCCACCCCATCCCCATCATAATAGTTGCAGAGAAGGGTAACAAAGCTGGTGAGGGATGAGGAGCACAAATCTGACGAGGAGAAGCTAAGGGAGCTGGGGCTGTTTAGCCTGGAGAAAAGGAGGCTGAGCGGAGACCTTATCACTGTCTACAACCACCTGAAAGGAGGTTGTAGCATGGAGGGTGTTGGGCTCATCTCCCAAGTAGCAAGTGACAGGACAAGAGGAAATGGCCTCAAGTTGTGCCAGGGGAGGTTTAGATGGGATATTCAGAAAAAAATTCTTCCGGGAAAGGGTTGTCAGGCATTGGAACAGGCTGCCCAGGGCAGTGGTGGAGTTACCATCCCTGAAGATGTTTAAAAGGTATTTAGATGAGGTTCTTAGGAACATGGTTTAGTGCTAGAATTAGGTTAGGTTATGGCTGGACTTGATGTTTCCAACTGAAATGATTCCATGATTTTATGGTGGAAGGGAAGCTGGCACCTTGGCCAGAGGCAGGTGGTGGTAGAGTTGAGGTTTCCCACCAGAGCTGCAGAAGACAGCAATGGAGCTGAGGATATTCATGTGCAGACTGACCTTTTTTTACTGCCAGGGTGGCTGAAAGGAAAGAGGTGAAAGAGAAGCACCGTCAGACCACAGCATCTTGGCCTTCACTCCTGGGTGGGGAGGCAGCAGGGTAATAGCACAGAAGCTCTCTGTTGAACACAACAACGCAACATAACCAGGCACTGAAACATCCTTCACAGTCATCAAGCAAAAGTCACCCTTAGCATCTGGAGGTGGACTGGCCAGATGCAGCTGGGATTTCACTGTCAACTGGTAATAAGCAGCAAGTGAAGCTAATCAGGAAGGTGGGAAAGTGGTATGCCAAAAGGCATAATATGGCTTTTTCTGCATGGGATAACACAAACATCGCGCTGTTACCAAATTAATGATCTGTATGCATTCATAATCCAGGAGCGAATTCCCATCTGCCTGGAAAATGCCATGTCAGCATGCGCAAATTGCACAGGGGCCACGAGACACCTGACCCAGGCCAACCCTGGAGTCACAGGGAGAAGAAGAAGGTGCTGCTTACTGTCGCTCATGTAGCACTGCTTTATTGCTGTTAGAACATTCTGTTTGACTTCCCACAGCACCAGAACTCACAAAAAAAGAATATTTGCTGAGAGTTTTAGGGGATTAATGGCATGAAAAATGTCTCCAGGCAGATGCCAATTTTGAGAGGAGCCCTGGAGGTGTCTGAACCTTGCTACTGCTTCCAGCACCATCTGATGGGAATTTTACTGGCATGACAGATTGCTTATTGTCCCAGCAACCTGAATTCATAGTGAGAATAATACTTGTCCTTACACTTGAATGTGTGTGCTTTATATTCTCACTTCTGTCCACTGTAAACGGGTAATTTTAGATACTAGTTGCCAATAGCTGGTCAATATCTCACTTGAGGGAATGCTGTATTCAGTCATGAAATATTTCTGCTTTGCACACCAGACCAAGATCCTGAGAAAAACTGTAATATGTTGAAGCAATACGCTAAGTCCTGTAATGAAGTACATTTTTTGAAGCCTTAGGTTACACACTATCAATAAGCATTGCCATTTAGCTAAAGATGCCATTTCTCTGGAAGTTAGATAAAATGCAATCAATAAGATCACCACGGCAATAATATCCCTTGTGCTGATGAAATGAGAAAGTTTATTTTAAAGGTAAGTTGTAAATAGAAAACCAATTATTAAGCAGAGAAACTGAATTTTGCCTTGTTGGACTGATATAACCCTGCAGCCATCAACATACAATGCAAGCTTGATGAATGAACAATGCCACGCAAGTCAAGATGCAATAAATATTACTAATACAGTGTCACAGAAATTGGATTGCTTCACTCCCCTCTTGTTCCTGACTCACAAACTGCCAGCAAATCTCTAGATTGCTTCTGTCTAAGTTATGAAGGCAGCCAAGGAACCAATAAAACCCTGCATGCAGCACTACTGATATTTCATGAGATGGTGAGGGATAGCACCCAAAGTTCAAACCCTGGATTATAAAAGCAGTCAGGAAGGCGAAAAAGAGCTTGAGTCAGGTGTAATCAGCTGGTAGGCACAACCATAGAGTGACATACTGGCAGACAGCTACTCAGAAAACAAAACAAACAAACAAACAAAACAAACAAACAAAACAGAAACAAAACACACACACTACAGTAAAAATCAGCTCTTGTCACCAGAGAGGAGCAAGGTGTGCCCTAACAGGGGTGTAACCATACAAGGTGTAACCACACAAGGTGTTTCAAACCACCTCTTGCGTGTCACTCAGCCTGACACAACAGCAACCATAGTGGTGTGCTTCTTCCTTACTGCTTCAAGAGTGTCCAGCACAATCACCACAGTGGCCTCCACTGCCAAGCCAGCTATTTCCTGGTAATCGACAGTAAAGCATTTTCCATAGTAGAGTTATACATTAAGAACTGGGCTGGAAACCACTCGCTCTAACAGCGGTTAACTATTTATTGGTACATAAGCTACCATTTTGAAACACGGGCTGCAAAGCTGCACAAATATGTTATTGCAAGAGAACTCTATGTGTTATTATCAATAGACCCAAAAACAAGAGTTGTAGGGCACCATCACATATTATCAAGCAAAAGGAGCTGTAGCACAAGGACCAGACCATGTGGCCCAACAGCCCATGGACAAGTGAATACACAACATCCTTAGGAAAATGAGGGAGTAAGCTAGGCTCACCGAGCAGTTCTCTAATGCAAAGCAACATCACACGCAGCGAATTACACATCTGAAAATGCTCCGCACTATTAAACATCTGCCTGATACACACCATGCAGACCAAAGTCCATGGGAAGTTTTCTGTGACTTCAGTACGATCTACCCCTAATTCTAGCTAGGTTTAAAATAATGCTTTTTGTCCTTTCAATGCAACCTCGGAACAAACTTGGAATATATGGAAAGAGGTCTTATTTAAAGCTTGAGTCAAATCACGAGAAAATTAGTTATCCGAAGAGGAGAATGTCTACCAAAGACAGGAAAAAACATTGAAACAGAGAACCACACAGCATTTTTATATAACTCTCATAAACCAGACCTTGATCCCATTTCAAAGCTTCTAGACTCTTCTGGAATTTAAGTGAGTAAACACCTGATTTATTGAAGGCTTTGGCAGTTGTTGTAGAGCACTCCCTCAATCGAGTATAGCCCATCAGTTAAAAACTGACACAAGACACACGAAAGGCACAAGGATAAACCATCACTCCAAGAAATAATTTTTAATCCCTCTTCCCATTCAAACAAGGGGCAGGAAGGTTAGGTACAAAAAAATCACATAAATTAAACACAGGATAGTGGGGAAGGGAACAAAAATCACTACATTCCTGGCTTTGAAAGCCAAAGGCAGCACTATGATTAAATAATTAAACTGTCTCACCTTGTGCAGTCAAGCTAAATTTCAACAGGAGCAATTAATCTTCACGGGGTCTTTTATATCCTGCCCTATCTGTACTTTCAGCCAAAGTAAAACATTTGCTTCTGTTGCTTCTTTCTTTCTAAGAGGTATAAACATATGAGGAAAGAATAACTTCTCATTTAATTAAATCAATGCCATTTACAAGGTTGCTATTCAAACATAAAGGCTCATCTTTGTGAAAGTTTTTGCACACATTTTTTGAACCATAGGATCACAGAATTGTTTATGTTGGAAAAGACCTCCAAGATCATTGAGGCCAACAGTAAATGTAGCACAGTCAAGTCTGCCACTAAACCACATCCCTAAGCACTACATCTACAGATCTTTTAAATACCTCCAGGGATGGAGACTCAATCACCTACCTGGCAGCCTGAGCTTAATGCAGGATGAGAAACAGTTTGTTCTTCCTAAAAAAGCATTGAAAATTTCAAAAGGTGTCCTATACCAGGTCAGGACAAGTCTTAATCTCTGAAATTTTTCTCCATAAACAGACAAAAAAACAGGCACAAAGCAGGACACCATCAACAGTTCATAACTTAAGGTCTCGCTGACTATGTGGGATACCAGACCCAGGTCTTCTTCCTGAATTGGATAGATCACAGACTCTAAAGTTGGTCTCAGGCAAGAAGATATTTTCTTTCTTTCTCGTATGTTATTTCCAGCCCAAGAAACTTGCCCCAATCTAAAGACATTATGAAAAAAAAAAAAAATAATAAAAAGGAAAAAAAAAACACAACACACCACAAACAAAACCCCACAACTTTGGCTGTGGTCAAGCAGCAGGAACTGATGCTCCATAAACACAGCATACTGAACAACATGCAGACAGACCATCACAAATCCAAAGGGCTTGTTCCACTGCCATTCCCACAGCACCAGCAAGTCCTGCATTGCACTCAAACACTCTCAAGCTTTAGGTAAACAAGACATTGACATGAAACAGCCTGAGCCAAACAATGGGTTCAAAATCACATACTGAGGGAAGGGTATCACACAGGAAGGGAATTGTAATGAACTTCAGCTGCATTACCAAGACAAACTGTGTGCAAAATTAGCTTTGAGCATCAATATTTGGACCTTACTCTGGATTGCAAACACTTTGATCACCTCTTTATGAAGTGCCACAGTTTTGCGTTACATAAGGCAACCTACAGAACAAGTCTGAGAACACCATTTGGACGACGGATGGTGCTAACAGAAAACAAATAACAAAGAATTTGTAGGAAAAGGTTGCACACATCGCCCCAGCCAGCTGCAGTCTGCTGGAACACAGGGCAGACCCCTGCAGGCTATCACACTCCCACCTATCTAACCTGGTATTGAGGCTGCATGTTTACTTTCCCTGGCTGAAGATACAATTCAAGATTGAAATGAGGTGAGGTCAACTAGGAGTGAAAGTAACAGAGAAGATAAGGGAAAAGAAATAGAAAGAAAGAAAATAAGGGTTTTCAACCTCCTCCTCCTCCCTGCAGACTCGAACCATTGCCTATACAGCTCTCACCAGGCACAGCTGGACTCAGAGCATACTTAGGCTGCTTGTTTTAAGAGAAAACTTGCAGGCAAAGCATGCTCCCAATTTAACCTTTTAGCAGTTGTTTTAAATGAATACTCCAGGTGGTTGTTTAGGAAAAGGTGAGGAGGAGATGGATAAGCAAGGAATAACAGGAGATCACAGGGAAGAAAGGGGAAAAAAAATCGTATTTTTCCATTTCAGGAGGTTATTAATTGTCCAATATAGTATACCCTGGAATATCTCCATGCTTTAGTACTATACTTTACACACACTAAAACTGAATACCCAATGTTTAAAAAAAAAAAAAAAAGCAAAAACACACAAACCACACACACACACAACCACCACCCACACTACTAAACACCACCAAACCTTTTTTCTTCTTCTCCCCACTGCCACCCCCTCCATCATGACCAATATCCTGGACTAGTGTTTCTTTTGCTTTTTTACTTGAGCTTTTCCTCTCTCGTTCATTTTGTCCCTGTACCCCTGCCCCCCTCACACACACACTTTATTTTACTCACTTTTTCATTTTTTCCATTAATGAAGGCATAAAAGAGCAAGCCTTATCTCATTCAAAGTGCAATGCTGCCCTCCAGAGCTGTGAGAAAGAAAATTACTTCAGGAAGCATGAAACCATTTCAGAGTAAACTGCAGCCATTCAGATGAGATTGTTGAATCTAGTCTCATATTTATCCTCTGAATTGAAAGCCAGTCTGCATGGACACGTTATCTGGCTTAGCCTGGTTTACTGACAATCATTTTGCCAGCTCCTCCAAATATACAATCTGTGAACTGACTGCAAAACAAACAAGAGACGTTTCTCCTGTGTAGGATTCTGAAAAAATTCCAACTAATAAATTAAGTCATCATTTCTTAAATTCACTCAAAATAAAGAATGACCTTACAACTTTTCAAATCCTGATGGGAAAGCTCATTCAGAAGATATTTACTGAGAAGCAAAGCTCCAAAGGAATCAGTGTTGGGGTCTGACAGGAGTTCAGCTACCAAAAAAAGTATTTGATTTTAGATTGTTCTTTAATCTTAGTCCTGAGAATGAATGTTCCTACTGACATTCCTGAAAATGATGGTGCTAGTGCTGTATCATAGCTTATCAGGCCTCTGTTTTCTACAAGGGATAAAATCTTAGCTATAATTGAAGAATAAAATTCCTCCAATGATTCATCACTCAAAAAAAAAAAAAAATACATTACTAGAACAATATTGTTAAAGTTCTGCCTGGAAGAGCTGCCATGTTTATCACCTGCAAAACCATAATATACAGCTTGCAAAGAGCTTTCATTTTATTTATCACCAGGTTCCAAGTCAGCAATTTTCACTAACTTAAAAGATGCATCACCACAAAAAGCAAACCTCCCTCCCCTTTTCATTAATATCACTTTCTAATGGCTTCCAGAAGGTAAAAAGCAACAGCAACAACAAATAACATGATTTCCAAACTGTTTTCTCTCATTTCTGAAGTCTGATGAAAAAAGTCTGCATAGAAGCTTTAATGTTAATATACAGACATGGATTTCAAGCCCCCACAGAAGAGTTTGAGTGTGAGGGTATGCAGCCATTACCACTTAGAAGACTACATCAAAATTCATTAATGGGATTTACTTAAACTCTCGCAAAGCTCAGAACTAACTCCAGTGCAGGAAGGTAAGGAAACCAAGCTGATGTGGGGGAGGATTCAGGGCTACAACATAGAGAAAGAAAATAATAGAATAATAGAATAATTTTGTTTGGAAAAGACCCTCAATATAAAAGAAAACATACTCTAAAAATTTCATACAGCTGGTTGATATTTATTTTTCATTCTAACCTAACAGGGTAAAATAGCTGCCTTCTTCCTTGTGACACCACCAACCCCAGAGCTCGCTGTTTAGTTCTCTCAAAGTGCAGATGTTCTTAAAAACTTTGCACTCAAACTGCAATGGGTCAGACCCTTACTCATATAGACCAGCTCACTTCAACAAAAACACACCAGGTTTTGACAGATGGGGATATGGCCCCATTTCTTTTGCCTTAGAAAGAAATCTGCAGTGCCAAGCAAGCTCCCTAGCATTTTGAATTAAGTGCATCTAGGCCATTTTTACTATTCCCAGCAAAAATGTTCAACCCTTTCAGACATACAGATCTTCAGATTCAGGGACCAGAGAGGCCCGCGGGAATCCTCAGATGTCAAATGTCATATCAGAAGGGTGCTGTGCCACAGCAGGTAGATCCTAAAGGGCGATCTGACCTTCCCTAAAGTGGACATCCTAGAAACAAACCCAAGGACAGATTTACAGGTGGGCCCATGGTAAGCATTTTATGATTCACAATTTTACTGCTGAATTTGAATGCCAAGCAGAGCAAGTGAGAAGCTGGGGAAGTGTTGCAGCTCACCAGGCACAGGAAGAGGAGAAGAAACTTTCCTCCAACCAGCAGCACCCCAGTGAGCTGAGCATGGCTCTGGGAGCAGTCCCCTTCCAATTGCTACACTACCTGGTGACCCAGGGTTAATTGCTCTGCACTTCGCAGCTCCATTTTCCAGCCTTGAAACACTGAGAAAAGTGCTGATTAATACTTCTACAGCCTCTGCAATGTGCCGATCTCTGAAAGAAAACCATTAACTAAGCAGATCTGGAAGAGAAACACAAAGAACACTGGGATGTGTCTTGATTGTTGTTTATCTATTGAAAAATGTAAATTTTCTGCTAAGTTTTAATACAAATACTGATATGCCAAGCTCTAAGGGTTTCTCACACTGTAATTTACCTCCCTCATGCCATTCAGTCACTTGCCCCTTGCATCATAGACCAGATATTTCATCCCATGTAGCTGCATACTTGTCAGGTGCTATAACCAATTACGATCTAGAAATACATACAATCCATTTAATACAGAGATTTTAATTAATGTTACAAGGATCTGTTTTACACACAGCTTCGAGCAATGGGGAAAAGCTGATGGGTCTGTGTGTATCTTTATATAACTGTAAAGACTGGACACCACCATTTTTCCCCATCACCCTTTCTTCCACTTTCAGTTCAATTTTTTTGTTTAGTTAATTCAATTTTTTATCTCTCTCTTGCCCATTTCAAGCATTTCTGTTAGCTATAAAAGCTTAAAAGAAACCCTGTGTGGCTAAATTTGCCTGCTGTAAAATCACAAATCATGAACATACACCAAGGTTATCATACTTAGTGTAGACGGACAAGAATTCAATGAAAGTATTTGCCATATTCCAACCTAGACTCCACTGAGAACAACAGTTGGAGCTGAAAAATACATGACAGCTTTTTAAATTATTATTATCTCTTTTAAAGACCAATTTTCCAGATTGTATCCAGATGGTAGAATTTTAAAGCCAATTTACCTATTCCCTTCACTGAGAGTTTTGCGGTGGTTTTCTTCAGAAAACTCTAATGTTAGTGAAATTATGAACTCCTTCCAGTAGGAATAATCCAGTCAAAAGAAATGCTTGTTTATTTAAATTGGTATTATATTACATGATTATGATCTTGTAACCTGCTCTGCATTAATGGATTCTGAAGTGTTGTTAGCAGTGTTTGGGCCTCCTCCAGTTGTCCTTGTGGCTCTTAATTTCACTTTAAATATTAGCAGTGTTTTTGTTGTCCTATATATAAGGACTTCTTTTTTAAAATTATTAAATCAAATAAATGCCACTTCTCCATAGAAAGCTTCAAGAGTACCCTAAAGTCATCCAGAGAGGGAATATCTTTGTGAAAAGCCCATATTTCAAAAAAATAAAGCTGTGGAAGCACTTCAAAACCATCTCTTCTACAAGAAACATCCAGCTTTCCAAAAACACCTTGAGTTGCACCTCATGGTCTCTCACCTGATGCTTTGAGTGACTTTAAGAAATGATGACTTAATTTATCAGTTGGAATTTTTCCCCAGAATATAATCAAAGTACAAACAGGTGAAGAGCTGGGGATCCATAGTTAGAAAATCTAAATAACCTGGAGGATGATACAGCAACTGAATAGTAAGACATCTATCCGTGCAGAGTTACCTCTTCCTTAGCAGCACAGTACATGCGACCCTTAGGCAAATGGATACCCCCACAGCTCTTTAAAACCTAAAACGTCCAAAGCTCCAGAATCACCTTGGGTTAGAAAGGCACCACCTCATCCTGTACCTGATAAAAGCCCATCAACGCACCAGCGCAGCCTTTTGATCAGAAATACACAAAATGTTTTTGAGGATTAGTGCAGATTACTTGGAAACCTTCTTGTCTAAGGAAAATTTTGTTTGCAACACTCCAGTTTTATTCTCTCGAGGAGATGTTTAAGCTGAAGCAGGTCTGTAAGAACGAGCACAATGAAGAAAATGAAGCTGAGTGAGAGAGACTGAAATTAATATGAGGCAACACTGCAAACAAATCATTCATCTTTTTGGCTCTGCTCTGCCAGCGGCAATAATGCAATGCAAAAGCCTTATGTCCTGCACAACCTGCCAAGTACAAAATCAGCACAGCACATCCTCTCTGTCACTGAGATGCAGAAAGAGATAAATTTCTTGAATCTGTCTGAACAATAAGTAGAAGATATAGCATCAATCCCATTAGGAATAAGAGAGAGAAATCATTCAGACTCATCTCTCATGAGTTGCCAAAGTCAAATGGGTGGAGATTACTTTTTTTCTTCTTTAAGAATAAAGGGTACCCTTTGTGAATATAATAGAAAGAAAAAAGAATAGCGCGTCTTATACTGAAGGCCTGTTGATCATCAGTAACCTAAGACCAGCCCAAATCTGCTGGCTTTGGAACAAAAATGGTTTAGCAGATCCTTGTCCTAGCTTGAACTGAGTGTATGACACCAGGGTTTGATGCGGCCAGCACAGGTCGTCTCTGTGGAAGGGGAGAAACACTAACTCAGAGGCAGAAGACAAGCACAGAGAAGCGAGAAGGTTATAGTAACAGAAAAAACAGATTAGAAGAAAAAACTACCCTGCACTACATGAGCTTTTCTCTCCCCTGATAGCACAAAAGGAAATATTCTAAACCACATTTGGGGGTACAGCAGTTTAAGTATCTCATCTAATATGGTATCCCTAAACTGTATCACTGTTTCCTGATGCCACTGCACAGAGCTACACTCCTCTGCCTTGCCACATTCTTCCCCTTCAAAAGGTGTTGTCACACACCCCACTGCACAGAGCTACACTGGGAACAGCTGCTGCTTCTCAGTCAGTCCCTCCAGGCAGCTCGTGGTGGCATTTCCACCAGGACCACATTGGCCCTCCTCAGCAGCAACAAGTGCTGCCCTGGCACCACCACAGCCTGCAAGCCAGGGGGTAGGAACGCGCAGAGAGAGGAAATACGAGCAGGGCTCCTGGAGCAAGCACTATCTGAATAAAATCCAATTTAAGAGGCAGGGGTATAGAACAGCTCTCAAAACTCTCAAAAACATCATTATCTTTTTTTTTTTCTTTTATTTTTTAATTAGAAGAGGAAAGAACCCATCTTTTTTCAAAATCCTTCCCTGCATGTGGAGAAAAGCTTCACACTGAGGGAAGACATATTTAAAAAAAAAAAAATAAAATAAAAAAAATTCACCCCTATCATCCAAGAGAAAGCCATTAGGAGTTTCAATTAGCAAGTGTTGTTTCACTACAAGAAGGAGTTCCTTATAACGGAAAGATGATTATTTATCTAAATCGCATAAAAGCACCCTCCTCTGTAGAACAAATTGCCTATGACCGAAGTAATTGGCTCAGATGTGAAAGATTTCCATTACATGCAGCATAGAGTTTGTGGCAGCTGGTAGTATCAGCAAAATCAATACACGCGTGATAAATAGACAGCATTTCAGAAGAAGCTTTTGTCTGATCTGCCCACGTGATTTGAGCATCTCTAACTCCGCACATCCAGCACGTCTGTCCCACCCAGCAGGACCATGGGGACAAATGAGACCCCCACTGCCAGTGTGGCCCTGCAGAGCCAGGAGGTGAGGAATTGCAGGTGCAGAGAAGCAAACCACATCTCTGACCACCATGTTGCAAACCTATGTAGGCGAGGCCTGGAATTCAAGTATCCACATTAAAATAAAAATAAAAAATAGGACTGTGTAATGTGGCATCAAAATTACACACAGCTTTAATGCCCTTTGACCCCTCTTTCCACCCATCTCCACTTGTGAGAGTTGAAAGAAGGAAGCATCATCAGATGTTGTTTTGGGGGTTTTTTTTTACTTCTTGTTGTTGTTTGGTTTCTGTTTGTTGTCTTGAGGGCTTGAGCCAAAGCCAGTCAAAGTCAATTGAAAGACAACCAATGACTTCAATAGGTTTTGGCTCCAGCCCTAAATGCACACCGCATGCCAGACATGATGACTGGTTCTATATCTGTCTCCAGGAAGTACTTAAAAATTGAAATGAGGAAAGGGAAGAAGAGCACAAGTGTGTGTATATCATACACTGTATGTTCAATTTGCTTCAATAAATTTCAGAAGCAGCACACATGCTGGGACTTGTTTTCAATCAATAAATAACACAGAGGTTGAATTGTTCACCTGCCACCTCATTACTGCCCCCCAGCAGAGGTGGAATTATCTTTTAGCCTCAAGGTTACTTGCAAACTAAAAGTTACATTTACAGAAACATCTATTTGCCAGCCTTTTATTTTTTCCTTTATTTCCATTACAGGCAGCAGCAGTATTTGACACCCACAAGGACCCTTCTCAGCAAGACATTATATATCACTCCATGGAAATATATAAATGACAAATTATCCCTGATAGCATTGTGTCTCTGCTGACCTGCTCAAGGTTTAAAGGCAGTTGGCAATTAAATGCCATGGCTACAGACCTGTTAAAGGCTTAGGCAGAGTTCTATTTATATTAAGCAAAGGGAATTGTACCTAATGGTATTTTACAGATGTATTTCTCAAACTAATTTGAGTAGTATTCATTCTATCACTTCTCTTACTGAAATTATCTCTCCATCTCTCATGTATTATTGCTTAACAAGCTGAATTCTGACTTGCATTGGCAATTGCCTGGTCTAAAGCAAGAATCTTGCTTTCCCCTGACACCACCCCCACCAAGTAACTTGCCAGGGACTGAGAAAGCAGAAAGATACCACTTGCCCACAAAAGCTAAGGATTTGTTAGCAGAACTGTGCCAGGGAGCACTACAAAGGGCTGGATTGATCCTATGGAAGTCATTGCCAGTATGGGGGCCTTGGTGTTTTTTATTAAGTGCAATAGCATTGCCCTCCCCTGGGAGCAGGCATATAGTCTAAACACAGGACTTAGAGCAGATCATCCCACCCTTGAGGAACAGCTAGGAACAGCTGTAGGCAACACACGACAGTAGGCGTAACTCCTACCCTGCTAACATCCCTGTGGGTGAACCAGGTGGGATGGAAAAGAAATGCATGGTGCACTGGGGTCTCTGGGAAAATACACGTGTCCCTGAAGTTCAGTACTGCGATACTTCCCCAGGGAAGAGGAGTTGGGTAAATGTACTGAGAGGACACTTCTGATCAAAGATGACCTTACGTGCAAGAGTAGTTGCCCAAATCTCCTGGCTGAGCAGGAATGAGAAAGGAGACCTGTGGCAGCTGGAGGAAGCTGCTGATAACCAAAACAGGGTTTAAAGCAGCAGAGGGGAGGAAGAATGGAAAATCCATGTTCTAAAAGTTGGAAGTGAATTTGACCTGTCACCCACGCACAGCTTAAGCTGAGACCTTTTTTGAATTAGTTTTGATCATAGCTAGACTGTTCACTGTGTTCTAGTCCTGATATTTTGGTGTCTCAAGGGATGAAAGGTCAATGCTCAAATTAACCATGCTACAAAACTTCCCTCTCCTCACCTTACACAAAAGCCCTCCTAATTTAATACAATTTGCCCTTGCTTCAACTGTTCAGCTATAGCAAAATAACCCTATGAGAACAATTAGGCCTATAGAAATAATAAAACTTTCAAGTTTTCCAGCATAACCAGGCTAAGGCTGGCAATACCCATCTCAAAGTGACAATACATTACAATTCAGATCCAGAACAGAACAGCCTGATGAAGCTATACTTCTCTGTGCACACATCATTAATAAGCCTAGGTCATTTAATTAATAACCTTATGATTCGCAGTAAATCCAGTATCATAAAAATATATTTAATCTTCCATTCATTTAAAAGAAAGCCCCTTCCACATCGGATGAAAATGACACAATCACATTTCCAGCTCTTAGTGTTCCTAGACTTTTCCCTTAATGGTCAACCTAGACACATGAGTAACAGAGTTTTCAAATGCATTCAGTGCCAGAAAAATCTCTGCTCACACCCCAGTTAATAGGAATTTTTCAACTGATTTCAAAAGAAGTAAAATGAAAATAAATTTTGTGCTCTTAAGAAACAAAAAAACCAACTAGTTCTATATGTATGGGGGTTTTGTTGGTTTGGGGTTGGTTTTTTGTGTGATTTTCAAGTCTATATATAATTGGAGTTATACAACAAATTTCAAAATAAAACATAATTCAGTGTACCACATAATTCATTAATATGATCCACAGGTACCTCTGAGGCTACAGCCTGCTCTTCTATGATCAGTATTCCTACCATGTTTATCAATTAAATACAGTGATGAAGTTCAAAAGTCAGACAGTTTTTCATATCATGTGTTGGAAAAGAAAAGCTATTTGATTTTGTATGATAAAGTATCCTTACTAATCATGTTTATTGAACCACTGCCTGCAACCAGCTGAGACATGAGCTAGGTCCCCCTATGTGTGCGCTGGACTAAAACTAACCCTTCCTTACACAAGTCAGTCCCCATCTCCACTTTGCTTTTGCTAAAAACTATCAAGATCTCAGCATAGCATGGCAATCTTAAGTCAAGTCAACTGCTCTTTTCATACTAACAGAAATCTGAAATGTGCCTAGCATTAAGAAAGCTGCAGATCTGACATCCCACTGGCTCAAAGGAAGATAAGACCATACAAAAATCTTTAGTAGTCAGAGAAAACCCAGCAGAGAAAGGCTAAGACATCCTTATGTTATAGATGTAACATCACAAGGCACTAAAGGATTTGTTGAAGAAATAATTGAGACATCCAGAGATACCTGGTCAGGACAAGGAGAGGAACACAAGAACTAAAGTCTGTTAGGAAGAAAATGACACTGAACCAAAGAGTTTACAATTGGCAAGAAAATGAACTCAGGACCAGTATGCCCTAAGGGACTGAGAAAGGGATCGAAGTAAATCAGGATGACTAGGAGAAAGGCACAGATTTGGGCAATCTGTGAATGTTAAAGGAAAAGCTGTTAAGTAGACCAAGGAGAATTTTCTGAAGAGTAAATAAAGTATCTTCTAAAAGAATATGAAAATTCAAACACCAAAAGCATCTAAGCCATTCTGAAATGTCAGTATTTAATCTCAGAAGGTTTATTGTGACCCCAAGGCTTTTCATGTTTTTCAGTCATTAGTCAGGTCAGACAAAGTTTTGGAAATTAAACGTATACAATTGTATCTATAGGTTGTCCTAGGAAGGGAACTACAAAGAATCTGTGGGTTAATAGTTTTGCATCAAAGTTGTGAATCTAGTTTCCCTTGTATCTCCCATCTGCAAGGAAGATACAGTTATTTACACCCTTTGGACCCAATCCAAAACGGACTGAATGCCTACAGGGATTCCCTTTTACATGGTACTGGGAGAAAACAAAATTCAGTTCCAACATGTTTAGAAAGAGACAGGACAGATGTAATCCACAGTTGTCAACAAGCAGATCAGCAAGAAAAAGAAACGCGATAGTCAAAGACTAAAAGAGTCTACAGACAGGTCCCAATCATTTAAAGCCTGAAACTGTTAGTTTCACTGTATTGGCACATATGGTGTGAGCTGAACGCAGTCAGTGCAAGTCAAAAGCAGTCACTTCTAAGCACTGCTTGGAAAGATTAGCTTTGTTTGTACCATGAGATGCAGGGGAAAAGCCCATGTAGGACTGAATCTTTGTAAACCAGAAGCAGTATATCAACAGTCAGAACTCTGTGGCTTTCCTGTGAATTAAGAGGAAAAAAAACATAAAAATAGCTCTGGGAAGACTAATAACATTAAAGCAAATCTCACATAATGCTGATATGGATGTAGCCAAATACAAATTATTCATCAATCAACTCCCTTTTTAGTCCATTTCAAAACAAGACAAGATTTCTGTGCACATACAGTACTGCAAAGTTTGTATACTTATATTAAAAAAATGGGTGTGTGTGTGTGTGCATGCACATGTGTATGAAGTTCATGCTACTGCCTTAAAACCACCACATAAAAACAAAGGAGACTACAGCAGAAAAGATCACAAGGCACCACTTACAATTGTCACACAGGAGATGCTTTCTTGCTGCTGTTGTGCAAGGATGTTCCATCTTAATAACACGCTCTCTACTTTAATTGTTCAGTAATAAAAAAGCAAATGGTTCTACTGCACTTTACTACGAGGACTCTACTGTCAAAATGTCTCTTAACTGAGGCTAGAGATCCTTCTCTCACATAAACCTTTTTCAGTCTGTTCTTCCCACATAAGATAGATGTGCAGCAATGGTGTCTCTTCTACAGAAAAATATTCTATGTTATTAGCTGCTTTTCCACTAGAGAAAGGCATGTGGAAGTCACGCACTCTCTCTAAACGAATAGCGTGTATGTGCAAAGCACACATCTCTTATACTGTCCATTAGCTTAGAGTATTGCACTTACAGTTATAATAGTCTATTTTTCCTTCTTCCATGGGTAATGGTGCATGGAATGAACGTCTGAATCTAATAGTCTACAGTGCCATTTCAAATCTTTTAAAAAGTTTCCAGTAGCAAGAAAGGCACAGGAGCGCAATTGTTTGCAGTGTTTTCCTGACAGAGGAGAAGCGTCAGCTCAGTTTGACTGCAAGTCAAAAGAATTCAAGTTACAGCTTTTTTCTTTACTTAAAAAAAAATATATACATATACACATATATAAAAACAACACACAAACAAAAACACACAACACCAAACAACAAACAGTCTTCAAGAAAAAATGCAAAGCATTTTTAAAGCATATTTATCAGCTTAACAGAGAAATGCTTCTGGGAACATTTCATTTTATTTACTATCTTATTGCTCAAGATTCTTGGTGCAGAACTCTGTGCCCTAGAATAGTCTCTTACAGTCCTACACTTATGTTTACCCTGTATTCAATCTGCCTATTGAACTCTTGTCTCACCCCGTTAGTTTTTCTCAGTTTTTTTCTGTATAACAAAAAAAATTTAGATAATTGCCAGGAGTTGCCTTTTAGTTGCAGTACACTCTGTTGTAAGCTGAAAAAAAATACCATACAAAGCCTGTGAATTAGCTACACCTGTATGTATCATCAGCTTGGAGCATCCTGCTGTTGTTTGACTTTTGCCATGTTAGTATCTGAGATGTATTGCACTTAAATTAATTCTAGATGCCTTTCTAGATTAATCTTAGACTCCTCAATGCAATATCAAAGTCCTGAATGGCCTCCTGGCAGGGTGACATCTCATATTGAATAGAAACACCACAAATGAAGATTATTACAATTCGAGACTGTACTGTCACGAGCATAAACACTGAACAATAAGAATATAATGCTAGAAAAGGGAATTGAGATGCAAACAGGTCTCTAAAACAGGAATTTTTTTCCATTGCTATTGATGAATATGGTTTTAAGAAAGCTATATTTCCACAGAGTATACACAACACATACACACAGAAATCATGCTTCACCTCCTATCGTCTTTCTAAGAAATTTCTGTCCTTGATATTTAGAAGTGGGACAGGACAGCAACTTCATGTCTGTTCAGTCCATTGCCAGTGTCCCCCCTCTGACCATATGAGTAGCAGCTATTTCCTGCAGTCCAGGCACTGGCAAAGCTGATGCTTGGAAAAGCCTCTAAAAGCAGTTCTTAAAATCCCCCCCGATGGTTCCCTAGCATTAAAAATATGGGCAGTTGACCATTCAAGTGATCAGGATGAGAAGAGGAAGACGAACCTGGGACAGGGGCCAGCAGCACGATGAACAAGTTCTCCCAAGACCATACAAAGGTCTGACACTCACCACCTCCTGAAGATTCTCCTCACACTCCAAGGCACAAATACAAGCTTGTGATCACCAACAGGCCACAATTAACATGGGCCCAAGCCTGTTAAACACAAGTGACTAGTACACTCCTTCCTACAGTGACCAAGAGAGCCCACATGTCAACACAGGGGTGTAACATGGACTTAACTGCCATAACACAAGATGAGGAGTAGCATAAAATGTGCTTGATGGATGTATAGCAAATACTTCCATACGCGATATGAGTGACTTACCAACTACTGCCGTTCTTTCAGCAAGAGTGAGGGCTCCACGTAATTAAACACTTGGCACACAGTTATGAAAGTGTGGGGACCAGCCAGCACATGTACTGAATTGTTTGCAATAGCAGAATGACCAGAGAGATGGAAGCAGAAGACAGAGACCAGTAAGCTCAAGTAGTTGCTCACTGTCCTATAGCATTTGTACAGAACAATCCCTAACATTCTGTGATTCTGTGAACATGGCAAGAATAAAAACTTTAATGTTATATGTTGTTCTAAGAGACAACTTTACAAAATATATTTCATCCACACAAAAGATAATCAAGTGTGATAACGTATAGCCATGATACAAGTGAACATCAGTTAATTCAACCTACTTGTTTGGTTTACAGTATAAAATACAATGTTGTGTCAAGAAAAATATGGGCAATTGCTTTAAAACCCCTTGGCAGACACACTAATGCAGGAGCTCTGCCCTGAGAAGTGTGGTGACAAAGGGCTACACACTTTTGAAAATAAAATTGTCACACACACACAAAGGCATTTTGTCAAAAATCATCTGATAAAAAAATAACATACTGTTTGTTACACCATTGGGGATAATTATTCTCCAAAACTGGGGTTTTCCTTAGCTTTTCTGACTGTAAAGGTTGTCCATTGCCCTCATCCCTGAAAGATCAGCTGTAATGACCAGGAACCAGCACAACCCCACAGTGCCCAAACCCACCACATAACCTGACACAGAGCTCCGGACACACAGTTAACTGCAACTCCTCACCTGAGGGCAACAAGCCTGCCAAGCATCACCTGGAGGATTTCAGCCATTACAAATACCAAACAGAGCAGTTCCCGGATATCTCAGGAACAGAAAACAAGACATTATGAAACTTCCCAACGAGTTGTATTTTTGTCCTCCTCTTTGACATTCCTACAAGAGTCAGGGCACATTAAAAGCATGAAGACACAGGAAGCAAACCAATTTGCGGAGTTATTCTATTAAGGTGACCTGAACAAATTTTTATTTTAAGGTTCTTCCTCAGAAAACTGGAGTCTTGTTTTCCTGTAGGAAACTGCCCTTTTAGGGAAGGTGTGGCAAAGCCATCTGCTGCTTTATTGCAATGGATTTTAATGTGGTGGAGTAGGGAAACAGTACTGATCACAGAAACAGGCTGTTCAGCCAGAAAGTGGTGCCTGCCAGACCCCACAGAATCTTACCCTACGTGCACTGAAATCACAGGCTCTACTTGCTATTTTATGGGTGTTTTTGTATTTATTGGGCTGGATCAAGTTCAGCTCCTGCAGGAAGAATATGACAGATTTCATCTGTTTGACAGCCAAGTCTAATTGTATTTCCTGTACAAAATGACCAAAGACAAAAGTGCACATGTCTAGGTACTCCAGTGATGTGCCATATGGAGGTTTAGATAAAGGTTTTGTCGGTTGTTAGAGCTCCCATGCAGGTCTGCATTCTGAGTAACTGGAGCAGAGAGGACTGATCTGAAGGCTCTTCTGAAACAAAGAATTAAGGTATTGTGTTATTTTTCCATGAAATTAAAGTGAGGTCTCATGCATACAACTTTTCAGCAGGATGCACCTTTAGCCTGCTTCTTATGAGAAACCTGTGCATGCACCTACATCTGAAAGTACATTGAGGATTTTAATTTAAATATGTGACCATCAGTATAACAAATTCTGACATATAATAATACCCCTCTCATCACTTGGACCACCAAGTGAAGTGGAAAAGGAAGATAAAATTTATCAGACATCAACACTGCCGGTAGACACAGCAGTCACCAAACAGTATATAATTCACTGGTGAAACTGAGTTAAAATAAAAGTCCCATTCAGTCTAATCATATGGAAAGCAGCAACCCAAACAAATCAAAAACTTTTGATAGCTTTCCTGCATGGAATGTACTCCATCATGTCACAAAAACAAAGCAAAGGATTATATGCCTGAAACAATCTCCAAACACTGTTCCAACATCATGCTCTTAGTGACTATAACCAGTTGAATTCTACATACACACACACTTTCCCCACCTCAGTACTTTTATTTGTTTCTTAACTCTTCTCACCTGGTAATTGAATTTTCTTCCCATATACCCTAGGCCATCCATCAAAAATCATCATCTTAAACAGTCAGACCTCTTTAAAACAGAATAATTAAGTTCTCTTTCCTCAAAACTTCATACTCTCCCTCAAAAGTCCCACCTTTTATATCCTTGATTTAGGAAAGCTGTTTTTATATTCACCATAATCTGGAAAGGCCACATTACTAAGGCAACTCAAGCTGCACTGCAAGTAGCCATACTGTCCCCCGCTATACAATGTCTGTAAAACTCCCACTGACATGTCATTTCTAATTAGCAGACTAAAATTAAATAAATTGTTATGCTTCAAATGCAAACTTCTGTTTAATGAGCTATTAAGAGGAGGATATAAACTTTCAATATTGATGCTGTTAGATGAACAAACTAAGGTACTCAGTACATCATCCTCATTACATATACACTTGGCCACATTGTGAAAAAAATGGTCTACTTTGTGTAATATAATATTAGCCATACACTCTCTGTAATGCAAACAAGTAACCAATTTTATAGTCCGCTATATTTTGGAAAGAGGAGCATGTTCTAATACAATGGCCTCTTTCATTTTCTCTGCATTTGTTGGTCTCTTTCATTGCACTGGTGGAACTGCAAATGGACATGGAGAAAGGCAGCAATGAAAGATTCCCAAGCAGTCCAGAGTGCTGTGGCTGTAACTCAAACAATATATAAGAGTCTTCAAACAGTCCTGCCCAGTTAGTGGGACTGGTTTGTAACAGCAATGGAAAACAACACAGCTTTAGTTTATCATGCCCCAGGAAGGCCCCATTCCAACATCTGTGGCTGATGTTGCAGGAGAGATGTTAACATTAGAAATCTCTCTATTAACATTAAATTCCTGTCCCTCCAGCCGGTCTCCCCTGGCTTGTCAAAACAAGATTAAAAGATGCTCTTCCATTTTTGAAAAAGAATAGCAGATAATCAAGGAATATTTATCTGGTGATGCAAAAACTATTGTTCAATATAAAATGATCTCTCTTCAGGTCCACACAATCAAATTTCTACTAACATTGAAGACATTATTGCAGTGTGCTTTTTAGATATTTTAATTACTTTGGCCTTCTTGCTAAAACAGAAGAAAAAGAAAAAAAACTGTCTGACATAAGTATCTGAAAGCTTATCTGATTTTTCCAGTTAATAAAAAGCCAAACTTCTTCCTACAAGCCTTTCTTCACTTCAGACAACTGCAACTGCAAGAGCACTATATATACTCAATTATGAAAGGCACTACCACAGACTGACGAGGCATTAATCTTAGAGTTACAATAACCTGCAATATTAAGAGTGTAGTTTTGGTTACAACGTAACTGGATGGATTTGGTCCAGTATATCAAATATGCCCATACAAACACAGACACCAAAAAAAAAAAAAAGTCTGATAGATTTAGGTTTGTTTGAAATAAGATTTAAAATATAGACTATGTTTTTAGAAGCTGATAGCTTGTTTCAAATACAGCAAAGTCTTTTTTTGCAGTGAAATCATACAACTCTGAGTTTCTACATAAATATTCACAATTTAATAATCCATAAAATGTATAGCACTTGTTTTGCAAATCACAAGCCCAGATGCTCTGTCACAGTGAAACTGGACTCATTATTTATCACTCAGAGTCCCTGAACTCTCCCCATTATTTCAGCAACCAAAGAACTGACCAGTTCCTTCAAGTCAAACACTTGCTAAAAAGGAAAAACTCAGGCCTGTTGCTTAGGCAGGAACCTACTCGCCACACGAGCATCCAGGGAATGACGCACCCTCACTGCACATGACCCCAAAATATCCTGCCAGTGACAGGTTTTACTTCTTATCTTTGCTCCTCAGCAGCAGACCAAGTTCCTCTGCATTTTTACAAACAGCCGTAAATTTCTCAGTTCGTGAACAAAAGCACTCTGCTTCTATTTGGTCTCCATTCCTCTTTGTTTGGCATTTGGATGGCAGAAAAAGGAGACCTATCTCTATCAGCAGCATACACTGTGTTTTCCAGAAACTGTGCACAAATCCTGAGGGACAGCAATAAAAATGGTCTGTAAGTACCTTGGATGAGTTTTCAAAGTACATGCAGGATTTTTAGCTGCATGATTCCCATCTATCTTAACTGCTTCATTGCTGCTTCACAGAAGAGGCACACCATGTCAAATGTGTCCTCAGAGCTTGCCGGCACGCATATCACCACATGCAACCATTTTTCAATCACAGATGCTCCTGTGTTCCGCCACAGTGCAGATGCCTCCACTTAGGCTGAGAAGAAACAATTTGGTTATTATAAGATGGAGCTGAAGCTTTGAGCTGCATGTTGCCTTCTCCTACCAGCCTTCGTCATGCTGAGTGGTACTTTGCTTCAATAATAGTCCAGCAGATTTCTGCAAAACTATTACTCCACATGAGTGAGAACAGCAGCTTCATAAATTTTCACATAAACATCATCAGGCTAGAAATAGCTGGCACCCAGGAACAACGAGGAGAATACACCACTATTTTCTTGAGCATTTTGTTAAAATTGTTATTGAATGGCAATTAAAACCAAAAAAAAAAAAAAAAAAAGGAAAAAATCATTTTGCTTCTAAGATATAAAATGCTGATATCTCTTAGTCCAAAGAGTTGGCAAAATACAACCAAAAAAGTCACAATACAGCAAGCAAATGTGTGTGAACATACACGCACACACTTGTGCAAATACAATTTTTTTTAAAAAAAGAGAGATATCTAACATCCATAAACACTTGACCCAGTTGTGCTCATGATAATCTTAATTTTAATCCAATCCAAACTCGCTGTTCAATCCTCTCGTTGCAGCAGCCTTTAACTTCAGTGCTCATATCAAAGCTTTCACCTTCGTGATGAAAGATGTTGGGATTCTCCTCAGAGCTCTTTCACTGTGGTCTTTAAAATCAGGCACAAAGCGTTTCTATCCTCAAGTCTCCACACACTATATTACTAGCAGTTTTGTGATAGATTAAACATTGTGTTTACTGAGAAGGATAACAAAACAGGTTGGCTGCACAGTACTTTTAAGGATCTATTTTCTTTTCAATTAGAAAAATCATGGCCTCTTTTTAAACTGCCAAAAATTGATGAATGCTTGGTTTGGATCTGCTTTAATCCTTCATCCAGCAACCAAAGAAATGACCTAATATGCCAGAGATAACAATCCCAAGGCGAGTCTCTAGGGGATAACATCCATATCAGTGAAACAGCCAAATTGCTTTCCAACAACCTTCATGGTTGTCTCAGCAAAGGCCATAAAATTTAAAGAGTGCTATTAGCCTGCCATCCAGATTACATGTATAAATACACCTGAGTTTGAGAGATTAAGTTAAATGTATCTAACAAAGTACCTCAGTTACAGTCAGTTTAGGACTTTTCTTTCACAGTAGATTCATTTAAACATAACCAACGATTCCAGAAACGAATTTCAGTTTTGAATTCAGTGGTGGTTTGTTTAATGAAGAAAAAAAATTCTTTGCAAACTTTGGAAATATTTCAATAACCAGAGCATGCATATTCCCAAGTTATGCATTTAGTTAATAATGTATTTCATCTTTCACTTGCAATGCTTCCTGTTCCAGCGTTACATCTCACCATGAAAGACAATAAGCCCTCCCAGCAGAAGCACTAACAACAGCATCGCTTCCCAAACCTGTTCCTTCTCTGTTTTCCTAATCTTTGTTCACATTTGCAGTAAACTCACCCAGACTAGACAGAACATATAGACACCTTTCTTCCTGGGGACAGGGCACTCTCAGATCAGCCCACAAAACTAGTTTCATCACCTAAAGTCAGAATTTTATTCACCTTCCTTGAAATAAGCCAATATTTATTCTTTCCATTCAGTCAAACATAGGTAATTCCCTCCAGCAAAGGAAAATTGCACTCATCGCTGTGTTGGCCAGTCCTGCTACAAGAATGCGATATTTTTAAAGGGTTTTTTCTCAGAAGAATACACTATAAGCTATATTTATCTCTAACTAATCCGTTTCTAGCTCTTACTCTAAGATTAAGGAATTAGAGACTGCTACACATGCTGTCCTTATCACATTAATTACTGTAAATTGGCTGTCACCTCAAAAAAGAAAATCCACTTTCAGGGAGTGCCTAGTTCCATGCTTCAAATACCAGGCAAAGAGCATATTGAATATATCACTGTAACGCAATACTCAGCAAACAAGCGATGTTACACAAAGCGACTGGTCTTGATACTGCTATTCCTAGCCTGTCCACACTGCAGTTGCAGAACTGTAGATCTAACCCTGCATAGGTTTTGTGCTTGATTTCTGATTGGCACAAATTACTTTCAACTGCAGCATTTGGAAGGAAAAAAAAAAACAAACAAAGGCACGCTTTGTATATCTGTAAAAAGCACTAACATGCCAAAACTGAATTAAAAATACAGAAATTTACCATGGACTTTGGACATGGAATTATGTCTTCTCCTCCTAAATATGGTTACTCTTCAGAAATATAGCAAAATTAAAATTTATAAGCAATATTTATCACAACACTGTGATAGAACTTTAGATGTCTTCTATATCTGAAGATGCTCCATTTTTGCCCTAGTAAGATGAAGGCCAACAGTATTCATCTTAAAGGTGTTTCTATACACTTGCTCAGTGAGATTCTTTCCAAAGAGTTTAATATATAAGAACCCACTAAGAAATATTATTTCAAATAATTCAAATGCAATATGGGGTTATTTCAAGCTATTAAGTCCTCCCATCAATAGCTGCTAAAAAGCTGGCTGTTTCCTCTGCCAATTATGTGGCAGAGCAGGATGGTGCTATGAGGGGGTTTAACAGCATTAGGAGTGCTAAGAAAACCCACAAACACTTTCTTCCTAGTTTCATGTGCATGTTTGTCTCTGATGCACAAGCAGTACAATACTTTCTCAGCAGGATCAGAAATCCAGGCATGAAAGAGAATCTATGTATTTTGATACTTATGACTTGGCAGTGAAGAAGCAAACATCATGAATATTAAAGGAATCCCTTAATTCATACTTTTATATATGCCAAAACGAATACAAAATATCTTTTCCTGTCTTTCCTTTTTTATTCAGTCTTTTACAGGCACATAGTTTTGAAAATAAATTCTTAAATGCAAATGTAGAGACAAAATTACGATAGAAACTGAACATAGTATTCTGTAAGCTGTATACTTTGTAGAGTTTAACATTAAAACCTCAAAAAAAATTACTCTTTGTAGGAAGTCATAGGAGATTCTTCTGGAATTACCACTGAAGAACTCGAAAAACAAGTAGAGATTCAACTTTTAACTTTGATACTGTCTTTTTCTTAGAAACTAGAAGTTGCCTCAGTTTCAAGCTTTTGAGATTCAAATTACTGTAACAAAACACTGGAAAAATTAGGCTTTGAGAGCACAAATTTTTCAAAAACCACTTTAGCACAGTAGCCAAAATGAGTGTCTTTTATACAATCATCAACAGCTGTAAATATGAGCATTTCCAATTACAAAAAAATATATGTATTTATATACATATAAGTAGAGAAATTCTTAGAAGGAACATGGTGGAAAAGCAGTAAGCATTCATTTAAGGAGGAGACTCGAAACAACAAAGCAAAGCTAAGTAATAGGTCTGATTTTTATTTAATGTCTGAATAGCAACCTGCTATTTTATTGACAATACGACTGAGGCCCAAAATACCATTCAGATATAGAATTAACAGATAAAGAAGTTTCATTCAGATAGATAACACCCATGTACTGGGTGTACAGCTGGGCTTCAACGCTATTATCTTTCATTTCCCCTCCACACTACTTCCCCTGTAAACCCCAGTACAGATCCATTACACAGTCTACATCTGGCACTGCTACAGCCAAGATGTGAATACAAAGAGAATTTCCTAATGAGAGTTAATGCAAGCTCTGACATAGGAGAGAAATACTGTCCTCCCTGTGACCTTTTCCCTTCTGCAGCCTAAAAAGGAAAAGTCACACAGCGACTGTCCTCAGACTAAACCAGCAAAGGTACTTTTGACAGTCCGAGCAATTGTCAGGTCTCATTTCAAAAACTGAATTTCAAGACGGACGGACTCGGCTTTTATGAGAGATGTCATTCTATTGAAACTGCATTTACTTCTGGAGGTGTCATAAGCTGGCTGAGCAAAATCTTAACTGCATTAACGTTTTAAGATACTTCTGAACAACTATATTTAATGGAATAGCTACAAAATCCAGACTTAGTGCTTACATATCATCTCCTGAAAAGAAATCCATTCTGACATGTTTTATTGAACATAACCCAATAATAAACCCAGGCTCTCCAGATCATACCCTGGATGCACAGCTGTATTGGTGCAGGATTCCCACTGCACTATCAGATGAGGGTCTGGAATGACAGCTTCAATTGCTTAAATTATGCGGTGGCTGCTTGTGGAGATTAGGGGACTGCTGCTCATCTTTTTTTGTAGAACTACTAAATGTTTAACCTACTCTTTCCAGCGAGTCTCATGAAAGACATTCTACACTGCCACTAGCTAAAAGGAAGCCACTGTTGTATAAGCCAGTTCATGGTTTAGACAGTTTAAATACAGCATCCCATTCTCCAGAGTATGGAAATTCATTATCATACCCATAGATTATGTGGCAACAGCAGCCTTGAGAAGTGTTCTTCAGTGACCCTTATTTATTCTAAGCCCAGGGAGCTTCTAAGGTATCATCCAACGGAGCAAAAAAACCCTCTCTCTCAATGTCAATCATTCTTGGCCCATGTGCACTTTCTCAGTCATGCGTCTTAACTCTAAAGTGATTGGTCTTTTCCCTCTGGAGTCAGGCTGAATGATATAGCAGCTTTCTCAGTTGCAATATTAACATTTCAAGTCAAGCCTCAATCCACTTCTCCATCTGAGAGACATGATATGAGACCTTGGACCTATAAGCACTTCAGGGAAGTTGGTTTTGATTCTAAAAATCTCTAGCGTTTTAGAGATGGGAAGGCTTTTAGTAACCAAGATGCCTCAACTTTAAATTCCCTCCCTAGAACACACCATTAAGATTTATAATCAGCACTGCTGTTCTGATTTCGTGGGATGATGAAACCCTGCTAGTTTTCAGAAGTACTCTAGCAAGCAGGCAAGCACATTCAGATGGCACACAGCACTGTACCAAACCTGACTATCAAAAATCCAATTCACCCACATTACAGTGGAGTCTGCTTGTGCACCCAGCAACTCACACAGCAAAGCACATCCCTTCATAGATTGATTAGGCTCCATGTTGACTGGCTGTGGGTAAAGCCTATAGATACATAACCCTCAGAAGGACTGGTATTATTCTCTTACATCATCTCTGGGCAACTACTACAGCAAAAAGGAGAGAAAAAAAAAAGAAAAAAATGAAAAAAAAAAAAAAAACACACACCACCACAACACACACACACAAGGTATTTGGGTCAATCTTTGATGCAGAGCAACCTGCAGTGGTAAACCTTCCAGCCAACAGCAGCAGGTACAACTAAGATGTTGCTCATTTGAGTGGGTCAGAGTTTTACCATGGAACAAATCATAACAAAAACAGATAGTATTTACCACTGGATTGGCCATGGCAGTGCAGTGCTACAGGTAACTTAGAAGAGGAACTGCATAACAAACTCATGTTGAAAAATTCTAGTACCAAAATTCAAGTTACATTAAGCAATCTTATTATTACAACACTTAAACTATGGAATTCAGCATTCAAATGTCATTTTACGATTCTAGTTTGGCAGTATAGGAAATTAAGTCCCCAATTAGAAGTCTAATGTTAAAAATCTACCCTATTAAAGAAACTTATTGGAGGAACTAAGAGACATGAGAAAATAAAATATTATTTTAAATAGTTCTTCGTCTTGCATTACCATTCTACCTTAACTCATTTAAAAACTTGTACAGCAATAAGCTATTTGGGTGAATCTTACTTGTACCATTTGTTTTCTGCTCTCGTTTTAAAAGTGTGCATGCATCCCTACACCAAACAATTACATCTTCTGTGCCAATAGTGATAAGTGCCTTCTACTACAGTGTCCAAAATGCCAGTTTGACTTAGGAACCAGTTCATGACAGGCAGTGTTGCCTCATTCCTCCCTAACATCACAGAGACCTACAGCTGAGCACTCATTGAGTCACACAACTTGACTACAGCATCTTTCCTCTTTTGTTTATACACAGAAACAGATTTCTGTACTTTACTTTTTAAATTATTGCAACCATATCCTAGCCTAGGGTCTCCAGGCAGGTGCTTGAGCCAGACCCCATAAGCTTGGAGAGGACAGGGATGGGGGAAGCCATGGGGTGCACTCCCCAGGAGCAGAACCCCAAAAAACATTTGTCCAGAATGGTTTTATGGAGTCCCACCAGGACTAGAGTTTGACATAAGGAAGTAAACCTTTGTCACCATTTTTTGTACAAGGCAGGAGACCTCTTTAAGATGGGAAGGGTAAAATCAAACAGCTCTTGTTTCTCTAACACTCACACTGGCACCTGGAAGTCTGGTCAGAAATCCCATTACACATTGGAGAACCCACATAAGTAAAAATAAAATGATACAGCTCTGACAGGAAACAGCTTTATCTGGGTTTAAATTCTGTCTGACACCCAAGTTAAAACATATTAGACACACTGACTTCCCTGTAGTCAGTAGAAAAGCTCCCATAAATGGGAAAAAGAATAGAACTAAATTAATGTTATTCTGTCCGCTGACATCTACACAGGCAAACAGAAGCTGTTCTATAAAACAAAGGGATAAGTTTTATATTATTCTGTAAAACACAACTGTAGCTGTAGATGCTGAATAAATAAGAACGAGCTTCAAACATAATCCATACTCTTATTTATTTAGATCTTAATGAAAAATTCTCTTTTTGAGCTAAAACGTTCCACACTTGCTCTTAGCTGTGAGGTGATTCTTTTTTTTTTCTGGAATGCTTTGACACAGAGATATTAAAGCACTGTGAATAATAGAAGTAGACAGACAAAGAGAGATTTGTCTTCAAAATACAAGTGTACAAGGATATTTTACAAGTGAAGTGAATCTGTTTATAACATACAACGGAACTGAAAGATAGCGTCGCCTAATGTCTTATTTCCTAGATCTCTCAGTTATTGTATCTCATTCTGAGATTAGCTGAAAGCAAAGATGTGCGTTTTAAAAATATATTTTTTTCCTCAACATAAGCAAACCTTGAAGAAATAAATAAATAAACCCACACACATAAAAAAGCAATGCTGAAAATTATAAAAAGTGGGAAGAGAGCTGGACCCTGAATGCTTTACTTGCAGCTGCTGTGCCCAAGTCTCTTCCAGAAACACTCAGATTTTTCAGAAGGGCTATCCTGCCCTTGACATCCCAAGCCTATCCCAGATTTCAACAGCATCCAATGTATCTCCATCCTATTCTGCCAAAACCACCCAAAGACATTAGAGCTATGACATAGCATCTCTGGACCAGGCAGCATAGAAACAACTAATAACCACAGCAGACATGGTTCCTGTGCCAGGACCACCTCTCTGATCGCTGGCAGCACTGCACTGCCATGAGGCCACTGCATCATCCAGATCCCCAACCATGGGAGGATGCAGGGCAGCAGGAGCCACTTGGGCCAGCATCACACTGTGTTAGTGATGTCCTGAACACCCAACCTGTGCTGTGTCCTGAACACCCACTGTGCTGTGGCCATCTCCCACCCTTGGGCATCTCCAAAAACTGCCCTATTTCCAGTCTCTCCCAGCAGTATGCTCCAGGTTGCACTTGCTCGCAAGAATTCAGTACCTGATCACCAGGCAAGAAACGTCAGGTGCACAGCTTTTCACATCCAGGGCTTAAGGACTGGAGGGAGGCATTATTATTATTATCCTATGCATCTCCCACACTGTGGCACTTAAAGAGTGGTTTGATTACATCACTAAAATAGCCTACTTTATCTCTTAAAATATCTTACAATGGACTTCTCCCTTCCTTCACTTTGAAAGCAAGAATAAAATCACCTCAGCTTCCCTATTGCCTCTCAGTGAGCCCAGCAGGCTGTACAAGAAGAGGTTCACAATGCCACCCACAATTGGGTGTTCACAAAGGGGAGCTACAATATAATTGTGGTGTGATGCATGTATTTCTTTGTCAGGTTTTTGCACTGCACCACCATCTGTGCAGACATGCCAGAAAGAACAAGAGCTAAAACCAAATGTAGAAGGCTCCATTCCCTCTCTATAAAAGGCACTGAAGCTCTCCCATTCAAGGCAAATCTCTCATACAGTGATTAAAATACACCTCCTGTTCAAACAGAGAATGACAAAGGTTGAAACAATTAGCTAAGGCAAACAACACTAACTTCCATCCTCCCCAACACCAGGTTTTCTGAAAAAGAAAAAAAAAAAAAATAATGCATAAAAGCTTAGAAGGCAGAAAACAAAGTAGACACTTAAATTAGAAATTATTTAAATTGAATTTTCTATGAGAATGCTCAGAAGCTAGTCTATTTAAGACAAACCTCAAGTTTTCTGCATGGCTGGAATCACATTAGCAGAGGAATGATAGTCTCATGTATTCACTAATCTATTACCGTCAAGTTAGAAACAGAATATTGCATTAGCATGCAAAAGGATGCAAGACAACACTACAGGGGAAAACAGTATTTCTGTTGTAAGTACCACAGAATAGCAGTGCAGATTAGTATAAATAATGAGTCAAATGGAAAAAAGTGAGCTTCCACTGTTCTGAGGCTCATATGCCTTGATTATAATATTGATATTACATTCATTTTAATGTGTCAACTGTTCTGAATAGCCTACCAAAGGTCAATGTTTTATGTTGTTGTAATGGGAGTCTCTCCTTCCCTCTCTTGTTTCCCTTAAAAAAAAAGAAAAAAATAAAAAAGTCACACACCAACCAACTAAAAGAATTAAAATTCAGATGTTCTGAAATCTTTCATCCACTGATGACTGCCAAAATCCAAATTAAATTTAAAGGGTTTGCCGCAGCTCTCAGTCTTAGCTATATAATTTACAAAGCCCACTCGGAGTCACTCCAATCTAATTTGCAGTTCAACAGAGATCATAATTTGAAAACTGCACCTATCTGAAGTTTTTCTTTTGAAGACTGGGGGGAAAAAATAAACTTTTGACACCAATGGCTTGCCTCTGGGAGATGCTTTGAGAGATGTTATCAGCAGGTAGCCTGGCATGCCACTTGCAGCCTGATGCAAGCTTTGTTGGTGCTTATTCTCCATGTCTTTAACAGAGATGAGCCATGGCACGATCCACATTCCAGTCCCCAAAAATCCAGGAAAGTCTGGACTATAAATTTCATTGCTGTGAATTCAATTTCTTCACTGTTTCTCCCTAAAGAACATTTTCTTCATTCTCAGAGGATATATATATATATAAGGATATATAGCAAAGATGTTGACTACTGCGTCATACATGCTACTTATTTTCAGGCTTCTAGTAAGCTCATATCTGCCAGCAAAGTCCTTAGAAATATTGATGTAGTTCCTGGCTTTTTTGCCTTTTGAGATCAAAATTCCGCTGACTTGGGCAGGAGTGATGCCTATATTGCTTCTAACAAAGCAGGGGATCTAGTGATTTGTTTAAAGAGAGGTTTCAAACTATGACATTTAACTATAATGAAGAGAATTGCTCAAAGGAAAAGGATCTTGCAGTGCTGCCTGGAGCTGGTCAGGCTGCAGATTTGCTTCTCTGATGAGATTCCTGTTAAGACCATAAGCTGTCCAAGGCTGGAACCTTGAAGAAGGCTGTGCAGAATGCACTGGGGCACATTGCTGGGAAACATTTCAACCACATATACTGTGCTCCTGAAAAGTGCAGGCTTAAGGCAACTGAGATTAGTGCCTATTTTAACAACAAATTCAGCAAGTCATTCCAGTTGAAAATGTGTTTTACATTAAAAAATTTTCATGTTGACATCATCCAAATGCCTGGAAACATTTTATTTCAAAATGCACTGAAGCGTAAATACTTAAAAATATTTCTGAAAGAGTTCCCAAATATAACATTTGATGTAAAAAATATCTTCTCCCCTTCGGCTTTTCATTTTGTTCAGCAAAAAGTTAATTTTTCACTAATCACCTGGGAATCTGAAGGAGAATTAGGAAAGATGAGAGAGGGGATATAGGGACAAACCCTTGGGCGCTGAGGCATCCAGACTGTTAGGTCCCATAACATTGAAGGTAGCGTACAAAAGTCCAAATAAAGAGCTAGCCAGTATTGCAGCACCTCAAGCAAGAGAAACTGAAGAGTACACGAGTCCCAAGGCGTAGGACCCAAATAAACAGCCTGCCAAGTATCCAAGCAGAAAATCTGCTTCGCTGTTCGGTTCCAATAACTTCATGTCCTCTTGCTTCCAGGTTAAATCACTCCTACTTTCATATAAGCATCAGAAAAGCAGAGATCCTCAGCACCTAATTACAAACTCAATTACCCCTAAATATTGGGCCTAACATACAACTGCAAAGTTGCAAGAAAACAGGTGGTTCTCTGTTCTAAAGTCACTTCATCAGCTATCAGAAGGCAATACATCAATACCTCAGATTGTTGCATCACACTGACTTGGAGGCAGAATCTTGACAGACTCATGCAATAGTATTTTTAAGAAATAATTTGCTACTAGAAACAGTTTCAAATAACATATTTGAGGGCTTTAAAAACAGACAAAAATGATACAATTTTCCCATATTTGACTACACAACAGGCACTTATACTGATTATTAATTATGAGATGTGAAAGGAAAAATCAGTATACCTCCAGTGATCACCCTGTCCTTACAATATCCATTTCAGATGAAAAATATGGTCAGCTGCATTCAGTCTTGCCTGAAGGTAGTACAAATATTAACATAGCCAAAACTCAGCAATTTAAACAAATCTAGTTGTATTTGCCTCCTCATGCAGATGTGCTTACACTGGAATAGAATTTTTCACAGAAGTAAGTTTTCTAGTACCACTATGCTGGAGTAACTTGTAAAACTTTCCTGATTCAAATAGACAATCTGTGCAAATCTGTTCAGTAAGAAGATAATTTTACGCTGCACATCACTGTTTCAGTGGGGGCAGAAAGGAAATGTAAGAGAACAACACGAGATGCTTTAGACCCCAGTTCTCCAATTTGCTTCAATTTCTTCTCCCTTACGATTTTTTCAAGAACTACAGCAAAAGGGTTATTTATCTGTTCTCTCTGCAATTTTGCAAGAGTTAAGTTTGAATTGCCATCTCCATGTGGACACTGCTGGTTATTAAGACGTGCATACCCTACAGGGGTGTAATTAAGGAAGCATTAAGATGTTTTCACCAAAGGACAGTTCATTTGTTGCAGCTGCACTCTTTTTTTCAGCAGGTTAACTACTTGGCAGCCCTTGCATGTCCTAGAGTCAATCTGTCTCTAAAGGATGTAGGTGAGTGGGCAGGACCACACAGTTCATCTTCTTGTCTCTCATTTATTACCACATCACTCAGCAGTGTTGCTGACCTTCCACACCTTGGAAGCAGAGACTACACTTTCCTGGGACCAGGAGGACAAGACCAAAACAAATTCCCTTCAAAATAATCTGCCTAATAAATGACAAAAATGTTAATGGCACAAAGATATACAAATAGTCCAAATATGTTAAAAACAAGCTGTTATTATATTTACTCCCCTGCTTGCTGTCTCCTTGCCTCCCACTAAATGGTTAAAGTAACAGTAATTGTGCAGGCAGCTGTGGTTATTGTGTACAAACCAAATTAGTAAGCTTTGTCTTCAGCTTGCAACAGCAGTCACTTCAGAAGGGAGTGTTGGCTCATGAATGAAAAATGTCACTTTGTCCTGACACAGGGGCCATCACAGTTCAAAATCCTTCTGCATGTCAATCTATAGCTTACAATGGCAATATAGGCATCACGCACCATGTCACACTGTTTATATACCTGCCGTATTCCTGAAGCAATAACGGGAGGTTGTTAGGAGGAAGAGGAGGAAGTAACAACGAAGGTCAGTTTTCTGTGAAAAGAATGGACTGTAAGAAGTTCAAAGAAAAGAAGAAAGATGGTTTGATCTCCAGTCTCCTGCAATCAGCGTATGCCCAGTGTAGGGGTGGTGTCTCCCCTCTTCACCCAGCCCCACTCTCCAACAGCTGGAACTGTGCTCAGCAGGGGAGCAGGAGGAAAGCAAGCCATCAGTAGCAGAAAACACAGGAAAGTAGAAACCCAATTAGCTTCACCCACTGCAGAAGTTCCTAAGGGGATGTAAACCCTCTCACATACCTGGAGGGAGAGTATTGTTTCCATCACAGGTGGTGGCTGCGCCTACTGCACATCGCTGACCACTGCTGAAACCCAAGGTGACAGCCCAGTCAGCATTAATAAAACTATCATTCACCACCAACAGCCTCGTAAACTGAAGTGAAGGAGACCGGACAATGTCAAGTCAGGTATGAGGGAGAGCAGCAACAACTCATCTCCAACACTGTAATTCCTCAAGTCTTCTCATTTAGGTTTTGGGACATGGTACTAAAGCAGGATTTGTTTCTCTGCTATGTTTCTTCCTGATTCCCTATGCACCCAAACTCCTCCTCCTCCTTTTTTTTTTACCAAATAATAGCAATAGCCAACTACTCCCATTACATTTGAGGGAAGTACAGACCCATTTTCCTGGCCTCTTCCACACAGCCCAAGCCATCTACAGAGCTTTCTTTCAGAAAGAGCTGCACAGTAGCCACAGGAGAGCTTAAGAGATTAATCACACACAGGATGGAGCTCTATATACAATTTGGTATTTAAAGTGCTTCTGCATTAAGAATCAGATAAATCCTGAGCAGGAGAATGAACTTCTTGAGCAAGTTTAAACATGCTTAGATCTGTGATTGATAGCTATGAGTGACTGCTTCATACTCCAGGGTGACCCTATTCATGCTGTCTCCTCTCACAACAATTCCAAAATAAATTGCCCTGACTGACAAAGACATAATAAAAAACATTATTCTGGAAACCCACTCACTTAACCCATACCTCCATGACTGTGCTGTAGTTAAATTACCAGGCAAGTCAGTCTAGCAGTGATTAATTTTGGCAACTTAATAACTTTTATTTTAGGGAAGAAATGGTTGTGATGCATAATGATGAATCCATTTTGATTTTGAGGTGTCTATCATCTGAAAAATGACTTTCAAAAGCATCTAAAAGGTAACCCTTCCTTCCTTGTCATTCAATGACTCCTGAAATACTTTCAGGAACACATCATGGATGAGTAGAGGTTTTGTTAGGAGCAAACATCTGAGGACATTAAAGCAGGTAATGGCAAAAGGTGATTTTAAACAAAACAAAAAAGCCATTTCTGAAGTCACTACGTAAGTTCTGGAAGTCAAATTCATTATTGCTTCTTTAGCATTTTTCTTCTCTATATTTCACTCAAATCTGAACCCCATGTGCAAATAAACATAACCCAAAACCAGTTTTATATAGGACAAGTCACAACAACTAGGTTAATACAAATTAAAGTGTCAAATAGAAAGGGAACAGATTACAAGTTTGAAGTGTGAGCTGTTCTTTTCAATGAAGAACAGGTATCGTGAGTGAAATTTGCTTCTTAGCAGGAATAAAAGTTATCTTAGTGGAACATTGTTAGCAATTTGGCTGAGGTTTCAGAAAATCAAAAGAGACGGCCTAGTACATCCTTAGCTGTGCTGGCTTCAGAGTATCAAAATACTTTCTAAAGAGAGAGAAATTTGCTTTTATCCCTCAGGTAAGCAGCTATGACCCAATCAGTATTCAGTGAGGAAGCAACTGTACTGAGTATGAAGTCTATCGACATACTGTTATTACCGTAATAGCACTTTAAAGGAATTGGGCAATCTGAATTTAATATGTAGTGAGGATTGCTTTTAGCACAGTTAGCTGAGATGGCGATTACTCCTTGCTACTGTTAGAGAAGAAAGCCAAAGAGAGAGGAAGAAATGCAGCGCTCCAAGTAACCAAAAGAGCACTTGGGGCTGCAATTGCCCCTGTTTCCCAGTACTTGGAATAACAGTTCTATGACTTTCTCTAAAAATATCACAGCTGACCACTCTACAGGCTAGAATTAAGCAGCTGTGATTCAACATGTATTAAGAAAATCATCAGGCACGTTAATCAGAGTAAAAGGTCTGTGAAAGAATTAAACGCAGGATACACAGACAAACTGCCTGGTGACAAAGCAGTTTATTTCACTTATAAGCAAACGAAGTGGTAAAGCAGAAATCATGGCATTTTCCTGTAAATTGAAGATGAGAAGCTAAGGGTTACAATGCAGACAGTGGACGCTGCAGCGTGAAAATGCACAATTGGAAATGCAGCTTCCAGTGCAGGCAGAGGCGGCTCTGCAGAGTTCTGACCAGAGGATGAGTTCTCACAGAAAGCCGGCACTAGCAAAGGGGCCTGGAGGAATCATAGAATGGTTTGGACTGGAAGGGGCCTTTTTAAAGATCACCTAGTCCAATCCCCATGCACTGAGCAGGGCCATCAACTAGATCAGATTGCTCAGATGTCCATCCAACCCAACCTTAAACATTTCCAGCAAGGGCAGAAGCAGTCAGGGCCACCCCACAAGAACGTGTCATCTCTGATTGTCTCTTCTGCTCACTTAAAATCTCAGAGCTAGGTAGAAAAGATGCCATACCATCTAGCTACAGTGTGTCAGCTTTTTAGTCCTTGCTTGTGAAATAGTTACAAAAATAGCTGCTAAACAGTAACATTTCTGGATACTTAGATGTATGTCTATTCGGGTATTTCCATTACTACATTTCAGAGCTAGTGTCCAGTCCATTCTCATTCATAACATTCCCCAGATGTATCACCTATGCGGCCTGGCTCTGAACTGTACAAGAAATTGGAGGTGGGGGAAGCATTTTGCCCATATTCAATGCACCAACAAGAAATCAGAAAAAGTATATTTTCCCCACAGCCCAGTGTGCCCACATGACTACACAATACTATAGCACAACCTGAAACAGCTGAAGAAGTTATCACCTTTTGCTGAATTATCTTTAGACATCAGGCTGATATCATGAATAAATATTTACAAAGTTCTCAGTCTGTTATCAAACCACCTGGATAACCTAACCATCAATAAGTAAGGAAAAGCTAATGATCATCTCCACCAGTTGTTACTCATTTTCTTCACTTCAAAGCCTTGTGTACGGTTTGCTCCAGCAGCATGAAAGCCTTAAATTGAAGTGTGCTAATAAGGAACAAGCTTCCCTGTATTTTCCTTAGATTGGTGTCCTAGAAGAGATCCTTACTTGGGTCTAATCTTATGGCCCTGGCTCCTAGCAAACTTCATTCATTTAAGGTGTTAACTACACTTTAATCTCTTGGAGAACGTCCACACTCAAGCTACCAGCTAACTAAATGACTTTCAGCAAGAACCTAGTTAAACTGGCACATGTTCAGCATGCAAGGTAAATTGTACACATCACTACACAAGGCTGCAAGTCACTGCCTTTATTATTTACTCCCCTTTCCTTGGTAACCCCCCTTCTCACCCCTAGAAAAACCATGAACTGCAAGGCATAAATGTTACTCAGGGCAGAACCACTCTTGCCAGGACTCATCCTGTGGGGTGCTGAGCTCCTGCAGATGTCACTGGAGCCACTTATGGAAGAGAGACCCATCAAAGCTGTCTCCAGTTACATACTGTGGGCAAACTGGGATGCTGAGATGGGTACAGCACCAGTCCAAGGCTTCCTTCTCACAAACCAAGCTGGACATGCGTCTGGGGTACAGCCCAGTTGTACAACAACCATAGAAACAAACAAGTTGTTTCTACAGTTCTCCTCTGCATACAGATACACTGTTATGTTTTGGCTTTTTTTTCTGGCTGCATTACAAATGCTAAATGTGTATAATATAGACTATAAAGCTCAAAGCAGACTACACAAAGGCTGTTTGCCAAATATCGCACCTTATGGACAGGCCACATTAGTGCAGCAAGGAAGGAGAGGAGAGTGCTGGCGAGGCATGAATAATAAATGCTGCATACTTAACTCTGTAATCACACTTAAACCATTTGTTTTTCCTACTACCGATGGAAATAAGTAACATAAAATTGTAGGGTTTAGTAAGTTCATATTTTGTTTAACATGGAGGAATATGAACTCACATGTACAATATTAACTAGTCTTGCATTTTCTAGGTGCTGCAAATTCAGGCATAAAAGGTTAACAGCTATCAGCATTGCTACTAAATTGCACTGACACAAATAGTTCACAACTAGACAGACGTTTCACCACACTGCATGCATTTAGCATGTATGAAGAGCAAAGAAAATAGAATTTAAGTACGCTCCTTTCTGCATTGGAAAGACTACTGCAGTGAGACACTAAGTAGCCTTATCGTGCCTCTCTTTCTTTCTTCTCTTAGCCTTGCAGCTGAGTGTCCCTTCTTTATCCATAGGGGGCAAGTTTAGCAATCAGTGTACACCAAATATTCTTCTGTAACAGGCAATGAAATTTTTTAAAAGTCAGCATCAACTTTAGAAACACAAAATGAATATTGCTGGCAAAACCAGTTCGGCCACCATGTGCATTGTGCAACCCTTGCGTGGGATAGATGGTCACTTCAGGAGAGCCAAAGAGATCATCATGTGCCAAATCCCTGCTGCATTTGCTGGGAGGACAGCAAGCTCCTCATAAAGGACAGTGAAGAAAACACAATTGCCTTGCCATGAGAAATGAGAATTGGACCTTTCATCCTGGCATTTCCTAGCTGCTCCTGTACCACTGCCACCCTGACACTTGTGCCCTTTGAGTCCAACCCTGTGGCTTGTCCACCCCTCCCCAGTGCCTGCAGGGCAGGAAAAGTCTTGTAATGTGAATGCCACCACACACTGTGGTAACCAAGGGAGAGGCAACCCCCTTGATAAGCCTCTCCTCCACTCTCCTCCCCAAGCCTGTGCCAAGAACCCCAGAAAAGAGATGCCCATGGGCAGCTGCATCATCTAGCCCAGACGCACAGCCAGCAGCAGCAAGACCCACATACACAAGGGCAAAGTCCCTGCAAAAAGCTTCATCAGATCTGCTCTGAAGGGCTGGGAGGAAAAAGAGACGCCAGGTTCCCTAAAGAAGAAAGGTCACTAGAACAATTTCCTTAAGAAAAAGCTTTTTTTCCTATTTTTTTTCCTTCCCCTCAAAAACAACAAACAAAAAACCCCCTCACAACACTGACATTTCCTCTAAACAAATGGAAAAAAACACAAGAGCTGGAGGCAGTCACCCAGCATGGAAAATGAGATGAAATCCTGGAAAGTTATCAAACAGAACAGAAAATAGTCTTATAATGGGAAACGTCCGGCAACCCTAGTAAAATCTTCTAGTCCCACCTGTAATCACCACCACTGCACTCTTAATAGGTTATCTACAATTATACACAGATGGTGAGAGGTAGTGTAATTTTCTGCTGATGCTTGTGGTTATATATTTTGTTTAACAAAATGATCAGGCAAATTAAGGGCACTCCTGGAGATTTCTCCTTTATCTCTTAAAGATCACCTCACACATCAGAGGTGAGACTTAGCAGCCATAACAAACAGTGTAGAGACAAACTCTTAAGACAGATAACTTCTGTTTTATGCTAGAATTTTATATTACCTATTATTCTAGTGTGTTCTGAAAGATTATGTTAACATATATTTTATAAAGTCTATTTCACATAAGTCTCTTTTATTGCAAATGAAAAATAAATCGTTTAAGAACTCTGTTTTGGACAAAACACAAAGGAAAAACAAAATCATCTTATGCACAACCAGGACATGATGAGATATCATTTGGAGATAAGTTTGGTATGAATATAATTTTATCTCTGAAAAACAAATTTAGTGAGACACTTAAGAAAAGCCCTTTTGTGTTTTTAAAATAGATTACTTTGGGTTCAGAATGCTTCAAGGAGGTGTTTGGGTTGAAATCCATACTTTAGAGTTGATATTCAAATATTAACTTAAAGTGACTCCATTTTTCAGAGGAAAGCCTTATTTAATTCCCCATAAGATTTGCACAAAAATAATTTCTTTTCTAGTCATTCTAAAATATTTCCTTCTTCCAATATCAAAGAAATTACTTGCAGAAGTTATTACTTCTACGTTGTTTTTTCTATTTAGACATGAAAACTTTCATTTGCTCCTTAGACATTTAAAGGTCGCTTAATTTCTTGAAGATAAATATTTTTCATCCAAAGAAAGGATTATATACGGCAGACTCGTTATATCAAAACTAGATAAATGCTTGTAGTTGCCTTTACAACAACTTCACAGGAAGTGGCAACTAAGACTACAACTACGAAAATTAGTTACTTGAAAATACTCAGCCAGCCATTACATTGATCATGGAAAGCATAAACTACCTGTTCAAATTATTCTGGAAAGAGCTAGCATTATTCAGTTACCGTTAAATCTTTCCAAGCTTATGTTTTATCGAACTTAATTTTTTTTCTGTAAGACTATGGATAGTTCGAAAAATGTGATCTTCTCTTAAACCCTGGTGAAACTTCACAAGATAACACAGAAAATAAAAAGGAGTTAATCTTTTGTGTTAGAAATGTTCTGATAACATCCTGTCATATGATAAAGTCACTATAATTATGGTGAATTTTGTTGTACACCTACTCACAGATCAACTATTCATGAGAAGAGACAGCTAACAAGGCAAATGCACAAAGACATTCAAGGAAGGAAAGATCAGAGGAGCACATTTTGAATACTTTTAAACCATAACAAAGGTATGGTTTCCTTCTTAATTAAATATCCAAAAGGAAAAAAAAAAAAAAAATACAAGTTTTTTCTAGATCGAGCAAGCGAGTGGACTCTTTGCACACCCCTCACCTTATCGCCACTTTCTCTGGTCTTTCCACAAGTAAATCACGCATTACCACACTCAGAGAGAAGAACGAACCACAAAACTAAGCTGAGAAGCAGCTGCTTTTGGATTCAGCACTGTTCTTTCATCATCGCTAGCAAAATGAAGTTAGCTTGATCAGAGACAAATAATTATACTAACTATGAAAAATAAAATAAAATAAAATAAAATAAAATAAAATAAAATAAACACGTTTAATCAGATATTAAAACATCAGCCTTGCAGTTTAAGATAATAACAGCTTCTCCTGCTAAACACCACAATGCTTACACTGAATATTCCTGGAAATGAGAATAAACAAACATGAAAACCAGCCAAATTCAAAGAAAATTTAAGATGCTTAGTATTAGTTGGTTTACTAGTCTTAAAACTGGCCTTAGAATGTAGTAACTTCTGTGAAGTAACCAACTCTGATTTCATATAACTTGGGTAAGATAAGTCCCCTGCATTTGCTGGAGTTGTGCAATGTATGTAAGAGAATGCCTTTCACTCTCAAAACTATTTTGTCAATTTAGAAACAGTCTAGTTAAGCAGGGTAAGACAAGAATGTTCACAATCAGTTGCAGACATATTTTGTCCCCTTCAATTGCAGATTCATACTCAAACCAGTCACCTTTGAAGTCCAAATACCAACCATTACTGGGTTTGGTTTTATGGTTTTCACTTAAATAGAAATGCTTGTTTTTCTTCTTCCTCAAGATACAGCAAGACATCCAGGCAACTGGTATCTTGCCTCTTAACAGACATCATAGAAGCAACATTTGGCTGGTATTTTCTTATGTTTCTACAGACAATACAATTTTTATTACCTTTTTTCGTATGGCATTCAATAAATTTTAAACACCTTTTCACAATCTTCGTACCTCTACAACCCAAACATTACTGCAGTAATTACACCACCTAAAGACCGGAAGAGTCAAGTTTGAGGACCAGTCGCAAACAACACTGTGTACAGCTAAAGACAGTCTAACAGGCTGAATATCATGTCTGAGAACAGAGCAGCAACCCGTCCACAGCCCTTGGAGAAGACAGGTTTGCACAAAAGAAAGGTGCTATGAGGTTCTTAACCTTATAATAGTTGCTAAATCAAAAGCCTCAGTCAGAGCCACAACAGCAGAAATCTGCATATGTTGAAGTTGTGGAAATTCCAGAAGAAAAAGAATGTAAGCAGAAAAACAGGTGCCTTCTCTCAGACCATCAGCTGTATAGTCACATTTCCTTAAAGTACCCTGTTTCCCAGAAAATAAGCCCTACTCCAAAAATAAGCCCTAGTTACAGTTCATAAGTCAATTTAAATAGTGCCCAGGTAGCTATACATGTAAAAAATAATAAGTTTCAGAGTAAAAATTAATATAAGACCCCGTTTTATCTTCAGTGAAACATCTCGGATCTTTTTGTATCATTTGCATCAATGGCTTATACCAATCTGTTTGTTGCAGCAAAAAAACCTCTTCGTGACCAAAACTTTCATATCTAAAAGGAAATAGTTCATTTCACTTAGCTTAAGTTTTAATTGTGCAGCTTCTGTGACTTTTTGCGATCTGAAATGCAACGCCTTCTATGCAACCCCAAGTGTACATACACTAAATAGCCCTGTCAGGTAGGAACAGCAGTCAGCTTGAACCATAAGAGAAAACATTGTGCAGAAATGTCTAGGCTCAGGTTGGAGAGCTGCAGACAGTCTAAGTGCATAAAGGTGAGAGGAATGCTTGGGCTAATCAGCAAATAAGAGACCTGAATAGGCAGAATGAAATAAAGAAGCCCATTTTCCGCTCTCTTGGGATTCATGTGAGCCAACGATCAGCCAGACACCAGCAATCTTCATGTCGAATTTCTTCAGAAAGTCGAAAACATTAAAAACAGAAGAAACCAGCATTATTTGTCCAGCCATGAATCAATTTTCTTTGCTTAGGCTTGTAATAGAACAAGCCTCATCTTCCTTGTGTTTTCATTTTGGGATTCTTCACAAATATTAAATATTACACATGGAAAAAACCCAGTCCTTTCTTTAGCAGTGAAGACAAGGCTCTTCATGGCTACTTTACAAGGATTTAAATAGGACAGCACAAGGTGAAGAAGAGAGTTGTGCAGAACTTGCTGACTGCATTTTTGACCTAATTCTCTGAATTCTTCATTTTGAAGGGACTGCACCACTGTTTAAACTCTCAGAGGCACAGATATCAAACTTCAGAAAACAAACCTTATCAAACATTAAACACTTCAGACTGTACAAGATTAAGAAGTGGGATTTTTGTATAAACCCTTCTTATGTTCAGGATCACTAACGCCAGCAGAGGGTTTGCTCTTAGAATTAAGGCTAGATTACTAGGCAAATACAGCACAGCAAAATCATTTTTAATTATTAGTTAGCAACAGTAAGCTTCTAAAGAGCAGTCTTCCCTCTTGCCTACCAGCTCAGAGGAACAGATCTATTTGAGAAGCAGGAAAATAGAGCTGACACTTCTTTTCACACACCTCATCAATGCCAAGACCTTTTGTACTTACACAAATATATATATAGGACTTGTTTTGTTTTTTATTTCTAAGTGTATCTAGCTCAGTCATCAAGCTCAATGCATGAGAAGGAACCAAGTGTGTATAAGAAGAAACAAAGCATGACCCCTCTCTTCCCTGGGCACCTGCTGAACTGAAGACCCTGTCCTCTCAGAAACAGTGGGTACTAGGGCAGCCAGAAAAAGAAGGACATAGCAAAACTATACTGAGTAAAAAGAAGTAAACTTTTCTCTATTTCTCTGGATTTTGTTAGTAGAGATTCCACCCATATGTCACCTGGAATACCCTTTCTGGTGGAGAACTGGTTGCTAGTCTGCATTTCAAACTAAGGGTTTGAGCCTACATCCCATTTAATGTTTGATTTATGTTCCTTTCCTGTAGCTGATTCTTCCAAGACAGGAACTCCATATTGTTAACTTCATTGGAGAAACCTCCTTGCAGGGCTTCATTTATTTCTCACAAGTCATACTGAAGGTAAACAGAGCAATGGGCTACTCTAGCATCAGGCGAGAAGACTCCTCTACAAGAACAAGCACATTTCCCCTTATTTACTACAATTCCTCCTATCTCATGTCTACAGTAGCAAATTAGCACATTCCATTCAATGACCTCATAGAAAGACAAAGGGTAAATTAGTTGAATGTACTCTGAACAAAGGAAATAATACAAATAAAGAAAAGCGGACTTACACAGGTTTCATGCAAAATGCCCTAAAATTGATGGAGAGAGTCTCACAGACCTTTGGCCCGGGGCTTTGGCTCTAACTGACTGCATGGGAAAATGAGCTCTATCATTACCAGTAATTATCTGAAGTTTCATTACAATCAGAAGATGCCTCAGTGAGCGCTCCCAAGGCTAGCAGCTTATTTCCTATTGCAGTACACCTCCAGGGGGTCAATGCGAAGGCAGCCATGGACAGAGGGGCCCAAAGGGTTTCACAGGCACGCAAATCTTTCACAAGTGAGGAATAAAACTGAACCAAGGCTATTCTGAAGCCTCTGCTCCTTTTGGCTCTGGAAACTTCAGCTGTCACGTAAGATTTCAAACAACACTGCTCATGCTAGAGATGCAAGTGAGACCCCAAGCACACAAGATTTTTTTCACACGCTGTTGACTGCATCAAACAAATGAGGCAACACTCCTCCTCCCCTCAGCACAGCCACTGCAAGCTCGTTCAAACCTCTTCAGGATACAAACAAACCGCTCCCTGCAAAGGGCAGTGTCTGCTGTTTGGGTGCATGGCAGAAAAACATTTATAAAGTAATTGCTGAACTTCAGCTGTGAACTCAAAGTGTAATGGGGAGAAATAAAACAAACAAAAATTCTTTTTCTTACCAAATACCAACAACTATTTTAAGTGATAAGTGTAATCAGTGAATTGTGAAGTCCATAAATACTTCCCAGGGTTCTGGGACTACTGTAATAAACCACAAGAGCAAGATTCATGTGGGCTCTGATGTCACCAATGCCATGAAATATATTGATGGTCCAGTTCACTGTGTTCTCATATTTATGTTTCTATAATACATGGTTGCAACCACAAATTTTAATGGAAAAACAGTTTTATTTAGCAGAGAAATATAACTTGAAAATCAAGGTCTCCCTCATGGCACTTACAAATTGTATACCCTGACTTCCACGTTATCCAGAAAGGATTGGCAATAAACTGATACAAGGTGTATTTACACAAGGTCTTGCTGACAGCACATGAAGCCCTTGATAGTCCTGAAGCACCAGTGACAAGATGCCTAGGCCAACATGGTTGAGTTGGTCCTTGTTTATTCTTCTTCTCTGCCCTAAGTTTCCTGCTGAACCTTGCAGAGAGCAGAATCTATCCATACCCCTCAATGTATTCACAGTTTGCTGCAGCAGAACAGCACCTCCTTAACCCATTTTGCTTCTTTTCAGTTGCTCCTAGTTCCCCAGACTCTTTGTTTTGCCCTTTTTCTTTCTTGGGGTTGTTGTTACAGTGGTTGACATTCTGAGCCGCTGCATTCAGTTTTATTTCCATCATGTTTGCACCATCCCAGGTCACTAGCTATGGCCACTTTAAAATACAATGTTGGGAAACAAGCAAGCTACACTGAGTTTATTTAGGCAATAATTTAGGGGGATTCCCACTTTATAATGCAATACTCGGAGGCATGTTCCTTAACACTGGAGGATACAGCTATCAGCTTGTACACAAGGAGCATCCTAAGGTCACTGTATTGAAACATGCTTTGTTTCCGCTGAATGTGCTCCATGCCACCTCCATAAGGATATTTTTTTTTAATAATCAGTATTTTTATAGCTCTCTCCTCTCTTCCTTTCCTACTCTCTCTGCAACCAATACTTTGCTTTCTTTTATTAAACTGTTGTAAAAAAACCTGAACAAGGACAGCCAGAGATACTACTGCAAAGTGCTGCATGAAGTGCCCAAGAGCTCTGGCTGGCAGCAGAATTGAGTTAGTACAAATCCTGCTCCTGACTTGCATCTTGTTTCTGTGTTTCTCCCTCAGTCACAGATACTCAAGTCATCAACTTCCATTATTTAGCTGCCACTGCCACATTTGAGAGTCCAGTCCGTTCCTTCTACTGGATCATCATATAAATACAGATTAAATGCATCAACCTTCCATGCCTCTAGTGAAAGGCAGCGTGGAGGATCAATCCATACCATAACATTAAAAAAGGAAGATGAGAGAAAGGCAACAAGGAAAAGGTTTGACTCACAGTGGCACGGCTACTCTGTACCAACCAGGTTTTGGTGGGGTGTGTGCACTGACAGAAGCATGCAAACTGCCACAGAGCGGCACACGGGTTTTAGTGACAGCAGAACTCTAACATGCCCTCGAGATTGAAGGCTACAACAGGGCACATTTTCACCCACCTGATATCTTCTGCACATTGCTCTAACATCTGGTTACAGACATCAAAGGTGGTGTTTCGCAGGCCCCTTCTCAGCACTCCTGGCAACATTTTGTCACAGAGCCAAATTCTCCCCTGAAATAGCACCAGGACACCACTAACAATGAGAACAGCAGGAGCTTAGCATCACCCTCATTGACCCTTTTCTCAGCTGGCTTTAAAGCCACAATAGCAGAAACAACTGTTCTTTGGCTACAGAACAGCAACTATGGGAAGCACAACACGCCCAGGGTAAGAAAGGGCAGATTTTTTATGAAGGCCACAAAGATGGTCACCACTTACAAGAGCTGCTTCCTTCAACTAAGCCTGGTTCTGTCAGACATGCTTCTGAAGAGTGGGGAGTTTCAGCCACATGCTCAGAAAAATGAATTATACCAAAAATACCATCTTCACAACTATTGCTTATCATCTGCAGACATTTTTCCAGCTTCAAACAGACAGAAATTACACATCCCAGGAAACATTAACAAATCTGTTACCCCTTGGACATTTACATCAGCTGTTACCATTTATTTCTATTTTGTAGATCTTTAGTATACTGTTTATCAACAGGAATTGCTTCTACTTATGTTTTAAGGGCTACTCTATCATAATTATTTTTGCATGGTTGCGCCCCAATAAACTCTTCTCCAACCTTCTTACTTCCCTGCCATAGCCAATCTTGCATATTATCTAAAAACAAGGTATAACAATTAGATTACACTTAGTTTTCCTAATGACACGCTATTGCAAACAAGAGAAGCTAAGATGCTGGTTTCCTCCCTCTCCTGTGTAACTTCAGAGCGGATCATCCCTGATTCATAATTCCTTGTCCTCACCTTTCTCCTCTTTAAACTCTATCTAAGTGTAGCCGATCTCAGCAGTAGAGAGTACTTTTGAGGAAATAAGCATTCTAAAATGGAGTACAGGTTCTTTGCAGAGTAAAATTTCCAACTGCTAACAAAGCAATTGAAATTTTTATTTCAAGTACATAATTCTGAGGGACAAGTATGCTAGCTGACCCATGATGGTTTTTGCTTGTTTTGTTTTTTATAACTCTGTGAGTCTAAGGCATTTATCAGCTGTGTGGCTCCCATGCCCAAAGATTGCCTCTTGCTATATACTGAAGATGCTGTTTCCATGTTCTCCAGGGAGCTGTGTGGTTGGGATAACCATTTTCCATGGAGCACCCTCAGCTCCAGACCTTGGTCCCAAGCAACAGGAGCCAAGACCCTCCCTCAAATCACAAAGCCAGGCCCGCACGCACATCCAAATCTCTGTCTGTGATAACGTTTTTTCTCAACAGCCTGACATTTGATTCTACTATATTAATTTTGATTTGATTTGCATAGCTTGACACATTCTGTGAACATCTCCAGGGTGAAGCATGTTGAATAAAACGGAATGCATGTGTTTCTTAATCACTGTGTTGCAATGAATCCAATTATTCACACAAAAAAGACACGTTCACATAGCAAACGGAACTAAGGATATATATTGCTGTTAGAACGTTGCACCCACAAATTACAAGGTTTTTATAGCATCATAACTGCAAATCAGTATTTTTTTCCTCTGCTTCTGATCAGTTAATTGAATGGGATATCTTATCTATTATAGCAGCGTATTATGACTATCATTTGTCTTAACAACTTCAGTAGCCTTGTCTAAAGCTCCATCACTGTAGAGCAGCTGGTCCAGACAGAAGTGTTCATTTAACAAAGTGACCACAGAAGTTGCTAACTAGGAAACAGAGTCCTTCAGTGTGAGACCCAGTACTGCTCTCCAACATTCTTTCTCAACATACTCATTTTTTTTCCTCTCAGGCTCTCATTTGTTCCCAAATTTCTCTGATGTTCATTTTCTCTCACTTCAACTCATAATTTAACACAATGACTCTCACTGACAGACTTCCACTGGGTCACAGAAAATTCTGTAAACAAAAGACAGGCCTAAATTACAGCATTGGGTGTGCATGCTTTCACAGCCAAGTCTAAATGTGCCTGAACTTTACAAATGGTTCTTTTATTGATCAAAATTCCCATTCTACATGTTATTAAATCTGAAGTGCTCACCAGATGACTACTGAAGTTTATGTACAATCAAAGTTACACAACCATGAATGGTTTTACCTCTGGTAACCAGGTCAGGTTCTGGAGGAAGTCAGGTCAGCAATGTGCTCATGGCTGCACTAAGGCATCCTTTCACCATACAGGAACAGGAAACGTGTTGTCCTTAGAGGTGCTTCTCCTAAAAGAAATATGAAGGAGAAGATACAGATAGTTGTGACAAGTATAACCTCAGAACAATTTTCATGTTAATTTAGCCTGCTCAGACTCCACGGCTTCAAAAGTCTTTGTTCTGCTTTACTGGGCTCAATCATTGTTAAGCCCTTGACCTGAGCATCTTGTTCATGTTGCAAGACTCATCAGGTTGTTTCTTAGCCTGGAAGGTGAAACTGTATGCACTCAAGTACTCTTCGCTGTAACTTCATTTGCCTACAAAGAGCATTGAAGCAATCCCACACAGAAAATGTCACAGACAAAGCTCTGAGGTGGATGAGATTGCAGTATGCAGATGCAGCTAAAGAGGACCAGTTCCTTCTCCACACTCCTGTCCTGAGTTTGGAACAATTCCCAGAGAAACCCCTCATATATTATGGGTGAGGTTTTATAACCTCCCTGCTGCTGCAAAGCACAGTGTTATCCACCTGTTTCTTGAGTTGGCCTGATCAGCTTCTCATCAGAAAGTGAAACTTTACCCCTGGACCAGCAGCTCTCAGCCTTGTCTGCTCACCCTCAGGCTACACAGGCACATAGGACCAGAAGCCAGCAGAGGACAGGACCACCCACATACTCAAATTAGCTGACCTTTCCATTTATCTTTCTTTCTTTCCCCCTTTCCTTTAACCTGACCATCAACCTGCACCATCAGCATTTGAGGCACCCTTGCTCCCTGGCCCACTGCCAGGGCAGAGCTCGCTGCTCTCCCCAGCTCTGGTTGCACAGAGGGATGTCGCATCAATTCCTCCACTCTCCTGGAGACAAAGTGGGTCAGGGCTCACATGACCTTCAGCAAAACCTATGACTGCCTGTTGATCAAAGACTCGCTCAATGGCAGCCACTAATCCATCTCCAAATAACTTCTTTATTTCATTCACACAGTAACGCTGCTGTTAAGGTGGTTCACCCTGGCAGGGATTGTTTTCTGATGGTGGTTTCTGTGGCAGGGTGCTATACAAATAAACATCATTGTCATCTTAGGAAACTCCTCTCAGGCAGTGGCAAACATTTTGCCATGGGACAGCCGTTAAAAACTATTTGGCAGACAACACTGACTGTAACCCAGGATACTGAAGGAGGGGAAGGACTTGCACAACCTCTGGCTGTTTTATTCAGTCACCGAAAGCTGAATTTAATCAGTATTATTTCTAGGGTTTACCAAGATTTTTCTGCCTCAAGAGAGCTTAGCAATTGAAGGAAAACTTGACGACTTAGAAGAAAATATCCAGTGTATTATGTAAAACTATTCTGACTGCACATGTAATTTATAAGCAGTATAAAATCACAGTGCATGTTTTAAAGTACTTTATAAGAAAAATGGTAATCAAATAGGAGGTTTCCACCCTGACAATCCAAAGACAGTAAGTTCACATTAAACTGTGCTTGTTCTCAATAGGAATCTGATGTCCTAAGGGATCAAGGATAGCTCTAGATCTGGCATGCAAAACAAAAACAAAACAACAACGACAAATCACATAACATGGATATGCTCAGATTGTCATGACCAAGTGCTTTCACTCTTCCAGACAAAGGAGTTATTGCCACTAGGTCAGCAGCATGGTACACTCATCTCCAGGGTGCAGTCCATACTGTTGAAGTGGTGGGACAAATGGGTTAGCAGGTGACGGTGCCCCTTCACAGCTTCAGTTGCCATACCTGGCTCAACATTGCAAGGCTTTAAGAACAAAACTGAAGAAACAATATCAGGGATGAACTACCAAGGCAAACGTTACCTTAAAAGTTTAGTGCAGACTGACTTCCTTTCATGAACTCCTCCCTTCTTGAATTCTTCTAGTATAGATAGCTAGGTATCTTGTCCATCACAACAGACTGATAGGCGAGCAGGCACTTGTGAGAAGACTGCTCACCTATTCTTATTCCAAAAACCTAAAGCTCTTGGCACCAGTTGATATATGAGGGCTATCAACACTAGGTTCATGCTGCTGACAAATGCCTTCTCCTTTGTCCTCTCAGTCCCATGTTAATAGGATATTTTTATCTTGAGAGAAGACTCATTTACGGTCTTGAAGTCAACACAGCCAGTGGCAAATTGCACCACGTGTCTAGACGGCAAAAGGCAAGGCATCACACTTACTGGGCCAGTTATGGGAGATGAATGGGGCATGAATGCCAGAACTAAAGACAGAGAAGCTATCTGATTAAACAAACCATTAAGGATGAACCATAGTTCAAAATGTCCCACGTACGCACCTTTTTAACTTCTCGCTGCAATTGCAGTTTCTATTTGGAAGCTGGGAAAAGACCAGGCTGTGGCCTGAGGTTGCCACAGGAGGTGTATATTATGGGGAGTATGCTTAGGGTGACAGTTATAAACACACTGTCTGTAGAAAAACACTTCATTTACAAAACAGATTTGACAGCTCAGTTTGTTTGCAATGCAGAGCACTCCTCTCAAACCCCCGCATGGCCCTGTTGAGCCTTGATTACTTCTTTGATGCCAGCTCTTCCATAGAGAGCTCTGAAATGGAAGTGATGAATGAGGTCCTGTCAGGCTGCATTCCCTGGGTGGCCTTGAATCCATCCAGTTATCTGTTACACTGCCAGCCCTGACAGTGATGAACACAACGCAGGCAGCTGACAACACCCCTATTCATTACAAAGAAAAAAAAAAAGAGAGATGGATGGAAAGAGGTGTGCTAGCCACCCTTCAATGTTTCACTCATCTATGCTACCTTTGGAGGACCTGTCTGGGGAGGAGATGATGAAGTCTGTTTATATAGTTATGTGCAAAAGGAGATCCAACATCCCTGAGCTCCATCTAGTGAGGCTGAGCATAAAGCAGCCTATATACCCGCACTTTTTCTTTTATTTCTTCAATTAAGTTCTCTCTGGTTCACATTTATTGCGGACGTGCATTCTGATGGGTCTGCCACATGCACGTTGTCTACAGAGCAGCTCCATGACACTTCTCTTGTGTCACGGACTTGGTATCCCTGCTAACCAAAGAAGAATCTCACAAAAGGATGAAGGCTGGGAAGAACTGCCAGCCTGGTGTGCTGCAGTTATGGTAGATTACAGAGCAGCCTTGTTTTCACCATAATCCTAACATGGGAGAAAAGGTTCCTGCACGTGAACTGCTCCTCTGGAAGCTCTCTCCAATCTTGCCTCCAGCATGTTGTCTGAACCACTAAATGTCCTGCCTGCTGGCTTGTCATCAGGACTGACCCGTATGATCTCACAAACAAGTTTCATCATTGATGGAGGCTGACAAGGCGATGCACATTGCCTTCTAGAGTCACCACACTCTTCTGTAGTTACAGACCAAGCAAGAGAAACTAACAAAACATTCAAACCTACGACACACAGGGCTTGCCATCTCTCAGCCAGGTGGCTGCTGCCTCACCTCACTCTTTCCTTGCACACTCCTTGAACCAAAAGTCAGTCACACATGCCTGAATTTATATTTTAAAACAAAATGCATGCCACAGCACTAGTATTGCAGAGACACAAGAGTCTCACCCATAAGACAATATGAAATATTTCTGTCTAAACCACTATGAAAGAAAACTGGGGGTATTGCTTTTAAACCAGAAGTTTTTCTCCACACCACCTTTTAGTTTTCAACCACCAAAACACATAAGATCCAAAACATAGGGTTGTGTCATTTTGCCCTTGCTGCCACATATGCCACTTCAACATCATATTAAAAAAAAAGAAACCCCCACAAAAACAAAAAAAAACCAACCAAACAAACAAACAAAAAAAACCACCACAAAACACCACACCACACACACACCACTTTATTTCTGCCCACACTATGACGCAGATTTCACAAGTTCTTTCTCTCATAGTGTACCACAGAAAGGTTACGTTGCACTGGAAAAGGAGGCATTGCAAAATAATTCCAAAACAAAGATCATTTCAAACCAATGCTTACACTTTGAATTTGCTCAGAGCTTACAATTCTCTCAGGAAGTTTAAATGAAATGGTTTTTTTTATTTTAATTTTCCCAGAAGAGAGAACTTTCATAATGTTGGATTTATCCAACTGATACTAACCATTTAAATGTAGGCATTTACTTTTAATCAGCTACCTGAGCCCTGTCTACAGTCACTGGAAAGAAACACCTCCAAAAGCAAATCGCATCTTAGAAACCATTTTATCTGATGGACTGATCTCTTCGGGTGATTCTCTCTTGTCATTCATATTGAGGGAGTGACAATATGTGTTATAGATAAGACACCTAAGTTTGGTTAATAGTAAGTGAGATATCAAAGTAACAAGTAACATACTGCAGAGATCTTTGTTTTCTCACATCTAGGCACTAAAACTAGGCCTGAATTAAAAAAGCAATGCTTTATTTCAGGAAGCAATTGCTTCTTCATTCACAAAGATACTATAGCTCTTGAAAATTCTGTTTTAAAACGGGATATTTCTTACACAGAAAGCAACCACTCTGCTTCTCCTGTTGTTGTAGGACAGCCCTTCAGAGAAATGTAGTGGAAGAAATACAATACAGAAAGTACAGTTGGCAAGAGATTTTTGCAGAAAATGCAAGAGACCTAGTAGCAAGATAATTTGTACAGTTGTAATTTTAATTGCATGTCTTTTAATTATCTTGCCAATTTAAGTCACCAACATATACTTTGGATCTGACCACATCACAAATAGGAAACTAACCCACAGAAAGCTAAGCCTATAAATCAGTGGTTACCTGTGTATTTCTTAATACCTTCCTCTGCCAAACTTCCACAAACCACCCAGTAACACCTCATGACCTTGGTGAAACTTACTCAAACACAAAAATCAACTGCTATTCAAATAAGTTGATGTTGAAACACTTATGAAAGAACAAGCTTTCATAAATCCTGGGGACTTAGAGGTTCAGCCCCACATGCCAACACAACTTGCAACACCCCGTTAAGGGTGGGCTATCTTTTCAGTAGGCAGCTCCCAAGCTGTACAAGCCTGGGATAAATTTGTCCTACAAATTGCGTGATCCACTACTGTGCCCACAGCAAGGACTACATTTTCTGCACAGATTTAAAATCCTCTCATCATTTAAGGTGTAGGCCACAGAAGAAAGCAGAAATTTGCAAGCTCTATGCTTCTGAGAACATAGCACAGAGTATGGTCTCCACTGAATTAACCTGTGGTAAACTCTCCTCCACTGAAGACACTAGGTAAGTCCTGGTTGTGGCACTGGTAAACCTGGTGCTCAGACTATAACCATAAAGAGTGGAAATATTAGAAAGACTGACTCTTATCTCAAATCAGAAAATGCAGGAGAAATGGTTTTGCCTGCTGATGAGATACTGTACGAGGCCCAAAGTAGGATTTAGAACGCCAAATTAATCCAGAGTAATTCTGTTCTCTCAGTCTTAAAGATGCGATCGATTGATATTTACATCTGTATTACCTGGATGTATTACTGAAGAAAGAGAATGTTGTAAAAAGACTCATCTTTAAAATGACTAAATCTTTAGGTACCGCAGGAAGCATGCTACAAGGAGTTACAGAGCTTGCCTGGCAAGCAAAAAAACAGTAAGCAAACAGCAGAAATGCAGGAAAATGGGAGAATTAACTAACACAATTTGTTTTTGTTTTGTTTTTATGCCAGAACAATAAATACATATTAGGTGCTGATGAACTCAAAAAATCATATCCAGTCCTGACACTGGACATCCTAAAAATGAGTAATAGTTCTTTGGAGGTCTCCCTGTGGAACCAAATGCACACACATCTCACAATCTCTTCTGCCCAAATCTTTAACAAAACCCTATCATTTAGCAGATGCTGATAAACATACAGATGGGGAGAGAGCTGCAATTGCATCAGGAGACACAAAATTACACGCTTCACAAACTGTTGGCACAGAGAAGCAGAGGAAGACATTAAAGCCTTTGCCCTGCCCACAAGCCTGCCCACCTTCCCCCATAAACTCATCTTCAATGGGCGGATGCTGTAGTAAGCCTGGACCTACATCAAAACATGGTGCCATCAGATAAGCACAGAAAAAGAGAGCTGGAAAGGTAGCCAGTGGTGCAGGGCACCCAGTGCGCTCCCCCCCGCACAGCAAGCATTGTTCCTGTACTACCTATGACAGAATTAACCAGTGAAAGTCGTCTACTGATCTCCCATGGTTTATCACCCAAAATAATCTGTAAAATGCAGCAAGGAAATGTGTTTATTTTCTGTTCCAATATAAGCACAGCATATGGCACTGCCATTCAGGAGTTCCCAGAAATGCCTGCAGTTATCTTCCCCAGCTTATCATTTTTGAGCAAGAAATCACACTTATCTAATTGTTGATGCCTGGGATTGTACAAATACACAAAAATATACACCACCTAAATGTTATTCTAAATTATCTTTTCATGAGAGAGCCTGGAGCACTGGATTCAGCTAAAGCTACTAAAACATAATACACGTGTGCTACACCACACACTAGGATCAACTGACCTTTTTTGCAGGTAACAAAAATGAAGAACCCAGATTTAAGACTCTCTTGTATTGTTCCCTTCCTCCTCATCCCACTTAATGCAGGAAATACATACTGTCAACACCCTGAGGCAGACAAGAAGGAACACAAATCAAGCCCCAGCACCTTTTCTGCTTTCTCCTGCTTCGACAAAGGAAGCCTGCACCAGGCTCACTGCTTTGACACTGCAGGGGTTCCTGTTACTCATGGAGTCACAGGGCTGGAAGGGACCACAGACCCCCATTAATTCCAGCCTCCTGCTCAAAGGCAGGCTCTGCTGTAGCTGTGTTAGCACCCACAGGTGTTTCTCAAACCTCTTCCTAAGAGGGCTCCAGCAAGAAAGAGTCTATGACATACTCGAACTATATTTTCCAGTGGTTTACCATCATTGCCTTTGGAAAAACTTTCCTAATATTTTATTCAAATTTACCCCACTCAAGTCCAAAAGTGGGCTTAAATTGCATCAAATACTTGGTTTCAATGAGCAAACAATTTTTGTCCTCTCTACCTGTTTGGAAGCTATTGTATTACAACTGTGTGCCCTCAGCCTTCTCTTCCCCAGGCCAAATAAGCACAGTCAGCTCAATCCCAGCCCTTTCCCCTGCACCACAGAAGGTCCAGGGACCCTCTTTCTTTCCTTGATTGACCTTTTTTCTGAGGGCATAGCGACAGCCTCAGTAACCGTGATGGTGCCAGTTCTGACTTCCAGTTTTGAAACAAAACAAGAATCAAACCTACTCATCTGCTCATTTTCCTGTCAGATCTCTCATAAGCTTCAGATATTTTGCATTGAAATACTGGCAGACTAAGCCTTTATACCCGAGTATTTTTATATTTTCAGAACAGAATCTGCATGGTCTGAAGGACCACTCCGACAAGCAGAATGGAAGAAGCCAAATAAACAGTTTCTAATAAAAAAAAAATTAGGTAGTGTGGGTTTTAGAAGATCTACAAAACCTGGCAACTTCTTCATAGATAACTTATTCTGGGCTCTGTAGCAAATTTTTGTGCCATACCAATCCACTGAGAGCTGCCTCTCCTGAACCAGTGGCTAATTCAATCCCTGGTGTAACTCCTGGAATTACACCAGAGATTAATTTTACTCTAGAAGTTGAAGATGGATGGCTGGTTCCTTCAGCATCCAAAAAAAACCCACACAGATTTCTCACTTCACAGCTCAGAGCTGGTTGTTGAACTTCCTGCCTTTTGCTGAAAACAGCCACTGAAGTCTGACTAATCTGGGCCCATTTCCATTGCCTTTCTATCCACTAGTGACAAATAAACTTTTTCATTTGCAAGCTCTCTGTAAAGCATAGCACTGATGGACAAGAATGAACTGTCAGTGTCACTACTGGAGCAAAAGCAGCCATCAATCCTGCTAAGACTCTTTTATTCGAGTTAATCAAAAGCATGGGAACATCTTAAACTCCAAGAGTCTGACTCAGAAGCTTCCAGAGCTTCCCAAAAATGATTCTGATCAATGGACCAGATTAATCAAAGAATGGAGAAGGATTCACAGCTTGCTGCTCAATTACAAGGGTGATTCACTCCTAAGGATACAAAGCCTTAAAATGGAAATAACCCAAGCAAAGGAAAGGAGCAAATCAAAGCTCTTCGAAGAGCCCTACTGGTGCAGAAGCAGGGAGAAGACGAGAGTTATTTTTACTCACTTCCAACTCCCACCCCATAAAAATTTAATGCAAGTCAGAGGAAGAAGTGTTTAAATGAACACCTAGGACTGTAGCACCTCCTGTCAGAACCAGAAGGTAACTCGAATTACTGCAGTGCCCTGCAGAACCAGCCACCCATAGCAGGGCACAGACACACTCCCACACCATGCAGCAGAGCCCCAGAGAGCACAGCCCATCTGCCTGCACTGCCAGGAGCTCCTCGCACTTCTTCGGTTTTTTTAAGATTACACACCGGGTTTGAAGGCCTGTTTCACCAGCCAGGCAATGATCTGCCTTTGCTGAGCTCACTGGGTTTTCAAAGTTGAAGCATTCTTAAAAGAAAAAAAAAAAAAACAAACTTCTAGAAAGGTAAGATTTGGAGACTGAAAGGAAACTCTAAGCTGATGTCCTGCTTTTCTCTTCTCTCCCATTCCCTGGGGCTCTTCTGTCCAAGGCTGCATGTGTCTCCATTTGTCTTCAATCCTGTTTCTATGCTGTTTCTGATTGCCACACAGAGGTCTCTCTTAAGCTAACTAGTGGGGCCCTGCTGAGTAAAACCTTTTACTTAAAAAAAAAAAAAAAATAAAAGAAACAGAGTAAGAACAAAGCACTAGTTTAACTTGAAGCCCAAAGCATCTTTCTTTTCTCATACTGTATATGCTATTGTTAACTTTTATCAGAGGAACAGATATTTCAGGAATCACTTCAGAGTTACCATCACAATGACTGATGACCAGTCAAAAGAAACATCCAGAAAGCAATAAGCTGTAAAAAGGTGGAATGCACTGAGCCTGGTTGAGGGTTGCCTAGCTGTGCCTTTCAAATTTCTTTCATCACATCTGTGACTCTAAGCACCACAGGGTGAAAACAGGCAAGGACTTTGTGGAATATTTGAAGGTGCTGATAGGTAATCCATATTGCCATTGCTACCAACCTGAGGATAAAAGATTTAAAGAAATGGAAACACAAGGGCTTGTGGGAGTCGTGAAAGAAAAAAAAAGAGCAAGAACAGTAAGATTTACGTAAACCCATTGGGAGTGCATTGGAAATCTCTTTGATGAAAGATTGAAATTGCTTTGAAAGAGACTTTATTGAAGAAAAAAGCAAGTGGCGTGTACAGGGAGGGAGGGAGGTTAGCTGGGTCACTTATCAGTCTGTCCTGACTTTTCCCGTTCTTCTCCTGAAATTATGCATATGCTGCATGAGCGTCTCATACCCCAAATCTTGCTCTGAAATGAAACATCACACACAGGGGAAACTTTCTGGAATTTGATTAACTTGTGCTGCTTCAGTGTCAAAGCCAAAGGCAGTTCATGCATGTCAGGATGTGGAAAAAGGGGAGACCACGGCACAGAAGAGACTGAGCTTATACGGGAGGTATGTACACAAACATGCCTTGTAACAAAAGCCTACCCTGTCAACAAGGTGCTGGCATTTAGCCAAGGCTCATCACAAATCCAGCTAAGCCATTATGTGCTACTACATATATGTTCCTTCCATTATCTCAATATGGTGGTTTGGGTTTTTTTTGTTTGTTTCTTCCTGGAGTTTGTCCTGTTCTGGGTATAGAAGGAACCTTTTTTGTCCTGCACTAGGAGATACAGAAGTGAGTTCTAACTAGAAAAGCCTGCCAGTGAGCATGGCTGACCAGCTGCTATGTGCCATTAGGTTACCACTATAGTCAGATAGCTATAAACTAACCCAAGCAACCAGTATCTTTTGGAAGAAAGGACACTATGCAAATGTAAGCTCTCACCATTACCTCTGTTAAGCTAGCCCTCTTTGATTTTGCAGGAAAAGACTATGAAAGTTTCCTCTAACATAGCCTGTTATGGCTTTAAAAATATGTGCCAAACTGTTAAAACACCTTAAAAATTATTGAAGTATAGAAAAGCAGAGAAACATGTGACACCAACTATGAAAGCAGTAACAGAACTTTGATACTGTAAGCCAGACATGTCTGAATTTTGATATTTAACTCATACATCCTCCAAGACTTTAATTCTTGTCTCTTTTTTTGGTGTATGTTTCAAGCAGAAACACCAAGAACTTAGTGTTTCTTATATTTTCCACTGCAGATCAGTGAACTGTTCATGAGAGGCAGGTACACTTCTTTTCCCTGGTTCTCTCTTCCCTTTTTGCTAGTCATTGTTCGAGGTTTGTGTTGAAAGACAACCTGTGACACTGGCTTTTAGCAGTTTTAAGGCTGTTCTGCCACACACACAGCCCCCAACTGCCCAAGATTGCAAGCAAGTATCTCAAATCAAACAATGTAGAATCTAGAAAAACTTACACTGCTACCAAAACTTAAAGCTGTCTGGCACTTGAAGGGAGTTTGAACCATTTGTTGCACTACTAATCTTTACGAGGCTCATAAAAAAAAATAGTCAATGAAGTTTCCACCTTGCCTACTCCACTGAAACTCTTCACTAGATTTGTAGAGATGAATTTCAACCTAAATACACTGCAAAAGAGAACATAAGTCAAAGTCATATCATCCTTTGAAAAGCGTGGGAACCTGTTTCTACAAACAGGTTACATGCAGAGATTTGTAGTGACTTCTGCAGATCCCACGGAGAAATCAGTAGTCTTTCAGTCAAACACAATCATTATGCCAACAAAAGAGCAAGTACAGGGACTGATGCTTATGACAAAGCAAGAAGACCCTTCTTCCATGAGGATGGCTGTAGGGATGCAAACTTCACCTGGATTTAGGTTTTACTGCTTTAATAGTCAGGTTGGTAGAGCATGCCAACAAAAAGCACAAATCCACTTGCACACAACTCAGCACGAGATAATTTTCCCCCTGTACCGCTAAGGATTTCTTGTCTTCTCCATTACTTGGCCTGTACGCATGCAGTATATTTTAAAAAGAAAGAAAACCTTTCTCACCAAGACTGGCAGAAAAGTGCCAATGGGAATTTTGTTTTAGCTTCTATGTATATGGAAATATCCCTCTACTGGCAAATCAGGACACCTCCCCTCTGTTGTTTGCTATTAACATCCCCATCAATCCATACCTAAGAACTATAGTCTCACTGTACCAGCAAACTATACAGCACAAGAGAAAACCTTCACAAAGTTCTTCCTTACTGCCAGGCTTCTCATCAAGTACAGTAAATTTACATTTTCTTCTGACTCACTGCACTATTAAAATGGATGTGAGAGCCTTCCTGTTCTTAGCAATTTGTCTGATAAACCTGCAACAATGTCAAACATGACGCAACACCATCCTAAAGCAAGCACCAATTCTGAAAGTAATTCTGGGAACGTTGAATTCAGTAGAAGCAACTCTAGTCAAATCCTTTCACAAGAGCTTCTGCGGACTTGGTCTCTTGCTGCTATGAGGACAATCAGGTTCTATGACAAGCGTGACCACCAGTACCCCATCCAGGACAGCAGAAGCCCATGGTACAGCAGAGGGAGTGCCAGGTGATGCAGTAAATGAGTCAACAGGATTTACCCCACTCATTAATGAGAATCGCTCTCTCTAGTGCAAAGATGTTGCAGGTAAGTGCAGGTATCTCTGTGAAGTACCATACCGCACTTCTGAAGCCTGCCAAAAGGGATTCATGGCAAAAGGTTGAGCCCATGTGGTAGCTAGATGAGTATCTCTGTCACAGCAAAGCCTTCATCAATTCAGCTGACTACCTTGCTGTCTTTTAACACGTGCCTTCTGAGAGGCTTTTTGCCCCATCTCAGGCAGACTGAGGAAGTTCAGGTACAGTTAAGAAACACATTGGCCATGCTCTGCTCCTGTACACCTCTGCACAGGTCAGCAGTGCTGCTTACCATCACATGGAGAAGAGCCAGCCCCCATCACCTGTTCTCTCAGCAAAGAGAAAATAAAACAAATAAAAAAACCAAAACAAAACAAAAAAAACCACAACATGCAAGCTGCAGTACGGAAGGGACAACCCTCTCCATCCAATGGGTGCAAAGCAACCACTACTCCTGTGTAGGAAAGCTGTGTCTTGCAATGATCCTACCCAGATGAACGGCTGAAGAACAACAATTCTGCCCTCACAGTATTGTGCAAAGGGACACCAAAAGATAGTTTGTACACAGAAACTTATACGTAAAATTAAAATAGTGCCTTAGAGAGCCCCATTTTTGTTTGTAGGTCATAGTTATCTAACGGTACTCATTTTTCACAAGGATGCTTCTCTCTGCCTAACTCACTGGGAGGAGATAAGACTGATTAGCATCCGGATGAAACAGTCTCACTCAAAATCCCAACCACCCTTTAGTGGGGGCCTCTGAGGACTTCAAGCAGGGTTTGGAGATGAGAGTGAGAGAAGCTTAAAAGGACACTCTGAAGACACAGAGCAGCATGTGATCAAAACCAAACTTTGTTTAGAAATTCCTCCTGATCCTCAAAAATCTCTCAGTCATCCAAAACAAGAACTCACAATGCCAAATGATCTGCTTGATGCTCACCAGTCCCTGGATTTTCTAAAAGTGGCAGGCATATAAACAGTATGGTAACTAGCATTCACATCATGCATTTATTCTCCTCGAGTTTGAACAGCCTATTGTCACTATGCTAAACTTGGACTCTGAGAGTACATTTCTGAAAACACACACAAAGCCCAAGTAACTGGAATTTTAGGTCGCCCCTTAAAGATTAGAGAAAAATATGCCTCTGCAAACAAAGGTCCAAGCATGGTAGTTGATTCTCAGCAGCATTACTGTTCATCCAGCTCCACTCTGTACAGCCACGCTCACATCTACACCAGCTCATTTCAAGTATTTTACCCAGCTCACACTTGCTTCTCCGAGACCATCCACATCCAGCAGAAGCCACCCCTCCTCACCAGACACATGATCCAGAGGCTTTTTCTGCACAGCCACACAACTCCTTTACCCCATTCCCATCCTCCCAAACATATTATAAACAACAGAAAGGGCAAAACGGTCTGAGAGACAGTTTTAAAACCAAATAGTTTCAAAATTGTTTCAGTATTAGACCCAGGGTTGAAGATCATCTTTATATTACCTTTAATGCTTGCAAGACAAAAATTAAAAAAGGTTTCAGAGGTATCTAGTGGCTACAACTGCCCATGGTCTGTAATGTGTAACATTTGTGCTCTCTCCCTCTCTGAGACTAGAGATGAGCTACCATATGTAAGAGAGGCAGGATCATAAATGCATTAGCAACACATCTGCCTTTGAGAGGGCATTGTTCCTTATATTTTCAGCTTGCATTAATACATCTTTCTTGCTCAGTTCACATAGTTCTTTCACAAAGAGACATCATTATCTTTTTAAGAGACAAAATAGAAGAGCATGTCTTTGAACATGGATCAATTCAGTGATATAAGGCATTATCCAGTAATAATCCAGGTTTTTATGGAACCTCAAGGGATTCAGCAACTATCACATGCAACTGCTCAGCAGAGAGTACCATACAACATTTGCACCTTAGCAAATTATTACATCAATTTTCCATATTCTGCATGATTCTCCACTGAACCACATTCTTTTTCAGAAAATCACAGTTTTCCAGTCACAGACAAATTTTGATTACACTAGCCAGAGCTACTAAAGTAATACCTACAAAGGAAAACACAGATTAGCAGATGCACCTGTTACCAGAGTTTCTGAAAAACAATTCCATGTCATGCCCTGGATTCGCACTACTGGCTGCTGCCACTGAACCCAGCAACAAGAAAATACAATCCCCTGCTTTTGGATACAAACCACTAACATGCCCTCACCATAAAGGGTTGATGGGTCACGCAAGCAATGACTTAATAGGCACAAGCAAATTTAGGTCAGCTGAATGGGGTGCTTCAGGCTGCTATTACATTTGCTGCAGAGGATTAGCCACTGAAGAAAAAAACAAACCTCTTGGTGTATCTCACAGCAGGCAAATAGCCTTCAGCTGTGGGAGGCATTAAAAGCCCACCATCGAAGGCAATGGAACCCTGACAATTTACACAGCTCTGCCCACAGGCCTGGGGCTTCTTGCAGGATTATGTCTCAGATTCTTTGTTTTTTAAAGGTCTGTTACTGCTTAGTAATGAAGAGCAAGAGTAAATGAGTTGTATTATTATAATAACAAAGTGATAACACATGGAGATAATAAGTGCTGATTTGAATTATAATGCATACAGAAAATGAATTTGGTTTATATAGTGATCAGCATACTTAAAATATACTGAAATGTGAAATATATTAAGTATTAAAAGATACATCAGTGGCTGCAGTTCCTCAGACCTTCCCCAGGTATGAAGTTTCTAGGTATTTACTTCAATGATCCTTTGTAAGATAAAAAACATAAGTAGATATATTACTTTTCTGAAGTAAAAAGGATTGATTTTGCAGCTTGATTTCTGCTGAAGTACACCTGCAAGTTTGTTTAGTAATTTCACTGCCACCGATCAGGAAAAAGTACATTAAGGTTAACAAGTGTTATGCTCACTAATTGTAATCTAAACTAATAATCAACAAGACAGATCCACACATTCTCAGAAGGATTTAGTTGTGAATATGAGCTTCATTGCTAAAACAAATTAGACATTAGTTCAAATGCCTGCAGGATCTCCTTTCTTTATTCTTAAGGCTAGAAAAATGTTCAAAAAAGACATGAATTTGTACTCACTTTGTCAAAAAGTCCCCTTTTCTGCTTTACAGTCTATGTCCTGATAAAAAACTCCATAACTTGTTGGCTCACTTAAAAAAAAAAAAAAAAAAAGCAGCTCTTTGACTCAGTTTATGCTATTCCTCCTTTTTCTGATACATTAATTCAAAGTGGTGCAAGTTCGTGCTCCTTTTCAGAAAGTTATCCCATTAGACTCCAGGAATCTGTGGGTAGAATGTACCATCGCAAGAACTTAAATTAAAGCACCTCAAAGAAATTACTCTGCTTTCCTTAGAAGCTAAGAGTCTCAGCTAAAAGGCAGCAATTTATAACAGGCATGTTTCCAACATGATTGTAGACTGGGAATCATGTTGAGATAAATCCTATTTAAAAAAAAAAAAAAAAAAGCTGAAAATATCTACCTTTAGGCTTACATGTTTTGTTTCCTTTTTGCAATGAACTAGGAGCACAGAAGGTCAGATACTGTTTCTCAGGAGTAAATGGTTTCTGAGCTTGACCTGATCATTCATGGTTGTGACCACACCTGGAAGCTATTACCCAGATTGGGCTCTGTTCAACTTTTTTCTTCCTTGAAGCAAGACTTTCTTCTATTTTTCTTTTCTTTTTTCCTTCTTTTTTTAACTTATAATCTATCTAAAGCTTTGAAAAAAAAAATAAAGCTGTTGGTTTAAAGTACTAAGCTGCATTGTTAATGCAGAAGTGTAGCTTACCTTGAACCACCTACACATTTGAAAATAAGAGTTCCTTGTATTCAAAGAACTTTATTTAAAAAAAAAGAAAAGAAAGTATGAACTTTATAGTGGACTAAATTTCATGCTCATTTCTTTATGGAATGCGCTTATTCTGGACTGGAAATTGGTGTTCATCTGATCAGATTTAAAAATCTGTATCTGACCTGGTTGTCAAGGCTCCTTTAATAATCAATGAAAAGTAAAGTGGCACTTCTAGGGCACAATTAATCTCATACTAAAGCAGGCATCTAAAGAAAGTTAGGTGAAGAACACTTATTTCTCTCAGGAAAGGCAAGCTGGCTAAATCAAATGTAGACAATTGCCTTGTACATGCATAAAGCTGATAAAATTAATTCCACCCAGATAAGCGTTTCTTATTAAGTGTAATTAAAAAAGCCACAGAGTGGAAGAGCTGTTCTACGCTGTTTATCCATAGTTATTCAGGCTTATTCTAGACAGAAATGGGAGTCATTGCTTTATACATTAAAATCATCTGTTCTCCATATTCTGGGAAACTTAAAGCTCTTATTGTATTTTAGAAGAGGAGAGATGCCTGGGATGAATAATCCAAAGAGAAGACAACAGGCATACAGTGAGATAGCTGATCTCAGAAACCTTGTTTCAAGAAAAACAGCATGCGGCTGGTGCCCAGGGGATGGTCATACTCAGGCACTAGGTGGCTCTTGGCATGTCCAGAACATTTCCCAGGCTTCCAAGAATAAACCTAGAGGAAAATATTTTGGTGTGAGGGTGTGAAATTATTATCTCTATGAGGTTGCCACCAGCCAGCAGCTGGACGGTATTTCCAAAGGGAACACTGCAGAAGATGAATCACAGGTGTGCTGCTCTATCTGCTGCTCAGAAAAGCTTTTCTCAGTTTGGCACTCCTTTTGTACTGATAGAAAATATAGACTAAGACAACTATTTCATACTCTTTTTTTATATGACTCTTATTTGGGAGAGGAAATTATGTGAGATGTATGCCAAAGATCACACAGCTGCAACATAAAGCCTTGATGTTTGCAGACTCTAGTCAGGACAATCCCAAGGGAAGAATTGTGGGACTGACAGCGAGAAGTAGAATGCAGGATAAGAATTTGGGGGGAAATGTGATTTAGTTGAAAAAATGTGCTGTACGGTTAGTATGGGCTTTAAGGATAAATTGTGGAGCTAAGTAATGTTAATACTGCGTTTGTTCATCTGCAGTATTTCAGATCTTTATATAAACATGTGTTACTGTTTAGCCTTGGGCTAGCAGCTAAACAGTGGACAGTCACTCTCCCTCTTGCCTTCCCTTCCCCAGGAGGAAGGAAGGGAAAAGGAGGAAAGACTCATGGGTTAAAAGTGAAACAGATTTAATAGAATAATAATAAAAGAAGAGTGAGCAAAAACATGAACATCATTAAATACACAATGCTATACAATTGTCCACAGTAATACTTAGCCACTGGAACACGTGCTCCCAGTAACCAACACCAGAGGCTGGACACTGAGAGCACAGCGAGTCCAGCAAGACACGGAGATCACAGCAGGCGTAGGGAAGTCACTGAGAATGAGGCATCCGGAGCAGGAGCAGAACCCCTCACAGGCGGTGGCCAGCAAACAAGAAGCCCAGCTCCTGACAACTTCCCGCTTACAGATGAAGCGTGACATCTGTGCTGTGGAATACTTCATTGATGAACCTGGATGCCAATCTAGGTGCTGTCCCATTATGTTCCCTCCCAGCTGCTACCTTGCACCTGTAGCTGGACAGATGAAAAAGTCCTTTGTCCCACTGACAACAGACTAGATTTCAGTGAGTTTTTACATTGTTTTCATAGTAAATTCCAAACACTGGAAAGATGCTGGAAAAAAACACCCAGGTTGCTATCTCATTAATTATTCTCACACTAAATCCAAAACAAAAGACCATACTAGCTACTAAGACAATTTTCTAACTGCATGGAAAATTAACTCAATTTCAGCTAACTCAGCACATCACACTGCCAGAGTACCCTAGAGAATAAAATCAGTGAATGTCCTGCATTGCAATGTCTGTGCTTTTTGACAAATCATATTTTGAAGATATTTTACATAGATCCCACTTTTTTCTTCTGCTCCTAAAATTATAAGCTTATTCTGCATGTGGGCTCTTTTTGCACTACCTTACAACAAGGAATATAAATACTAAGGTAGCAAAAATTGAAGCACTATCTTCACACCTCAACAGAGAGAGATCTATTTTGACTGATATCCAAAAAGCTATGCTACCACAAAACCCAGAATTGAGCCCAAATTACATCTGCTTTGCTTCTGTAATGTTATATCTACACATCAACGTCATGTTCCTGCTATGAGGAAAGCGTTTGTTTTTTCCCCCATAATAATAGCAGCATTTTCTTCCTAATTCATTCTGGGTATTGAATATTACAGGAAGGGGATACTGTTCACTGCAGCTGGCTGTGAGACACACAGAGACTCACCACATAATTCTATGAGGACAAGGGTCACTTGCATTACTTACAGTGTCTGTAGCTAACACTTTTCAATTAGGGGGTAATCAGCACGCTATTATGACTAGAAATTGTTGGAATGACCTTTGGACTGATTTTTATCTGGTGAATCCCCGGGGGCAGCTTGACTGAAGGAATGACAGGAGAATGAGCTGAGTTAGACTCATGATAAATAAGAACAATTATCACACTTATTATCTGATAAATAATGTATCATGATTTGCCATTAATCCATCGCAAAACACCTACTTCAGGAAAAAGCCTGCGGCCTGACTTGCTTTTATGCATCCCCACTTAGTGTCAGGTATTTGTGTTAAAGGAACATAAAAGGAGTGTTTACTCAGAAGCAGAAAGCCGCCTCTGCATCCTTGATCATTTCAATCAGGGAGGATGAATTATGGCCCTCATAGAAGCAACAAATTGATTCTTCTGAGTCACTGCTGCCTATTTAAGTATCAGAGATCCATCACAGGAAGAGGTACTAAACACTCTACCCTCTAGCTCGGAAAAGACTTCAAAGCACTTCACACATTACACAGATTATTCTCCATTTTTTCGTGGGTAAGTGCACTGAGAGAGAGGACAGGCAGGCCAATTTTCTCCAAACGCAGTGCCTGGATGGCAGAACCGGGGCCCGTGAGCAGGGCAGCCTGCCCAGGGATTTCTCCAGGGATTCCTGTCCCCACATGTGTGCTGCTCCCCAGCTTCTGGTTCCTCACCCCAGCCACAGGGGTGGATCGGGACATTGTATCACACACTAACATACGTCAAGGAAATCAGCACTGATTTACATTTTCCACAGGGTACATTAGCTGCAGCCCCTCCATCAGTTGAGCTGTAATTGCTGCAGGGATCAGGGGAACTGGGCTTGAAATATCATCTCTGTTTCTGTCTAATTTTATTCTGTCTGCTTTTGTGAAGGAAGATCTTTGATTTCTAGCATTCTAGTTGGACCCCTACATAAAATGTTCCGTCTTATGAGTTAAGTATTGCCATTCATATTCATATTAGATACCCAACCTTAATGGAAGCAGCTTGACTAAAATCACATAAGGAATCTGTACTAAAGCCAGCACAAAACCAGATTGTACACTCCTCTTGTCCCTGTCACAGATACCTGGCACACAGAGGTCTCTCTGAATGAAGTCAGTGTCCAGAGTAAGAACTCACTAGATAAATAATACTGTCCTCTAGCAAAAAATATAATAATGCAAACTAATCATGAATTTACTAATCAGTACTTGGCAAATGCTGAAAGTATAAAGAATCCATTAAATACATTCTAAATGTAGGAGGGAAGGACAAAACACTTTTCTGCTATTGGCTTTCATTACAGTAACTGTAACAGGCAAAAATGCATTCTAGCCCCTGATATTCAGTAAACAACCTGGACTTTTTTGAAAATTCACTACCTTTTCCCAGGATATTTAGTTTATTGATTCAATGCCATTTTTAAAGTATGTGGTTTTCTTTTTTTGTTACTATTAATATTTTCTTTCCTTTCAACTTATTTCTGCTTTTTCATCCTTCAACCCTGGTCCCAGTTATAGTTCTAGAATTGCAAGTTGATATTTAACAGCTGTGCATATTTGCTAAGGCATTTTAAAAGTCTTTCCCACAGCTGTTCCTATTTTTTTTCAGTATTTTCTTCATATATTTCGTATCATTTGTTTTCCGTCTTCACATTTCCTCTTGTGTGCAGCTGATCCTTCTAAAACTGTGCTTTACCTCCACACCATAAATGATGAAGCCCTAAGCGAATCACTAAGTAGTCAAGATAATTGGGGAAAAAAAAAGGGGGGGTGGGCAGGGAAATCATATAATACCACTAGTGGGGAGAAAAACTTTTTTCCATTCCAAAACACTGAACTATTCAGCTGCTTCAGGTACTGTATTTCCCAAGTCTAACCCAGAACTCGGCAATATCTCTTTAAAAAGTGTTTGAACGTAGGCCTTCAGGTAATAGGCAGTTTCAGGTAATTCACACAAAATCAGAGGCAAAAGGGCATGACAGAGAGAAAGGGAAGACTGGGGAAAAGGCAGCAGGTTACCAGAGGAAAAGGCTGGAAAAAAAGGAGGCTACTGGCAGTGAAAGAGTCTTAGGAAATTTTACCTTAAGTTTTACTCTTTCATGATCTAGACACAAAACCCCCTCACAGTAATTAACCTGCAAAGTGGGGCTTTCTGATTAGACACACGCCTGAAAAGCCTCACTTTTATTTCTGAAAATGCAGTATTAAAAAAAATACCAAATGCTTTACAATGACACTGTCACTTTTCATGCAGGTGTTCAGCTGTATCTTCTCAGTGGTCAAGTCTAGAAATCTTCATGGTCAAACATATATCATCTTAAGGATGAAAATTAATTGTTTAGACCTTTCACTCCTTTGTTGAGCTCCTACCCTCTTATAAATGATTTTTTGGAGGATTAGTTTGCTATTAAACATTTTTTACCAATAATCTGGCTCAGCTGGAGTTTTTATTTAATGAGCTGTATTAATCATCAATCTCCAAGTTTCCTAAAGCTCCATTTTACTGGAAGAATGATATCTTTATAGAATATTCTTATCACATTTTTCATAGACCCATTACGGTTACACCAAATGCGTAAATGCATTTTGGGAGAAAGAGATAATCTCAGCAATAACTCCAAGATGGCCACTTAAAGGTAAGTACTTTTCCCATTTAAGTACCTTCTTTGCCATGTCTACTTTCATGCTTCTGTGATCAGCACTCTACAGTTTCAGATTATGGGGTTTTTTTCTGGGATTACCTGTGCCCAAGTATAATATTTCTTGCTTTTAAATTTGAGTGAAGCTTATTCAGCCACTTGAGGAAAATACTTCCGTTATTCCTTTTACGACTGTATCATCAATGCTAAAGGTTGAAAAGAGTAATCTGGCAATAATTGGAAATCTTTGTGAAGAAACCTGAATCTGATCATCCTCTTCAGCAAATTCCTTAAAATACATGCAAAATTATGATGATCCCATTATTACATTCGGCTTCTGTTCCCATCAACCTCCTCCATTTATTGTGTGTCAGCCCTTGCCCTTTGCAGGGAAGGCTCCGGAGATCACAGTTGCACGGTAGAGGCATTTAACTACCAAACCGTGACCAAGGCACTGGTGTATAACACTGTGGTGACAAATAAAGACAACATACCACCACGCATGAGACTGTTGGGTGAATTCTGTTTTCTAAAATTTCCTGGAATAGTCCCACAGTAAAACAGAAATCAAATTCATTTGGGGTCAGGCTGTGAACAATATCTCATATTTGAGTAGAAAGAACAGGTAGAAGTGAGGTAATTTTGTTCATGTATCGGCCCATGAAAGAAGATAATCAAGAATTTGAAGGCAGACAGCACTGCCAAAGCAGATGAGCAGACCCTGGCTGAGAAAGTCATTTCTCCTGTTGCTCTTTGCTTGTAGTGCCATTATTCTCACATTAAAATCCAGCAGGGAAAAATACTCAAGCAGAATGAAGCCGACATTGCTAAAAGGCAAAGTGGTGGGGGGGTGGGGAAGAAGGTTTACTAAGAAAGCATGGTCTGGCAGAGCACTAAAAGCTGAGCAGCTCTTACTCAGGGCACCCTATGTCTCCAGAGAAGTGTTGTGCATCACAGGTCCAACTGGCATTTCTGGGGTTCAGCTGCAAAGGGCTTATGGGACCCGACAGAGTGCAACATCTCTCATGGCATTTCCAGCACCCAAATAGTCAAGCTGGGAAAGTAAAGTAACAAAGAACATGTATAGCTAATGATTTCAGTGCCAGTCTTACACACACAAATAAGAAATGTGACAACAGCAAATTAAAGGCTAAAGATGAACCAATAGGGTTATTGGGAGAGAAAAAAAAAGTTTACAAAATCAGGGAACAGGTGCTAGAAGGATCCCGTAGTTTTTAAAGATCTAGTAGATGGAACTGATAGTGGCAATGACTTTTTAAAGCTCTTTGAGACCTTGCCAAGTCTCAAAGGGTTGCACTGAAGGAATTAAGCTGCCCACCTTTAGTGAGGAAAACTCAACATTTGAAAAGACCAGAAATTAGAAACCCACATTCCAGTCATTGACAGATGCACAACTGCAGCAACTTTGAAGTACATTGGGAGAAAACAGACCTAACACTTTGGACAGCAAAAAATGTGTAAAATGCTTCTCCAGCATCTGAGCAGTCCTGCTGAACTTCTAGCATCAGGGGCTGAGCCGCTCTTGCTAGAGTACTCATACTCACAGGCCTATGCTGGTAGTCAAGGGATTAAACCTGAAGTGATCCTTCTGCTTGATGCTAATTTTCATCAGCTTGCATTTCATTAAATGTCACTCATTTGCATTGTGTGGCACCGCACTACTACACCTACCCAGCCGTTAATTGCAGAGCTGGTGCATGACAGTGGAGCAGCCTGCTGTCCTCTCTGCCTGCCCAGAAAACCCCCGTACCCACATAGGCCAGCAGAGCTGTAACCAGAAAGAGCAGAAGCCGCAGAAGCCTCCAAGTAGCCAGAATCTTGGTACAGAGTGACTCTAAGTGGGTTTTTGGATATAGGAGCACTACAGGTGACAACTCTGCAACCCATTGCTCTTTTGGCCTCACTGCCTTTTTCTTCTCTAGTATTTTGACCTGCCTGTCAGCCAACTTGCTCTGCTTCTAGTACAATACTTAAAACAGGAGTGGCTCAGCCCACAAAGTCTGAAAACCAGCTGCCCAAGCACAACAGCTTTCAAAAAAATAAAAAAAAGAAAAAAAAACAAAGAGAGGTGAAAATTGCAAACAATGTTCAATAACTCTACTATTTTAACCAATACTTAAGGCCAAACAGAACAGATGGCAAGTGTGAGATGCAGCGTATTTGTGGAGCATTGTTTATAAACTCAGTCACTCTGAGCAGCTCCCGGTTTGCTGCAGTTGCAGCCTTGAGGTTACACACTGCTGTTTTTCTGTGACAGCTTAACAGATCTGCAAAGCAGCTGAAGGAGCAGGGCAGCTCCAGCTCTGCCCCATGTCCCATCACAGCCCACCTTCGCTCTGCACAGCCTGACTGCACTGGAGGTCGCTGTGGCTAGAGATGAAGAAGATGCTCTTCTGAGTATCATCTGTCATTCCTGTTGTCACTAGAGAATTAGGAAGATCAGCCCTATCAAAGTCCCGCTCTGACATCCTGGAAATAGCTTCATGTGCCCCATCAATTCTGCAAGGGACTTGTTTCAAACAAAATTCAAAGACCGAGAAGCACTCACAGGTTAAGAAGAAGCCAGAAGCTTTCCGCCAGCCAGCAGGGTCCACACACCACACCACCTCCCTGGAAGCTACAGGTAAAGAGATAAGCATGGAACCTGATGCAGCTCCATGCGCACACACACCCCCTGCCATGACCTGTTCTTATTTCAATATAAATAATACCCATGCATCACAGCAAAACTCACCTCAGGTATGCAAAGACTGCACTGCTGCCCTCTGCATTGCAAAAGGAATACAGCTCTGCAGGGGCAGGAGGTACCAGGGGACCTTCTCTTCCCCCTGTACCTCACCTATCTGAAGTAAGGGAACGATGTAGACAAAAGTCTGTGACTAACAAGCAAAAAATTCTTGTACCAGCACACTTATTTTCCATTATTTGGCCTCAAGAGGTACATTTCAGGCCTATTTGGTCATCTGCTGAAAGCAATGTTGTATTGGCCCCAATTGCTACTTTTCATAAGCCTTTTACAGACTTTTACTGTTATGCCTGCACTATTACCAGTTTGCATCTCACTTAAAAGTATAGGCCAAATCCTACCATCACTGGAAGCATTAGAGTAAATATCCTATTCTTTCCCTATTTTTAATAACACTCTCAACACTGTAAGGATCTAGTGCCCTCCAGAAGTACATTAAATTGTGCAACAAACTCATCTCATTTTCACTCCAACTGGAAACTGATGCATGGGATTTTAATTATTGATTTACTTTTTAAAACACACTGCTCTGTGTATGCTTGTTATTGAAAACAAGCTCTGCCTACACAAAGCAGCTGCAGGATCACACACTGTGGGAAATCTCTGTTTGATGTACTGTACCATAAATCTCTTGCTTCTGATTTAGCACCTTTCTCTGGATTCATACACGTTCTTTGTTGGTATTGTTGTGGTTTTTAGGCAATTAAGAATCAAAACAAAGACTAAAAACTACTCAAAAGAATTTAGAGCAGAAAATTGTTTTGGTTTAGAACACACAACAATCACAAAAGGAGCTTTAATTAAGAGGAAGTGAAGAAACAAAAGGGCTGATCTTTCAAGACCAGAGATCAGTGGTGAATTTCAGGATCAGACGTTTCAAAGACTTCAACCACTTTAAAGTCACATGTCCCAAATTTATGTGCCAAAGGCTTCATACCCCCATCACTGCAAACAGCTAACGTTAGATCCCGGCTGGTGTCAGCTGACCAATGCACACTGAGTTCAGTGCAGACACACTGGCTTACACAAACTGATAGTCTCATCCTTAGATTCGCATGCTTGTACAAGCTGTAATTCTTCATCCCGATCAATAGTCTATAGAGTTTACTTCCATTAGGACTAGTTTTCACTTAAAGTTTCAAATGATAAGATGTACATGTTACATTCCAAAGAATATCCATAGCTGCATGAACAACCTCAATTGTTCCCCTAGGTTTAGAGATAATTTTTGAGGATTTGACCGTATAAGAAAAATGGAAAAAACAATTTTATACCTACAAAATAAGAGAGAGGAAAGCGCTCATAACTCTCACAATAAGCAACAATTGATGATCTTTTAGCCAACCACCTCTGTCTTACTAACACACAGGCGAATTACAACAGTACCTGCTACAACCTCACACCAGAATGTGGAAGCCCTGCTAGCAAGCTGATTCAGCAGATGTAATCATCTACCTTGGCAAAAATTATTCAACCGAAACCCCCTCTAGTTACAGCAGCATGGAGCTCTGCAAGTAAATTAGTCAGCTCAGAGCTCCATATTGCTGCAGCTTAGCCTGTTTCCAGTATCTAAGCTACCCAATTGTGATGTGTTTATATCACATGGAGGAGTAACCTTGCCCTCAGATGTGCCCTCGTGCACAGTTTCTCTTTGACTTCAACTTTGTACTAAGGGATAGTAGCTTATTGCTACCTCACACTACCTTCTGTGGCCAGTATGGAAACAAGCCTTCACTCTCCTCTTTCCTCCAGTGTCCTCTCACATTCTCAACCATCCACTCAGGAGATGAAAGGCACCTAGCATATTTGAATCAATCCCCCATAGCAACTGCTTCCTGCTGCAGGTATGTGGTCTGAGGCACAATGTCATCCTTAAAGGTTATGTCCATCCCATTCAATTTCTTTAAGAAAAATATTAAAAAAAAAAAAAATTGTTTTTCTCCTGAGAGGGAAAATGACCTTTCATTGCAGAAAAACATACTAGCTGCACCATTAATGCTGAGGAGTCAAGTCCTCACTGCTTTGATTGAAGAGCTGTGTGAACAGCCGTCCTCCTCTTGCTGCTGTGAAACTGGAATGCTGCTTTCTGTTCTATTTACATTAGGTGCTGTCAGTTGCACTTAATGCAAATGGTACATGTGCCAGTTACTGTACATTGTAAGATTTCCTTTTATTTAATAGAAGGACCCTTTTCCAGCCAAAAGTCATGACTTTTAATGTGCCACATAAAGGAACACCAGACATGGTCTGGTACCAGTGGTTTCAATATTACATATGTACCCATAGCTCTAGTAGCTGTATATCTTAGAGAAAACCTTTTAACAACATATGATATACCATCATTATAAAAGTACCTCATCACCTTGCTTATGACACTCAGTTTAACTGATATAGTTCATTATTACTTAAGTTGCTCTGCGCAGAGATGTTCTTCCTACTCAGGATACAAAAGATAAGCATTTGACCAACTAAGCCTCACCTGCTCAAGAATGGCTGTGGTTAGGAATATTTTAGGAATATTTCAGCTAAAGCTAAAGCACTGGGTTGGGCAGACGTGGGATCATAGAATCATTTTGGTTGGAAAAGACCTTTAAGATCATCAAATCCAACTGTTAACCTAACACTGGCAAGTCCACCTCTAAATCATGTCCCTAAGAACATCATCTACACATCTTTTAAACACATCCAGGGATGGTGACTCCACCATTTCCCTGGGCAGCCTTTTCCAATGCCCAACAACCCTTTCCAGGAATATTTTTTTCCTAATATCCAATCTAAACCTCCCCTGTCTCAACTTGAGGCCATTTCTTCTCATCCTATTGCTTGTTACTTGGGAGAAGAACCCAACACCCTCCATGCTACCACCTCACTTCAGGTAGTTGTAGACAGTAATAAGGTGTTCGCTCAGTCTCCTTTTCTCCAGGCTAAACAGCCCCAGATCTCTCTGCTGCTCCCCACAAGACTCATTGTCCCCAGGCAGGGCAGGGGAGAACCCCGGCAGGGCAGGCCTGGACCAGGGTCATCTGTAAAACACCACGGTGTGGCTCTAACAACGCCAAGTGTGCAGCTGCAAGAAATGGCACTTCACAGGCCTCCTCGCAGCTACCTACCCAGGCAGCCTGCTCTTTTAAGGAGCCATCTGATGTGCCCTCACATGCCAGCCAGGGGTGGGTAGTTAAATTGGACAATTACTGAGTGAGGAGTGGATAATTAACAGTCACCACATATATTTGGAAGTCCACGACCAAAGACAGAAAAGGTGTCTCAACCATTAAATAAACATCTTGTCCAGCTCATTACCTGATCAGCAATGGTTTGGAGATTCTGGGGTGCCCTATCAGCATTATAGTCAGTGCCACTTACATTACATCTTCTGTAATCAGCATTGTTACAAATGCTAATTTATGCCTAGAAAGTAATAGCTTCGTTTCTTACCTGGTGGAGAAGCAGCTGAACGAAAGCATACTTCTGCAGAGCAGAGGAGATTATCTGGGGCTCAATGACTGTTGGCTTTTGCATTTGCCAAAACACATCCTGCAACTCCACTAAGATGCTTTAGGAGAAAACAAGGACATTCAGATCCTAATACAAAGCAGACAAAACAGGGCTGGGAGGGAGAGGGAAGAAGAATCGTATTGAGCATGCAGATCAGCCATCACGGCACACCCCTACAGAGGCATAGGAGTACTACTACCTAGTTCATCTCGAGCAAAAGGCATTTCAAAGGCAGGAAATAAAAACCAAAATAAACTCAGAGAAATCCCTGCACCCAGCCAGTGTGGGGCTTGCTGCCTGCAATTCAACATTCATCCCATGGCAGCCCATGGGGAGAAGAAAGAAGGAGTTGTAGATTCAAATGGACACAAGTCACACAGGGGTCCTGTCCTGTTCAAAGGGGACCTTGGTCACTGCTGCCACCAGCATAGCTGCGGGTGTATTCAGGAGTCGAGGCGAGGGGTGTCAAATCCTGCTCTTTTTCCCCCTCACAGAGGCAGCAAGGGTTTTTGTTCAAGAATAGAGGAAAAGAACTTCTGCTCACCCCAGTGAGTGTTATCCTGATGCAACAGGTGAATATTCGGGGTGGTTACTTTCGTGACTGGTCAGCCATGCTTACCAGAGAGAAAAAAATATGCATTTTAGGCTGTCAGCAACAGAAGTTTCACTGGATTTTCTACCAAGAAGGGTCCTGACAGCCCGAGCACTGCTCCAGCTAATCAATGCATTTCTGAAAGCCTTAAATAAAAGAAAGGTCTTGCTGGAAATAGCATGGGGAACTCTTACTCCCCAAGTATGTATTTTTTGTAGCAGAATCCCGGTCCCTTGCTAGCAGTCCTGCTAATAAGAAGGAAAAAAAATAATAATAAATTCTTAATTTGAAGCTAGTGACACTCAGAATCTGGTGAAGGGGGAATATTACCCAAATGGAAAACAGAAATGAGCCTCAAGTGGCCTGTATTCTTTCCACCAAGCCAGACAGCGATAGGACCTGTAGCACAAGCTCCCTTTCCATCAGGAGGTGAGCAGATGCTGTTTTATCCAGACTTATTCAGCAAAAAGGCAAAACTTTTCTCTTTCTGGCTGGTTCTCACATCTCCCAATGAAATAATAAATGAAGGAAAAAAGGAAAATGGTAGCTGTGATACAGTCCTATCTGTACCCAAGCACAAAACACACAAGAACATCTGGGGCAGAAGAACTTTACCTCACTTCCAGAAAAAAAGACAGTAGAAGACAGTAAAAGCAGGAAAAAGGAGAGCAGTTTTAATAGCAGGGATCAGCACTGGCATCTACTATCCCCACTGTGATAAAGGAGACAGCCTTTCCCAGGGAAATTTAAAGTCTGGGCTGTAGACATTTTCATCTACCACTTTAAAAAAAAATACTTTTATACTGCATGTCAGTATTTTTTGCTCTCTCCCTGCCATGTACAATTTCAGTGCCAATGGGAAGAGCCACTGCCTCCATCTTGGGTTAATACAAGTGACATTTCTCCTCAACTCTTTTTGTATAGCTACTGTCAGTCATATCAACTTTAAAATCTCATTTTAGTCAGAACAGCCTTGAAAGTCCTGTCTGACTTCCCTGGAAGTATCTGCAAGTATTTTTACTTATTGTCATTATGATTTTTTTTTTTTTTTTTTTGTTACAATTTTCTCCGTTCTGTAATCTGTCTGGCGATGCTATAAAGCAAGCAGAGAGCAAAGAAGCAAGCCCGAGAAGCTAAAAAGTGTGGAAAAATATCTAAATATCTCAATTTTAAAAGCACTTTTCCTCTAAACGTCCTTCAAGCTTCCGATTTACCTTCTGGAGAGCTTGATCTATTTTTAGTTCACAAGGTCAGGAGACCTTTCTTTACCAGTTGCTAGATGGTCAACAGTTCAAAAGTTATTGACCAACTAGGAGAGCAATAGCACAAAACTGTTTTAGGTCTCATGACCCTGTCTCAGCCAAATGGATTGTTTTTGAGAAGCCCTGAGGATAATAAATTATACAGCCAAACAGACACATTAAAATGCTGTGGCTGCAGAGAAGAGCAGAAAGTGCTGTGGTGATGATATGCCACATTTTAACTCTATAATGAGCATAGGTCAGATAGTGGCTTTTAATTTACTTGGAATGCAGTTGTCTGCCTGTTAAGACCTCAGTTCCTCCATCAGGCGAGGGAAGCTAAATACATTACTCTGAAATCTCTTCACAGATTAATCCTAATGAACTCCCCTCACACCACTTACCACCCTTACCATTAATTTTGGGACAATGTCAGGCAAATAAACATGCAAACAAAAACAAAGCAGACCCCACTGCAGCTGTTCTGTGGCCACACAAACCTCTCTCAAAGAAAAGAAAAAGGGAAGGGCTATTAAGGGATTAACAAAGTAAGCAACCGTAATTTTTTAGCAAATTGCCTATAAATCTTCTATAAAGCCACAAGAAGGAAGCAAGGAGAAACTGATAACAGGGTGCACAATGCAGAGTTTCTCGCATTGTGAAACCAAGGCCTGAGCACCCTGCACAGGCTCAGTGGGGTGTGTTATCTCTGGGGGGTCAGGGTAGGTCCCCCCTGCTTCAAGACAGGTGAGCGGGATGGCCGCTGAGGAAAAGGTACAGGGCACAGCAGCTTCCCAGAGAGGGTGTAGGATGTGCCACACTGGCCTCAGATGCCAGTTTCCCAGGAAATGCTACAGAATTTCATTTCCTAATCCTTAAAGTAGCCTAATTAACTCTGGAAAGCTTTCTGGACAGACAGAAGAAAGGCAGAATGCTTTAATGACCCATTAACACATTGATGTGCGTTTATATTTTATCAGAGCTTTAGGCATGGGGACTGAAGCAGGGGAGAAGCTTTGTTGTTGGCCCAGTCCAGGCTTTGCCAGAAGGGGTCAGGTTCATTTTTCAGGCTTTGAAGTGTGTCCATTGAGAAGGTCTCAGATAGCATAAAAAGGAATAAAAAAGAAATTAAAAGAGAAGAAAACCCTTCAAGATTCTGTTAAGAAAAGTTGTGGCCTTTTTGGTTTCTCTGAAGTTACAAAGCATCCCTTCATGTTCTTCAGTCCCACTCTTCATGCAGCTCTGGGTGGCTGTACCTGTGTCACCACTGTAGTGGGACACACCACCTAAAACAGGCCACTATTTTTTCTTTTTTTGAAAAAAATATTTCCTTCTCTGGACTGGCAGCAGCTCCCTTCAAGAAGCAGAGACCTACAAACACTTGGAGTTTGCTGACACAAATTCATTCTGCATCTATAATGCCAGGCAGCTGCAATTGATCATAAAATCCACTTAGTTCACACATACAAAAAAAATGTGGATTATTAGCTCAAATATAGCTTTCCAGGTAAGGCATATTAAATGCCAGCCTAAAGAGTTTTACATTGACAGTCACAGCAGGATTTTAGTCCCTAGGGCTGGGTGTAGGAGTTTGGCAGCTCAAGACAGTCAGACAGACGTCTTCCCCTTCCCTGCCTTTAGTCATCCACGTACCTCTGCTAGTTTGTTATTCCAGGCAGCTGTCTATTTCACTGGTATGACAAGGCTTGCCTAAGTCAAGCAACGTAGATGCATACTTTATTAATTTTCTCCAGGACTGGTTTTGTTTTAACACATACAAAGACAAGTTATTTTATCAAATCAGAAAAAATAAAATAAAATCCTAGACATCATGGAAAATACACACAGGATATGTCCTACAAAGCCTGTGCAGCAGAGAGCAAACATTACATCCCAAGTTTGTATTTTGGTGCAGTGAAATGATAACCAGCAACTCTGAAGCCCAAGTGCACATTTGGACTTCAGCTTCAACGTATGGATCTAGATAAGGTCACTAAAGCCAGCATCTCAATAGAAAATTCCTCTCCTGCAGCTTTTCTGCATGCGGTTGACTTTTTTTTTTTTATAGGGTATGTTTTTTCTCATTATTATGAACAGTACCAAAACTATCTGTTGCTTGTACAGTAGCTGTAACTGAGGTGATTTAAATGGAGACAGACCACATAAGCCATGGTAACAAGTCCAGAGACACCTGTTACTTTTATCAGCCCTATCCTCTCCACATAGACAGAAGAAATAATTAATCTGTCAGCAGTGTTTACTCATTCCCCCTCATCCTCATGCCTCAACACCTCATAATCTTTAATGCACTTGTCCTCACATTCTCTGAGCTAGTTTTGATGGTTTTGTCTCAGAGGCAAGAACTCGAGGAATGGGATGCACACAGGCTCGATCTCTCTCTCCTTACCCCAAGTTCCCCATTTGTAAGCTAGAGACAAAAATCGCTTCAGAAACCTGCAGCAGATCAGAGAACCAAGCCCACATCCCAGCCTGGCCCAGCAGCCACGGGTGTCTCCCAGCTCCGTGTGCAAACCCCATTGCAGGGGGCAGCTTCTGCCCCAGCCCCTGGCCAGCATGAGCACCGAGTGCTCCTGTTGCTTGGTGGCCAGCAGGACTAGGGCATGGCAGCACATTTCACCACAGATCCATCTCAGGCAGTGCTGTTATTAACTGTTAATTCCCTACAGCACGCTCGATGCTGTGCAAAGGGGATGGCTGCTGAAAAGAAGCCAACTTCACACAGCGAGTTGATCTGGTTTTCATCCCTTACCATCTCCCTCTCTTGCTTCTTTGTCTTTTCAGTCAATCAGAATTCTTTAAAACTCCACATGAAAAGTAAACAACCAGCCCCAGCTCATTCCACCTCCTAACACAAGCTGTAAATAACATATTCCCTGTCATTCATATTCTGTGATTTGAACTTTATGCTGAAGGAGTTTATGTGTGTTAGCACTGGAAACGTGTTTCTAAAGCAGGCTGTGCTTAGTAGTTAATAGTTATGTGCTGCATACCTGGGCTGAGGAATCATTATACCCTCTGTGAGCAATTCAGTATTTATGTATAATGATCTCATTACCTTGCAGCTATTCCAATTTTATCTAGACTTTAATATTTCCTGAAGCAAAAAAGCATACAAAGAGGGTTCAAAATGCCAACTCAATCAAACTCCATATTGATGGACAATTACTTAGCTGCAGGTCAGCATAAATAGAAAAAGAAAAAAGAAAGGAAAGATTATCCACCACCTAAACCAAGTTGTCTTACCTTGCTTCACTGTCTCAGTCTGTACCTAGGATTATCATGAGCTGCTGGTACCTAAGTGATTTGGTGAAGTTTCCACAGAGCTGTGCAAATGCAGCACTACTGCTTCAGAGGATGCTGCACAAAGATTCTCCTTCAGCTTCCATCTCCGTGGTTCTCATCTCCCTCTTCTTCTGCCCCCAGAATTTCAGCCTGAATCCTTGTCTGGATAAACTTAAATTCTTGTCACTACCTCCACACCAGGTAATTGAGCTGGGCGGAGACGGGAGACAAGCAGAAAATAGTCAGAGGACAGAGGACATGTATTCCTCTCCTGTACCCAAAAGCTCCTTTTCAACACACCGAAATCCTGGGCTTTATTCTGCTCTTTTTTAAACAAATTGAATTATTTTGAATTTCCCTCAGATATGCAAAAATACTTGATATTCCCAGAGGATGCCCAGTCAGCCTTGACATGGTCTTCACATTTGCAATCTATCAGCCCAAACCTGTCTCTTACCATACTAATTAAGTTCATGCTGTATCACTTGTGTGCTCTACACAAACTTCCCATGTGGGAGGAGGTCCTTTTTTTCCTTACATTAATATGTCATTCATAAGGACTAGCTGATTCCTTGCAAAATTCGTCACTTTTTTGTCCTCCTTTGCTTGTTCTGGAGCCCATGATTAAGACTGCAACAAGAGCACCTTGTGGTATGAAACAGATTCGTTCTAGCACTGAAAATTGTAATGAGAAGAGGGCATGGAATTAATCCTGTCTTGTCATGACAATCTTGAGATTAGAGTCACACAGTCTTCCTCAGACCTGGGCACTGCAGCATCCATCATTCTCACCCCAGCAACACCTATTGGGCCACAGAGCAAAAACACTTGTGCTGTGCTCCCAGTACATATGACAGTAAAAATAAAGTACAACTGGCTGCTCGTTACAAATCCCGAAATATTACTTTCTTACCTAAAATATTAAGCAAAACCCATTTATTGTGAAAACTATCTCAGGAAGAAAGAAGGTCGTACTGACCAAAATTTGTTACTGTCCAATCCTGTTACATGAACTGTGGCTTCAGTTCACTGTGTCCCAGATGTACAGTCTTGCTGTAAGGAAACTCAGTAGATCTTCTTTCAAGCCGTACAATGTGAGTATACCTGAGTATATTTTTCTTAGCTTGTGGGTTCTTGGCTTGTTTATTTGCTTGAGTTTCTTTCAGAGGAACTTTAACCAGGAAATAGTAAGTATCCCAGCAGATTTTGGTTTTCCGAATCTTCATTTTCTAATTTCTGCTGTGTCTTCAGCAACACCTGTCTCTCATCTCCATAGCTGCACATAATGGCAATGTGCAACTGCCTCAGCCATGGCAGAGGGCTCTCTGCCTTCTCCTCGCCCATGCCCGCTGCCAGAAGGTGGGTGTCTGCCCAGCACTGCCCATCCTCATGGGCACTGGTTGTGACCAGCCCTCATGAAAAGATTCTATACGCTTTGACTTCTCTTCCTCTCGTAGTCTTGGTAAGCCCCAGTGCCAGGCTTGGTCATAGCCTGAGCTGGGGGGAAACACTCTCATAGTGTATTTATGCATCTGAAAAAAGAAAAGCGGGGGGGAAAGGTGTGTATATCAATTGGTCCTCGTACAAAAACTGACAAACGCTAAGGAAAAAAGTGGTAAAATGGCATCCAGGGAAAAACTGCATGTAGAAATCATAACCAGAAAACTTTAGCAACTGCAAATACGTTCTTGTGTCCTCAGCTCAGAGAAGCAGGCTCTCTTGTCACAGCGTCTCTCCTTACATTCAACTAACCAAGTAATGTCCCAAATCAAAAGCATTATTCCCATCCCTACCATCTTACCAATTTCATTAGGACAGCTTGATCTTTCTGGCAGGGCTGAAAATCCTACATATGATTCAGGAAATCCCAGGAAACTTAATTACAAAATCTCCCTATTCTACCCAATGTTGTAAAATATAATATATGGTGCCCTTCTGAAGGGATGTGAGGAGCTGCCATTTTTCTCGAGACTCAGCAGGTGGCACAGGGCTGCTCCTCAGCTCCACATACTGTCAAATGTCAGGGGAAAGAGCACCTTAACAGCATCAAAGGGGAGGCTCAGACGAAGGTCATCTGAAAGCTCAGACCAAGGTCATCTGAAAGCTATTCCTAACTCATAAAGAAAATCCCACGTACAACCATCATCCTAATGGCTGATAATGTATTCATCATTAGACTGGAAGTGGCTAAAGTTTGTGTGCCAGTACTGAGCAAACCAGGTTTGCATTTTCAGCTCCACTGTACAGTAGTATCATTGTGTTCTTCGACTGTTTGTGTTTTATTATTTGTTACTGTAACAATAGCTTAGTTATTTCCCTGGGAAATAGGGCTGGCCTGTCAGACTATACGACCAGATTTCTGCTCATTTCTATTAGGTGCTCATGCACTACAAAAGCATGATAGTCATAGCCTCCCCCTGATGACCGTTCTCCAGCATTACACAGAAAAGGGCTGGCCGACCACCAACAAATCTTACAAACTGCACTTACATTTACAGCAATCTCACATTCTGTAACAAGTAGTCATAAATATCAGAGTATTTATTGTAGCTGCAAAATCTTCTACACAAATTGGTGACAACTCAGCTATCTGTCTCGTCTTGTATGTTGTTAACCATTAGTTTTAACTCCTAATGACTAAAGTTCTATATTGCACGTCAGATGACTGTGATATATCGTGTGATGCATCAGGCAAAATACTAAATGCAACTTTCTGGCACCACCAGTAACATAAAAGGCATCTAGAATAATGTATTATAATAGTCTGTCCTGTTCACTATAACCCACAATTAATTTTATTCACTTGTGCATTGTTTTTCTTTCAGATATAGATTTATTTTCAGCTAAGTTCAAAGGGTGGAAGAAGAAAATTAAGTGTTTTCATCTTTCATTAGAGATACAGCAATGCAGTCTATATCTTTGCTTTCCTTGTATAGTTCATGCCAGCACAAAATACTGGTTTGATACAAGTAAAGCGATTGCCACAGGTATTGGCCGTCATTAGATAAGAATGCTAATGAAGATGCAGTGGCACCACCTAGCAACCAGAGCATGTGTACAAGGCTGCTGCAGGGCTTATCCTCCCGTTGCACACTGCATACTAAAGCCTGCTCTGCACAATTTCATTAGAGAGGTTATGGCTGGCAGAATTAAATCTACATTATACCTACCTGTACTGTAATCACACCTTGGCTTGCTGCATAAATGTACGTTTCAAATGTGCCTATTTAAAGGCAATAAATATGACTTTTGCAAGGCAATGTAGATTTCCTCCTCCTCCCCACCCTTGCTCAGCTTAAAGATGTCATGCAGCCCTTGCCTTCTTTTGAGACAATATTTGAAATGTCACCCACTTCTTGCTTTCAGAACAAGAAAGCATTGCTAAGGGCAAAGGCCTTTGCTTTACAGCGTATGAATTTATCTTTCTCTTATTTCCTAATCCTATTATCTATATCTGCTTTATCTGTTAAACCCAAACTCAGCTGTATTCTAGTTCCATTAAAACCATCCAGCAGTGTATCTTCAGCAATCAGAAGCTCACTTCCTAATGCTGCTTTTTGGGTAATGCACTCCAAACTGCCCTTTATGTACTCTTTTCTACAGAAACCTTTGCTAGTGCTCAGGATCCCTTTATGATATGAGCACTCTTCTTTGAATCTGTCACCTGAAAGCACTTTCTGAGTGCCTGCATTCATTAACTGAGGGAAATAAGTTGTGCTTGTAATGGTGGAGCCTTCTTAAGTGAATCCCTATTTTTCTGAAGGAACAGACTCCTTAAAAAGATAAGATCTGGTGCAGAAAACTATATCCACTAACAATTTACTAGTTAAGGCAGGAGTCTGGTGATCCTAGTAAAAATGGGGTTGCACTGTAAATAATATGTATAATAGCACTGCACATTAGAGTTGCAATTTCATTTTGCTCTGGGTATCAAACACATTATTAGTCTATGCAGCAGCATCAAGCAATAAGGAAAGCACATGTTACATGGCAAAACTAGCTCTAAGGCAATCAGCTGTCTCCATCAGTATTCAGTTTCACTATATTTCTGGAGCATTGCTCTAAAATTGATATTTGGACCTCCTCAGCATATGTATATCCATAGGAGCATACCACAGAATAGAATACTTTTCCCCCTTTTTGCCCTTTCTCACCCTTGGCTTCCCTACTTCACCCAAACCTGTTCACAGAGTATTTTATCCTACAGTCCTACCATTCCTGTGGGCTGTTCCAGCATTGAGTTCATGCCAGTTTCATGCGTTCATCATGAAATATGTGTTCAAGATGTGGGCAGCTTTAATTAGAATATTTGAAAATAACCTAAGTCAGGAGAATAGTTATGCTCCTTCTGACCTGACTATTAATTGCATCCATTACGAGATCAAAGTGTGACTTTATGGGGCAGACAGTCGGTCTGTCTCAGGGTAGATTCTGTATCCTTAACTTAAGCCAAAAGCAGTCTTCTCATTATGTCTTGATAGCCCAAAGCCATGGGAAATAGAGAGTAGGCTGGGCATTTCAGTGCTTTGTTAAAGTGAAGGGACAATCAACATCAGAAACATTAGTGGTGGCAGAACACAAGATTGCTCAGCAGTGTATGAAAAGAAAACTAGTCATCTGAATTGAATTTTCAGCCGGGGCCTAAGAGGCCAAATTTAATCATCCACCTAAAATTACCACACAAGTCAATATTCCCCACATCCCTTTGCAAGGGAAAGAAACTGATTCTCTGTTTTTCAGTCAAGCAGGTGGCCTTGAGGCAGCTAACCAGCTGGCTGATAGCTAGATACCTTCGCCAAGATAAAAGCTAGTAGCATGATTGATTATCTTCCTATTGTACTGGAAGTAGACCCTCCTCATCGGTCAGACTCCTGAATTGCTGCCCTGCACACAGCAAAACTCTTCTGAGAGCTGAGAGAGGTTTGGTCCCAAACACCAGCTTCTGCCCAGCCTCTGCCATAGCTCCCTACTCAGTTCAGATCAATTGACTGATGGGGCAGCAATAAAAATGCTCAAAATTTAACTTTCATTTTAGACACGCCAAAGATATACCAGTAATATCAACAGGGCAATGCATACCACACCTTACCCATAGTGGGTATGGCACAGTGATGCTTGGGGCTGGAAAAACATTGAGGGGACATACCTGCCCACGGCTAAATAGCCTCCTGCAGTGCTGCAGCATCACCAGGCTTAGCATAGCTGCCAAAAAAAAAAAAAAAAAAAAGAAAAACCTCTCGACAAGTTGGATAAACTCTTCAGCCACGCGAGCTGTGGTCTGCCATGGCTGCATAGCCAGCTGTACTCAGGCTAGCGTTCAGTTTACAGACAGCCCAGAGCCTGTCTACACTACCTTGCAGTCACACTTTTGATTACTTCATTCCCTGCAGTGCCTGCTAAGACCAACCGTAGTTTTACATGCTCCTGGGAGAAGGAAAATTCATGAGTCCCATCACAGCTCCTTCTCCTCTTCAGATCACATCCTGACCTCCTTGTATAAGAGCAAGCCCTCTGGCCAGCCTGTAGTCAGCCTGTCACCAGCTCACCTGACATGAGGTTTTGCTGGGTGGCACAGCTGTGCTCACACACACACAGGGAAACCATGGGGTGGAACAGAAGGACAGTCATGGGTAAAGCCTTGCACTTCCCTGCCGGTCCTTTCATCACTAAATAGGAACACAGCCTGCAAGCCTGACATGACCTGCTGATCCTGAGGTAGTCATGGCAGTGTGGCGTGCAGCCCTGGAGAAACAGGGCCATACAGTGAAGAGATGTTAAATGCTCCATTCAGCTGCCGTTCTTTTCCACTTCTGGGGCCACAAACTTTGAGGTAAGGATGGGAGCCAGGTCTTGGCGTTTCCTATGTCCAGCCCTCACGTGGAGAAGCTTCCTGGCCACTTTATTCATGCCTCTGTTTTCAAGCGTGTGAAATGGCCATGGCAAAAATAAGACATGACATAGACATAAAGAGAACAAATCAAGTGTAAAATGAAGAACTCTAAGGTTGTAAGCTTGTTTTTCATTATCTCCATGTCAATCCCCTCTCCCCATCCCAGCTTGCTTTTAATCACCCTGTCTACGGAGCCTCACTGCTCTTCCCATTCCTTTCCCTCCACAGGCAGGGATGACAGTGCTGTGTATGAGGATACCATAAAATGTCTCTGAACACTTCTGGAGGTAGGAGAAGCTCTGCAAACTCCACTACAGCTGACACAGGCAAAGGGCATCCATAAATTACAGGAACATTGTCTGGGCCTGAGGACAGGTGGATCTGAGGCAAAACATAGAGAAACAGCCGGAAAGTAGAAAGGAAAATGAATTATTCTTTCCATAAGAGCTTTTCCAGCTGTACTTTAGATGACATTTTGACTGGGAGGCACATGAAGCGAAAATGTTTAAAATATAGATTGCTCTGGATGTGAGGGAGTTTCCATCCTAGCCAATGAAAATCTTCAGGGGAAAAACACAGGGATTTGTTACAGTTCTGTGTTACAAATGTGCAAGTCCGGAGGTTTACCTCACTGTGTCAATTTATGAAGACTGACTGTTTGCTTGGGAGCTGGGGGAGAACAGGGAGAGACCCAATCCAGCAGCTGTAGCTGCATGTCTGATTAGGTGTATAATTTCTATTCCAAGCTCAATCATGAGCCTGTTCATGAGCTAATCCATCTCCCACATCACTGCTTGCAGCATCGGGCCCAGTAACAACATAAAAGCCAAAGAATGGACAGGAGTTGAATTGCAAAAACAGCTTCCACAGAGCACAAAATGCCTCAGGTTGATAGCTGAGAATGCACTGAGGTCTCTAGAGACAAATTCTCTCATATCAGCTCTCTTACTATGTCACAGAAACATTGTTTGCTTGGTTTTAGGTTTTAGAAAAATAAATACTTCAGTGAAACTATGTGCCATTCATGGAAGGAGTTCACTATAACTGCCAGGTTATTTTTTGTATTACAAGGGGAACCAGCAAGGTATGTTGGGAATATTGGAAATAGCACAAAGGGAACCAAGCATTTACACTGTAAATAATTATGTTGTTTCTTGTGCATATCTCTGCACCACAGATGTATGCTTTAGCTTTGCCTGAGGACACACCACAAGCCTGTACCCAGAGGTGCAAGGCTTGGTTCTGCACAGTGCAGGGAGTTGTCATCATTGGGATTACTGATACGTCAAGCAAATGCCTGCAAACTTTGCAGAACAGAGGACAGAAAATTGGATGGCCTGCAAGAGAGAGCCTCTAGTGAGTAAGAAGTAGAAAAGTAGCCTACATCTGTCTGGACTCAGACATTCAGAAGTTGTAGTCTTTAAACTAGCTGAAGTCTTCCAGTCCCTGTCTGCCCTTCTCTGTCCCTTCTCTAGATTATACACCCAAGTGTGGCCCTTATATTGGGTGCAGTTCCATGATGAACCAGAGCTGGATATGGGTTCAGTTTAAAAATCGGGGAGGACAGGGAATACTGGTTTCATCTTCCTGAATCCAGTTCACTGTGCAGCTGAAAAAGCAGCTCTGCCGCTCAACAGAAGGGGCAAAGCAGAAACAGGAATTTCATACGCTGGTGCTGCCCCCAAAATGCAGACGAAGCAACCTTGGGGTGAATTTGAAGGACTCAAGACTCCCAGAGGTGCACTACCCACTGGCAGCAGAAAACAAAATGCAAGCCTTGTTTCAAGATAACTTCAGTATTTTCCTCTGTTTTGCATAACTGAAGATTAAACAGCTGTCCATGGTGGGAACAAAATTATTCATTGCATCTGTGGTGAAAAATGAATTATTTCCTCCAGCTCCATTTTGACAGTTCAGTACAACTACTGAGAAAACTGAGTTTCTACCTACCCCACAAGGTAGCTTCTACCTACCACAAGGGCAGGTAGGCCGAAGTATGTATACTGGTGATAACATTGCCATTCCTCAGTAGTTGAAAACGCATTTAGTAAATACAGTCAGACTCACTAACTTTCACTAAACACTAACTAGGTTGAAATCCCTAAGTGGGTTTAAAGGTAACTGTAAATGTTGAAAGGACAAAAAGGGTTGACAGGATTTGCCTCAATTCTGAGCAGGGCTGTGACAAATATTCACCAAGAAAAAAATAAAGGCTAATATTCAAGGATTTGCATTTCATCAAAACAATTATTTTTTAGGTTGAAAGAAGAACATGCCAAGATCCCTTTCATTCACTTGGATTCCTCTTCTGAGCACAAATCCAATTAAATTTCAAATTGCAAAATACATTTCTAATCTCTCTCAGATATTTGACCTCTAACAAAAATTAGGACGTCTGTATGTTTGTGGTGAAACCTGCCATGAAACTCATATTTTCTGTGTTTCTCAGTCTTCCTGGATAGAAAAATAAACACCAAAGGTGTACAGTATTGTGAAAACTAAAACACATCCCAGTCAAATGGAACCTCAAGGTTTGGGTTTGGTTTTTATTTTTTCTTGGCAGTCAGAGAGCTGTAAAGTGCTTTGTGTTCTCTGTGTGTACAGTTTAGTGAATAACAGCACTGGAATTGCATACCTAAGTACAAAATCAGTGAAACAGGGACCAAGAAAGACACCAACATGCAAGAACGATGCAATTCCTGGGCAACTGATAATGCTTTATGGCATATACCTCGGGGAGCAGAAGCTACTCAGAGAAGCTATGCCCATCTCACTTTTGCTCATGTAAAGAGCACCCTGAAACATTACCACCTGAATTTTTAATGATGTATCCCTCCCCAGCTGCCTTTTGCTAGAAGGTCAAACACCTGACCATGGGATTCTGAAAAGGAGCATTCCCACCCTTCCTTGCTTCCCTCTCAGTTTCAGCACATTGAAAGAAGGGAAATTATTTTCCAGAACATCACAAATGGTTTGGGGAAAAATTGCATGTTAAGCTCAAAAAGAAAAAGAAAATACTTGTGAAAACTTCTGTCAATCATAAAGTCAGGTAGCAGAAAAATAACATTATACAAGGCCTATGGGCCTGCAGGCAGAGTGGGTAGGTGTTATCCACAGAGAATAGTATCTCCAATTACAGGAATGGGTAAAAGACACGCTAGGAACAGAGGGAAAAGAAGGTGAAATCCGAAGGACTCTGAGGTTGACACATCATTTCAGGTTTCTGTCCTTAATGTGAGGCTGCAGGAAAAGCTGAACCAGCCAGGCTCCTGTGTGAGACACCTCCAGCAGCACCAGCATCCCTCTGCGCCCCAGCTCCAGCAGCACCAGCATCCCCTTGCGCCCCAGCTCCAGCAGCGGCCAGCATCCCCCTGCGCCTCAGCTCCAGCAGCACCAGCATCCCGCTGCGCCCCAGCTCCAGCAGCAGCCAGCATCCCCTTGCGCCCCAGCTCCAGCAGCGGTCAGCATCCGCCTGCGCCTCAGCTCCAGCAGCACCAGCATCCCGCTGCGCCCCAGCTCCAGCAGCAGCCAGCATCCCCTTGCGCCCCAGCTCCAGCAGCACCAGCATCCCCTTGCGCCCCAGCTCCAGCAGTGGCCAGCATCCCCCTGCACCCCAGCTCCAGCAGCACCGGCATCCCCCTGTGCCCCAGCTCCAGCAGCAGCCAGCATCCCCCTGCACCCCAGCTTCAGCAGCATCAGCATCCCCCTGTGCCCCAGCTCCAGCAGCGGCCAGCATCCCCCTGCACCCCAGCTCCAGCAGCACCAGCATCCTCCTGCGCCCCAGCTCCAGCCCTGCTCCTGCTCAGCCACCCAAACACCCAGCGGCTCTGACCAGGCCAGGAGCTGAGCTGGGGTGAGTAAAAGAAACACTACAAAAATTCCTGGGGAGAAATCTCCAAGGGGAACAGACCATTGGGTCAATATAGCAAAAAAGGGTGGCCCAATGGACCTCGGCCCTGCATCAGCATCAAACAAAAGCTAAATAGGGGTAGAATGGGAGAAGAAAAAAGAAAAGAGGATATAAAGTTTAACTTCTCTCTCTTGCTACCTGTGAATATGACTGTACAAAGTCAAGGTTAAGGCTTCCAAGATTATCATTCTAAAGGCAAATTAAGTTATCTCCATATATTTAAGATACAGCGTCGTTTGAGAGCAACTGGGGGCAGAACTCGGTCCTACATTCTGCTCATGTGCTGTTACAATACAAACACCCTAATAAAATGCACACAGAATTTCAAAACCAGGTAACTCAAACCTCTGCAGGCCATAAGACAGCTCCTACCCCAGAGCTTATCATTAGCCAAAGTCAGCTTAAAAAATAGCATTGGATCTTGAGAAAACATTCAGGAAAGGTACATCAATAAAATAAGAATCGCTCACACATAAATCTCCCTTGAACCTTTTCCTAGTAATACTTAAGATGTCTGCATTTTGAGCAAGCCTTGGTAAATTCTCAGTAAAAAAAAAAGGAAGAGGAAGAGTTCTCTCTGCAGACATCTCTCATCCACAGAAAAGAAACCACCAAGGGTTACAGAAACCAGGAGAAACTCAAAATACATATACAATGGTAAGGTAGGGAAAAATCTCAAGTCGAGAAAAGGGAATAAAACTTAAGCTTCAACATCTCAGCCTCAACTTATCCCTACTTATGAACTCCAGCCTTCAAAACACTCCCAAATCCTGACAATGCCATTAGGCTTTCAACCTAGCTGAAATCAAGAGGTTTGGGTTAATTGAGAGCGGTCCAAATGAGGAGACAATTAGACACCCTCACAGAAAAAGACTGTGTCTCAGTAGTGAGGTTTTTAATACAGTTTATTCATAGCTAACCCCCACCAAAAAATGCAACTGACAATAACAGATGGGGTAAAAATTTTAATACTGTTGAAGTCACCTTTCACCTCCCAGTGGGGAAAGCACTGGCCCTGCTCCTGCCAAACGCGATGCTTACATCAAGTGTGTGCCACCAGAAAGATAACTTGGGCCTTGGTCCATGGCCAAATCTTGCGGGACTGCACCTCAGGCCACTTGCAGCCCCATACCACATCAGGCCTGAGCCTGCCCATGAGGTCAGAGACAACCAAGAACGTCTTACCACAGCTTCTTAGAAGCTCATTGCAGGCAGAACCTGAATGACCACAAGAAGAACATCTTAGAGGAACAATAGTCAGTCCTGAAGGCTTCTGCAGACACCCAGCTTTCATGCAATGCCTAAAGACAGCAGGCCAGTGAGTCTCAAGGTATCTCCCAAGCTCACAGTGTAGGGGAAAAGAATGCTCCCATACCACAAATCCATTTTCCCCAATAACCCCGGATCTTCTCTCCTTACCCAAACCCTAGAAGAAACACATGGCTGGCTTGCATTGGTCAGGGCACAGCCACCCACAGACCCCACAACACCAGCCACTCGGCATCTCGGGGCTGGTTAAAAGCAGACGGCACGAGGAATGCCACAGAACAGCCTGTTCTGGTGAGATCCCCATCTTTGTATTTCATATCTAAGGCAGCACAAGCTATGAACAATGAATGCTCCTGGGCGGCTGTGCAAGCCAAAGATTTTCTAGCTTTCTGTCATCCCTGTTTTCCATTAATATGATTCAAATGGTGACTGCAGGAATTCCATCACCAACTTCTTCAACAGCATCTTACAGAATCAGCTTAAAGAACCAAAAAATGCCTCCTGCACTGCAGCTCCCAAATCCCAAATTACAACCAATGCTTTCAGAAAGGCTGTTTTCAAGCAAAGCTTGTATAGCATTGTCTTTAGCACCATTCTCCTGTAAAATGAAAGGAGGAAATATCACTAATGGCTTTTCACCTATTTTTCATTACTGTTGCTGAGAAGAACATGCTAAAAGTAATACCAGTAAGAAGAACAGGCTGAAGTGTGGGTATGTGGCAGATATAACTCTGCTTTTCTTCACCTTCATGAACATCAGTAATTCTTTTCATACCACGTTATTATCCAGGGAAAATAAAACCTCACTATGTGGCAGAAAAGAATTTCTGTTTCTTTTCCCACTTGTTTCCTACATCCAAATTCCTTCCTGATAGCTACTGATGATAACAAAACAAGGCAAAATCAAAAATCAAGTTTCAATTTCCTCCTTAACTATTTTCCCGTAACAAAGCAGACCTCTGCAAAAGGCTTTGCTGTGTCTGGCTACTTTGTCTCAGTGCATCAGCATGAATACCTTTTTGACTAGGGCAAGGCTCATTTTTAGGCAAGGAATAACCCTCTATATCCAGTCTGCCAAAACCGTGGCTTATCCCGTTTCACTCCCTTGTACTAGCAACCCTGTGTTTCCCTGCAACCATCACATCGATGTCTTGCTCAGTGAACATTAAAGGCTTAGTTTGCCTGTTTCTTTGAAAGAAAATTAAACAGTGGGAATATGCTAGATGTTAGAAAGAAATAGAAAAGAGGAAAGAAAAGGGTCTTCTCTGTTGAAAATGAAACTTTACATCTCAGGGAACAATACAACATGTACTCTGTAGGATGCATTATGAACCCCTTATTGCATGCAGGATTTATGATCAAGGTCTCCTACAAGGATCCCTAAGGGACAAACAATTTGAGTTAAAGAAATTTTCCCTTGCAAATGCCTTTACTGCCATCTCATGGCACTTTTGAGAAAGCCAGCACAGCCCTGATGTAGAGCAGGGCTCTGGGACGTGCCACAGCCTCATCAGACATTCACAGCACCTTTCTACCACTCTGCCCGGGTGTCCTTCAGCAGCAGAGCCGGGGACACCACAGCTGCTGCAAGGCGATTAACTATCCTCATATTGCTCAGTAATATGCTATTTGCATTAATCCTGGCTTTGCAGCAGTTAAAAAAAAAAAAAAAAAAAGCACTCACCATAGATATATTCATAAAAGGGCTTTGCCCTGAGAACAAACCCCAGTGAGCAGCACAGAGCTGTGTCTCACATGGAGCCCAGGGGAGGCACCCAGTGCCTGGAGCAGCACCTCTTCAGCGGGATGGGGCACCCACCCCTATGGTGACCAGAAGCAAGGCAGCTGGCAGCTGATGGAGACAAAGGTGACTGTGAAGCTGAACTGAACTATGAAGGAACACAGGTCAGGACCATCTCCCATGAGCTTCCCAGAGGGGGGCGAGAAGCAGGTTGGAGCAAGGGACACTGCTCACTCTGGGCTACTTTTGTGTTTCACCCACCCGGAGAAGAGAAGCCATCCAGGTTAAACCCAGCTCTAGACAATGACATCCCCTTCATTCCTCCTTGGCTGCCCCCACAACTCTGCAACCACCTTCTGTTTGGGATTTTTCTGGATAATTAGTCTTCTCTGCTTTTGTTGAGTTCCGCATAGGTTAAGAGTAATTTCGCCGTGCCTATCCTGAAAAATTGGTATGGCAGAAAATCTTGAAGCAGATATCTACTAAATATAGGTTTCCAAGGGAGAGGAGGGGAAAAAAATAGAATAAAATAAATAAAAAATATATATTTCTCCAGCAAGCTACATACAGGCTTGGCTCAAAATGCAAACAGTTACAGAGAAGCGTGCTTACCAAAAGTCATCAACTAGCTAGGAAAGATCTGCGACGCTGGCAAGATTGTGGGGAGCATGACTGCACCCAAGAGCCCTGAATAAGCACATACATGCTTAAAATTAAAAAAATAAATAAATAATAATAATAATAAAAAGTGTATAGAACGTGAAGCCTGATTTTTGTTCACATCTGTTTTCTTTCCACTTTCAAGATCTGACATGAATAACCCAACCAAACCCAGGAAAAAAAAAATGCCATCACTGCCTTGTTAGTATCATCTTGAAATGGTCAGGTAGTGCCAAATTCTTTTCTCAGGCAAAATCCCATCAATTTGGAGATTCGCAGATACAAGGAAGGAAAGGATGTAGCTCAGAACAGTATAATCTTACAAAGATACAAACATAAATAAGAAACAGGTGAGTTTATTTCACTTTGAAATTCAAAATCACTAATGGAAGGAGGGTGCTCGCAAATCAGCTCACAGCTGGTATCTGTTTCTGGGGCAGATATGAATACAATACTTTGTCCTTCCCTTGTCTGTCTACCACTGCGGTGTTAATCAATATGTAATTATGATGTTTCTGTAAGAGGCACATCCATAGCATCTCCTAAGGATCTCAAAGCATTTTCAGGCCTTCTGATATTCTTGGACAGTGAACACCTTGACATAGCACAGCAGAGAACGCAAATTTCCATTCACATTGCAACATTTAATGATGCTTTTTTCAGTCCAGGAGTTATCTGTGGCCTATATTATCACTCAATGTTTTGGTGAATTAAGACAATTTCTCTTTAATGTATTTATGCCTCTCTGACAACTCAGCCCTCACAAACAGTTTTGCAAGAGAAGCTGTGTTTGAACAAATGGTCATGGAAGTTTCATTTTGTGTTTATCACTGGAATATATTTTGTCTCCCAGTTAAAATACTTTTAGGGGAATTCGTGTTCAATAACCAGATGAAATCTTAGGGCCTATCAGATGAAAGTTGCAGCAGCTCTTGTTAGGATACCTTGTAATACTATATAGATTGCTAACAATACAGCCCAAAATTCCCATATTTTTTCAGGCCAAATGATTAGAAAAGGAAGCCTACAGTTAAGCTGCACAAATCAAAGTCAGTTTGTTTAAACCACAAACTTACACACACATGTTTCCCAACGTTCTTCTGGGTGCTTCCCTTACCGATGGCCAACGACAGCTACAGAAAAAACGTATATTACATCCTCTTTAAAGAAACAAAGTCAGAGCAAGGAAAGAAAAATAAAGGCTTTAGACAAGGAAGGATATGGTACCTTTATGATAAGCTACATAGTATATCAAAACTCGAACCACATTTTTGATGTTGATGTTATTTTCCCAGTTTTCAATAAAGAGTTGCTCTATTTTTTCGAGGGAGCAGGTCAGCCTAACAAAAAAGAGGTATGTTCCTAGAACCACCTGTGACAATTTAGTCATTTCTGGATGCACAAACACACACACACACACGTACCTGCACACATCCTGAATTCTCAGCACAAGAGCTGATATAAACATAAATAAATGTGGGTCTAAACACTGGTTATGAACCTGTGGATGTGAAATCTGATGCGAGGATGGGGAATTGCCTTGAGTTGCCTCGCTGATAAATGTACTGGAAAGACTAGCAAACCTTTCAAGGACAGCATGCTCTGTGATCAATTGGCTGGATTTTCTTGAAACCTTTAATATACCATGCAGTAAAGGGATAATAAAATAATCCCCCTGTATTTTCAGTACCTAGCAGGAATTTCAGCTGCACACGAATACATCCTGAGTGATCCAAGACAAATGTGCTGTAATGACAGAAGCATTGCTGAGCCTCTCCAGTACAAGCCCCCATGAAAAAGCATTTCCAGTCTGAAAAACAAAAGGCAGAAAAAGAGGAAGAGTTTAAGATTCTTGATCCCAGTTCTTTCAATACCTAATCTCAGGCTCCAGCCTGTGCTTGCTCTCCTCCAAAAACTGCAGTATAAAATCTCCTTCAGCTCTACATATTTCCCGCATTGTACCTATAGGGAAATATGCTCACTTAGTCATACATCTTTCCTAGTTGTTTATACAAGTATTATTTCAATATTCCTTCCCCTCTCAATTCACAGTATCAGCTACAAGGGTTGTTGTATAGCATTTTTACTTTTATTAATGTTCAAGGAGATTGCTATAGGTAGCCTTGAGCCAGCTCATCTTGCTGCTGTTGTTTTTTCAGGGATGCTGGGATTGCCGAGATCCTCTTAGATCTTCTCCACAATGTCCCAAGTATTTTCAGATCTTGGACTCTCTCTTTAGAAAAATCTACCTAGGCAGCAATAGCTGTATTCACTCTGAGCAAAAACGGATTTTTTTTAGTAGGTCTTCTATTTAGTTATTGAGTCATAACACGTCTCTCGGCTGTATTTGAATTCAAAATAAGAGGCCTTTAATGTATTTAACAATACTGCTTTAAAATGGCCTAGGAAAAATCTTTGCAGTGGAATTTGTTTCCTAAGAAGATAAGAGCAGAGAGAATAATTTCTGATTTTATGGCTGGAGCACCATATTAAGAGGTCTCCTCAGCTATTTTTTAGCAAATAACAATATTCAGCTACTCACCACTTTTTTCCTCCAGAGAATCTGAGAGTCCACCACACTAGTTGCAGCTGAGGAACGTGCAAGGGATGTTAGAGACAATCATTTACATTACCCTGCCAACGCTAGGATCATCATTGACGTTGACTGAGGAAGTTCACCAGACCACACCAGGGCAGGAGGACCACACACTGATTCCTGTCCCCTCTCATCCTGGCTATGTCTTGAAATATCCTCTGCTGCTGGGAGCCCAGGGATTGTTACCCCTTGACGTAATGCCGTTTTCCTCTTTAAGTTTTCTAGGGAATAACTTGGTGCTTACAGTATCCCTTCTCCTTATTTGCTGCAGCAGACAGCATCTAATTGCCACGTGTCATCACCCCGCCTGGCTCCACATCCAAAATCCCAGGTCAAAGCTGATTTTGTTATATTTTATCCCAAAGACAAACATTTCCTTTCCCAGTGAATGCTACGCTTCAACAAGTAAATTCTTATCCTAGGGAACAGTGTGAATTGCAAGACAGAAAAAAGCAAGCTTCATGAAAAGAAGCCTTATTCAAAAATTAATGCATGAGCTTATGTGGGGAGCTGAAGGAAGGGAAGGAGAACAGAGAGAGATGCACACTAGCACTCCCTGGCCTGTCAAGTAGGATGCATGCTTCGCTAAGTAGTCATATGGCACTTTTCACCTTTCTAAGCAAGGATGCTTTTAAAGCCTCCATAACTGTCAGCCCTTGCTAACTCACGCACCCAAAAGTGACACTGACTCTAGTATCTTCTGCCCATCTGCTGTACAGTGCTGGCCATAACTTCAGCAGCTGAATGCCTCCTGGTAATAGCCTGCCCATCGTTTTCCCAGGCAAAAGGATTCTGTTACTAGAAAACACTATAAACAAATTTCCTAGAGAAAAAGACTTCTGTAGAGTTTCTCTGCTCTGATTGCTTTACTTGAAGCTGAGGCTTGTTATTCTTGCTGTTCCTTCAAAGCTCACTGTATTTTGATAAAGGACATCAGTGGCTGCAAACCCTTTCATCAAAGAGGCATTGACTATTTAATTTTACAGTTGTGGCTCTTTTCCACAAGGAATACAGAGAATTCATTAGTAATCACACATCAGAGAGTGCATCCACCTACATGTTCCTCTCCTTTGGCAATTGTATAATTACACAATCATCTCTTATCAAAGAAACTTTTCTATTTAACTTCTACAAAATAATTGCCCGTGGCTTTGCTTCCCTTTATCTCCCATGAAGAGAGGGAAATGCTAAAAAACACTTGTGTCGAGGGTTGTTCTGGTTTCCTTTAAACAGCAAAATACAGGGCATGTGCAGAGAGAAATGTTAATCTACTCCTGAAACTGCAGAAAGTAAAACTCAACAAAAATCTTCCAGTCGGCGAGTGACAACCATGGGACTACAGGAGCAAAGAGGAGCAGGACCCTCAAACCATCACTGTTCTGTCTCTCTATATCACTCCTCTCTCTTTTTTTAATTCTTCGTTGGCATTTTGTTATTAGTCCCCACACGGTAAACAACGGGTTGCAAATTCTGACAAAATGAACTGCTGAAAAGATTATTCATCCCTCTGCAAGATTGCTCTGTGAGCTGAGAGCTACACGTTCTGCATTCTGTGACTAAGATACAGTCCCATGTGTTTTCCCAGTTCAATCAAGCGTGCAAAGAACTGTCACAATAGTCGTTGACGCCAAGAAAATAAAATTTAGGGTAGAATGGGAAATCTGAGTTGCATTTTAATGGCATTTCGTTTGTACCTGTTTTCTCTACTCTTTGTTTATTTTATTCTTTTTTAATCTTTATTGACAATTCATTAAAGCCTTATCATCCCCCTCAACAGCAAAAGAAAAGGGAGTTGTTATTGTACCTGTCTGGATAATTGTTACTGAAGCGTTGTCAAATTCTTCGAAGTGGCTATATATCTTTCATGTCAGGCCACTGGGACTGATACAAAAACATTTCCAGGCTCCTGCAGGGTTTTGTGGGGTTTTTTTTCTTGCCTTTAGAAGAAGACGTAAAAAGAACAAATAAGTCAAAATGATAAATTATGACAGAAAAAAAAAATCAACATTTGAATTGCTTGATAATAGCGAGAGCGTGGGGCTTGAGGGAAGATTAGAGTAGCGTCAGGCAAGAACAGAACTGAAAATTATTTAAAAGTGATAGAAACCCTGTAGGATCTGCAATCCCACCATTGTTTCCCTTTGGAAAAGCAGTTTTCAGAAGCTCCAGTTAACCTTAATTGAATTCTGCCTTAGCAATATCTTGAATTTTAATTGACTAGGAAGATGATTATAAATCTCTGTTCAAAATACAGCTTGGTAATTCCCAGAAAGGCATTGCAAAGCATCATAGCAAAGGACTTGCCTATGCTGCAGGTAAAGTCGCCTCTAGACCATAAAACAAACATTCAGAAGGGAAAATCCCAGTAGCCAGAGCCAGTCCTTTTCTCCAGGGCTGATGGCTACAAATAAGTGACTCCTGCAACCAACATATCCAAATACTGTCCACACATCCTTCAAGATTATTTATTGTACCTCCTACTAGCCTTCCTCTGCTCTTACATTTGGCTCTAATGTTGAGTTTCACTTCCACTTTAAACATAACCACATCCTTGCTTCTCTTGTGCTGGCCTCCATCACCTACATGCTTGTCTCTCCCATACTCTGCTGGTTCGCCTTTAGGTCGGGTTACTTTCAATCTGGCTGATGTTCAGCAGTTTCGGAGATCCGGTGTTTACAAATAAAACTCTGCAAGGTCGTTGCACTCATGCTCTTGAATTTAAATGGCTTTCAAGTGCCTGATTCCTTTTTAAAACCTGCTCTCAATCACATTGCATCAGCCTAAACTTCTGGTCTTAGAGAGATCTCACGAACTTCTTATCCTTCAGCCATTAAAAGATCCCTACCAGCCCTGCTGAGCCACTATGACGCGTGTCAGGAGCTATTTGGTCACTGTTACCTACACACATATTGATCCTGAACTGACAGCCCAACCGCAGAGGGACAAAATAGGCAACTGTGCCCACACCACAGACTTCTGACAGAACAGATGAAAATATGACACACATGGCTTTGTGCCATGCAAGTCTGCTACACGAGAAATGCATCAAACACAATGTATATGCTGTTCAGTCAAATTCCATATGCACAGTGGTCATCCGCAGATGCCTGGGAAAAGAAGGAAAACACATTTGTTCCCCATGTGAACACACAGAGGGCACTAGTTATGCTAGGAAAAAAATGCCTTGTGTACGTATGTTCACGGATACACTAGCACAACAGCATTTTTCCTGATATAAGTTATTTCTCTGTTGCAAGGAGGCAAAGAGCCTGTGTTCCACCACTATAAACTCAGCATGTGCTGAATGTCCCACAATGGGGGCATGTACAGTCCCTCTCCCTGCACCTCCCCAAGCTCTCCCAGCCCCACACAGAGGCACAGCCAGAGCCCAGCCCAGGCAAGGTGGCTTTAAAGAGAGACAAGAGTTCAGTCTTATTTGAAGACCTACCAAGCAGGCAGGTCTCACAGTGCTCATGATCATCAAAGTACTTCGTAGCATGGCCATTAACCCTCGCAACACCCCTGGCCAGCAGGCTATTACTGCTATCTCAATTTTGTAGATGAATGAGCTAATAGAGAAAGCGCCTGGGGAGAAAAAGAGCAAACACAGACACAAACATTTCAGATATTCACATCTCTGCAATAGGATGTGGCAGGTGCTTCTAGTTCCTAGTCAGGTCAGCAGGTGGGAGAAGTCCTCAGTACCTCTGAAAAGCTAAAGGTGGTTGGTTAGAACTGAGAACAGATGCCTTGATGACCTCCTTAGTGTTACAGTAATCTGCAGGATGAGTAAAAGCTCCTGGGGTCTTTTTCTGCACTGCAGGATATAAATCCCATTTACTTTAATAGGAATTTATGTCATGCAGGAAAAAGATAGGACCTCAGCTTCTAGTTCTGCACACAGGCAGCATCTTCTCTCTCCCTCTCTTCCACCTCTTTTTCCTTTCCCAAAATAGAAGCAGCAAGAATAGTGACTTGATACTGTTTCTGTAGCCACAGATTTGATTTAGACAGGAATGACTGATTAAAAGTTGTGAATTAGGGTGATTCTGCTGACTCTATGAAATTGCTAGTAGAGGAGGCAGAGCAGCTGAGTGACAGAGCTGGAAAACACAGAGCCAAGTTCAGCTTGCAAGCAGCTGAATTGAGCAGAGAGGCCAGCAAAGAAAAGGAACAAGATTGTGATCATATTAAGAAGTTTTAACAGACACAGAGAGAGCAAGACACAAAGGGGAAATCAGGCATCAGAACGAAAAATTGCTTCAAGATCAAAAGGGAGCAAGCAAGAGACAGAAGGGAGCTAAGTGAATCAAGTCACCTCACCCCGGCGAGAAGCTGCCCAGCCACCCAGTTGAGACTCAGGCAGGGCTCAGAGAGAGGTGGAAGCAAATGTCACCTGTGTGGGGAAAGACAGTTTACAGACCGAAGGACAAAACACTGTAGGGATGAGCCCAAGGGTGAGCACATGGTGTATGTACGGTACAGGAGCATCAAGACTCAAAGCAAAGTTCATCCTGGGAAAAGCAGAATGGCTATACCTATTCGTGAGCAAGAAACAGGAATAACGTTCTCTGTGTTTTTATCTCAGCTTACAGAAAGTTTTTCAACTGGCTCTTGAAGAAGGGAGATTTTGTAAACTGCTGGCCATGGTAACCCTACACATCTCACAAACATGTTCCAAATAAAATTTCCAAATAAAATACAGCAGACACCTTCAAAGCATCATGGCTACACACAGAAAGAGACCTCATTTGGAAATGGCATCATCATGTGCAAATGGACAGGATTCACAAGAGAAATCAGCTATGCAATACAACTTGGATCTTTTATTTAAATAGGAAGGTTAGGGCATGATCCACCACAGCCAATTTGGAATTTATCACCTGCCTTAGCACAGGATACTTCTTCCACTGACTGCAAAAGAAGCCCAGTCAGTCAGTTTACACCAGACATCTAACTCAGTAAAGACAGCTCCAGAGAAAAGTTCACATATGCCCACAGATGCAAATGAAAACCCATTATAAAGGCAGCAGTTCAGTTCAAAACCAAATGGAATTACAATAAAAATAAGTAATGCTTGTCTCATAGAGTCTCATTATGGTACTGTCATAGTAGCAGACAGTGGAAGCTGCAGTATTTATCTCAGTTTCTAGGCAAGAAGTGATTTGTCCTGTGCCACCTCCCAGGTCAGTAACCAAGCTGAAATCTGACCCAAGCAATCTCAGTCAGCAGCATGTCAGCCAGGAGACACACCGCCTCCCAGACGCTAAGGGAGATGCTCTGCAGTAGATATTTAACCTCACAATTCTACACGGAACTTCAGCTTTCCCTTTCTGAAAAGACAAGGGAAGACTCAAGGTGGCCATACAGTGGAAAGCTCCCTCTCTTCAAAAGATTAAATTTGAGAGAAAATAATTTGGCGTGTGATAGCAAGGTCCTTGTGTCAAGGCTGCGTGTAATGGAACCTGGTAGACTGTGGTTGGGAGCAAAGATTTAACAGTCTATATCCAAACTGGCTGTATAAAACAGGCATTACAGTGAAAGTTGAATGTGCTCTGGGAACTATCTAATGCGTAACAGTCCATAGCTAGAGAAGGCTCCAGACTGACAGTTTGGAAAGTGACTTTAATGGTGTCTATAGAAGTGGAAGGTGACACGACGGGTAGTTTGATGTTACATTGAACACTTGGCCCCAGAGCATCTGCAATTTCCCTACATATTGATTTTGTGGTGTTTTTCCACTCGTCTGAAGACCAAGTGCTTTGCGAAGGACTCTGTCTTCTCTCCAGGACTCATCAATTGCCGGAGAAAAATGTGCCTTTGTCAAGACCGCAGGATGGTGCTGCCAGCAGAGACCTGCCTGGGTTATCTGCCACTCTAGCCATCACCATCCCTCCTCACCCTCAGGACACCGTCACTTGAGTTAGTCAGCCACAGGCAAAGGCGGCAGGTAACCTGCCTTTCCTGCAAGCAGGCTGTGTTGCTGCGGCACGCCGAGGAGCAGGCAAGCCCTTGCAGGGTCAAGTCTTCCCCGAGCTCTGTGCCACCACATCTGCACTGCCTAGTGCCCAAGCTGCTGAGCCTGGAAGGATCATGAAAGTCCTAAGTGATGGGTGTCTACACCTAGAAGCAACCTGAGGACCAAGAAGTAGTCTGCAGCAGGAACTGTACACATCAGATAGCCACTTGCCCGTATTTCATCCCAAACCTAAGGAAGCTGCTCCTGAGGTCTGCCAGGCAGTTCCACAGCCGACCGCTGCTGTCAGCCCACTCATCCCCACACCCTCTGGCTGCCAGCTCAGGTCCCAGTGGGAGCTCCCGCTTCTGAAGGATAACTGATTGAGGCCTTTTCTCATGTCAGCTCAGTAACAGGTTTCCGCAGGCAGGGAGAGGACAGTGGGAAAAGCAGGGCGTCCCAGTGCCCGCCTCCTCCACCGGCACCGGGAGCTGCCGCAGTGGGGAGCAGGCGTCACGCAGAGGGCAGCGGGAGGGGGTCAGCAATGAAACAGGGCAGCCTGGGAGACCTAAGCAGCTTTTCTGGTTTTAATACTCTGCAAAGATGGCCTAGGAAGAAAAAGCAGTTCTCCAGTTGTGTTTCTTTGTGCTGGGTAAAAAGGTGCCAGGGTGTTCTCGAGCCTCTTTCAAACCTGCCAATTTCACCCCAGCTTTTCAAGTAATTTTCACCCACCCCATTTTTCCTAGAAGGCTTTATGGAAAAGTGGCAGAGGGGAAGGATTATTATTTTAGCTACTCCTACTGGAAACCATGTGGTTATCACTAAGAACATTTAGTGTACGTTTGGTGTTCTGTGTATTTTCCTCCCCACTTCCCTCACTCCCAGAGCCAAGGAGAAAAGCCGCCTCTGCACGTCCTTTGAGAGCTGAGACATTTCTGTTGCCTCCAGGGAAATCCAGCAAAGAGCAGATTTCATACTCCTGGTATTTCTGATTTTACAAAGACAGAAGGACATTTGCAAGCTTTTCCCATGTATCACAAGGAAGCAGAAAGGATTAAAAACATGGACCTGTTTTGTCCTTTTGTTCCTTTTAAGAGTCTCTTAGCCTTTGAACATATTTACGTGCAAGACAAGCCAAAAAACACATGGGCAGCCCTACCTGCCATGCACAAAAGGACATCTTGGAAGTATCGCCCTGTTGGATAAGCAACGGGGGAAAACGACCTGACAGTGACAGCCCAGGGAATGTCCTGGGCTTCGGACAAGCATGGGACAGAAGACCAAAAAAACCAGCCGGTCCCACTTTCTCTCCCCATCCCATGGCCCTGCTGGCAGACAGAGCCCAGCCCTCCCCACCCACAGCAGCATCACCTTGTGAAACATCCAGATCCCAGCCAATACAGCCTTCAAATATGACTACACAATGACATATTCTACGGTATGTTTCATAAACCAGATAATTATTTTTCTGGCAACTCACTCATGAGCTGCAGAGCAATGGGCAGGTTTTCCTCTTTGATGGTAACAGCCTTACATTTATGACACAGGCATATCGATTGCAACTCCATAGCACCCAAATTCAGTCATTTTAATAGAGGTTTTGTTGTTGTTTTCCCCAGCATACCAAGAACATCTCTTTTAAAATATATCTAGCTTGTTTGGTATCATGGATGGTCTATTTCTCCAGCAGTAAAATATCCACTCTGTCATCAGGTTCCGAGTTGAAATCAATCCAAAAATACAAAGTTAGTCCAATAATGACCCACTTCAGCAGAATAAATCATTGCTTACCTCACCGCAAGTGCAGCTCATGCTGCACCCAGTCACCTATTTGGAACCCATTACTCCCCATAATCAACAGCGTGGCTGTTCAGGGGCCTGCTCTCTTCCCTTTCTACACAGGAATAAGCATGATCTCACCCTGCTCCCTTTTAAGCACCCGTGGATATTTGATGCTCAGCTACAAGGGTCGTATAATGGAGGCAATGCATCTTCAGTGAAGAAAAATGACAGTCAGAATAAGAAGACTAAACCAATTCATCACTTAATGCAAAGCGTTATTGTGCTGCAACCAAAGCATCGCACCAGGATTGATTACAAACAAGATGACACCTCCCTATGGACTGTCTGCTATATTATTATAAATAAATACCCATTCATTTTTGGAGTCTGTATTACTGCGGAGGATAGATTATACCTCAGGTACACAGTAAATATCCCATTGAGTACAATGTCCCTTCCTCGCCAACAAATGAGTTTTGTCTCGCATAATGCAGTTTCGTAAACAAGATAAGGGAACAGAGAAACACCAAGAGACGGAGAGATCTGCGAAAACCTCAGCTGATACTAGGGAGCTATTTCTGTGAAGGACATGCTAAAAATTCAGTGACTTGCTGTTAGAGGGTAGTCAAGGGAGGACATAGCTGCAGAAAGCTTAACCTTGCTCCCGAAAAGGAGCAAACCCTAAAAAGCTTCCCGAGTCCTTCGGATGTCACCGAGACAAAAGCAAACCTTTCTGGTTTCAAACACCTAGGGGTTCGTGCTAACAAGCTCTAATCAGGCATGCTGCAGCATTTGGAAAAATAAAATCAGAGCAGTTTACAAGGCTGTGTACTGAAAAGTGAGCAGCCTGGGAGAAATCTGGTTTCTCTTTATCTCTTTCCCCGCCTCTGCCTGCTGAGCCATCACCTCCAGGTGCCACGGGAGTGGTCCCTGCCCAGCACAGCCCAGGTGTCTCCTGCTCTCTCCAGCCACTGCCCCAGCAAGATGCAGACGCTCAAATATCTGTCAGCAGCTTGGCAAGCACAAGAAGAGCTGGTTAAAGGAATGCTGTGCCAAATAAGCATTATTGATTGACCACCTCTCTTATTTACCCTAAGTGTTTTAAGCACTGTGCATCCAGGGGATGGTATTTTAAGCCAAGAGCAAAAGCATCACCATCAGCTCTGCTCTCAGCACCTGTGCTTGGGTCAGAGCAATGCTTGTCCTGCAGCCCCACAGCTGGAGCAGTTCTCTGCTCACATACTTTGGCTGCAAAAAGAAGTACCTTCTTTCCTGCTCTGCACCACTTGGTTGGCCTCCAGTGGTTTGTGAGGACAGTTATTTGTGCAATGCTCTGCCAGCCTCACACAGATCATGACAGCCCCTGAAAGTCTACTCACAAGGGAAAATAAAATAATAATGGCTTTCAAAAGTCTTCCACACATCAGGGAATGGGTGACACCCATGCTGGGCCACCCTTACATACAGAAATAGGCTGGGGGGAAATGTCATCTCCACAATTTGCAAGGCAATTGGTAAGACTGGAAGAAGTGCTGCATGCAATTGCAGTGATTGCACCCCTTCACCTTCCAGGCAACCCAATGCCAGGGAGATTGGTGTGCAAGTGGGAGCTCACTGCTCACATTTTGGCTACCGAAGCCCAGCTGAGCCTGTGGGTGGGCTTTAAGAATACAAAGGAAGGGACAAAAGGCCACAGGAGGAGCACAGGAGCAGGAGCATGGTGCCATCAGGGCTGCTCACTACTGCTCAGCAGAAAGCAGCAGGCAGCCTTGTGTGGGTGTGTGGCAAGGGGACACCGACTGACTGATGGTCTCTGTCCGTCTGTGCTACTCCGCTCTTGTCCTGCTCACAGCCCGTCATGCAATATCTACCAGCTCCTTCCAAAAGGCCTCAATAGGTGGGCACCAGAGATGGGGGAATGGTGCCACAAGAAGGAGACAATAAATAAATAAATAACAAATATATATTTGCCACAAATGGTCAAGCTGTGGGGTTGGGGCTTTCAGTGGTTTTCCTCTCATTTTCCTTTTCATTGCCAGACAGATCTACAGAAGCCGACTGAGAAAATGTCCTCACCCAGATGTAAGATTTTGCACCTTTCCTGATGCTCACACCTTTCATCCCTCCTTCTCCAAGCTGAAGAAGTGAAAACCTTTGAGAAGCTTTTGAGTTTGGATATGTCAAAAAGAAAAATCCTCAGCCTTCTCACATTTTCTATAAAACAAATAAGAATTATCTCATTCCACAGATAAGGAGGCTGAAAAAACAACAAATAGATTGGAGCCAAATAGAACTGAAGAAGTTGCCGAAAAGCAAGGAAATCATCCAGATTTTCTGCCGCTGAAGCGGGTGCCTTGCTGTCATTCCCCTGTCCCTGAGGAGGCCTCACACATGCGGGAGAACAGCTCTGAAAAGCAACAGTATTGTTTGCTAATGTCAGTAGTAGAATATAAAGCAGAAACAAAAGCAGTATTTTTCTTCCCATCTCTGTCGTCTCCTTTCTATATTTTCCTTCACTTCACCAGCAAAGAAACACTTCCCTATACAGGCATAGAAAAAAAATGAAGATAATCAGGCAATTTTCCATCTCCAATCAAAATGGCAAGTTTCCCTTTGATTATAAATTCCAAATAAAATTAATATTGTTCCGTTTCCTTTGAATGTTTTATGAAAAGCAATTGCCATTTTTCATTTGTGTCTGCTGGCTTCCTCCCTGCACATTATTTTCACTCCAGGCCTTTCCAAGCATGCTTTGTAAAAGAATTAACTGATATTCATCCGACACAGAGCTGCTCTTTCCATTTCTCTTTCAGTTTAACAGAACCCTACAGACCGCAGTGAGGACAATTTTGAGCCATCACTGCTTCATACACCCTCAGTCTCTTTTTCTGTGCAAGAGAACCCTCTTATGGAAAGATGAGGCACAAAAGCAGCTCCCCCTTCACAAAGAGCACATCCTTCCAGCCCACAGATGGGGTTCCGTTGTGCCCTTATCAAGATTAAAGAGGAGAAAAGAGGCAAGTTTGGAGCTCGCGTGGCTCATGGCGTTACTGTGGAATATCCCCCCACAGCTCTTTTGCGCTAATGAAGGCGTAACAGGAAAATTTTGCTAAGTAGCTAATATAAGAACAGAGGCAAATTGTAGTAAGACACAGTATGAGCGCTTTGTGTCCCCACGTCACATCTCAGAAATACCCACAAAGTTTGCATTAGATCAAGGAACTTTGCTTGCATCCTAGTAAATTTAAAAAGTATAATGGAGCCACTGCACTTCATTGCTAGGTCTACAGGTGTCATACTGAGGGATTCAGTACCTGCCACCACTCCACCACGAGGGAATAGAGCTGCTGAAGAAATCAGTGATATCAGACATGCAAGGGTAGCCCTCTGTAATTCAAGCTCATAAGTCCCATCCAAGGTGTTACTGAATGGGTAGGACCACTTGTTAGATTTGCTTCTGGGTGGCAGTGTTGACTATTTCCCAATTTCACAGTATGTGAGTGTCAGGATATCAAAGGGAGCTCGATAAGATCAGCTCACCCCTTTCCTATGGATGTTACCCAGCTCCAAAGACACAAGAAACTAACGAACAACAAGCCACAAATGCTCTCTGCTCTGACCTGCTCTGCACCCAGGGCTGATGTACGGAAAGGGGGGAGGCAGAAACAGCCCACAGCCAGGCAGGGAGAGATGTTGTGAGGGTGAGGATACCTGGGCTTTTGCATTCTTTTTGCATGAGGACAGCAGTGCAATCCACAAGGGTGCACGTGTGTTATCCACTATCAGGGAAAAAAAGAAGGCCACACAGTGAAATAAAGGCAGATCCGACACAGCAGTGTGTTTTATGCTCCATTGCCTGCCAAAGTGAAAAGAAGCAATATTCCCAGTATAGTAAAGGCCAGCTCTCAATGTTCTCTTCCAAGTTAAAATCTTTAAGGAAGCAAATTCTATAATTTTGAAGACATATGTGATGCTAAACCCATACCAGAATGTAAATAAAAAGTAGCAAAAGCCAGACTTGCCTTGTTATCAACTCTGCCAAAAGCACTGTTTATTAGTTGTGTAACTAGCTGGCTGAAACATCCTCAGAATGAACTAAACACCTGGAAGAAAAGGAGGAAGAAGAATGGCAATGTGTCATGCAAGAGATGTTTATTCTTTCCAGATAAGACAACAAAAACAGGGATGCTAATGTAGCCAACAAACAGTGCCCATCGCATGCGCTTCTATTTCTTTGTAGTCTGTTTATCCTGTCAGCTTAATTAAAGGGTTAATTAAAACTCTCCATAACCCAGAACGAAATATTTTTGAAAAAGAAACTCCAGAAACTAGACAAAAATTGTTCCTTGATTGCAGTCAGTGGACTTTTTGTAACATACTATTTTCAGTCTGTGCCCTGCGAAGAGGAAGATTAAAACACGCTCAATCCTACCACCTGCACTTTGCAAGAAGGAGAAGAGGTTGACCGGGCTGGGGAGGCGTTTTGCAATCCAGCTGCACGCCTGCCGGTGAGGACAGACAAAGGCGAGATGGCCACCAGCCTCCCACACCTCGCTTGGAAAAGGCTCTCGGGGACCTCATTTTCCTGAGCAGCATTGGATGCCTCTTGTAAACTGTAGGAGGATAAAGAAGAGGAAAACATTCCTATTTTGGATGTAATTGAAAATACGTTTTTCAGTCACTTACACACCCTCTCCAAATAGCTCTTTTTTTCTCTCTCTCTAATTTAATCATCCTTTCCACCAGCTTCTGAAATTCTCTGTATAGACAGTGACATCTAGTGAAGGAAAACTGAACTTGTGCAAACACAGAGCTGCACCTGCAAGAGTCGAGATGGGCGTTTGGAAATGCTGGAATAGAGATCACCAAGGGTCACTTGCAAACAAGGCTGAATTACAACCCAGCAGAAACTCATTTATTCACCTAGCAACAAAAATCGAGTGCTTGCGAGGCTCTGCATTTCGCTTGCCTAGGGAGAGAAAAAAAAAAAAAAGAAAAAAGAAATTAAAAAAAATGAAAGCAAGGTTCAGTTCACAGGACATTTCTGATTGCCAAAGGGGCTGCCAGGTGCCGGTTGAACACACCAGCACATGGAAGAAGGCAGCGATGGTGGATCCCATCCTTATCAGGGTACCCACAACAGCCATGTCTGCAGCACCAAAATGCCCAGTGGCAATCCCAGCCTTCGCACCTCAGGACACGCAACGAAACCTCTGTCCCCATCATTGCAATTAGTGGAGTTAATTTGGGGGGGAGGAGGGCAGGAACCTGGGAAAACTTGATCGGTTGTTGAGGAGTGATGAGAACCTGAGAGTTTCTCACTGCTGCTATTAAAAAGTCACATCCCTCTCCACGACCATGGAAGGTATGCGATCTTCCCAAGAACCCTTGTTGAACCCCAGTGTGCAAACAGCTCTTAATGAGCCCCACGTCTTTTCTCACATTGGAAGAAGCATGTCTTCGACAGCAGAGGTGTTTACATTCAGGACTAAGCAAAGTAGTCGAGCTGTGATATGGGTAACAAGCAGCAGGTCTCAGAGGGGCTGTTTCATACACTCAGCACCACAATTAGCCTGAATGTCGAAAACAGCTCTACCTCCTCTGCAAGGATTTCCCCCACGAGCCGGACAAGTTAGTGATGGACACAGGAAATAGATCCAACCTCTGCCGTAGGTGCCCCTCATGCTGTGGTAAAAGTCCAGGAGAAGAGAGAGCAGGATCCCAAAGCTGGAGGGAAGGTTGGGGCACAGACAGCATGTTGATTGCCTTCCTGAGAGCTCACTGCCTCCAAACCATGGCAAGGGTAGCTGACACCAAATGGAAAAAAAGAAAAAACAAAACAAACACACAACCAACAACACCAAAACACACACCAGTTGGGAAATTCACTTGCAGTGGATTTTAGAATCATGGAATCATTTTGGTTAGAAGAGAGCCTTAAAATCATAGAGTTCAACCATAACCTAACTGTAACAGTAAACCGTGTCCTTAAGAACTCATCTACACATCTTTTAAACACCTCCAGGGATGGTGACTCCACCACTTCCCTGGGCAGCCTGTGCCAATGTCTTTCCATGAATACAATCTAAACCTCCCCTGGTGCAATCTGAAGTCATTTCCCCTCTCCTATCACTTGCTACTTGGGAGAAGAGACCAACACCCTCCATGCTACAACCTCCTTTCAGGTAGTTGCAGAGAGCAATAAGGTCTCCCCTCTACATCCTTTTCTCCAGGCTAAACAGCCCCAGTTCCCTCAGCCGCTCCTCATCAGATTTGTGCTCCAGGTCCCTCACCAGTTTAATTGTCCTTCTCTGCACTATCTATATACCTCAATGTCTTTCCTGTAATGAGGGGCGCAAAACCGCACACGGGATTCAAGGATGCCTGGTTTGTCACCAACACAAGGAGGTGCTCTTGCATACGAAGCCAGTGCCTGTCATCCTATAATCTTCTAGCATTCAGGGGAATGAAAGGGGATAATTTTGCAGCCATGGAAGAAAGACAGCAGGAATGGGGGGTTTATTGCAAGGTGAGAAACTCTAAAAAGAATGGAGAAGAGTCAAAAGAGGAAGAAATGAGCTAAGGGGCAGGAACAGCAGCACTTCTGAGCGCAGGCATTGCTGCTTTTGTGGCAGTGCAAAATAAAGCAGAAGATACAACAGTGATCATGAGGGGATCGCTAAAATGTACCTTGCTGTTTCTAATCTCTGTGCAAACAGCACAGTGAACACCACTGGAGGGATCTGGCACATCTCTCTCTGACTCAAGAAGCCCGCCCAGTTTCCGGGGTGAGCTCAGGATCCCTGCGCTGGCTGAAGGCAGCCCCACACACACCCAGGAGATGACCTGGGAGCAGCACCGCATGAGTCTAAAAGTAACCTGCCTGTTGGGCAGTAATTGGAAAATGCATAGAATAAAAACTGCAGCAAACACCATTCAAAAAAACAAATAGCCCCGGAGTCCCAGCACCTCCAATCTGCAGCTAAGACAACACCACCTCTCCCTGCAAGCAAACATCAGCAGGGCATCGCAGATACTGAATAAATTATATTTCAAATAAAAAGCACCATCACCCAAAATCATCATCTCATATTTGATTGTTATAAATATATGGCACTTTTTTAAAATTAAATATAAGCTGCTGTGGAGTTCACTGTCTCAGTGGAAGGCACTGAAAGACTCAGACACAGTTTGCTGGAAAATGCACAGTGCTTTTTAACCAAGGTGTTTTGGAAAAGGCCCTGCCCTGCCCTAACATAGGCCTACACATGCAGCTGTGCAATGGGCGCAGCTGTGCTGAGCTCCCCCAGCACAAGCCAGCTCAGGCCAGACACCACACAATTAAATCAATGCAGGGCTCACACACGCAAAAAGCATTCATGTTTTGAACCACATACAAAACTCATCCCATGACCTGAAGCCAGACACAAGAGCTTGTGGGGGTTTTTATCTTTAAAACAGCCTCAGGCTATGTTTATTTCTCAGTCAAATCCCACTGTTTTCCAGGCAAGGAAATATGTGCAGAGCCTGTCTCAAGTTTTTGCAAGCAGAGACAGCTCTGCCCTTTGCCTAACACCTCACCTGGAGGTGCAGCAGCATTTATCCTGCTTGTCTCAGAAACTAGAAACAGAGCTGGCCTTCATGTTCACTCTCAGTCATTTAAATTAAGATTATAGCATAGGTGGGAAGGTTTCCTTCAACGGGAGAGAGGTCATTGAAACTTAGAGTGGTACAACCACGCTGTTTCACGAGTGCCATCAAACAGTGATTTCCTACATTTACCAGAAAAGTCAGTATTGCAATTGCAGAAGGTTTGGGGATGATGGTTCGTTGGCTGTGCCCACCAGCAGCAGCTGGATGGGATTTCAGTGGGTGGTGGCAAGTGGGTGTTTCTTTCTGCGTGTGTCTGCCTTACACTGTACAAAGAATAAGTGCTGACAAGAGTGCTAAACCCTGACGTCAGGCCAAGATGCTGCCCTTTGACACTGCCCTAAAACCCCCAAGCTGGAACAAAAATCAGACCTTTACTTGGCTAGACTTTGGATATGGAATAACACTGCAGGGGGGATGCTCAGCTTGGTCACAGATGGCAAAACAGTGTCTCTTCCCCTCCAGGATATCTGTTCAAGCCTCACTGGAGTCACTAATGATCAACCATCCCAGCTTCCCTGTGTTCACAAGCATGTGTTCTGGTCCACAGGTTTGCTCTGCACCCGCCCACTGCAGGACCAGGTCACCAAGCTGCCTTCAAGTCACCCTCCGGTCCCTCTCCCACAAGCCTCCTCCCTGCCTGGGGCTTGCTGTCCATCTCAGGGGGAATTTGCTGCTGTCCCGGACTCGGCTCAGTGGAGGGGAAACCGAGTTAAACTCAAACGGGGTCCTATTTTCTCAAGGTGAAGGGGTTTTCACTCTGCTCCCATGCGAAGCACAAGTTGTTCAAAACTGCCCCTCATCTGTCCAACACACAGAAATCTTGAAATCACCCCAAAATTCTAGTCCTTTTCTTTTTTTGTGTTTATTTGTTTTTAATACCACATTCTCAGCTCTGTTGCACAACTCTTTCACTGCCCTCACCTTGTCAGCCAGTGGGTGCATCACAACTTCACACTGAGAAGCCAAAGCCAAAATGTCACATAAACACACACCTTCAGCAGGACCTGAGGAGCGTCCCAGGCAACTCACCAATGTTTTCACCAAGTTGTCAAAAGATAATAAAACCAGTATCATTTATCTGGCTTCAGACAGCTCCATAAGTCACTGGCTGCCCGCTCTGTGTCTTACCCCCATGAGTAGGAGATGGAGGTGGCATCAGCTCTGGAAGTGAGGTCTGAGCTGTGGTGACACACCAAAACCCAGGGTGGTGCAGCACCAAAACAAGCAGGCTGAAGTTGGAGAGATTCGTGCACGGTAACAGAGGGATTCAGTATTCCCTCTAAAGTCAGCTGTGCCAGGCAGAGCAATGCTTTTACACTGCTGGAATCAGCATCCAACCGTGCCTTTCTCTGTAAATTGTCTTCTTGACTCAGAGCTAGGCAAAGTCTATTACTGAGAGGCCACATCAATCCTCTAATATCCTTAAGATACAGAGGCAAAATTAGAATTTCCATCAAAGAAAGAAACTAGAATATAATGAATTCAGAAAGCCCAGATGCTCTCTGTGAAAAACAAGAGCAGTTTCACCCAAACTCCCGTGTTTACCTGCAGAGGGACGGTACCTTTCCACATCTCATAAAGCTGCCCTGGAAGGACAAAATCTATTCATAATTAAATCTATGCTCAATACATTGCAAGCAAGCAATTCAGAGAGGAATTTGCTATCAAATACATAAAACATTTTTGCAGGATGCAAAATTCATTCTAGGTGGTACTTTCCATGACTTGTTTGCATTTCCTTGGCAGAGCAACCCCTCTGGCACACAGGTGGTGAGAGGAGACAGCCCAGCCAAACGCTTGGGAAGCTGCCGGTGACCAACCCTCATGTTCATGGCCAGGGATTAGCAAAACATCAGGCTTTGCCAGTTCACCTGCCCAGTGACCGCTCAGTTATGTGCAACGCAGTGCCCAGGACAGCTCCAGAAAGAGTGCAAAGCCCAAAAGCCCACTTGCTGTTCAGCCCCACCAGATGCTCAAGGGGACACCTCTGATTTGGTGTGTCAACCGGCAAGGTCAGCTACCAGCAGAACCAAGTGCTTCCCAACCCAAATTTTGGGGTCCCCCACTCTGCTGAGGCCAGCTGGAGCAGAGCAAAGCCTCTGTCTTGGGGATAGCCAGGATGCCTGGCAGGGCCAAGGGCAAAGCACCCCAGAGCCCTGCCGGATGGGTTACAAAAGCCATGGGGGGACACACCAGTGCAGGGGCACATGTGTGACCAGTGACTGGGGCAGAGACAGATCTGGGGCAGAGGGAGCTGCCTGCAGCCCTGCCTCTGGGCAGCCCAATCACCTCACCACAGCCGAGCACACCCCCAGGGGGAAAGTCCAAGCCTCTGGCTCACCTGCCAGCTCCACCACTCCAGCCCCTCCTCAATTACAGATTTACTAGCTGGAAACTGCTGACTGGCAAGTTTATTTACCAAGACACCAAGGTACTGTGAAAGCAGGGTAATAAAGCGTGAAGAACAGAAGTTGTATTTATTTCCTAAGATTAACATTAACACCATTTTACCTGAGGAGCACAGTACCCAACCAAGGATCCTCAGCATCTCCACGTCAAGGACAACAGTTCTCCATCAGTTACCCACCACTTTGCTTTTCAAGAGGAGCCTGGACAGCAGCAACATAGCTTAGTACATAAATATCCCATTTGTTACTTGCAGAGCAGCTTCCAAAATACAGTTATTTGGATAGGAAAACTCTAGGACTCTGATTTACAACTGTTGAGATCAGAGCAATATTTAAGTATTGCATCCCTACCACTGGAAAAAGAGCTAAGCCTGTTCAAATAGGACTTAAGACAGGACACTGGATGATCTCAAGGCATTTGACAGTCAGGTGCCCAGGTAGACCCTATTACACTTCACTTTCCACATCTCAAGCCCGTTCTGTAGAAGCACCACACATGCCAAACTACTCAGTGCCTGTGTTTACTGCAAGCCACACTGCAGTCAGTAAGTAGATTCTCCACCCCAGACCACAGCTGAGTCCTTCACTAACCATTAACCAATGCCAGAAGATATCTGATAACAACTCAAAGCTGTACAAAAAACAAAATGTTAAAGCCCTTTGGCACAGCCCTTCTTTCTCTTCCCCTCTCCTCCTAGCTCACGAACATCATCCTGGCAAGCTGGAACTTCAACCCCTGCTTAGAGGTTGTTTTCTTCATGCTGGAATCAAACACATCATTTTGCAATCTGCTAAAAGTGGGAGGAAGAGTGGATCCAAGCCAGACCTCCCTGAGACAGGGAACACAAGAAGAAGAGAGGAGAGAGTAGAAAGTCCTCTGCACAGCCCGTCCCCTGAAACTGTGCTTCCTCTGATACAACAGAAGACACCAAAACAACCTGGGGTCACAATTCTACTCAGAGAGATATATTTGTACCTTGAAGGAGAGAGAGAGAGGAAGGGAAAGAAAAAAATCATGTTCACACCAAGAAGAATCTCTTCATGTTGATTTAAGATATCCTCACCCCCAAAGCAGTCACTGCGATGGAGGCTGAATCTTCTGTCCTTTGGCACACACTGAAAGAGCAGCATTTGTGACCTTCAAACGGGTAGCAAGGAAAGCCCCAACACCAGCTGCAATGAATGGTGCTGTTGGGCAGCCCCAGCCCCACTCCTGCCTCTAAATACCTGCAAGCTCTACAGGTGAAGGACATTTATCAAAGCTAACGCTGCACAAACCCTGGGCTTTTCAAAGGGCTCGCTCTACCTGCCTCGTGTTCCACTCCTACATCACCAATAACTAACACACACTACTGGGTAAGAGCTCCAGTACCCACCAGTGGGTCAGGGGGACATGACAACCCTACCACGCCACACAGAGCCTGACCTGGAGTCCTCCAAAAACCATGACAGCATCTGATAGCTCTTTAGAAGCTAATACCAAAACACTAATAGTCACATTAACAGCCTAAATGGACAATGTGCCCATTTCTGTCTTGTCTCAGGAGACAGACTAAGGGTTGAATGGAAGTATTTTCCCCCCATGTGCTAAATGGAAATGAATTACCCTTCCCCTTCCTCGGATGCTGGTGAGCATGGCAGCACAAGTGGCTGCAGTGGCTATAGGGAGAGCTATTCACACACCAATTCCCTTCAACATTGCTCGTATTAAAAAAGGGAAATTAGAATGGATTTGCCCCAATAAGTTAGATAGCAGGTCTTTGGAGCACAAATATTTATTCCAATAATTACACTAAAAGTAGGTTCAGTGAGTTACTGAGCAAACCTCGCCAAAGGCTGGCTGCCACATGTAGAAGTGTTCAAAATTTTGACCCAACATGCAGACGCCTACTTCTAAATATGAAGTATCACAGAATCACAGAATGTTAGGGATTGGAAGTGACCTCAAAAGATCATCTAGTCCAATCCCCCAGTACTCTATTTAATCATCTGCTCTGCAGTGTACATTCATATCTGAGATGAAGTGACATGTGTGTTTATTTAACAAGATGTCAGAAATGTCACTGTCATTCCCTCTCTCCTCTTTAGCTATGTGGAAGACTCTACCATCTGCTGCCCAGACTTATTGCTACTCATTTCTCAGGGAGACAGATATTGGGTTAAAGCAGCAAAACTCCACTTTTCTGAGATGCTTTAGTCACTGAACTGCTTGAGAAATCAGAGCTGAGTGCTTTGAAAAGCTATCTCACCCATCTATGGTAACACTGCCTGTTTTAAACATCCATCCTCTGCCCTGCTGCTACCTCAGGTGAACCTGTTTAGGAGCAGCCTCCCTCCAACCCACTGACATCCCCACATCTGCCACGAAGTCCTGACTTGCAGCTGCTGCCCAGGTGCCCAAGACCAAGGTGAGGCACGGAGGGGAGAGCAGGTGAGCTTGGCTGGGTGTGTACCAGCACTCCCAGGCTCATTGCTCAAGGAGGGGGATGCCCACAGCAGGGCGATGGTGCAGAGGTGAAGGGCTCCTGGGGATGTGGTAGGGCAAAGGGGTATCCCAGGGGTAGAAGGGACCCCACAGGAAAGCAGCCAGAAGTGCTGGCAATGGCTTCAGTCACAGGAGAAACGAGAAAGTGCTGGGATGTGTGTGCACCATGAAGTCAGAAACCACTGCCCTCACAGACACCCGCACTGTGCAGAGAAAAACTGCCACAGGTATTTCAGTGATTATTGTCCATCCCCCACAGGATCATATGAACAAGAAGTGTTTCCTTTCAGATCATGCTTTTTCAAGATGAAAGCGCCAACAGTGTTAGGACAGCAGCACCAAACACAGCACAATCTCCTTCCTGACATGCGGGAGGAGCTGCCTGACCAAGGTGGAAGGATCATTATCCTCAGCTCAGTACTAATCCTGAGGAAGTAGAGTTTGTGGGAATCACTGTTTTTACTACATGCTGGAAAAATGTTAGCCATACATGTATTTTTAACAGATAACATAGTTCCACTGGGCCTGGGATTTCCACAGAATTGGAAAAGGATTAACAGTCTGTCCACTAACCAGGATGTTTGAAACTTCAGCATCTCCAGGATAAGAACAAGTCAAAAGGTTAAGAAAAAGAGCATCTCTCACAGTCTATGCAGGCTGTGGCCTGGACACCTTCTCTCCCTTTGCTCACTTTTGCCAGCTAGTGGAAACATCAGCCAGATGTGCACGTGACAGCTGGGGCAGAGAAAAGAGAGAAGTTTCTTTGGAAAGCTGAATCACATGTACGTAAAATTAATTGCATCTTTTGTACATTTTCAGCAGGATTTTATTTTCTATGGCAGGCTATTAGGACTTTTGAATCATCCCCAGAGACGTCAGCCAAACACTGATTCATATTTTGGAGCTAAATCACCATTCTTCCCAAATCCTGAGGACAATGCAGTAGGTGTGGAAAACAGATTCGTGCATCAACAGTAACTTTTATTTCTTTCAAAGCCACCTTCATTATTGTCACACTGGCTCAGTCACACACAGCTTAGGAAAGACAACACCCAAACCAGCACAGAAAAGCACATTCAGTACAGCGGGGAGCAGGAAATCTTCTCTTCTTCCTCCTCCTCATAGATCACACGAGGTGGCTTGGCCTACACCCAACTCCTTGAGTCATTAGAGTAATAAACTGAATAATAAACATATCATACCTTCCAGTCATTACTTACTTAATGACCACTGAGCTCTCTGGGCAGCGAGCAGCCAGAAGGCTCCGTGAAACCTGCTGGAGCAGGAGGTGGGAGCAGCCGCAGGGAGGACAAGCAGTCATCTCTGGGGACAAAGGGTTTTCCCATAGGGCAGGAGAAGCAGAATGAAGAGCCACCAGGGTTGGAGGCACCCACATGTCCGTGGCTGCCCAAGAGGAGCTGAGGACACAGATCTCAGTAGGCCCAGCTGCCTCGCCTCCTGAGCAGGACTGGAAAGTCAGCCAAGCAGCTTCTCTGTCACCAAGTCCATCATTTTGGCATCTGTCAGTGGTATTGTGGCAGATAATTCCACAAAACCTGAGTTACCTATCCCTAAGGCCACTGGTGTTAATAGATTTTCTTTGCCAAATCCCAGCAGGGCTGGCAGGCTAGCTCATGGAGTACGTGGATCACTAACCAGTCTTTCCTTACAGAAGTGTCTGGCCTTCTAGAAAGGGGAAAAAAATAAGCTGGTTACAGAGCATCACACACGACAGGCATGGAAATAAACTCTCAGCCACAAGTTTGCCCTTCTGCCAAGGAAGCCTAGGCTCGAGAGTAGACAAGCCCAGTCAGGCACTGAGTCTGGTTAGAAAGGAACCAGGGCTCACCGTTCTGTGTGGCAACTAAGCCTCTGTCTCTACCATGCAGATTAAAAGCAGAACAGACATGAATCAGAGTTGAGAGATCGGCAAGGGGTGGTCAGTGTGTCTGAAAGCAGAGGAAGCCAAGCTCCAGCCCTTCCCTCCATGGTTCTCCGCCTGCCTCTTCCCTGTGCCCCCAGCGCTGGCAGGTCTCTGTCAAGGGCAGGCAGCACGACTGCTTCATTTCACAGAAAACAAAACTCAAGAAGTTAGCAGGATACTAACTACTTACCTTAAAACATTGTTTAATTATCTTCCCCGTTCTTTAGCTATCTTCATTTAAAATCATTTGATCATTAGAGCATCCAACATTTTGCTTAGGGAGGGGTAGATGAGCCTACACATGGCCAGCTGTAAATTTAAGCACCTAACTCTAGGACCCGCCTTTGAAACTGTAGCAGCTTTGTACATGTTCCAACGTACTCTCTTTTTTAACAGAAAAGCAGTGTATAGAGCACAACAGTGTCAGCAGAGGGCCTGTGAGACTACCATCATGTATGCTTTGACAATCAAAAAGGAAATGAGGAATGAAGACAAATGGGAAAGATAGACAGATAGATAAAACTAAAAACAAGAACAACAGAGTAGCACAACCCTTCAGGGATGAAATCAGGGTGGCTCCTAACTGAAATCAATCAGAGCCAAGAGGGTTCAAAGCATCAAAATGGTACAGGGCACCAAAAATAAGTTATAGAAGTGAGAGGGAGACACAGTAAATCTGAAATAGGGAAGCAAAGCAAGGAAAGAGACACCCCCCCGCTCCCGGTTTCACCATGGGGGCACCCAGAGACCCATCTTGTGTCACCCAGGGTCACCACAAGACACCCCCCCCCCCCCTCCCCGTAGTCACTCTGGGACCCTCCCGGGATCACCCCAAGACCCCCCCAATGTCACCCTGGGGAACTGCAGGGATAACCTGGAGACTGCCCGGTGCCATGCCCAGGCATGACATCTCTGATTCCCTGGCAAGCACCTTCCAAAATCCAGGCAAGAAGCGTGGTCCCAGGTGTCAGAAGAAAGAATAACGCGCCTGCCTTGAAAAGGTGAAGAAAGAGTTACCGCGGGAACCCTCGTGCTACGAAAATCGGAGCCATTCCGGTAGGGGTGCAACAGGGAAGGACTGGAACAGTGACAGAGCATGGCTGCAAAAGGGACAAGGGCAAATTGGCAGCGGACTGAGTCACCAGGAAGGCTGCATGTAGGATGCAGCAGAGAAGCACTGCACTGCTCCAGGCTCTGCCAGTTCTGCGTCCATCACAGGCACCTCAATTCTGGGCTGGGGCAGGCAGGGAAAAGCTCAAGGAGAGAGCAATAGGAAAAAGAGATCTGAGGGAAGTAAGTTTCTTTATTCTAGAGACAAAAAAAAAAAAAGACAAAGAGGCCCATGACAGTCAGTGTTCAAGTAGATTAAAAAGCTGCTAGAACAAGGGCAACAATCAACTGCTCTTGACATCTCCCAGAACCAAGACAAGACACAATCACCTTCCATTGCTGGGGAAAGCAGGGTAAGCTGTTACGCTTTAGGACAGATAAGCACATACGTTACGCTAGAAAGTCAGAGCTCTCACCACATCAGAGCACTGACCCAACGGAAAAGATGAGTCCTGTCTTTCCGATGACACGCAGCATTTGCTCCAGAAGGCCAGTTTAGTTCCCAGAGATGTGACGACTCCCTTTCCCATGTACCCTGAGGTGTGCCTGCCTGTGTGCCCAACAAAAATCTTTCTGGGAGCTCTGAGCGGCTGTGAAATCTTCTTGCTGGCAGCTTAGAGAGGGGTTGCACATTACCAACAAAGGCAGCCTGCAGCTAATTCATCCTGATGGTGCAAAGAAAAAAAGCAAGGTTCCGCTCCAAAACTTGACTTCTGCTTGGCGGTGGAGCCCAGCCGGTGTTTTCTCCTGAGCTGAGAAAACTCCTCTCTCTCGCCTCTCGCCTCCACAGGCTGTAGCTGCCCTGTGCCGAGCAGGCAGCGAGCTGGAAAAAACACCCTGGCAGTGGTACTGAAACACCAAAATGTAGAGAGCAGCTGTTGTGCCTCGCTGCCAGTCCTCCTGGACAGGGAAAGCCTGTAGAAGAGAGGGCTGAGCACACGAGTTTTTAAGCAGACCCAGGTCTAACACCGTTGTGCCTGCCTGGCCTAGCTCCCAGAGCAGCATCTCTCACAGAACTCATTTACCACCCATGAGCGACCTCTATTTTGTCAAACGCATAAAATATGCAACGTTTCAGAAAAAGTCGTGTTTTCACAAAGAGAGCCCACACCGAGCCTGTTCTGACCAGCTATGGTCCCTGCCTGAATTTACACAGAGGAAACCCAGCTCCCCTCTGCCCCCCCGCCCCATGGGACGCCCCGGAGCCCCTCGGCTGGCGCAGGAGGAGGCAAGGAGCGGGCATCAAGCCGAGGGATCTCCAGCCCCCCGCTTCGGATGCCAGATCTCCATTGTAAGGAGTCACTCCCCCATCGCCCCCCATCCAGCACTTCGCAGGCTCCCACGCAGGACGCTGCTACACGTGGGACAGCCACTCCGGGGAAACGCTCTTCCCTTGCGCGGCGACGGCCGACGTGGAGAGAGGGGTGCGGCGCCTCCACGCTGGAGGCGCGCAGCCCACGCCGCTCCCGCCTTGTACAGCAGCACACTGGCACGCTGAGCGGCCGCCCCACGCGCGGCGGAACCCCACTCCGTGTTCCCCGTGGCTCACATGGCCACGGCTCAGCCACCCAGAACCACCCGGCGGGTGGGTGGGTGGCGGAGAGGAATCCACAGGTCCACCACCCCGTACTGTGACGTCCGTGGGAACAGAACTCTTCCCCTCTCTGACGTCACAGCGGAAAACCTCCGTCGGGCGACACCACTCCACGGCCGTGGGGGAGGAAGGAGGAGAATGAATTCGCGGCTCCCGGCGCAGCGCCCCCCGCCCGCGGCAGCGCCAGGCGCGGAGAGACCACGGGAGGCGACGCCTCACCAGTGCCCGCGGCCCAGCTCGGTGCGGGCGGCAGCGGCCGCGGTGCATCGTTCCCCCCCGGGTGCGGGTGGTAGGTGCCGGATGTACCGGCCGCGCGGGCCGCCGCCGCCTCTATAAGCGCCGCCGCGGCGCGGGCGTGGGAGCCGTGTATCGATCGGATACGTCCTGTCCTGCTCCGCCCGCCCCGCCGGGAGCATGTACCAGAGCCCCGCTCGCTGCCTGTGCTCGGCGCTGCCCGCCCTCTGCTGCGCTCCCACCTCGGCCTCTCTCCTGCCGCCGCGGTCCCGCGCCGCCCCACCGCCCCTCGGCCCCGCCACCCCGCGGGCAGCAGCAGCGGGTGGCCCGCCCGCGCCGGGGGCGCTGCCCCGCACAGGTGGGTACTGGGGGAACTGGGGCGCGGGGTGCCGGGCCGGGTCACAGACGTGAGGCTCCGGGAGCGCTCGCTCCGGGCCGTAGTCAGAACAGAGACATCTGGTTTCTCATCCACGTCACCCCGCAGCGCTGCGTGTACCGGGGCCTTTGCTCACTAAGAGCGAACAGGTGACATCCAGCGACAAACCGACCCGAAGTGCTGGCGCTTACGAGAGGCTCTGCCAGACACCCTGCCCATGCTGCCGCAGGGTTTCAACGAGGGCAGCTTCCCTCCCTTCACTGCCAGCCCTGGCTGGGCGACAGAGAACGCTCTGCACTCCAGTGCAGGCTGGCTGGCTGCTTGGAATAAAACTGCATACTCATCGGGTAACTCTCTAGGTGTCTGAATGGGTCACAGCGTGTTTTTCCCACTGTCAAAAATTTAGTGCTGGCTACTTGAAATATTCTCTTCCAGTGTTGTGCTTTGTACAGGATGTACTGGACACACTGTTTGTTTTGTTTGTTTGGTTTGTTTGTTTGTTTTCTGTTAGAAACAGTGTATGGGAAAAGCCCAGCAAAGGTGATGATGCAAAACTATCAGGTTCCTCTTTGCCTATACCGTTGGGTATAAGCGGTTATGCCCCATTCTAATTTCCCAAAATGAGACTTGGAAAGCATTTGAGGTCCCACACGTCCTTGGATGCGTGCTGTGCCTGGAGTTCATGTGAGGACAACGCCTTGGCACGCACCACGCTCCCTCGCCTCTGCCCGCTGACCTGTGACGCACCAGCTGGGCCCCTGCAGTTCAGATGCAGCCTTAAGCCATGTCTGTCAACAAGCAGCTTGACTCTGACTGTGGCTGAAAATGCATACCCAGAGGAGAGGCTCCTGGTCAAAGCTGGGCAGGCTGCTGCTGGTGGGATATATATCTGGGGCTGTATTACTTACCTGGCATGCAGGAAATCCTCCTTTTTGTCCTTGGCTGGGGTAAAGTGTGTTCATTCCCTGTTGGTGCTGTTACAGGAGGGGTCTATGGGTGAGGCTGGGGCAGGGTGCTTCTAACTTCTCCTGTTCAAGGCAGGCCAAGAAGCTAAACTACAGGATTGATTGAACCTTTATGAAGCTCTAGTGAAGAGGAGCATATGAGAGCTAGCTGCTGGCAGAGTCGAGCTCATGATTAGAGCACTCATGAGGAGAAGGGTTTCCAGAGCTTGTGCCAAGTACTGATTCTGTGTCTTATTCAGGGCAGGATTTGAGGCTTCCTCTTTCTGGTGTTGCCTGTTGACTAGGCAGCACCTCCTTTGCTGTGATGAGCTCTCTGAAATTCCCTATACGAGGTCCCGACTCCCCTGTGCATAAGGCTGGCCTAGATGCCGAAAGCAGGACTCTAAGCAGCAGCAACCGCCGCTTTGAATGCGGGTGTCCCAGGGCTGTAATCCCGTTGCTGGCCCGAACAAGGCTGTACAAGTAGTATGATACCCTGTAACACAGAATTTGTCATGCTGCAGCCCTTGTCTTTGAAGCAAAGTCCTTAAAATAAAGTCTGTGACTGCTCGTTGACTGATATGCTACAAGTTTGTCTCCTCTGTGCTGGATGACAGAAGAAACCTTGAACTTTGCACTGTGTTCTCCTGAAGGTTAGAGAACAGTTTAAATGCCTCCCCTGCCCTTACTGTGCTGAGGCACCACCCTTGCTGAGAGGAAGGCTTTTTTAAGTACCTTGAATAGTAATTGGTGAGCTGGCGTTCCCTATTGCAACATCACACCAAGTGAATCATGTCCGTGTTCACCGTCTGCTGCTGAAGTGCGTGCTCAGGAGACCACTTGTTCTGCGTACATCAGCACCACTGTGTCACAGCACTGGCAGCAGACGTTATCCCAGCAAGTCACAGGTCACTTAACTTGGACTGTAAGGATCCTGGAACGGTGATCTTGGACTTGTCTCACTGCGCATGTTAAGCACTGCAAAAATACTAAACGGATTTTGTTTGGAGTTTCAATGTTCGAGTCGCTGGTCCAGCCCCTGTTCTACAGAATAATCCAGTTTGTGCTATGATGGTTTCAGCACTTTGGGGGGGGAAAAGATTGTGCAGTTCATTGGTCAACTTAAGCTGGAGTCTTCCTGCAGGAGTCTCCCTTCAGCCAAGGGCTCCCAGGCCTCCTGCCACCAGCCTGAAAGCATTTGATTTGCAGCACAGGCTGTCTTTCACCCAGCTTTCCCTGGCTTCTCAAGAGACAGAAGCTCTTCTTCATTCCTGAGACATTTAATGAGTTTAAAAGCTGTCAGACCTGTGCTGCAGCTGAGCTGTAGTACATCCCTTGCAGGTTAGGCTACACCTGTCTCCCCATAAAGAGCTGGATACCACATCACCCCAGGGGTGAGGAGATTTGAACAATGCTCTGGCTTTTTTTTGCAGCTTGGCAGGTGCATGACTGAACTTAGACTTTGTCCTGCTGTAGCAGATGTAAGCCACTCAGAGCTTTAGAGTAGGCTTTTGCTCCAGATGCATTGCACCCAGCTTCTCCATGGTGCTACCTTGTCCCTTTTGATGCTCTCCCTGACTCAGGTCAAGCAATGAGCAACTTAGGCTGTTGCCACTGGTTTCTTGGAGCAGAATAACTCCCTGTTCATTCATTTGGAGGGCCCTGCATGAGCCATGTTCATCCATGGCACAGCAGGGTCTGTGCAGAAGGCATTTCCTCTGCATGGGCTTCCCACTGCCTGGCTGGTGCTGTGCCAGGAGGGAAGCATGAGAGGGGGTGTGTTTCTTTGGGGGCAAGAGCTGTGTAGGGCTTAGGGCTCTCAGCTGCTGACAGCATCCCTGAGGGAGCAGAAAGCACCGTGTACTTCTCCCTGGTTGCAGCACTTAACTGTGGGTTGTACCTACCCCCAAAATAGGTGAGGAGCTCCCTGTGGAGCTTTCATTAAAAGCTCTATTGATTTCTCTGAGTTTCTGCATGGCTGCCTGGCAGCTCTGGTAGTGTGTAACCTGGACTCGTCTGTAACCAGCACAGAGTGTGCTTTCGTTCCTGCTTCCCATCCCCTCATGGCCATGTCAGAGTCCTGCTTAGGGATTTCATGTTTGTGCCCATTTTCCTCACTACTGAATGGCATTTCTTTTACTTCAGCTGCACTTGGCTTCTTGACTAAAATTGTAAACCAAGAAAGACTGCAGCAACTGAAATGCATGAAACACAGTTTGCTTAGGAAGACATTCATGCTTGTGAGCCCGAGCTCACATCTCGGTTCAAGGAACTTATGGTATTTTAACTAAAAGGATGGATATGGGGGTGGAGGTGGGAAGAGATGTCCTACATCCAGTTTGCGACTTAGAACTGCTCGGAGGCAGTATTCTACTGGCTTATGCATCTAAAATGTATGTTGAACCAACTGGTTTTTAGTGTCTTTAAAAGTACCTCTTTTCTTAAAGACAGTGACATGAGATTCCTGCTGCAGGATCTTTTCTCTTTTACTCCTTCTAGGTAAGTTTATTCAACTTTTAGGGCATCCATCCTCCCGCATTCCCCTTTAGCCAGGTCTGTCACTATCTTATGTTTGTCACCACCTCTTACGATTGGCAATGCTGCAGTTCAAGCTAGCAAAGGCTGAACACGCAAGCATGTTGGGAAGCACCTTACACCTACTGCAAGATACGAGCACAAGATGACAAGTCTCTTCAGTTCTTAAGTAACTCAAAGATACAAATAAACTTACTTAAAAACAAGTATAGGTCAATGCGATGCCACACAGAAGTTCTTTTGCTCAAGATTCCTTCCTTTCTACTCTGCTCTGGTGAGACCACACCTGGAATGTTGTGTCCAGTTCTGGGCCCCTCAGTTCTGGAAGGACAGGGAACTGCTGGAGAGAGTCCAGCACAGAGCATGAAGATGATGGAGTGGAGCATCTCCCTTATGAGGAAAGGCTGAGGGAGCTGGGTCTCTTTAGCTTGGAGGAGACTGAGGGGTGACCTCATTAGTATTTATAAATATATAAAGGGTGAGTGTCATGAGGATGGAGCCAGGCTCTTCTTGGTGACAACCAATGGTAGGACAAGTGGCGGTGGTTACAAACTGGAACACAGGAGGTTCCGCTTAAATTTGAGAAGAAACTTCTTCTCAGTGAGGGTGACAGAGCACTGGAACAGGCTGCCCAGGGAGGTTGTGGGGTCTCCTACTCTGGAGAAATTCAAAACCTGCCTGAACACATTCCTGTGTAATCTCATCTGGGTGTTCCTGCTCTGGCAGGGGAATTGGACTGGATGATCTTTTGAGGTCCCTTCCAGTCCCTAACATTCTGTGATTCTTGTGAAGATTACTTTTGCAAAGTGCCATAAGTTGAGACAACAACGAAACTCTTGCACAAGAGGCAGCACTGACAAGTTGCTGTGGTGCAAGCGCTGCTCTTACTGCCCATTTTGAAGGGAAGCTGAGCCTCCAAGCACGCTACCTGGGCAGAGTGCTGGGCCTGAAGAAGTGCTAACACAGCCTCCCTTCAAGTCCTTGCCATGTGCTGTGGCAAGGGTGGCACTTCAGAGCAAAACTTTCTCACCAGAGGAAGTGTTAGTGGTGGTGGAAGAGATCTTGTGGCGTGCACAACCAGGCCAAGGACTTGCTGCAGAAATGTGTAGGAATATTACATGATGAGACTGTGGACAGGACTAACCCTGTCTCTGCATCCTTCTTCTTTTACCTCAGGTTCAGGAACAGGCTCCTGCATAAACCACAGATTGCTGGTGCTGTAGCAAGGTTGTCCATGAGGCACCTGAGCGGTGGGAAGAGTCACAGTGGACATCTCTAATGCCAGCTTTTCCTTTCCAGTGTGTTCCATGGGAAACAGTACCAGCCGGCTCTACAGCGCACTTGCCAAGACACTGAGCAGCAGTACCGTGTCCCAGCACCAAGACTGCCTGGAGCAGCTGGACTCAGCCCGGCTGGATCCCATTGATCCCAAGGATTTGCTGGAGGAATGTCAGATTGTTCTGCAGAAACGGCCACCCCGGTTTCAGAGAGACTTTGTGGACCTGAAGAAAAATGCTGCCAGTAACCACCGCCCCATTCGGGTCATGCAGTGGAACATCCTTGCCCAAGGTAGGAGCTGCCTCTAAGCCTGGCGTTTAACCTTGAGATCAAAGGCAGCAACAAAATCCTTCAAATGCAGAATTGTCTGTGCAGATGTGTCTATGTAGTTAGGTGTGCCTGGGACTGGCAAAGGGAGGGAGGTGAATTACCTGAAGCGCAACTGACTGAGTGCCAGGGAAGGGAGATTTTCAGCACTTGAAAATAAGAAATAGTGGCTTGCCTTCTGTTCTGCAGGAAGGAAGAAAAGGTCTCTCTTTGCAGCTGTGAAGCCAAAGGCAGCTCTGAATGCCTGTCTTAACTGAACACAGTGTAGTCACAAAGCTGTGACACATCAATTTTAGATAGTTGTTAACCTCCAGAAAAGACTCATCCTTCTGTAAAACTTTCTTTGTAAAGGTTCTCTACGGTTTTCTCATTAGTGTATTGGTGAGCTATTCAGGGATTTGCATCTGTTACGGGAATTCTTAATTCTTCAAAATAATTTTAACTGATTATTTTCTCATTCTTAACGTCAAGGCTGGGGTTTGACTTATGTAACAGCCTGATCTTAAAATCTTTAGAGATGGGAAATCCTCCCCAGAGGGACTGCCTTAACACTGTGCAGTTAAGTCACTCCTACAGCACTGCATTTTTTTCTTAGCATTAAGCAGTGGCAGCCACATGTGGAAACACCAGAGTGTAGTGAGTTTCAGGAAGAGGAGGAAGATGTCTTTAATCTAGCTTGTGCCTGTAAGGGGAACTTAATTTTTTTTTTAGAGACTTCAGTGTTTTGAGAAGGGTTTCTCAAACCCATTGACAAGCCTGGCACCCTTAAAGTCAGAAGCTACTCCTGCAAAACCCATCACTTGCATGTAAACTGGTGTGCACGTTTTACAGAGAAAGCAAAGAGTCGCAAAAGCCTTGTCTCACTTTCCATTACAAGTTCTGGTGCTGTGAAAGGCTGCCTGCTCTCACGCTGGCTCCCGAGAGCAGTGCCTTGCCTCTGGCCTCTGCAAAACCTGCAGGAAAACAGCCCGTTTTAGCTATCAGTAACTCTTGTTTTTTCCTCCCCCCTCCTTGCTAATTTCAGCTCTTGGAGAAGGTAAAGACAACTTTGTTCAGTGCCCCATGGAAGCTCTGAAATGGGAAGAGAGGAAGTGCCTCATCCTGGAGGAAATCCTGGCGTACAAGCCTGATATCTTATGCCTGCAAGAAGTCGACCACTACTTCGACACCTTTGAGCCGCTCCTCAGCCGACTGGGCTACCAGTGCACGTTCTTCCCGAAGCCGTGGTCCCCGTGCCTGGATGTGGAGCAGAACAACGGGCCGGATGGCTGCGCCTTGTTTTTCCTCAAGGACCGCTTTGAGCTCATCAACAGCGCCAACATCCGGCTGACCGCCATGAAGCTGAAGACCAACCAGGTGGCCATCGCTCAGACACTGAAGTGCCATGAAACTGGAAGACTGTTCTGCATTGCTGTCACTCACCTGAAAGCTCGCACTGGCTGGGAGAGGTTTCGGTCCGCTCAAGGCTGCGATCTTCTCCAGAACCTGAAGAACATTACCCAAGGCGCCAAGATCCCTCTGATCATCTGTGGGGACTTCAACGCGGAGCCAACTGAGGAGGTCTACAGGGAATTTTCCAACTCCAGCCTCAACTTAAACAGCGCGTACAAGCTGCTGAGCCCTGATGGGCAGTCAGAGCCCCCGTACACCACCTGGAAGATCCGGCCCTCGGGAGAGTGCCGGCACACGCTGGATTATATCTGGTATTCCCAGCATGCCTTGAACGTGAACTCAGCCCTAGGCTTGCTGACTGAGGAGCAAATTGGGCCCAACAGGCTGCCATCGTTCAATTACCCTTCCGATCACCTCTCTCTGGTGTGTGACTTTAGTTTTAATCCAGATCCCGACAGACTGCTGTAGTGTGTTGGAATGCCACCTGGTATTGCAGTGTCTTAACTCACCACTATGTTTTAGACAAAACTTTTTGAAGCTGGAAGCTGTTGAAGGGTGAGGAAGTACTGTTGACTAAACATTATTTTGGGCACTTGTTCAGAGTTACACTTGCCATTCAGTGCTTGTTAATCTGGAGCCTCCAAGGGAGGAAGAAAGGTGTCAGTGTTCTCCTCGGGGTGTTCTTGCCATGTCAGGGTTTGCAAACCAGAAGGCAAATGAGCTTTATCCTTTCACTAACTCCCATGTCTAAAGATTAAATCCTCCTATGAATGTGGAGGACTTAGTATATTTAAATCAAAACACATGTGTTTGTAAAACAACTTGCCCTGACAGCATGCTGATTTTATTCATTTCATGTTAAGCTTGTGCAAGTACCAAAGGGAAAGAGGCTTGACTCCTCAGTGAGATTATATTAAATGTTTTTCTGTTGCAATACACAGGAAGCTTAATGAGTTCAGACATGAACAAATCTAAGCTCGTACTAGTGTTGTCTTCTCATTTTTACATGACTTGAGATGACAATTTCATTAAAAGTGAATGGATAATAGCACAGTGTGAGGAAGACCTGCTCCAGTAGGAGCAAGTGAGGAAACTGAGATTACTTTACATCGTGTAGGAATATCCTCACTTTCCCAGATGAATGTGCATGTGTCCGTCACACACAGGACCTGCAGGTATGTACACACAGTGACTGTTACTTTTGTCTCTTCCGTGCTTCCCTCCAGAGGACACACCTAACCAGGGAGTTTTTCCTCCTCTGCTTCAAGGATTACTTTTCTAAATGGTTTAAATTTGTAGTCTTGTCAATCTTGCTGTTTCAGTAAGGGCAAATCTTCATGTTGGAAAACTTTATTTATCTTCAGAATCTAAAGCTACACTGGAACCTGTTAGAAGATAAAATTTATTTATTGAGAGAAGTTGGTTATCCTGCCTCTGACTTGAAATCACACAGCAACAGTGTTAAGGAGCCTTCTTCTGTGGCCCAGGGGAACTCTGGCTAAGCACCTAGGCTACAACAGAGCTGTGTTTGTGTGCATGGTGCTTATTGGTATGACATAGGTATTGCATATATGGATTATAAACATGCCACTGTGCCAGAACATGAGGCACGGAGGGGAGGGAAGAGAGACAACAGTTGGAGTTGGACTGATATTGAGATAGTTGGGAAAGATGAGGCAGAGCAAATAAAGCAGTACTTCCATGTAAAGTAAGGCCCATACTAACTCTGAAATGTTCCAGGTGTTTATTAATAAAAGTCTTTGGGGAAAAAAAGTCTCTGCTGCCATCTTTTTCATTTCCCTATCATAAGTAGATGATCTGTCACAACTAGTGACTGTTCAAGCTTTGAGTTAGTGGTGATGCTGCCCATTCCAGAGTTCTTTCCTCCAGCCCCACAGTCCTAATCTTATAAAATGGAACAGTTGCTTTGCTATCACAGCAAGTGCTCTTTCTTAAACTTGAAATGCCCTAATTCCACAGCAAGTCTGTAGGGAGGTACCTCTAGCAATGTTAAGCTGCTCTCTCCCCCTAGCTAAAGCAGCAGCCTAGAGTCTACATTACTGTATTACTCTTCCCAACAGTTCTGCCAGACAAAGCAAGTGCCATGTTGTGCAGCTGTGACATGCTCTGCTTGTGTTCCTGACCCTTGCACAGTAAGTGATGATCTGCTTCCATGCAGAGCCTCTAACCAGCCTGGGATGCAGGACTCCTCTAGCAAATGCACACTGGAAATTCCCCAGGCAGAAAAGATTTTGCAGCCAAAGAGCCTGACTTCCTTGGTATATACTCCTACCAAACAGATGGTGACATACCAAACACTACCAGCCAGGGCCTCCTTCAGCTGTGCTTTCAAAAAGAGCAAATCTGTGTTGTGTCCCTGGAAGCCAGAAGGGTAGCTGCTTTGGGGGAGGTTCCAGGCCGAAGATCCAGATGCTCCTAACAGCCCACAGAATGGCAGATCCCTGAGCATCCCTGCCGTAAGCATTTCATACCAGTCAGACTGAGACAGCTGGCTTCTTGTGGTGCTGGCTGCAAGCAGTTGCTCTCTGAGGGGATGAGATGCAGTGCTTCTCCTTTAGGAAGATCCTGTCTTTTCTCAGGATCTTCCCTCAAATGGGTCTTTCCAAGGAGGAGAAATAATGCAATTGCCTGTTAATGGAGGTATCTGGTCATCTGTAGCTAAACACTTCTAAAAGCAACGCAACAATGTAGACCTATAAGATGATACCTTTAGTAAGTCAACTCCTTGCTCATCTACCACAGAAAGTCACACCAAAAGCTGGAGTTTCCATTCAGACCCTTTTGGCAGTTTCTGAAAGCAACTACACTTGTGGTAGGATGATGTAACTTGAGAGCAAGGGCAATACTATACTCAGATTTGTATTAAGAAAAACCCAAACCAAACAAAAGAACCACCAACATGAAAGGGCCCTCAACTTCCATTTTATTTTTGCATAAAGAACTCTGTTTTCCTAAGGATAGCCAAGGATGTTGACCCACGTGGCACTGCTTCACCACTCCCAGGGCACAGAGCCACAGCGCTGACTACGATACGCTTTGTTTACCAACAGAAGCCAAACTATAGTAGCTACAACACTCCCACCGTCGCTCTCACAGGGGATGATATTTGATATCTGTACGATTCTTACGGCATTTTACTCAGACCCTCGCTTTCAATGCTAACTCTTCTACAAAAGAAACCAAACTGCAGAGAAACAGCACAATCTGTGCGATACTGCCATCACTGTGGAGCTTTTCTGAAGTGGAAAGCGCTGGGATTCTTATTTCACCACAGACATATAGATGTTCACTGCTTCATGTCCTTA